>NW_026912865.1:1315000-1915000 GCF_034315485.1 Pezoporus occidentalis
AGAAACTCATAAGTTCACCCTGTTTTGGAACAGAAGGTTATATGATATTTCCCAATTAATTATGATGATATGATGCTATAGTTTGAAATTAAAAGTGAGATCAAATTTTGCATATTTAATGCAAATATTATCTGATTCAAAGCTACAAATGCACTCAAATATGTATTTGTTTTGGTATTAAATAGCATGCATATAAAATTCAAACACAACTTTAATTATTAATGGTAGTGCAAGTGAATGAGAAAATTCAGATTTGTTTTTCTTCCACTTCATTACATGTAGGGGCAGCTGCAGCTTTTCTGGAACTGCAGACATATATATGAATTCATTATAATTATCCTGTTCTTTTTCTGAAGGCAACCTGCAACCTCCTCATGTTAGCCCAAAGCGCTCCTAACACAGTAATTCTATTCAGAGAATTTATATTCCGTTCTCTTGCAGTGTTAGGAGGGCATTCAACCAGTTCTGAAAGCTGGTGAATTGAATTGAGTGAATTTGGGCCTTCTGGAGGAGACTTACAGCACAGCTTCTGAAATCTTGATCTGCATCCTGTTTCAGAAGCCACCAGACGTTATTAATGATTTGGGAGGGTGGAGGGGAAAAGGTGAAACCACTGACGAATTATTCTCTCAAAATGAAGAAACATGAGCGTATGTGATTTGAAAACCCCAGTGTATTTCAAAGAGCCTCAGTAGATGGAAAATCTAATTATATTTATTTAGAGTGCCTTTTGATGTAATTTAGACCAGTTAAAAATCTATGTTCAGTGAGCCAAACTCTCAAAAACATGTTTTAAAAATTTAGAACTAGTTCGCTTTGCATTGGATGACACTACTGCAGATATGCATCTATTCATTTTTATATAAGGTTGAACAAAAAAGATGTATATCATATTAGTTAAGGTAAAGACATGAGTAATGATTGCTGAAACTGTGCGAAGTGGAGTTTCTTCTTCCTGAAGAAGAAACTTACCAGGTAGGACTTTGAGACATTACCAGCACACTCTTTTTATTAACCATAATAAATGTCTGCATTTAGTAGGATGTGCAAAACCCTGATTAAATATTCAGGGTTTGAGACTGCTTGTTACTACGACTACTGTAGACTTCACACACCCATCCAGAAGCTAAACTCTTCCTAATAAACAATGGATAAGGAAAAGAGGTTGCTGTCTAGAACTGAGAGTGAAATCTACAGCCACAAAGCATTAGTGCACAGCTCAGCTCCAAATCTTTAAAAAGGCTTTTTATGCTTCCTAGACACTGCAGCATTACACTCTGGTGTGTCAAGAAGTCTGATAGTAATGTTTCAAAATCCCATTTCATGAACAAAGTGAAAGTGGAGGGCTCCAGACACTTCATAGGAATATTCTGCCTTTCACACAGAAAATCTAGGAAATGTTGATTAGTTGCTACAACCTCACAGCATAAGCTGTTTTCAAAGCTTTATTATGGAACAAGTCTCCAATGAAAATTATGCAATCTCTGCACTCTTCATTATCACCCTCATTGTAGTCTGGTCTGTGGATTTGATTCGCGATCTAAGTAAATCAAAAAATGACATCTGCTAGCATCAGTAAGAACTGGATCAGGCCATTTAAGATTGAGCAAGACAGAGCTGTTGCCAAAGAGATGTCAATAACTTGAAGCATTAAAAGATAATGAGTTGGGGAGGAAAAGGGCTTACCTTAAGCAGCAGAAATGTAAACTTCACTTTACGTATGTTGAAGTTTTAGTTTTCCTGTGCAACATGGGCTAGAAACTTTCTTCATCTTTAAAGGAGAGATAAAATTCTGTACTATTTAAGTTATTCTGGAGTCCAGGACTGTAAGAAAGAAAGTTACTGCAAGTTTTACAAGTTGGCACCCTGCAAAGGTCAGTATTTGATTCATCTATGCATAATTCTTGAAATAATAATAAGCATCCAAAATTAAATATATACAAGGTTGCTTTAGGTAAACTCTTCTCAGAATTCCCAGTTTTTATGAGAATCAAGAAATAGGACATTAAGCAGAGTTATTCAATTTTTTTGTGCTCTCCGTAACCAAATTTACTTTCTTTCCTTACTCTTCATGTATTATTTTCTGTTGTTATTTGGCCAAACTGTTCGTTCTAGAGTTAGTATTCCCAAAGGATTAGGCCTGATTTATTTTGCTTCTTTGAAATTATGCATCCATATTTCCCCATCCCAAAACTGAACTGCACAACTGAAATTATCTGCTATGCATCTTTAGTTTCATAGGGCTTTAGAGTCATCTGAGTTATTCTTGAAGGTATCCAGACCCCTAACTTACACTAGTCTTTTGAATGGCTTTGTTTATGGTGCACAGAGCAGTAAATGTTGAAATGCTTTTATAACAGGAACTCTCAGCTGTGTAGTATAAAAACTGTAGATAGAAACCATGAGATTTCTTCCTCTCCTTCTGTACACTACATCATCAGCTCTCATTTCATGTGCTATCACACTCTGAAGTCTTTAGAAGATCCTGTTCAGCATATATTGGAAATAAATTATTAGACTTTCTTTTTGTTTACCTTCTGCAGTTGGTTTCTCTGGAATAGTAGATTCAGTGGTGGAGGCCTTGAAAGCCTGAATTTTATGCTCTACTCCAACTTTCTTCTGTGATCTGGTGAAAGCCATGGATAACTTTCTGACTATTTCACATGTACAACAAAACCCCTTAATGACTGTCTCCATTGTTGCCAAATAAAACAGGTGAGACCATAACAAGAAACATATTCAGACTACATTAGCAGAGGGTCTCAACCTCTCAGTTTGGGTGACAGAGCAACTCTTTAAACTACTCAAGCAGGTCAGCCAAAACAGCAGGTCAGGGCTGCCTCAAGCTGGATGCATGGGTTTGTCAGTGGCTGCTGCATACAGGGAGAGCTCATCTAGAAAAGCGCATGGTACTTTGAGAGTGGGATATGGCCTAGACACAGAGCAGGTAGCCACAGAGAATGGTGGGGATGAAATTGTTTCACTATAGTCTTTAAGTGTTTCCCCTGAAAGTTATGTCATGCTCTCTACCTTGCTTTTCCTGTTCTGGTGGCTTCCAACTTACTGGATTTGAGCAAAAATTAATAAATTTCCCATAAAGATGGTCTGTGCTTTTCAGACTGAAGCTAAGGCAATTTCCATGTTTTTATCAACTAGAAGGTATTTTAAATTGTGGAGGTTTAACAATTTTGTAATCCTGAAGCGCATCACATTTTTGTGGGTTTTTTCTCTATTTTTGCATGCTGTGGAGTTCCATGGCTTTATTGGATGACTGTACGTTCTGTAGCTTGTATATGATAGATTGAGGAGTTTCTCCCAGTGTTTTGAGGGGAATTACAACAGTCCTCATCCTTTGTGTAGTTTATATTTCTGTGCAGCAAAGACTCATAATGTGCAGTGTGTTCACAGGCATACTGAAGTCTCAATGACATTCTCCGTTTTCAAATAACAAATATATATATATAAAATATATATGATATCAACTGATTCTCTGTGTTACTGTTTTTATTTTAAAAACTTTAAATAATATAATTATGCTTACAAAAAAAAGGTAATATGACTAAGCTCAAAGTAAGAAATATAAATGCCCTATTAAAGTGGTTTGAAACTTAAAATCTCAACCATACACTGTACATCATACAAAGCTGTGCTGTTCAGCAGTAGTAAACTGTCTGTTTGTCTGTCAAGGCTAATTTACAGAAAATTACCAATTTATTTATTATGAAGTAGAGAAAAATTGTAAAGTGTTTCTTTCCGAAGAGACTCATGCACTATAAGCAAAATATTTTTTTCTAAACAGCAGGCTTTATTCCCATCTCTGATGAAACAAGAAAATAGCACCTCTTCACCTTTCAGGTTGGCTCCTTCATATTATTCATGCTAGTCTTTTCTCACTAATTTTATGATTATAATGAGGCAATGGCATGCTAGTTAGCACAGAATGACCTTCTAATTGAAAAGCTGTAAATTCAGTCTCAGTGGCCAGTACTGGCAGAAATTTAAATAAATAGGGCTGCAAAGTCCTTACAATGGGCTGGCCCCTTGACCTGGGCACTACAAAAGTCCCAGTCACCTGTCATCTGGTGATGCTTTGTAACTCCTTGGTGTTAACTGTCTGTCTCGTTACAAGTTAGGTTAGCATGAGAAGAACAAAGAGCAAGGAGTTATTTATTGGTTAAACGGAGGATTTTGCATTTGAGTATCTGATCTAATATGATACTTTAAAAGCAGCATCTTAGTCACATAAGGCTTACTGTTTAATTTCCAAATCCTGAAAAAAAGCTGGCCATACTGATGCATCAATAATTCCTGTCTCTTTATGCAGTTTTTCTTGATCATAGTTTTAATGTTTGTGCATTTATTATTTGAGAGCACTAATAACATTGGTTTAATGAGATTTTTGTTCTGACAAGCACTTAAGATTGGTGCCCAGATACTACAGTGATAAGGTCTTTTTAAGTGTTAGGGAAGATGGATGGATAGCTGACATGAGCAAGCCTGAGAAATTGTGTAGTATTCAGTGTGTCTTAGAGATAGTTTGTGAAATGGTCACAACATATCATCCTCCCCACACATAAATAAATACCTCTCAGAATCTTGATGTTGGTGCTTGGCACTGTCTCCCTAAAGTTCATAACACTCGCTAACATTGTATTAGTGACAACTAATAAGAGCTGATAGTCTGGTATAATATAGAGCAGCTTTATGCTGTCAGTGTCATGCATCTTTATCAGGAATGCATCATAAAGACAATGGAAATTTTCCATATCCTTTAAAGTTTTGCATTCTCTATATTTGGTTGTTATACAAATAGAGCAAGCTTTGCTGACTTCATTTTCATTCTTGGCAGCATGTTTTTATCATAAGGCAGATAGTCATTAATTTACAGAATCAACGCTGGGAACAGCTTTTGTGATCTCATATTAAATTTTCCCCTGAATCCGCCCCTTGGCAAAAATTACTCACATCGTTAAAAAATATTTAATTAGGCTGTAGTTTATACCCAGCTCACTGGGGAAATGTTGGAATTAATATGATTTGCATGAATTCTGTTTCTCTTTTTCTGTTAGAGATTAGTTTTGAATTCAGTTCAGAGGGTCGCTGACACTGCCAAGGACTCACAATTGTGAAGGTCAAACAGGTAGCAAATACTTCCCCTGGGTAGCTTCCCTGAAAAGACAGCTCAAAATTGCTTTTAATTATGGGTTACCTAAAAGGCCACTTGCTGTTTTTATTTTTCCACAGATCTCTGAAACGTTATGTGGCTGGAAGTTCTAGGTAGACCACATCAGGTCAAATCTAAAACAACCTATTTATGTTTTCACTTCTTTTTCTTTTCTTAAAAATGAATAGCATACAAACCCCACAGATTCATGCATGCACACATGCATATGTGTGTGTGTGTGTGTGTGTATATATATATATGTTTAAACCAAGCTATGTTTGGTGGCTGTTCCTCTAAGGCAGTGGGGGGAACCCAGAGACCTCTTTCTCTTTCCTAAGGTTTGTAGGAAAAAAAAATAAAACAAAACTAAAAAAGGAATATTTTGGAAGGAGAAGTGTTTTCCTTGATAGCAATGCATCCACTGGCTTAATTATTCTTCACAAGGTAAGATACAATGTTTAGTTATGCATTCTCTTGTTTATGATTTCAAGGGTTAGGAAACACCCTGGGGATCCACAATCCTGTGCTTTTTAAAAAGAGAATTTAATGGAAACTTTAATTAATAATCTAATCAATCAATTAATCTCTGTTATATAAGTGTTGGAATCTAATTCTCCTTCACAGCTCTGTCTATCAGAGAGGAACAAAATGGCTGCCCACTTATCAGGATGATTGGGAACTGTTACAGACACAAAGAAAAAGTGAAACTGTAATAGTTTTGTGAAGCTGACACAGATAACATAATGCGAACAATGTAGTCAAATTTGAGATAGATCACAGTATGTCACTGTGGTGAGCTGTTCTGCAGTTCATTTCAGAAGTGTTTTTTTTTCTTTAGAGGAGTATGAGAATGTTAAGAACAGTCCCCCAGATAGTTGGGAGTTGGTCCATTTGTTTTGTGGAAACTCTGACAATTACAGCATATCAGTAGTCTAAAAATCCTGTGAAGTAGTGAGCGTCACATAGTGTTGACTTTTGTCTTGAGTTCAGAGAATATAAACCATCTGCTTTATGAAATATGTGCAGACCACACCATGCTGTTGACTAGCCAACTGTTGATAAATAAATATTTATATATGGAGTGATTTATATAGGGCTTCTATCAGTACTGCAAAGGTGAAAGTCAGTTTGACCCTTATTTCTAGGACTGTGAGTCAATCCAACCTCTTTGGAGCCTGGAACCCAGCCAGAGGTGCCTGCAGTACTGATGGTAATTTAATTGATAACAATACAGATGAAAATTTTTGTGCACAAACTCATCTCCAAAGCAGATTCTGTGTGTGTGTGTCTGTATGCTTCCAAATACTCCAGAAAAACCCATTAAGAGAGCCTTATGTGTAGGAAAGAGAATTAAATCATAGATAGGACTGCACATGTGTTGTACAGCTTCTGTTCACCAAGCTTCTACTTTCTTTTGAAAAGTGAGTTCTTGTAAGTTCAATGTGTAAAATTACTTACAGGAGAATTTTACAATTTAGCGAAGAACCTTTTGCAGAGAAGTATAAAAATATAAACTAACTTTGAAAAGGAAATTGAAGGTTTGTATATCCTTAGCAGTGCGTTTAATATTTTGGACTACATAGCATGTGCTACAGTCAATGTAATCTGTACATCTAAACTCCTGTAAAGTTTGAAATTTAAGAATTTTATTACACTATGAGTAGAGACTTTACACATAGGAAAATATGGTTTATGGCCAATTTTTGGACTCAACAGACTAATTAGCTATTTACATCAAGATCTCATTTAGCATTCTTTAGTTCTTTACTACAGTAATAGAAAAGGCAAGGAACAAAATGTCATACTGAGCTATCATTGAACCTAATTCCCCATCTCTTAAATTCAGTGATTTACCATTTCTTTAAAGCAGTAAATTTTTCCTTTTATCTCTGGCATATTCATCTTCCATCCTTTCCCAAGTCCCAAGGATGCAAGTCCTAATGGCTCAATATTGCACTCTTTTTGGCAAGGAGAGGCCATAGCTTTATTTGCAACACAAATTTGTCCAAATACGCTAGTATTAATTGTGCATACAATATACAATGAGAACAGCTTACCTTGCCAGCAAGCAGACTTTCCAGTCACTGATTATAATATTCTTTTTCAAGAGTTTTGAATATTTTTGCTTGTCGGTGAAAAACTGACCCTTCCAACCCCCAAAAATATATTGCTCTAAAGAAGACAAACCAGAATTTCTCACCCTAATCTGTAGCAACTGAAAAATCCAGTTCTATTCATTTGCCTGCACACTTATGCTATCCTTCTGCTCTTTTACCCTTTTACCTTTTTTCTCTCTTCTGTTCCTCAACTAGACATCATTTTCCCTTGCAGTATCCAGCAAGTATTAGTCCATAAATACACCATTCTGGCTGCATCTGGTATAAAACACACATATTGTACACACAATATGATTTACAGCAACTTACAATCAAATGCTAACATTTAGCTGAATAGAGGTTTAAGAAGTGTCAGCTAAGCCTATAAGCTACCATGTTAGTAAATTGCGAGACACATTCTGAATTCCAGCGGCAAGGCAAATCCACACAGTTTTCCAAGCAGACCTGAAAAGCAGGGCTACAGAACATCTGAGATTTAAGACACTGCCATGCCCAAAGTATAATGGAAACCATTTGTAAAGCCATTCTGTTTCTGCTTCTTTCGTATGAGAGGCAGCTCGGTGGACAGCGTTGTGGCAATTGACTATGCAGAGTACTATTAACATGTTCAGCTGGAGCAGTAGTTACAACTTGGGAAAAAGATCTTGGGGTCGCTGTGGATAGTTCTCTGAAATTGTCAACTGAATGTGCAGAAGCAGCCAAAATGTTGAGCATCATCAGAAAGGCAGAGTGAACACAGCAATTCATATGCAGAAAGCTACAAGTCCAGTCCCTTGACCTAATTACTCAGCTAAAATTTTACCCTGATAATAAAACAAAGAAATGCATTTCAGCTGTTGTGGTGGGTTGACCCTGAGTAGCAGCCAAGCAGAGGGAACAGGCAGTGCAAAGGCTGTCACTCACCACCTCCCACAAGAACTGTCTCTTTGAGACATTTTAAGCCAAGTCAACATTTCTTGTCTGGCACTAAGAATCAAACTGAAATTGTAAATTGGCAATAAAATGTTTATTTTTTATTTTTTTTTCATAAAACATACTTCATTCTTCATGAACATAAAACACAATCAAGGCCTGACAATATTTCTCAGCCAGGGCAACCATAAAGAGAAGTGTAAGAAGAAAATGTCTTAATTATTGGTATGTTAGGTACTCTAAATTTTCCCCTTTCATGCGATTGTTACATGACTGCCTAGCCATGACTAGCAAGACATACCATTTCTTGGACATCCTCACATCATAGCCGTAGCCATAAACATAACATCTGATTTCTGTCAATTAAAAAAGCCTATCTTGCTCTTTTTTCCTTCTTCTTCTCTTTCTTTTTTTCTCCTACATGATAGCCATGTAGAAATCAACCCCATCTTCAGAATGAGAGCAGTACAAGATAGATGCTGGACCCCAACAGAGGGGTCTGTGTGCCGGCAGAACAGCTGCTGTTCAAATAAGTAACAGAAAGACCCTTGCTGTGATCTGTTGTGTAAGACAGACACTGGAATGCATTAGCTTTGGAGCGATGAAGAAAAAATGAAAACAATGGAACTATTACATATATAACACCAAGGAAAAAAATTGATAAGAGAAAAGGAAAAGCCTAAAAAAATATGCTTACTTGTTAAAGTGCTTGAAGTAGGGACCATATTTTATGCATTTGACTCTAACAGTGGACTCCCAACAGTGACTGAGTCATGGATGTTTTGATCATTCAAATGATTTTATTGGAAGTAAGTGGAAGACAAATTTAGTTTTCAAAACTAAGGTTAGTTGTCACATACCTCACAAGATAAAAGATTGGTCAGAATCTAGAACTAATATAGCTTTCTTTTATTCCTGTTTTACTGTTTTTTAGTTAGTAAGTATTGTGAGTGATGCTGGCGGAAGAACTGAACTTCATATGTTGGCCTTATTATCTTGTTGCCACTTACTGTTGCTCCACTCCTTAGATATATCCTCAAAAAGGCAAGGAACTCTACTGTTCTAAATAATTAATTTCATTTCCAAATTAATTAAATGAGAGAAAAATCATACGAGTGAATATTCACAGTCACTTAAAGCTATTAGAAAGCATAGAGTGGCTAGCTCTAAATTCAGCTAAGAAACGTACTTCTCACTTGCAATAAATACAGGCACTCAGTAGCAGCAAAGTAAGGTTAAAAGCTAAAATAAATACACCCCTTCCTAATGTTTCATTAGCTAGTTCAGATGTTTGCAATCATATTGTATTTGATTTTTCTTTTTTTTTTTCTTCAAGAATGACAGTGGTACAAAGGAAAGCAAAAGAAATAGATTGGGTTTTCCATGAATGTGAATGTTTAATAAACAAGGAAATGCTGAATGAAATTTGTATGTTTATTTCAGTAAAATTTGGCACATTCTCTCTCATTTTAAAGACAGTGCAAGAAATATCTATTTCAACAAATTTCATATAGCATGCAGGTGTACTGTGGGTGAATCCTAAAGAACATGCATCTCAAAAGGTCTTCACAGTGTTTCAGACATTTTTTCTTTTTTTTTCCTCTTAACATGCCTGAAATGGAAATTCATCTGTGAACGGTGGTTTTTATTCTTGTTTTCACAGAAGCACATTTGCATGCCCTAGAAAAGAATCAATATTATGAATGAGAACTCTCCCCAAAAGTCTTTAATTATACGTCTGTGTATCAATATGTAATATTTTATGTTTCCTCAGATTTTTTATTCTTTTAGCTGACACAGGCAGACTTTGAAAGGAGTAAAATCAGCAATGTAACAACGAAATGCATGCAAACTTGTTAAATGTGATGGCAAAATAAAAAGCTTCAGTCAGTATGATCAGCTAAAAAAAAAAAAGATAGCCAGCAAACTGTCTATCATGTGATGAAATTTGACAGTAGGGATTATGGCTTTGATGGACCAGAACAGCTAATAGAAGAAGCTGACATTTTTGAAACCCTGCTAATTAAGGGTTCCTTCCTTAATATTAAAATAAAGTCTTTGTCTGGGTTTTATGGTTGGAGAATCAGGTGTTTTCATTAATATATGCCAGTCAGTCTTAATAAGCTTGGAGGGCAGAGGAAGTTATTATTGAGTGACCTTCTACAAAATAAGCATGTTGCTAAGGGCTCTAACCCTGCCCTGCTCAGACTGATGAATCTCATTTCCAATGCAAAAGCTTCACAAGAAATCCAAGCATTCTCTGTGCAATCACAGAAAATAATCCTTGTGTCTCTTGTAATGTCCAGAATTGCCACTTACTATACTACTACTATACAATGAATATTACGATATATATTATTTTTCTAGCACAATTGTCTATATTTCTGAATTGCCAAGAATAGAAAAACTTATTGTCAGGACACTTGTATTGAAAAGTCAGCTCATTTTAATACTTCTCAAATAGTCATCTTCCCTGTTCATGAATTATAATGCACAAAATACATCTGACAATACAAGCTTTGAAAGAGATATGTCTGTGTTATTACATATTCATTTTCAAATAGATTTTGAACAGATTTTAAACCATTCATTGAAATTCATTGAAATGATAAATTCACAGTTGGATTTTGATTGACTCCTAATCTAATTTTACATTTGATAAGTGGGTTTTTTTAGTTGTAATTTTGATTTTCTCTAGATTTTTCAAGCCAAGTGAAAGGGTGTGGTAAACTACTAAAACTCATCATATATCTGCAGATAGAAATTAGAAAATTAGCTAGTGAACTAGATTAAATAAGTGCCGCACTGTAACTACCCGTGATGTGTCTCATGCCAACTCTGTGTGGACTGGGCAATTTCTAACACCCCAAGAGTTTCTCCAGATATTTAGTAATGTTTTGCTGCTTTTTGCTTTCTTTTCTCTCACTCCAGTCAGTACTCTAAATGTTCCCGTGAGATACTGCTGTGCTCATAAAGAATACAATGGATAACAGATGAAATTCAAACCAACACAACCAGTTTGCGGACGCTATGCTTATAAAACAACATGGCTGCCAAGTAGAAATGTAGGAGTTCAAAAAATATACATGCTCCCAGGTCACTGAGTGAATCTGTAAAAGCTGAGTATTTAATAGGAAGCAATCAACTTAATCACATTTGCAGATCTCCATCCTTTAACTGACGGCACAGCAGGTGGATCTACTTTCTTCTTACCTAACCCAAACCAATATATCACAATCTGTAGAGTATTTGATCAAACTTGTTTCAGACAGGTTTGTTTCTTTATTTACAATGATGATCAGGCTAAATTGGGCTCAGAACTCAAACACTGCAACAGAAATAGATATACATACTCTCAGATAGCTCTGACCCTATATCATTACGTACATTAATACATTGTAAACCTGTGAGACAGTTCAAACCAGTGCTAATGTTAGAAAAGACAAAACTGAGGCCCATCTATTTCATTTCTGTATAAATGCTTTGCTCTCAGGGCATTTTGACAAAGCATCATGTGATAAAATAAAAAAAAAATAGAATTAAAATAAAATAAAATAAATTAAATGTGTCTTAAGAAACATATCCGATCTTAAAAAAGACCCACTATCCAGTGTAATATTTGAGTTATTTCTGAATGCCTAATAGATGCCACATTTGAATACAACAGCACTATTTAGTCCAGGTAGTCTATGAAGTGCTTTGAATAGGAAATGTATTCTGAATATGAAACATGTATTCTGTTCCATTAAAGGCAAAGCCATCTTTGCACCTTGAATATTTTCGGTCTATACTGGATTTATGTATTTGTAGTTTGGGATCTTGGGCTACTAAAATGCCCTTGGGCATTTTTTCCAAAAATAAAAATAAGGTAAGTTAGCTTCATGACTAACCTTGATGATATTCTATTTGGATTGCTCCATAAGAAAGGAAAAAGTATTAAGTGCAACATTTTTCTTAGAATGTGTAAAACTAATTGAATTAAAATCCCCACTGGTCTTTCTTACTTCTTTGTTTTTTAAGGAAATATGTGAATGTGACTGTTGATGGTAGAGATCGGGGATCTAGCATAAACATGATCAGTGATTTTCACTCTGTCTAGTAGTCAGACTTGAACAAGGGAAAGCATATAGTACTGTAGTCCATACAGTACTTATTAGGATCTCATTGGCAGCTGCAAACCATAGTAACAAAACATTAGATCTACCCTAGGAATGCCTCTTTCAAGTCTAGTGTTGAGATACCTGAAGTGCTGCAGCTCTGTAGCCACTTCTGTTCCTTTAGTATTTTAGTATTCAAACAATGCAAAATAGAATACTTGAGGCATCTGAAAGTGGTCAAAAAGAGTAGGAGTCACATCCTCTCACATCAGTAAGTTTTGAAGGATTTTTGTCCTCGCTGCTTATAGTGAATTTAGACCTCCAAAGCTTACTATTAAGAAGTCTGATTGAAAGCCTGCTGATTTCTCATCATAAAGCTCCTGTAGACATTAATCTGAGTAAGAACTAACCCTTGGAGAGAAATATTCCATTCTCATCCTGGTTGGCATTGTGTTGCTAAATACTATAAGATCTTTCTTACACCCTCAGCAGTATTTTATGCAGTACCTGCTGTGGCTTATCTAAGAGCCAATATTAGTGCTCATTCACCAAAAGGTAAGAGTAAAGCAGAAGTGGTATCTTTAAGAAGAAATCGATATTCATAAATAAAACAACCAAAGTCACTTTACTCATATACTGTAAATGCTGTATTTTTTACTGTAAATGTAATTGAAACAAGGTCATTCATTTTGCTGCTGGAAAATAGATGAAGTAATGAGCTAGATTTAGTCCTTCAAGAATAAAGGATTTTTTTGAAGCAGAAATTTATTCTACAGCAAAAGCCAACAGGTGATTTCCTCTTCTGAATATTTTGAGTGTAGCTCAGGACGAGTTATGAGAAAAGAACGCTCCAGGAAAGGGCTTCCTGATTGCTGACAGTGGAGTAATACTGTAGTAAGTGTGGTATGAAGTCTGAAAACTCCTGTAATGTTAGCGTGCCTTGACAAAGTGCCAAATCCAGGGTCAATAAATCTTAATGTAGATTCTCATGATTTAACATTAATGGTTAGATCGGAAGGAGTGGCATATGAAATGTGAGGCTTGTGCTAAATGTGCCAGTATACGGGGTACCCAGATGGCACCCCAATGTGATGAATCCTCTGCCTGCATTCCATTAGTTATATAGATGTACAAGTACTCAGAGAAGGGAATGTTTCAGAATATTTATGCAATACACAATGTTTAGGGTTCAAAGCTGTGGATGGATGGCTAATATAGTAAGAGCATAAAAATAGCTGTAATGACAGCCAGAATGGTCATCATGTCCTGCTCTACCAACACATTTGTGAGTCCTGTAATAATCTGACTGTGGAAGGTATTGCTGTAATACCTGAGTGATGAGTACAGCTACACTTTTAAAAAGGAAGCAATTTATTTGCAGACAATATCTGTTTGCATCATGTATAATTCCTGCCTTTCTCTGCATCTTCAGGCTTTGCTTTTCTATTTGTTCTTATTTTCCTGTCTTCCCCATCTTTCATAAAACTAAAACTAAACATCTTGACAGTTATCTTTTACTCTTGCCTTTCAGTTGTTATGTTTTAATGTAGTAACATAAGTCTCCTTTGGCTTTTAAACTTGGAATCACCTCCAGTTCTGGGTAGCAGGAAAAAGGATGGAACTTGCCAGAGGCACACAATTGGAGACTGAAGGAAAGAGAGGGAATTCAAGATGGGAAGTAGAGAAGATATGAATGACTTGAGAAAGAGAATGGGCTGGCTTGAAATGCAATGAGAATAATCATTTAAACAAAAAATGAGTTCTGGGAATATTTTCCATGTTGATTAAGGAAAAGTGACCAAGAAAGCTCTTTCCCAAAGGAAAAGCAGAATCTTTTCTTCTGTTACTCAATTCTGTAAAGTGGAAATTTGTTTTAGAAAGTAGTTTGAAAAAGCTGTGAAGTTTGAGATTTTCGCCAGGACCCCAATTTCCTTCTATGCACCTGATCAAATCCATCCTGATACGCTCTTAAAAGACAGAAGATATAAGAGCATCTAACTTAATTTAGAAGCCTCCTCACACAAAACTATAGTCTCACTCAGGATTTAGACTGCAAGATCTTTAGGACTTTGGAAGGGCTCCCCTTCCAGCCTGGCACAGGGTCAGAGAGGCACGTACAAAGAACTTTCATTCCTTAATTCTCAAGTTATATGGGGTTGCAAAGAACTGCTGTGGGCAATCTTTGTACAAGATGAAGACAAAATAAAAGAAAGGTATGAAAGGAAATGGGAGCTGAGCTGAGTTGAGTAGAAGCAGGTGTCCAAAGATGTCTGTTTAATACCCTGTGCTAGCTGCCTTGCACATACTTTCTCCTAATAGACTAGGTGCCACTTAAGCTGCAGAAGGCTACAAGCTCCCACCCCGTCCCAATAGGAAAAATCTGTAGTTGATAGCTGCCTAACAGAAAGGTATTAGGGATTTTATATCCAGGGTAAAATTTTCAAAAGATCTGTCTCAGGCTGAGCATCCAGAATCAAAGGCTGCTTTTGAAAAACTGACCCTGGCCTTCGGGGAGACACTGCACAGACTTTTCTGATAACGTTTCCTGAAAGGTAGATTTGAGTCTCATCCTGTATTCCCACATTGGACTAAATTGAAAGTGCTTCCACTGATATCAACAGTTTAATGAAAATTGCTGTAATTTCATAGATTTTTTTGGTAACCTACGGTACATGAGTTACATGCTGCTCTGTGCGTGTGTGTATATATGTGTACAGTAATTGGAAGACTTTTTGTTCTATCCTGTTCCTTACTGAAGGCAAGTTTTTCTTTCTCCTCTGTCTCCTAGTTTATACAAGGCTTTATTCAGAAGGGTTTTCATTTTCTGTGTCTTGTCCTTGAGATACATGAACTAAAATTTAAAGATGGATAGGGAAAGGGCATAGCATTTCCGCCAAAACAGCTCAATATTCAGCAGAATCCTGTGATATGTAGAAGTGACAAAGAGGGAGCTGTGGTACCTGTTCTAATTGGGATACCACATTGCACTGTATTTCACTCTCTTATTTATGTGTTGTTTTATAAATTGTAGTACAATGTGGTGATTGTCATATCGCATTCCATTCTCTAATCTTCCTTCTTGGGTTATGTGGAGCTTAGTATCGAGAGAATCAGGAAATAGCCAGGAAATGGACAATATAAATGCTTATTCAGCTATCCACAATTCAGTGTCTTAATGCTAATAGAGAAAAATTCAATATGGCATAAGTATTAACACTGCTTTTTCTTTTGCTGAGTTATTTGTCGCCATATTTCACCTTAGAAGTATGTAATTAATCACTCCTTAGTCATAGAGTTTGCAGTGCACTGCCCATTTCCACAACTTCAAAGCAATGTTTATCCATTTAAGCAAATGAGATTTACTGTAGCGCTAACTTTAGTTGTTGCAGTAATACCACAGTTAGACAGTACTGGTCAGTACAGGGAGAATAGCAAAGGCTATTGATGTATCTGTTTGAAAAGCCAGATTAATTCTTGCTTGCATTTCTCCAGCAGGATGTGATGATTCTGGATTAGGAAAGTCACCTGAACTTCAAAATAGTCACATAATTCACCAAACTCCAAAGCTGCCAAATAGGAAAATGAATATGCAATATCTCAGCTATTCTTATATAACATATAGGATTTTGTGGCTTAACAATGACTTCTTTAAAACGTTAAGTCCTCTGAGATTTTTGGAAATAAACATATTGTCTAGTGCACTGTAAAAGAAAAGAAAAAACTGCTAACCAGATTTTCTGCTAAAGAATCTGCAGTTTCCTGTAGCAGTAAGCAGATACAGAGGTCCACACTCCACACTCACTTCATTAGTAACAATCTGCAGCAATTCTTTTGAAGTCAGTCCAGTTAACCAGCTGTAAAACCAATGTTACTGAAATAAAATCCAGACCTACCATAGCCATACTTTCCATTATGTACCACACTCAATTCTTACATTTCTTTCATATTCTCCCTATTGCTAATAGTAAAACAATAGTATCTCAAATACTACAGAGTGGTAACCACCGTTAAATTTCCATTTATTTATAGTGGTGACCACTGTGACAGAAGAGTAGCAAATGCAGTCAGCATGTGTGACTCGTCTTGCTCAGAGCCAGGCAAGGCAGGAGTATAGCTAGAGACCTTTTGACAGCTAGCACAATACTCATTCCTCTAGAGCATATTGCATGCATCCTATACATATTCAGTTCTGTTAGAAAAAAAGGTTTTTCTACCAATCAGGGCAGTGTATGAAAATAATTCCATCTCTCCGTGCTGCATGCATCATGATTATGGATGTGATGAAGCACCAATAATCAATCTCAGTTACTGGAGAATGTGTTGTCACTTGCTGCTCTTAGTCATGCAAAGTGTTGTACAAAGAAGCAGAAGTAATCCAGCTTGATTTTCATGGAGGTATTATTGTACATGAAGTATTGAGAGGTTATACATTACGATAGGAACAAAGCTGCTCAGTGTTGTTCATTTTGCTGTGTTATTATAAATGATTATGGAAGTAAAATATAAGCTGGGTGGCTACACTGTTGGCAAATTACCTTGGGCTTTTCTCTCACTTTCTTCCCCCCATCCAGGCAACTTGCAGGGGTGGCATTATCAGGCATTTTTTCCTCCTCCCAATGAACTTCTCTTTCTGCAGCAATTAGCTTAAAATGATCCAGTCTGTATCCTACAAAATTGACATCTCTTTGTAAGTGGCAGCTCACAACAGCGCAGCTCAGAGATGCAGAGATCATCCATATTAAGCAAAGAAACCAAACATTCATTTGCATCACATTTACCTTGAGGAAACTTTAACACAAGTTTAGTATTAAGCACATGCTTAATGTTTTGTTGAGTAGTAAAATCCTGAAAAGGCAGTTCTCTCAGGAGCAAATAGAAGCCTAAAACTCAGTGCTACTGAATTGACTTCCAGTAAGTACAAAATAAATTAATTTGAAGGGTGAAAAAAAATCTCAGTCTGCATCTCATGCCAAAGATTTTGTTACACCCAGAGTTGTAAATCTGAGGAAGAGTAAATTGACTAATGACAAGATCCAACCTGTGCAATTATATGGGGTCTTCTCAAAGTCCAATATTTCTTTTTAGAGTCTGTATTTTTAAGCTACAGGCTGATATGAAGGACACTATTAAACTGCCACTTCTGGGTATTAGGTTGTTCATGGCTTTTCTCTATTTTTGACACCCAAGGTTGCAGTGATTTTCTGAGGGATTTCTGTTGTTATTGCCATACAAGTCCATAGTATAGCTAGGTCAGAGCATCATTTTGAATGGTCTTGAGTTCAGCTCAAGATTGGCAGTAAGAACAAATTAGATCATACTTCTTCTTATAACTCCATATGCAGAAAAGGAAAATATAATTGCATTTTTGTTTCATCTTTCATTTGTACAGCACCGGGGTCATTAACCTGGCCATAGCCTGAGAGCAGACAGGTTTATTTGCAACATCTTGTAACAATACTGAATGAATGAATAACAATGTTGTTATTTAAAAAAAAAAAAAAATTAAAAAAAAATCATCCTTTTATTTCTGGTTCATTTTAATTCTCTTAATAGAATGTATGGAAAATTCCAGTTTGAGCAACTAGGATTCTGTTTCCATGGCCTCGGTGACATTGATCATGAACCTTGCCATTGCTCCTTATAAAGCGTACTTGTCATAGGTAGTATGCTGGAATTTCCCTTACTTTCCTTCACCATTAGCTCATCAGATCAGTGTCTAGTTTCCTCAAGACAAGTAAAGATAGGCCAGGTCAGTGTCCGGTAAATGTCCTGCCCTGTAAAGCCCATGCATTTCTGTATTGCTCCTATTGAGCAGTTTATTCCTGTGCATGTGCTTTCTCATTTCACTTCTTCACAGGCTGCCCTTGAACCATGGCTGTTTTCTGGGGAAGTGGGAGCAGGGGTTGTGGAGTGGAGAGAAGTAAAGCTCTAGTTGTTACGGTGCCTTTCCTGCCTCAAAACATTTAGGGTTAATAATTTTATATGTAGCATGATTCTATGTTCTGATGTAGCTTTTCTTCTTGCTATTTGCTATGGGATGTGTGAGTACTTGTATCCGAAATGGGTACTTGGACTTCATAGTTTAACGTAGTTAATAATACAGCTGTGGAATGAAAGATATGCTGAAGTATTTTGTAAGAGGAGTTGTGATTGAAATGCAGTAGTGAGAAGCTGACAGTTTATCAAAGAAGAGCTTCAGTTTACTTTCATACAGAAGGAGTGACTGTTTTCATATTCACTAATCCCCAAATAACCATCAAGAAATATTGAAATACACATTTTATTAGTTTCATTTAATTTCTTAATTGCTCAAATTCAGTTTACCAATTTATTGCTGTGTGAAATGCTTAGAGGCGATGCGTACATTAAAGGGATTATTTACATGTAATCCCTCCTTCCCAAAGGATACAAACTGATCATTTATGAATCCTGATTTACACTCTGTAACAATAGCAGATGAATGAAATAGTTACTGTAGAATGATCTAGCTCCTGGAAATGCAATACTGCGTGGAGTATGATTTAGTACTAAAACTGAACTATCTCATTTTCACTGATGATTTTAGTAAAGGTTCGTGAACTTCACTTTTAGAATTTAGATGAACCAAACTAAAACTGCTTGCTGCAATTGAACCATTTATTTTCTGGGAATATGCGCAATCAAGACATTAAATTCAACCTTGGGGAAAAGTCTATTTTAAAATGTAACCCGTGTTCTATTTGGAATGTGGATTATTTTCAGCTAGGGTTATGATTTTACAGGAAAGAGATTTATAATTAGTTTTAAAATAATTGGCAGGGATTTGCCATTGAGATGCAGCCTTGCAGTTTGCTCCCTGCCTGTGGCTATCACCGTGGGTATCTGTTTGCCAGCCAAAAGGTGTGAAAGTAAGATGTAATAAGAGAAAGGAAAAATCAGAAACCTTAACCACAGTGAGCAAAGAGGAATAAAACTTTTAAAAGTCTCTTAAGTACCTTATCTAGAAGGAGATGTCGTTAACCTGCAGTCTAATCATTGCACACCTTTGCAGAACGATGAAATTCACCTCCAGTTTAAAAGAGGTATTTACTTACCCTTTTAGCGTAATCCCTACCCTTTCTCTTTGGGCAGACATAACCTGTTGTATTAGAAATGTTCACATTCTAAAAGCATGACCATTCTGTGCCAGCAGTAAAGAACATTAGGATTTAAGAGAATCTGCAAAAGCAATAGTCTCTAGCTTAAAAATTAAAAACCTGAAATCTGAAATACTGTCTTCATCACTGAAGAATTACTCCTCATTTCAGCTTGGTTAGAATTCTCCCCTCATTGTTTATTGGGGGATTTCTATGTGCTTGTTCTGTACTCTTATTTCCCCACAGATTGCGGTCTCCATAGACTGGAAATACAAAATAATTAAATGTTTAAAGGGATATGTATTGTCTGTTTCATTAGATTGAGATGGAATAAGCTGACACCAGCAAAAGAAAACAGTTTGCCAGTCCACACTATGCTTGACCTTTCTTATGCCTAGGATTCTGCTATGATTATTGAGCTAATGAACTTTATTGATGAAAAATTACTTATCTGCATACATTCTTAAATTCTGTGGCAGAGCTTTAAATAAATACATTGTCTACCTAGTACAGGTTTATGTATGTCTATTTATAACAATATAGTGGTTCATTATGAAAATGGTTTACTTCCAATCACTTTTGTGGGTTTGTTTGTTTATGTTATGGAGACAGTAATTATATCTGTACATCTATGGCTGAGCTGAGATTTGCATGCCGAGCAGACATCCATAAACATAAATTTTTGGTTTATATGGACACACACACACATTATCCCCTGTATAATTATGTGATGTTTCATTAAGTCATATAGATATATTTGTACTTTTGCATCTTTATATATTTAGTGATTACAAACGTAGGCTGGTACTCATACCATTTTCTTTTATTTGCATGATTTTGCAGAAAAAAAATAAAAATAAAAATAAAAATAAGACCACCAGTCCCTAAATGAATGTTGTTTGTCTTGTCTAACTGAGCATCTTTGTTTCTAATGACAGGAGTGCTACATCCAGTGTTTAAAGTGTAGCAGATTAAAACTTGGAGAAATAAATGCTTAAATGATTGCACATTTCACACACCCCAACCCCCTCCTCTTTTTTTGCCCCTGCAGGTGGAACTGACAGGCAGCAGTGTGTTTGACTACGTCCACCCAGGAGACCATGTGGAGATGGCAGAGCAGCTGGGCATGAAGCTTCCCCCAGGGCGAGGCCTTCTCTCACAGGGTACAGCAGAGGATGGAGCCAGCTCAGCATCCTCATCTTCCCAGTCTGAGACCCCTGAGCCAGGTGGGAATTGCAATTGCAATGAGTAGGTTGGCGGGCAGGACCTTTACCAAATGGTTGAGCTCGAGTCGCTAGTGTGAAAAGACTATAAATAGGTCTAATGGTATTTAACAATTCAGGGCAGCTTCAAGTTCCAAGCAGTAATTAAATAAGGAAGAGATTTGAAAATAAAGAGACATTTTAATAAGTATAATAGCAAAGATCTAATTTTGGTTGAACAATACATACAAAAGGTACTAGTTCATTTAGTTTCTCTTTCAAATTATTGAAAAGGTTCAGATTTAGTATCTCGTCTCTTTTATTGTTACCGTGGTTAAAAGTAACACATTTATTTATTATTCAGCAAAATCTTTGGATAGGCTTTATGAATATTAGCTTGTGAAGAATGAAAAGTATTTGGGACTTGTAGAATTCTTAGCTCTTTTTTTTAACATCAGAAGGTACTTGAAAGATGTGAACAGATAAATTAAGGCTAAAAAGAAAACAGTAATGGCTACATTTTAAACTGCCTTTCCAACCTCGGTATTTAATTAGATCAATTGTATAGAGGAATGAACAGAGGTGACATTCCTCATTGGAATTCCTTCCAGGCCTCTTATAGACTTTGCATTCAGAATGTTCCCATTTTCATTGTGTTGTACTGATGATAATTTAAGTATTAGGGGAAAATCCATTTATAAATTAAACAAAATGACTTGATATCCATCAGTCCCCTAGTTCATCAAGCTGTTCAAACACGAGGAAGATTGGCTGGTCGGCCTGGGTCTTCCGAGAGCTCTGGTAATTAGATCTGCGAAGGATTTATTCTTTGCTGATTGGGGCTTTAAATTAATTGAAGTTCCACATTTGTGGTTTTGTCCTTTTTGTACTTTTTTAGAGGAGATATTTCATATTCTTGTGTGGTGGAGTGCTTGGCCAAGCAGCAGTGGTTTAAATGTTAATTTTTCTCATGAGAAGTTTAAGATTTTTAATGAATCAAGGCCTGATTTGAAGTGCAAAGTTTTATTTGCTTACTTGGGAAATTATTTTTTTACTATTTAAAGATGTTTGTACTGTACTTGATCTGTTGTTTTCAAACAGGCTCTTGAAAAAAAAAAAGTATTTTATTACTGAGCATTAAAAAAGACAAAAGGAAATAAAGCTTAAAGCTAACATTAGAAGTGTTGGAGCAAGCAGGAAAATATAAAACTGCTTCTCTGTATGTAAGCTGTAGAAGCATGGAAAAATTAATCTATATTTAATGTGCTAAATATTATGTTCACAATACCATCTGGAAGCGATCACAAAAGGAAATATGTAAAGAATATATACAATCAAGATATGCTCCTACAGAACTCAATAAAAGGAGAAAAAGAAAGATTTGTTCTCTAGGGACTTGGGTTAAATGTTTTTTCTCAAAATAATCCTTGTTCCATTGTGACCCCATGTGAGTGAAGCTGACAAAAGCAGCTGAGGGCATTGCCATGCAGTAAGCTTCCCAACTTATTGATCTGGGGGTTAATTTATGGTTTGGGAAACAGGAATCTGAGAAGATTGCTTGAAATCCTGTATCTGGATTTTTTTTTTTTTCATCTGCCTTTCATTATCATTAGGATTATTGAAACAGCCTTATTTGCAGCAGAGAACCCAGAATCAGTAATAGTGTTTGTGCTTGTCTGCTCCTATTCCCAAAGCTCAGCCAAGGCTGTAGTCCAATTTGCTGTCTCTAGTGGATTCTTAATATTAGGTAGGAAGATATCCCATTTTAGATTTGATTGAGGAGCTTTTCTGGGTTTCATCCTGCTTTGAATGAACACCCACTTCATCTTATTCACAGGGAAACTGGAGGAGGGAAGAGGGAGGGATATACAACTCATCTCCATTGTCATGCATGCTGTAAAAATATAAATGCCCATTGCTGTAATTGCTGCCACCAGGTGTTAGAGTTTATGTTTGGGGTTTGGCTAGTATATGCCTTATAAATAAGGTTGTTCCACTTAGATTGTTATAGAGTTATAGTGTATTTTAGAAAAATAAAACTACTTATTCCAGTTTTCTTTTTTTCTTATTTGACACTTCCTTCATATCACTGGTGACCTTTATTTCTCTTCAAACGTGTTTAATCTTAAACTTGAGGGTCACTGCTTATAAGCAACCAGAAGTGCAGATTTGGTTTGGAATTTAAACATTTTTCTCACCCTGAACATGGGTTTTCAACACTACCATTTGCGTTTCATGCCACTACAAGCTTATAATATTCAGGCTGGAAAGATTCAGCCTCTATTCTTTGTACATGGCAGAAAGGAATGAATTGTTCCTTAAAAAAATTATATACTCTTCTTGTTATGTAAATTATTTGCAGTTTTGTCAAACTGCAGCTAATAACAACATTTAAATTGACTGATAGAGTTCTGTAAAGCAGGGTAGGGTGCTACCTTTAACTAAGTATCTTCACTAATGCAGATGATAGCTCCAAGGGAGTTTGTTAAAAAGTTAGTGTCAAGCTGTACATCTCAAAGCTCCTTATGGTTCCTTAAAAGCTGAAAGAGTTTTAACTAGATTCTCTGTATCTTAATAACACGAAAGAATGTTTTTGAAGACTGCTGTTCATTGCATCATAATCTCTTTAGCTGTGTTAAGACACTAAGATATTTTTTAAATAACAGTGTGTGTAATTTTGGGGAAAAAACGATATCAATATGTGATTATTATGAAAATGAAGAGGCAGCTAGTAGGTATAGAATTTTTCAGAATCCTTGATGTGTTCAGTGTAGCATTACTAAATGACTGAAATCTAAATAACATTTGGCATTATAATAGAAGAAAATAACTGACTAAGCTAGCCTAAGAAGCAGTGATACTGCAGCATAATAAGAGGTGTTTTTTTTCAAGTAGCAGACTTTCTTCTCTGAAATTAGGCTGAAGATAATGGGGGTAATTAAATATATATACTTACTGGACAGCACAAAGCAGAAGAAAAGGGGTTTTAAGGACATACTTTCAGAAGACGTGTTTGACAAAAAGCTTTACTCATGTGAGTAGGTATTTTCAAGACTGGCACTTCAGTGGGTATGTTCTTTGTAATCTCTGAAACCTTCAATTCAGCTTAATACTAACAGTAAAGATTTTAGGGCAATTTGAAAGCCTTGATGTAAAACCTATCTTGCAGAATCCCATTGTGAGAAGAGAACCTCTGGACCATGCTGCCTGGATGGTTAATTTACTTTTTCTACGTATCTACTTGTATCTTTTCATTAGTTGTAATAACTCTGCAGGCTTGGAATTATAATGGCAACACTGTCCTTTAATAAATTCAATATAGCTACTGTTATGTGCCCAGTAAATGGAAAACCAGCTGTTTTCAAGGGGCAACAGAATAAGGAAAAAATATCTCTTTATTTGGGCAAAACAGTTATCCAAGGATTTTAAGAACTACTGTGTATTTCTCTCTGCTAAAGAAACATTTCCCTCTCTGTTCCTAAAACCATCTTATATCAATAACATCAGTTAGTAACTGTAAGGCTGATGTCAGGAATAACATATCCCAGCTGCATTTTAGACTGAATTGAGCTGGGACAAGGGGTCCTTGGAGTTTACTGAATGGGTGAGAGCTTTTAAAGGGAGAAATCGATACTACAGCAGGATTTAGACAACTTAGCAAAATATATCAGACAGAACTTTGGTGAAAGAATAACTACAACAGCAAGTTAACCCATGGGGTGCCTGAAGTACAGTGTATAGCATTTCACTTTTAAACTCTAGCTGAAAAGTAGAACATTAGTTACTCTAGCAGGGGACTGGTTGCAAATCCATTTCCCTTAAAAGTCTCATCCTCGCATGTGTTATCCAAAATCGTTGACTGTAATTTTTCACATCTAACCTCAGGTTAAACATATGCAATTAAAGAATTGGTCAATTAAGTAAAATTGCTTAAATGTAAAGAAAATTTACACTTTTTTTTTTTTTTCTGAGTTACTGCTTAGTAGAAGAAGTGCCTTTCTTGGAGTGAGCAATACTGAAAAACACTAAAATACTTTCTTGGGGAAAGTCTTGGTAGAGAAAAATAACTGCTTTGTTTGGGTAGAAGAGATTAGTGCCTGAAAGCTCTGTTACAGAAGTGTATTTGCTCAGGTCTTAGCAGAGCATACTTTTAGTAACTGCATTTCCTGTGCATGGATTGACATCAGATACAAGGACAGGTGCCCATAGGCTAATGCTGAGTTTGCCTGAGTAAGAATGTAACTTTCTTACAAAACATCTTGTAACAACGTGTCAGAAGACAAAAAAAAAAAACAAACAAAATAAAACCAAACAAACAAAAAAAAATAAACAAAAAACAAAATACCCACAACAACAAACCTCAAGAAATATCCCAGGCAGAACTGAAGGGTATAATATTCTGATAATTCTAGATTTTTAACTTTAAAGATATCTTTTTTTCTGTTGAAATTACAGTGAAATAGTAGAAGCCTGTAAAAAGACTAAATGTCCAGCAAAATGGTGCTGTTACCAGTCAAATACTAGAAGTAAAGTGTAGAGGAGAGTCACTCTTTTCCCACCCTGTCCATTTTAGTAAAGTGTAAATTTAAAAAGCCCAGGTGGAAGTATTCAAACAATAACCTGCACAGTAATTAAATTGTTTCTTTGGGTGGTTTCAAAACCAAGGAAATTAAAAAAATGAAATTACTTTAACACCTTATTGACCGCTGAACTTCCTTGCAGTCCTGCCCTCAAGCTATGCTGTGGAAATCATATTTCTTTTAAAGTTTTAGAGCCCCATCCATGTTTGATTAAGGTATGAGAGTTCCAAATTCACTCATTTGGCGTTCTTAGTGGTCCTTAGCAAAAGTATATGGGAGTAGAAAACTTCAGGTATTTTCTTACTGCTGATATAATTTTATTCAAGTCATAAAATATGAACAGTTTACTTTGTGGCTGGAATGAATGTATTTGCTGGAAGGCTTTGCTTTCTGATTCTTTCTGAATCTTCATATGTACCTTCATGGCTGGTACCCCCCAAGCTGCAGCACCTGTTGACATGCCCAAGCTGGTTTCAGATTTGTTGATTTGGGTATTGCCAGCAGTGGTTCTAAAGCAGCATGGATCTCACTTCTGTTGCAGAACTCACCTCAAAACTGGGTAAATATTCAGAAGAATCATCTGGAAACAGCAGTTATTGCTCAGAGTTGTCTGTGACTAAAAGAAACACTCTTCTATATGTTGTAATAAACCTTTTAACAGGGAAAGGGCTTACTTTACTTTATCCACATGTAATAAAACCCAAACTAGTAGGATAGGGCCCAGAACCTCAGAGACATTCACCTCAGTTTTTGTTTTACTTTTTTCTTTAATCCCACATGCAGACAAGAATGGTTCATTAGGATTTTCATTCTGGAGTTTGCTAAAGTCACTTAAGAGGTTACTGCCCCACTTCCACACTGTGACCTCCACAACAGATTAATGCCACCAAAGGTGAAGGAAGAACATGGACAGGTTGTTCTCTTGTCAGTTGTCACCTTCACAGCCAGGATATTAATATAAGCTGAAATCAGTGGAGGTTTCAGTAGTGGCCAAGCTGACCTGTGAATTGCAGCTGCTGATAAGCATCAACCTCAGGCAGAAAGATGGCAGAGACCTAGCGAGCAGACACCTCCTTTTTTGGGTCAGTCTGCTATCTGTAAAAGCAACAGGGAAGGCAAACCCCGGATTATACCAGAGGAAAACGAAGCTGCAAGCTTGCTGTGTTTTAGTGTTTGTTCCATGACAGGGATGGCTGGCTCCCATGACAGCAAGGTTTCATCAGAAGTGCTGTCGCAAGAGCTTAACTTCTTGTGAAGGCACAGCAGGTGAGAACATGGTACATAACCTGTTCTTGTTGCCTTATTTTCTCCTTTTAAAGCAAAATTTTTTCCTAAACTCAGTGTGAGAAGCTTCAGTGAGGCCAAAAAGCATTCTGCTGAGCTGCTATTCTCCCATTTTGGCAACCCCCAGCTAGTGCCACCAGCTTCTGCTTCTTTCATTTGCTTTTGCACAGCTTACAGTTTCCTCCCTGCTGCAGCTTTCAGTTGGACAGAAACTGGAAATGTAGTTAGGAGAATCATTTACAGCAAATGCAAACAGGCTACTGGAATTGTACTGTCATAGAGTCTTAGTGCTGACTGAACCTGAGGTGAAGCACATCAGCCCACAGCCACTACATGTATTTTCTATTCATTCTTGCGTGCCGGCAATGACAGTCTAAAAGTAGAATTTAAAATTTTTCTCTGGCTGATTTTCTGGCTCCTAGAATAGTCACCCTGAATACTCAGGTTCATAGCTCCTGGTGTTAAACAGAGGTACAGCCAGGAGGGGAGTCACATTAAAACAGTACTGTTCCATAAGGTACTCTAAGCTGCTGTTAAATACTCGCAAATAGGGAATCTAAAGGTATCCTAGTCATAGCTTCCCCACGTCGTGTTCTGTCCTGAATGCAGTTCAGCCAGAAAGTCAGCAATAGAGTCCAGGGAATACCACAGTAAATGGGTATGCTGAGGAATTAAACATACATATGAGATATGCCAGTGTAAATACCCTGAGAACTGCCAGTTAATTTTTCCCACAATTACTGTTCAAGTTGGTTGAACTATATTATTGCATGCTGCCCACAATGCACAAGAAATGCCTTAAAAAACTTACCATGAAAGTTAAAACAAACAACTGTGTACTTTCTTGTTTCCAGCATCATTCACTTGTAAAGCATTCGTTTGGAAACACTGTGATGTGTGTTGTGATACCTATTAAATTCTGTAAACGTGATGACAATAAGGAATGTCAGATATTTTTTGAAGCCCCTTTGGTAATGTATTTCAAAAACAGCTTGAAAGTGATTTTTTTTTTTCCCCCACTTTGACAGGTGAATTATTTGCTGCCTAGTGTAGTTTTCTGAATAGCTGAAGTTTTCTATCAATGAGATGAATTTAGAGTCAAGCAAGGGAAGCCATCTCACTAACCCCGCATCCAACCCCATTCCCAAGGCAGTTTGACTGTATCTACAGCACTTTCTGCTGTACTGCAAATGTCAAACAGAAGGTATAATGGATTTAATATTAGTGCTGGCCAAGGTGTTGAGGGAGCTGTTAATAATGTCACTCCAGTTATTGATCTGAAGCCTTTAGAAATCAAAGAAAAGTGAGAGATCCCCAACTGGGGAAAGGCACAACAGTGACTGGTTTTTATTGCCAATATATTTCTACATATATAGTGCTGACTTTCTGGAATTACGTGATCATCATTAATCTTGGAGAGATTTTTGGAATCATTATGTGGTAGGATAATATCAGGCTAATCTGTATGCATGCTAATGTTAAAATTTGTTTTCATTCCAGCCATGAGTCAACAGTACAGTAAAAGTACAGTAGCGATGACAACAACATCAATGCAAATACTCAGATGTAGGGAAAATTTTATTTATTCTGAAACCGGTGAGGTTGAGATGTTTGAATTTGACTCTTCCAGAGAACACTGTCATTTCATCTGTCTGTTAACCTGGGATGTGTGTAATTGCTACTGCAGAAGGCTGGATTTTTCCTAATTCTAATAATCATGGCTCAGCTGCCTCTGTTTACCACAGAGCTAAATTTGGCTCAAAGTTTATATTATTCTAGGTTCCTTTGCCGTAGTTAATCCTGAAGCATTAACTTGTATTTTACTCTAAAGTAGAAATTGGCTCTTAGAATAAGTGCACGCTTTCTTCCTTCAACAGAATTTTTCAATGTTGTGGCAGTCTATACAAGGGGAACCTGTCATCTTTAGTCAGTAATTAATAAATGAAAGTAAAATCTAGAATTTATGTTTAATTTATATCAAATAAACACAAAGTTCCCATCCATGTTTATGTAAGGTAAATAAAGATAAAGCCAGCAGATAACTTGCAACAGCTATCTGCTCGATTGAAAATGAAATTTCTATTACAAGTGTGCCATGAAGTAAGTCATTATACAGAGATATAGACACATGAAAGTGCCTGAGTACAGTGTATGTATATAAGTATATATATATGTATCTATTTATGAGCATATAAGAAATACATAGTAAGTTGTGAAATCAGCTACTGCTTATGTCTTTATTATGTTACAAAATTAGGCAAGTATATTTATTATATTTCAAATTTCCAAACCAGTATAAATAGGATAAAAATCTACCTTAGCTTTAATTTGATCTTTATGCACTGTGATAAACATATACTTAAAAGAACTTATTTTTATGTAAAAATTCTATTAACTCTTCCATGACTAGGAAACCACCCAACAGAACCCCTGTTGCACTCTGGACAAAGCAGTATTCAGTGTGGTCATGTAAGTTCTTTGAGAACAGGGAAGAGGAAACTAAAAATATGGCTGGAGGATTAGAGACTGCATGGATCTTCTACTGTACTCCTTCCCTCCCTTAATAAAGACAAAGACACAGGTGAAGTAGACTTGAGAATGTCTACTTGCCTCTATTGATTTCCCCAGCTGCTTTTTCCAGATTTTTATTTCATTCATCACATATCTATAACAGTACAAATGGAGTGTGTTCTTATGTCAGCTAAAGGGTTGGGAGAAATAAGACTAACTTGTCCCTTTGAATATCCTCAATTTTACATGAGATTGTTCTTGATCATAGAGCTTAGTCTGGAAAAGTCACAGTAATTGTGTTTGCAATTTGTCACAGGAGATAATTTCATATAGCTACTTGTGATAATCAGTCTACATGTGCATTTAGAGATTATTCCTTTCCGTACACAGAGATACTGTTCATTTCATACTTCTGTCAGAAGTCCTTTGTTCGGAAGTTTTCCACAGTTTTTATTTTGTGCCCTTGTCCAAGCTCTTTCAATTTAGCCTCTTAGTTTCAGGTGAAGGCCATATTTTCCAAAACAAAACAATCATTTTAGTCTGTCACCGTATTCATCTATGTAGCCTTAAATCACCTTGGCTTTTTTCCTCCATCCTGTTGTTAAAATTTTCACATCTTATTGTATTTCCAGCCTCCTTTGATTTCTGCCTTCTAAGTTTCACTCTGTATCATTGTGTAAGTTTTCAAATTAAGTAACATTTACCTACTCATTATCTCTATTTACTAACTGTAGAAAATCGTGGGTTTTTTTGACAAACTTGTTGATGGCCTCTTTAAATTAAATTTAAATCACAAAATTATTTTGTGGTCTAGAAATTTTGCTTATTCCTCCTTTTAAATTTTGAGTAATAAAAGCTAGAAATTATTATTCTATTTGAACAAATATTTTAAGGTTTTGTGTTCCTCTGTAGCATAAAATTGCTCTACAGCCTTTACTTCCCCAACCTGTGGTGATATTGTCTTTCAAATACTATACTTTTAATTGCAGCTGAATAAGCTGTGTCTTTTGCATATTAGAGTAGAACAGTACCAAAGTTTAATAATCTGAGATTTCCAGTGGATCAGACCTGGCTGCTTAAAGCTCTTGGCTTGTTATAAATCGGTTATGTTTAATTCATCACACTACAGACTAAAACCTTGTTCTTGTCAAAATTACACAGTTCTATCTTCTTTATATACACAAAACAGCAGAGATACAAAGGATGATATTACTTGGTATTGATTCACCTCTGCAGGGGGCAGAGATCAGAAAAGCCAGAACTGGCCAAAAGGAATGTCTGCCTCCAGTGAACAATTTTAGTTATGGTCACACTGGGAAAAGTCTGGAAATAGTGCTTTTGTGTGAAAGGTTTGCTGCTTCCAGCTCTCGGAGCTTTTCCCAGGCAGTTTCTTTCGGATACCCCTTGCATTTCAGCTGTCAATAGTATAAAACCACTCTGAATAACTTGCCTAATATGTCATTGCTTTATCATCTCTATTTGTCTATCACCAGGTAAAATAGATGCTGATTTTTGTCTCTGATTTTATTACATTTTACTTTTTTTACTGCAGTAAATTGCTCAACTAGCTGCGGGGCGATTAAAAAATCCACTCCCCTGTTTGTTCCCTGAGTCCTCTGTGATGCTGAATCCTGAACAGTCTGAATTTGTCACCCTCTAGCAGCAGAAGGTCAGCTATCAGCGAGCTGTCTATTCTGTGTCTGTACAGCACCCAGCATGGTCAGGTTCTTTCCAGTGCCACCTGTAAGGGCGATGGCGATACTCATCTACACCAGACAAAAAGGTAGGGCTTTTTTTAGTACAATAGTGAGGGTGTTGCACAGGTCCATGGCTGCTGTGCAGCCAGCAGCTGTGCTGGCTGCTCCCTCCCGGGACTGGACACTTAATGGGTGATAATGTGGCAGAACTGAAGCACAGTACTAATCCAGTCCAGTGTAGGTGATTAGGACTAATTATTTCATTAACTGTAGTTTATCAAAGTGCATTACCCTTAAAGGTTTTGTAGAACATGGAATGAAAAGATGTAGTTGTGCTAGCATCAGTTACATAGAGCTTCCTTTTTTTTTTTAATTTTTTCTTTTTGTTTTGTTTTGTTTTAAGTGAATTTCATTCTGATGATAGGTGCCAGATGGAGACAGCCCTGGGGAATGAAACTGTTTGTTTATCCACAGAACACGTACAGAATGGGCATCAGCAGTGTAGTCTTTCCCATGCTGTTTCATTGCTGCTCTCCAGCCTTGCCCTCCAGTGACAATCTGCAGAGGTGGTAGGGCAGTTTACAGTCCGTGCCCTGCCCAAACTCCAGTTTTTTTCCTGTGAATATCTGCAGTAGTGCCAACTGGGATCCATTTTAATGCACTTTTTGGCACGGGAAGTGTGTTGGTCCCTCAGTCCAGTCCAAATAAGCCACCAAATGATAATACTAATTAACTGCTTACCTAAATCAAATTTTAATCAGTGACCTACACACAAAAGATCAAAGGCTTTCGTTTCATGTTGCCTATTGTATTTCTCCTGAGGCATCTGTTTCCTTATAATAATGGTTTTCCTCCTAGCAAGAACATCAGAAAAAAATGATAATACTATCAAAAAAGCCAAAAAAAAACCTAAAAAAAAGCAATGTTAAGTAATCTCTTTAATGAGATTCTTTGCAGAGGGGTGAGAAATCTCATTCTTCTGCACTGCAGCCCCACCCCTCTTCAGCCAAGAATAAGTATTGTCAGAGGGATTTCAACCAGGAAAAGAAAGAAAAAAAAAGAGGCGGGAACCCACAAAAGAAAAAAGAACAAAACAAACAAACAAACAAACACCCCCCCCCCAAAAAAAAAAAAAACAAAAAACACCCACACAAGAAAAAAAGAAATAAAAAACCGAAAAAGCAGAAAAAAACAACCAAACTGACCAAAAAACTTGGGGGGGGGGGGGGGGAATCAGAAAAAAAAATAGATATAAAGTAGTATCTCAACCATTTCATCCAGTGTACTTTATCCATATATCCTAGAATCATGTTTTTAATAAGATGATACATTTTGTGATTCTGCATAAAAACAATCAACTTTAGTTTTTGACCAACCGTTTTAGCTTTAACCAGCCGTTTGAGAGAGGTTGGTTAAAACCTGTGCTTTTTATTATTATTTTACAGCTTGTTTTGAGTGTCATAAACAAATGACTTAAGTGTCCCACAAGACAAATGTTCTTTAATCATCTAATGCACTCATTTATCCTCAGCCTTAACCTTATTCCTAAATTAAGTCTCTTGCAAAAACATAACTTCATCTAAAAACACCCATCAATCCTATGTGATTTTGATAAGCACATTTAAAAAACATAAACAATCAGACAGTTGTCAATCCAATTGAAGTTCTGTCCCATTTAAAAGTTATTCATTAGGTTATGTTCCTAATGCACCAGCTGCTAATAAAATTTTAAAGTGGAATGAATGATATTTTCAAGTTTCTGCTAGAGTTATAATTTTCTGCCATTCACTAGGAGTCGCTAAGAATAAAATCAAAATGCATATCAGGAAAATACCAACTTCAGCTTAAAGTGACCAACTGCTAGCCTAATGGAATGCATTTTTCTGAAAATATTAACATAAGTCATTTTTTAATTTGCATTTAAGTTTTACAGTATCACTAACAAAGTATGTGTCACACCTCTGTGTAAAGTTTACTTGGTCATTACTTTCAGTGTCTACTCAGGAATACAATGTATATGAAAGCATCACACAGGAAAAAAACGAGTAATACAGACTTAGGTTACACATTCAAAGTAAGATATTTTGCAGGACCTGTCATTTGACCTAAGTAAATAAATAAAGTGACTAGGAGAGGATATGAAAGACTTTTAGTGGCTGATATTCACTATAATTCAGAACTAATTCAGACTCATTAGTTTAAGCAATGTCTAGCCATAGCCACGGCTAATTCAGCATTTTGTTTTATTTTATTTTATTTTATTTTATTTTATTTTATTTTAATTATTTTATACTGGTCTCTCTAGGACCTGGAAAAATACTACTGTTGATCTCTTTGGGATTCTTTCTCACTGGAGCTTTAAAATTCTAAAGAACAGATAAGAGCAAACAGCAAATAACTGGATTTAGAATAAACTCGGAAATTATCACTAAGGCCCTTCCTCTGCCACAATTTGTCAAATCTGCTGATAGGAAACTAATTCTATTCATAAAGATTTTATTTTTGGGGGCCCTCTTGTGATTTGGTAGCAATTCAATTATAGTTTTGTGAGATAGTGAGCCCGGAGAGGGAATCCAGACTGACAAGAAATATGACAGGACAGTTACAGAGTGTTTATGCAATTAAACTTTCACTGACAATACCTGCGGAATGATGAATGCATGGGCGGAGGTATGTGTGCACAAGCAATGCCCCACAAGTATTGCACATTTTTCATTATTATACAAGTGTTCAGATCTCTCAAAAATAGCCTGAAGTGAGGTGGAAAAGAGTGTGCTGTTCCACAGCATGTTAACCAAATGGGGGTTTTTTGCCTTTTTTTCCAGTGGGCCTTGATATGCCAGGTGATAAAAGAACATCTCTTTTAGAGAAATGTTGCAAGAAGATTAAGATTTAGCCTGAGTTTGACAGACATTAATTCTGGATTCTTAAAGAGGTTTTATTCTTTTTCTGTCTGCAAGTTTATATCATTTCAAAACTGATAGATACTGCATAATTAAACTGCAAGGGTATTCATTTTATGCATACAGGTGCAAGGGGCACTATAAAAGTAGGATTTTACTGATTGTAGGTTAGAAGAGAAAGGAGAAACTTAAAAGATTTTTGTAGAAAACCAGAAAAGCTTACAGAGTAGATTAAATTGGTTGATCATAGTCTGTATTTCAGTATGTTTGTCTTCCATAGAACTATAAAATTAGACAGCTCATTTTAGAGGAACTGAAAGATACATTGTGTTTTCCAGACTATTACAGTAGATATTTTTACTTGTAACGCAAAGTTGCTCATTTCTAGTGGGGTTTTGATGATAAAAACATGCTGTTAAAACATGTTGACTTGGACTACATCTTTTCCAAGGAGTCTAAGTACAGCACTGAGTTAATTCCTTCAAACCTTATGTTCAAAAACTGCCTCACACTTAACAAAAGGAAACTACGATGTGATTGTCTACTAGAGGAGCTGAGCAGAGCATTAGCTGTGGATTTTGGATTCCAATGCATAGAGGTTGAAGTAATATGACTGACATGGGAAGTATAAAATAAGGGCCTGGCAGGTAAATTATTATAAAGTGACCGTTTAAATATTATCTACAACTGTGCTGAGTTCTCAGAACTCAACTTTACTGAACCAAACACTGGATGTTCAGAATTTGATTCCTGCATGTGAGAATTCGGATTAGTGGCAGGAAGAAAAAGCTGTTTCCTATTCATTTGTGATTACCAGATCTTTCAAAAATTGAAGTCTGTTTCAAATAATGACAATTTAAGAAAAAGGTTGCTTGTGGCAGTGAACTTTTTTGTGATTCTATGCTAGATTGCAAAATAGAAACTATTTATTTATTAATGTAGGCATTTATCTCAAGAGAAGAACCTCCCAAATTTTTACTCCATCTTTCTAGAGATGGTTGTTTCCAATCTTGCAAGGTCCCCAGTGATGTTCAGAGCAATGTCTGTTCATCTTCCTGACTAATACCTAGACATCTCTTCTCTTTTTGAAGGAATGACAATATTTACCCAGCTTGCACACAGCAGACGTACTATCACAGCTAAAGTTACTCAGTACCAAAAGTGATAGTGCATTGAAAAAACTTGGTTTTTCAAGAGCTGTTTCTAATACCTACTAAAATTGATAGCAAGAAAAAAATTGTTTTCACATTACTTGGGTGTTAAAATTACATGGTGGTGTTCCTTTATTTTCAAAACCCAAACCTAATCCTGTTAATTCAGAGTGAATAACAAACAGGACTAAGACTTTTTCCCAAGTTGTTACATTTATTCAACCTGCTTGTGTTTTGTTCTTCATCATAATTATTTCCAAGTCAAATCTGCGCTGATTTCCTTGTGGACCCACATACCTCTGACTAACTTAAAGAATTGAGCTGGGATAATTCACACTATTCCTCAGGGGTCATGTTCTCTGTTTTTTTTCAAGGACATTTTTATTACAAAGCTGATGAAATTTGCATATTAATTCATTTCTTTCAATTTTTTAAGATTAAATGTTGTCAACATGTATCAGTGCAAGGCTCTGACAGTGCTGATGAAATGGGTCAGTCAAGCTTGAACATTTAGAGTAATGCAGCCATCTGCAACCCCCAAGCCCCTTGTGTAGTTTAGTGCTACCATTGCAACTTGATTAAAAAAAAAAGTTTTATTCAATGCAGGATATTAAAACATTATCTGTGAAATGATATGTGCTACTTCTGTGATTTACAGAGAAAGTATATTTGACAACAAAATGGATTTAAGGATCTTCTTGCTGATTTAGAGTTAGTGCTTTGTCAATCTTAATTAAACTCCACTAGGAAAAGTATAGGGGGGAAAAAAAGAGTTTCTGCTGTGCCAGATCTTAGAAGTTATTAAACTGGACTTAACATCCCCTCCTAGCCTGTATTTTTACTGTTTGAAAAGCAGCGTTATTTACAGGGAGGAGCTGCCTAAATCCTCATGTCTCAGGGGCCCTGGAAAGCAGTTGCGTTTTTCTGAAAATACTAAGACTTAATAGAATCAGAGAAATTAGAAATGGAAAAGAACCATTAGGTCAATTTATCTATCCCCCTGCCAGTGCAGGAGAGTTCCCCACAGTATTGCTGTCCTAGAGTTAATAGTCATGGATTTTGAGTCACTGTTTCTCAACTACAAATGAAAGTATTTGCGGTGTAAGCTGCTTGGGTTCATTTTATCTTTGCTGATGCAACTGATATCCTTGTATTCTAGTATTCTTATGTTTTAATAGTCTGTGATTCTAGATGCAACGTATATCTTTGCATCTCTTTAAACACATACTGTGCATTTCCGTCGTGTAGGGTCTTACTAACCTGCCTTTACACAGCATCTTGTTTGACAGGTAGTCCCTTTGATATAAGTGAAAACAATACAGAATAGCTTCAATAATTAACTGGAATAAATCAGCATAGCCACATTGGTTTTAAAGATGTAGAGTCAGTTGTGGGTTTGGCTGAGTAACTTTTGAAATAACCAGGTCCAATTATGAAATTACAGCAGTTAAATCCACCCAGAACACCAAATCAATGTGTTAACTTAAATGAGAAGTTTCAGATGTGAACTTACTTCTGTGCAATTACTGATACAGCTTAATCAGTTGTGTTTTTAATAGAAACTGCTCCTGTCATGGGTGTCCTCATACTTGCTAATTCTGATAGCCCCAGCAATGTACATTGGCATTAATTGGTAAAAAAAAACAAACGGATATCTGGGTTTGCAGATGTAAAGACTGACTCCTACCTTAAGAATGAATACCAAGCATGAATTCTAATAATAATCAGATGACAACCTTCTGGCAACCATAGCCTTGGGAGCAATGACTCAAATATTAGTTGACTTGTATGGCAGAGTTGCTTTCCAGATACTGTACGGTTTTATTTTTAGGCAGTCACCTCTGCAGACTTTATGCTGTAATAGCATGTGTATTTTCAGTCAGGCTTCCTTAAATACATCTCATACAGGAAACTAGTGTTAATCATATCAAAACTGTGAAGAACATTACAGAGCTGCTGTATTTTTTCTAAGATGCATATTTTTTCATGTGGTGGACTAAAAAGAATTTAGGAAATATCATTAGGTAGACACTGGCTATCCTTTTAACATAACGATGAATCTGAGCTAGAAGTATCTAGATTTTAAGATGAAACTCAAAAAGCTGTATTGGCTTGAAAAATCAAAATCAGACTTCACACTATAGTAGAGTCTGAAAATGTCAGATATGAAATATTTAAACTGTGGAACACAATCTTCAACTTTGGGCTATAAAACTTTAATTTTGTGAGTTGCTTTGGTTGTTCAATATTTTTAATTCTACAAATCCATGTTTATTAGCTTTCAAGGTTTAAACAGTGTTACTGACTCTATTGAAAGTAAATGATACTGACTTCTGAGAAATATAATTACTATGATTTTTTCTCTATTTCTATGTTCAAGATAAAGACAAAACAAGGAACAAATAAAAGGAATTGATTAGCACAGCTCTGTCTTTTGATACTTATAAAATCACCTAAAGTGCTTTGCTATTTATTCTTCCATACACTGCAAGCAGATAGAATTGATCTGGAATGTGATTTTTTTGAACAGTGATAATTTTAGGATATGTAGAAAAAAACTTAGCTCTTTGTTTCTATGTATTAATATTTTTACAATTATAATTTGTAATGCCCAAATGAAATCTCCTTCTACTTTTTGATCTTCCCAAATATTTTGCAACAGCAGTTCTTAGTCCAAAATCCCAACCCTAGTTAAGTTTATAAGCCAAATCCTATGCCCATTATAAACAATGCAAATCCCCAACTTCTGTAATTAAGTTGTTCCGGTGTTATACGTAATGTTATACAGTTAGAGTGGGGGTGAGCATTTTCTTTAACTTCATGATCTATTCTTGCTTACATATGCATTATTTTTTTTTTCTCCTTTCCAGGCTTATTTTTTTCTTCTTTTCAGGCTTTCCTCATACAGTGAGAACATAGTTTGAAATATATCTGTTCTAGCATTTCCTATGTGAAATGCAACTATAAGTAATCCATTAGATAAATTCATTGCAACAAAGTAGTCTACCATATTAAATACTATAGATAATTTAGCAAAGTTTTCTTGTTGTTTTTTTTAACTTTGCATTTTCAAACAATGAATGCTGTTAGCTTTGGTAAAATAACAGCAGCTTTGTTTTGGCAGTAACTGCTGCAGACTCCTAAATTCAAGTTATTTTTGTCTAACAGTGTTTTGATTAAATTTATTCCTCTCTATCTAACCTAATTTTTTTATTTAATGCAGTTTTCAAGCTATGAAGGAAAGTAAATTTACTATAAATCTAGACTCTTTTTTGCTAGCAAAGAAATTCAGTATATGTTTGCTTTATAGCTTTCACTTTATATATATATAACATATCCTACTTTCGAACTGGGAGATTTCTCAGAAACAAAATCAGAAGTTACGCTTGCATCTGCAGTCTGCAGGCAGGTTGGTGCCTCCAATTAAGGAAAATATATTTTTTAAATCTTCTTAAATTTTGGAGAGGAAATTTCCCCTACCACTAGCTGCATGTAAATGTTTTTCTTCCATCTCAAATAATAGTTCTTACAATTCAAAGTATATGTGCTGCAAATAAAACAGTCAGGTTTTGACACCTTATGTTTACTAAAGTCTTTGGGTTTGACTGGCTAACAGTGATCACGCATCCCAGAAAAGATTTGGCACACTTTTATTGTTTGTGCTCTGAGCTGCATTATTTCAAATGTACATTAAGTTTAAATTTCATGGAACCAGCCGTTGCTGAAAGAAGATACCACCAGCTGGAAACAGTGGATGATGTTAGATCTTACTGATCATGATGTCTTTATGGGATAATTCAATGTCAGAATTAAGTCTTTAGAATTATTTCTTCTATATATATGGATATGTATAGAAATCACAGTCCTTGCAGGGATTCAAGTGGTTCATATTCAGACATGCTGGCCAAGGAAAGACTAATGAGAGAGTAGTTTTGAGGGAGATAAAAGAGTCAGCTAATCTAATTAAAGTATAATGGTGGATGCATTTGACTACCAGAAATTTCACACCTTGACAAGTTTTCAGTGAACACTTCTTGATTTTTGAGACATCTGTGCTTTTTGACACACAAAATGATGGTTCTGTTCTCTACCTTAATCTTTTGTACTATATAGGTGTTGGTTCAAAAAGAGTTATAGTTGAGGGTCTAATGTAATTATGTTCAATATTATGGTGTAGGTAGAAGTATTCACATCACAAACTACCACTCCTAATACTAAGTGAGCTAGGATATTTTGAATGAAGGAAAGAGCTAAACATAGCACATACAGGGAAACTGTAATCCACAGATCCATTAGCAAGTATTGGGAAACTATAGTACATAAATCCATCATGACAGTTAAGTAATAACAACTGAATAGCACCATGTATGAACTTACTAGGAGTGGTAATGACTCCCTAAATGTTGAAGTTCCTGAGGTTATTGTGAAACTCACATCTTTCTGAAAAATTATGAATCCATTCCAGTAAAGACAATAGGAATATGTCAAGGATGGGCAGTTAAACACAAGGTGGTAATTTGGAGAACTAAGGGTAAGACTGAAAAGTAATTTGGGTTATATGAAAAAAAAATAACAAGAAAGTCTATTTATTGGTACATGCACATTAGCTACTCATTTTACTGAACTTAGTTTCTTTCCATTAGTCTAAACCACTGAGGTTTTACAATTGTTCACTGAGGTCAAAACAATTGCAATAAAAACCTGAGATTTCAAAAAAGAAGGAGAAGCAGATCAGTAGTTCTAGATGGTACATAGTAGAAGAAAAAATATGGAGGAAAAGAGAAATAGCCAAGGTGCTAAAAATACACATTGTTCCAGTGAAATGGCAACCAGAAAGCTGCAGGGTAACAATGATTACCAAGGAAAGAGACATTTTTCCAATCTACAAAAATGTCTTGGAAAACAGTACTAAAATTACCTTTAAAAATGGTGTGGTTTTATGCGCGCTATTTCTATTAACATACACGTGACATAATATGAGAAGTATAAAATGGCTTTAGACTTGAAACACAAAAATTACTGGAGGTACAGGAATATTTCTTTCTGAGGAAAGATGTAAAGGACCAGAATCATTTGCCTCATAGTACCCTAGGTATCTTTTCACAAGGAGACAAAAGCATTCAGTAAAATCCCTATCAGCGAAACAGGTAAAAGGAAGCATGTTTTTTGAATGCTGTGGACATGTGTAACTCATTGCCGCTAACTATTCCTGCAGTCAAGAGCAGAGCAGACTTTTAAAGTATGTGGTCATTTATATACAGTGTCAACATTCTCTTCTAATTTCAGTTAAACTATTTTTATAGAACAGTATATGACGCTGCAAGTCAATTTAGATACCAGTTGGCAATTTAAGGAAGAAAGGTCTTCTACATGCATATTATTATTTAATGGGGTGCAACAGGTCTCTGGCACTTTTTCAGAGGCATTTGTTGTTATCTATAATCAGAGAGGTATTGTTAACAAGCCAGTCCTCTCAAGCGTGCCCAGGCAGTCAAGAAGGCCAACGGCATCCTGGCCTGTATCAGAAATAGCTTAGCCAACAAGGCCAGGGAACTGATCAGGCCCATCATGTGAGGCCACACCTAGAATACTGTGTTCAGTTCTGGGCACATCACTATGAGAAAGACCTTGAGGTGCCAGAGTGGGTCCAGAGAAGGGCAAAGAAGCTATTGAAGGGTCTGGAGCACAAATCTTATGAGGAATGGCTGGGGGAGCTGGGGTTGTTTAGTCTGGAGAAGAGAAGGCTAATGGGGGACCTTATTGCTCTCTATAACTAGCTGAAAGGAGGTTGTAGTGAGGTGGGGGTCAGTCTCTTCTCTAAATAACAAGTGATAGGACAAGAGGAAACGGCCTCAAGCTGCGCCAGGGGAGGTTTAGATTGGACATTAGGAAAAGTTTCTTCACTGAGAGGGTGATCAGGCATTGGAACAGGCTGCCCAGGGAAATGGTGGAATCACCATCCCTGGAAGTGTTCAAAAACCATGTAGATGAGGTCCCCAGTGACATGGTTTAATGGTGGTCTTGGCAGTTATGGGGTAATGGTTGGACTTGATGATCTTAAAGGTCTTTTCCAACCTAGTTGATTCTTTTCTATGATAAGTCCTTTTAATAACAAAGTCTATTTTACTCTCCTTTATTTTTCATTAAATATCTTTTTATATCAACGCAAAGTAAGTCTCATTCTGTTTATGGTTGAGTTTCTAGAATACCTAAAAATACTGCAAGATACATCTCATGAGCTTCTGCAAGCTGGTCATTTTACATGTGACACTTAGATCTTCTCTGAACAACCTCCTCCTTGCTTCCTTCAGGCTAAAGGTAGTAGACCTTGAAAAATGGTGGCTAGTAAATGAACATCAGATGCAGAATATGCTATGCTCTGAGAATGACTGGGCCCTGGAACAGAACCTAGAGATTGTAGCAGACATTCCTCACTTTTCACCCATTTCTCAGCAGTGGTGGTCACTGTTGGAAGTCCATCTAATCCATTATACTAGGGTATATAAGCCCTTAAGCTACTACATCTCCTCTGTGTCTCTGATCAGGACAGGTTGCCTATAGCAGAAGAAATAACTTGTAGTACATCTGCAAAGACACTGAGCTATGAATCAGTGTATTAAAGAGCCAACATTTGTTTATATTGAGATATGCATTATCAGTGCTAACTAAACAAACACAGTCAAGGTACTATACTTACCTCTAAGTTTCAAGAATATCATTTTGATTTTGGAGTTTCCCTGTGGCTTTGCAGTTCACAAAATCAGCTGTAAAAGTCTATAAAATCAGCTGCATTCCAAACCAGATATCAGTCTAAATATAAAGACTAGGAAAATCAAGTGGGTTTTGAGGAATACTGGTTGGGAAGTGGGCAGCAGGGACAAGGTTTGAACTTGGAAATTACCTGTTCCAAGGACTGCACTCACATACTCCTGATAATGGGCAGAGGGTGGAGAAAGGAATTTAGACTAGCTTAAAGTCATTAAGACAGAAAGACTGTCTGACTCCTTCTCTGTAGTGACATAAAGTACTTTATTCAGGTAAAGAAGGGCTTTACTTACTGTAAATCTCACCAAGTTTACGCCGCCTCAGATACAAACTTCACACTAACTTGTTCACTCTGGGGAAGGTTCACAGTTTGGTTTTGTTTTCTCGGGGTTTTTTTGAGCAATAATAGTCTTTGTAAGATGGCTGCAGTGTCAGCATTTATCTTGAAACTCTTGGATATTAGTTTTGACTGCAGTCACCTTTCTGACAAGTGTTATTGCGACTGTGTTTTATATCCCTGTTCAGGATGATTTCTAACGATAATGCTCTGTCTACCTCACTGCTTCACACTAAATTATAGATGCCACTATGACAGGACAAACTATATCCAAGTGCTAAACTCTACTCCCTTTGTGTGATGTCAGTGCCTTTACTACTTTGTGCCTGGAATTAAAAAAAAGGATAGGAAGATATGCAAAACATTTCTGCTTAAAAATAATGTTCTGTCAGTTATTAAACAAGTGATATTTCATTTAATCAGCTCAAGGGGATTATTGTAAATGAAAAGGCAAAGAGTATGATTTTATTAACACATTCCTGCCCTAGAGTCCTACTGTAATAATTCTTTACTTGAGTAAATTAAAAAGTTGTAATTCAGTCCATCCACAACAAAGACTTATGGATAGTTAAATTTCATTAGTTTTTCTATTTTAAGTTGTGCATGGAATAAAGGGAAGGAAGGCATCATGTCTCCAGAAGATATGTCCTGAAGTAAACATTGCATTATATGCAAACAATCCAGACTTTTAGTGAAGAATGTTACATTATCCAGTTTCCATGTGTTAATCTGATACTTTCAGCATTAAAACCATGCTGTTTGTGCTATCTCTGTGCAAATGTATATGCTAAAACTGAGGCTTTTATCAAGTAACGGATTTTATTCAGCCTACAAAATGTGAACTAACGTAGACTAAACCTACTACTCTTTATCAGTAATTACACTTGTTTCGTTAACTATACTACAAATAATGCTCTATAAACCGTTTTGACCAATGATTTTTGATTAATTAGGCATTGGAAATACTACTGAAACTTAGCAGGAGGATATGCAAAAGCCATTTGAATACGCGCATGTATACCTGCACTAGCAGACAAATATATATATTCATACAAATCTATCTATAGAAGCAGATTAGTAAGAAGAGTGTCACCAGTGATGCAGTAATTAGGACTGCACTGAGATTGGGAAATGTACTTAAAATCTTCGTTTAGGTGAGATACATGAATATTTCTGTGTACATGTCACCAGTGATGCTTCACTTTGAGAACAAGCAATTTTTAATAGTATTTTAGGCTAATAGTGTGCACAATTCTGAAAGTGGATCCTTGTAATTGTCCATTTTCTGAAATGAGACCATGAATGTGTTTCACTTTCGTCTTGTACATCTCAAATTTAAGACAGCTGTCTAAATTCTGCTCTTGTTTTGGGATCTAAATCTTAAGTAACTATACTGATATCTTTGGTAATATTCTGCATTTGCTTCCATGAAAACTGAGACTAGAATTTAATCCCATTGCTATAAAAAGAAACTGGATATTACTCCTGGGAAGGTTGAAAACATTCTATCTGATATCACTTCAGATTGAAAACTGTATAATAAATAAGAAAACAAGCAATAAATCAGACAACTGAAAGCCAAGAATAAGTAGCTAAATATTGTAAATAGAATGATAGACCAAGTTATTTATAAATTCCATCTCAGAGGATTACTTCATTTGTCTTTTGAGAGAGACTTTCTCATTACAGGAGGTATTTCACTAAAAAATTAATTGTTTATTAAGAATTAATTAAATATGTTAGCATGGGACTATCTGATCGGGGAATATCAGTCTCAGTACTTTGAACTTGCAGGTGCTTCAGTGATTGTAGTTAAGACATTATATCGGAGCTTTCCTTCATTGCAAAGGGTTGTGTCAAGAAAATCTTTAATATAAAAATAAAAAGCAGTTCATGCATAAAGCATGACGCCCTGAAGCATATTAGATCTGTTTATCTCTCTGTTTAAAAGAACGGTACCTGGTATAGTTTACATAACAAGGCAGGGATCAGTTTGATAAAGCATTTATATCACCTGGGAACCACGCTGGCTCATTTCCTCAACACCTTTCTGCATGGCTCGTTCCCCAGCAAGTATGATAGCAAACAAAGTTTTAATAGGTCAAGAGCAGAGGAACTGCTTGTGTTAAAGTAAAAGACATTTCAGTTTGCCCTTTGACAAATAGCTCATATTTCAAGCCTGGGTCTCTGCAGCTGATCATTGAATGATAATTATTGATTTAATCTTTCATGGACAAATCCTTAATTTTATTTGATCATTTGCAGCCTTAAAGAGATAATTTTTTTCTTTTTTTAAAAAAAGCAAGTTAAAGCTTAGTGCTTATGTGGTGTACATAAAATGTGTAAATTATCTGAGGGGAGCCAAATAAAGGATCAGGATGGACTCTTGCCCCACAGATGCAGTGGCAAAGCTCTAGTGACCTCATTAGAAACAGGATTTCACCTCAGAGCATTAACATTTTTGGCAAATACAACAGCATAAATCTGTGAGTTAACATTTGAAAACACTTTTTTAAACAAATGAATTTCAATTTAGTTTGCAATTAAAATCTGTTGTTAGACTAACAGATTTTTTTTGTCACTCTTCCATTTTGTTTAGTGTAATCCAGGATATGAGTCACATTTGCTTGTTGTTTCTATATGTGAAGCAAACACTGTAGCTGCTGTTTCTGTCATAGCACATCTGCTCTGCTGAAAACAGCAAAATGATAGATAAACACATGGACAGGAAAAGAAATAGATGAGTAACATTTTGTAATTATTTTTTCAGTGAACAGTAATCATCACCAAATGTCTTTGCAGTTCAAAGGCTATTTTTGTTAAGCGGACATGCATGGAGCTTCCATGCAAGCTATTGTAACTTTTTGGTATTTTTATTTTAAGTACTAAGGAACATGTTTTCCCCGCATTGGCACTTTCAGGACTGCATAGTAAAAGCAATATTGTGTTCATCAGCTGTCCCATAACAAAGCTAAAAATTGTTCAGTGAAGAGAATTATTTTACTCTGCCTTTTCTGGAAAGTTCAACAGTGGAATACATCTTCCTTCGAGTATAATTAATAACAATTTGTGATGGGTTTATGCACAGACACAATTCAGAGTATCTGTTCACTATATTTAATGTAGCAAAAATAAGCTGGTATCACTTACAGGGTATGTATCTACCATCCCAGTGGACATAAATCAATAATTGAGCCACAGATAAATAGATCAGACATGGCAATAGGAAGGCAAAAGAAGTGGAGAAGAAAATCCACAAAGATAACTTTGCAAAGCTGGTCTTATGTTTTCAGCAGAAACTAAGCAAAATAATCTGACAAGGGCAGAAATCAAGTCATCTGGCATATTCCTGTACTTTTATCAGAGAGCGTAATACAGCACATGACACTAAAAATAATACTGTGTTGTCCAAGGACAGGGTGGTACTACTATGCCTTTTATGCAGAAGTATGCAGCCCCAACAGCCTCTATGGTAGCTTCTTCATATGCTTGGTGCTTTTCTAATTATACAGGCCCACGCACCATAATTCCTTCCTCCCCCCAAATTTAACTTCCTTTCCAGACATATGAACCCAGGAGAGCTGTTTAAATGGCACCTCTGTTGTCTGCACAAAAGCAATGTCCATGTCTTTGTATGCTGCTGTGCAGTGTGCACTCTTGGCAATACATGCTTCACACATACTTAGAGGGGGGTGCTTTTGGGCAACTCTTGGCAATCCAAGGTGCTCTAGAAGACCCAAGGAATCTGTATATCAGCTGTGCTTAGCAAGATGCTTTTTCTATAGATTTTTGTGCGTGTGTGTGGGTTCTTTGTAAGAGTGTATGTGACTGCTGACTTCTAGCGGCTGGCCTGCAGATGACATCAGTCCTGGTACTACTGGCCCCGACAGGGATTATCCGAAGGCTCAAATGTGAGGCAATGTGGGGCACTGGAGCAGAAGGACCTAAGCGTCTCTGCCCCACAATTCTCTACTACTCCATGGAGATGCATGGGGGCTGTCACTGGAACAGGGAAGTTACACAGGCTAACTTCTGACTGATAATGGCAGAGTCAAGTCGTGCACTATGCTTTCAGCAGTTAGATGGTACGAAGCACATGAGGGGAAAAATCAACAAATTGTTTTTCTTGCTCCTTATGTCACTGTCCCCCTCTGCCTCTGTGCCTTAGGAGAATGCAATGTATTCCTCAAAACACCTGCCCTGTTGCCATGCTGCATATCATTTGGGTTTTTGCACTGATTTAGGGTTATGGTTATTTAGGCTTCATGGTGCTATCCTCATATGACATAAATTTTCTTGTGCTCAATCCAAAGATCTTTGGCATTATGGAAGCCTTGTGAAAAAAAGGGCCATCATCATTCATACAGTTCAACATAAACTTAAAGAGTTGTATAATGAAATATGTCTGTAAAGGAACCTTTTAAGACAGATTTGCTTATTAGAATTACATTATTATGAATCTATTTCTATGCATTAGGTAAGGGGAATACACTGGCAAAAAAAATGTAATGTGTGCTTCAAGTCATAACTCCTAAGTTCTTTTTAATGTCCTGAATAAGTGACCTAATTTTCAGAAATGGTGAGAACCAATTCATTTCTCACGTGATTTCTATGACAGCTTCCAATTGCAATTTTAAAGCTGACTTGCAGGATCAGGTCCTGCTATTGTCAAGTGAGGTGAATTAAGGAAGCTATGTATTCCTCTGAACTGCTCAGCTGTGAACTGTCAAGAGTCAAATGAAACTGGGAAAGGCAGAATAGGATTCCTGCATAGAAAAAAAAACAACAACAACAAAAAAAAAAAAAACAAAAACAAAAACCAAATAAACAAAAAAGCCAACAAAAATAATCCAACCCCCCCCCCCCCCCAAAAAAAAAATAAACAAAAAAATAGTGATGGTGAAATCTAGATCAGCAGAATACAGTTTGCTGTATTAGAATTGAGTCCCAAATCAGCTCCAGAAATACTGCTCTAGCAAAGAAAAAAAGCTGCATGCTGTTCATAACAATAAGTGGTTAGGGCTTCACTTATACACTTCCCCTGAAAGAAATGGTCTTCTAATTAAACAATTGTTCACAGGAATCACACCCCAAGAACTGAAGGAAAAGAAATGGAAAACTCATGTTTGTTCCTTTTTATATTTTAGTACTATGAACTGGAATAAAGTTTATCACAAAACTAGATTTTTCTGCATTTCAGCCTGATGTTTATAGTAGAAGAACTTGCATATTAACATAAAGCTATGAACCCAGTTTTTAATTCTTTTGATGTCAAAAGGTTCTGCATATTCTTCAGATGAGCCTCGTTATATCTATCTCCCTCTTCAGTCCTTGCATTTCCTTACAGACCTGATTGTGGTACTTGTGGTTGTTCCACTGTATCTAGGACTTCACAGCTCAGATGATTCTTATGTGCTAATTCTAACTTTTTAACATTCTTGACCACAAACTAATTGTTTGGCCATAAGAGCAAATCAAGCATAGAGCAAATCAAAACTTGGAGCATGTCTTACTTATCTGTGCAGTTCTCATGTTTACTTACGGGCTTCCCAGTTTCCTCAGGAGCTCTCCTCCACAGAAATCCTACTTGCTTTTCTCGTTCCCTTTTTCCATCAGTGGCTACATTGTATGGGCTGGTGAATTTACTGGTGATTTTCCTGAATGGAGACAGACTATATACCAAATGTTTGTCATTCTTTGCATGAGGCTGCGCTGAGGTTATTCATCGGAAGCCTATGTCTACTCTCTTTCTGATACCATGGTTTTCCACCCCAGACTGTACACAAGCAGCTGTTCTTTCTCCTCAGAATGTTTTAGTGGTGTTTAATTGCTTGCTACTGTACTTAGTTGCTGTGTTGACAAACTGTTGTGTGTCATTTTCACTTTTGTCAAACTAGAATTGCCTTCAGACACTCACACACTGTAGTATGGTAAATCCCAACACTGGACATATGCCGACTTCAGGAAGGAGTACTTTTATTTTGTAGGTTGTTCTGAGACAGGACATAAGAAGGATAATACCTCCCAGACTGTAAGCTTTGGTATGTGGTTTGACCTAGAAGACTCAAAATGTAAGGTGAGAGCAAACTCCACTTCTAAAGCTCTCTTGTAGTAACAACAGTCATAACTCTTCTTTAACTTAGTATATGACTCGGCTGCTTGTTAGAGATAAATCATTTAGTCAAGGTTAGGCTTCCACTGAGAAGTGGGACCAATATTTCCATTTGCACATAGGGCTGCAGCTTCTCGTTAGTTCCTCACATCTGAAGTCCGAGACAGGGAGCTAAAAGCAAGTAGAAGCATTATCCTAGGAATGTGAATAGGCACAGTGCTGCAGCACGAGTCAGGGAGCATTGACATGGCTAAAACCTCTTAATCTTCCTTGATATATGCATGCCTAAGCATATCTTCCTTCCCAAGTCACTCATGCAGGTGTGGGTGGGGCTGTGCAGCCATTTTGACATTGCAGTATGCAAGCAGGGACAAAGATTACAGTCTGAGTTCCGCTGTTTGTCATTTATGTCCTGGCATTTATGTCATAAACTCTTTCTAACTTAGGAAATCTCTTTCGGGAAACCCCCAAGAACAATGTAGTCCAAGGGCATTTGCTGTGTCTGATATTTGTATAGACATCGGTAGATCATCATGGAAGGTCCTATAAAAACTAATCAGCAGTGAACACATATCTCTATATTGTATAAATATCAGATGATCCATTTGAATGAGTCAGTTATCTTCTGAAAAGAAAACTCTATGGTTCATGGGTTTGCATCAGAAGTTAATAATTGTTGCATGGCTCAATTAGTGTTCAATAAAATGGACCTTCCTGGAGAACATTCAGTGAGTGTAAGAGGGATATGACACAGCATTCAAAGTATAGCTAGCAAAGGAAGGGCACATGAGCATTGCTTACATGTTCAGCATTACCTTCAGGATGTCTACAGAGATTTTGGTCTCTCTTTGCACTAATCTTATGTTAGTGACTGCCTTATTACATTAGCAAATTTAATCCTTGTTAATGTGATAGAAAGTTGCTAATACAATGAGACTCATTATATTAACAACTTTTGCATCATGTTAGCAAAAACAAAATTTGCTAACAGAATGCAAAAAATACCAATATGATGAGGTAATCATTATCATTATTGTAACACCAGATTACATTAAGCAGCTACTAACGTTTTTTATGTGAAATCATTGTTTGTGCCCTACTGGGATTTTCTAGGAGAATCTGAGGGGCCTAAATAGTAAAATGCAAATAGTTTTTAACAAAAGTTTTAGAGATACGGGTTTTCTTTTGCATTGTGGTATAAATATCAATTAATCAAAGTCATTAGATTTCTTGACATAGGGAACTTTTTTCCATAGAACAGTGAACCATATAATGAGCTATGTTGTGACTAATCCAGTAAGAGAGTGTAAAGAGAATGTGGATCACTGCTGGTCTTATATCACCTTTTGGCTTTGAAAAATAATTTCACATTGCAATTCACGTTTTGTAGTATATAAGAATTTGTGCAGTATTTCATTAAAACATGTTAATTTCACTGTCACAATTTTTTTTGTCACAATATACACATTGTGCAGAATATATTTTCATGTAAGATTTATATTCTTTCCTGATTACCTTATCTTTCCATGAAAAATATACCAGGATTAACATAAAATTATGATGATAATATTTTTAATATTCAGAATATAATCTGACAAAACTATTTGATTTCAATATATAATATGCTATATCTCTATTATAATGTCTTTGAAAACAATCTGATTATTATTCTTTGTAAAGCCTTCATTCTTCTACTCTCTATGTAATAACAATCTTTTAACTTCAAAGATTAGCTGTAAAGATTGCGGAAATGGATTTCAGCGTAGAGTCTTCATGATCAATCCCATAATGGTAATGGCCAAGCTTTGCAAGCTGTTTCTGCCAAGTAGTAGTGTGGGGAAAACACGGAGAACATTTTGAATATATAATGTGTGCGCAGCAAAGGCAGACATCTTAGGCCAGCTGGAGGATGGATCTTCTCAGTTACGAAGAGATGTTGCACTTAATGTTAAGTCCATTCAAGGATCTGTAATTACTTAAGATGAAAGCACTTGGATTTTTCATTACTCATAAACGAGAACCGCAGGCAAGAGGTTCACCACAGGTCTTAGCTTCAGTTCTCCCTTAGTACAAATCAGCTTTATGTTGCTGCTTTTAATTTCTAGGGAAAGTGTATCAGAATGATCCAATTCAAAGCCAGAAAACGAAAGAATGAGAAGTTCAAGGAGCTGTGTATTACTTCTGGAAAGACTCCATTTTATTTGTTTCTGTGCTACTGATTACTTAGAAACCACTGGAGAATTTTACACCTGGTGGTGGATGAGTAAACAAGAGAAACATCTTCTGCCACAGATCTTTATGTGGAAGAAGAATTTAAGAACACAGGAACTCATATAAAAGTGAGCATTGTCTATCTAGCCCATTAACTTGTCTTTTAGAGTACCTGACACCAGATATTTCCAAACCACATGTAAAATCTACAAAATGATAACTACCATAAAAATTGAAGCATGACATAACTCATGTAAATTTTTTATACATAGTGTGCCATGGTTATTCTTGTTAGCCTCATAGATATTTAGTCTTTCTTTTGAAGTTCTTATATATATATATAATGATTGTGAATTGCATAGATTACATATTGTGAGGAAAAATTATATTTATCATTTTGTCTTTATCAGCTCAAAATGTGTTTTCCCTTCCATTTATTGGAAATCTCCCTTTTCTTATATTATCTTCTATGTATCGTATATTATTTTATGTACCTTTTGTCACATCACTTCTAATTTGTCTGTTCTCAAAGCTAAATATTCATAATCTTATTAATTTCTCTTCAGGTGTCATTCTACTAAAGATTTTCTGGTTTTATTATTCTCTTTCTTAATAGCAGATGACCAGAAATGAGCATAATACTCAATGTAAAGCTTGGATTATAAATTAACATAATGACACTGTAATATTTTCTTTATTAATTTATTAATTTTAGATCCATTTTTTTGTATTCTCACATCTCATTTAACTTTTTAATCATAGCAGTCTCCATACAGAGCATGTGTTTTCACTGAGGTATTTCCATTTCCTTTTATTGCCTAGTTATAGTTATTTAAAACTCTGCCGTATACAGGAATAGTTTCTTTGAAAGTGTGTTACATCTTGCACACTGTTGATCCATTGTCCAGTTGTCTGCTCAAACAGCTGTTTAGATCTCTCCCATGTTCCTCCTGATCTTCTTTTGACATAATAGCTGCATTTTTAAGTCTTTCTACACTTTTCAAGTAAAACGCAGAGCAGATGATTTCCACTGATTTGCTTGTTTAGGCATGCATTTAGCATGAACAGGTAAAATGTTGAAACTCTCCCCTAAGAGAGACTAATATTCCAGATGATAAGCCAAAAAAACAAAACTAGACTCATGTCTCACTCTTTCTTTCTGTTGCCCACTACTGCATCTGAGGTACAACACAGGTAACTTCTGTGGAGAGGGAAGTCGTCTGTGTGTTGTCTGATGTCCTGTAAATTATAAAGTGAATGGAAATGTCCTAAATGTAGAACAGTATTAGAAAATAGAATGCTGCAAAAAGCAGTAAAAGCTAGAAGTGTAACCTGCTGGAAGTTGGTAGCAGAGAGGGAAAGCAGGCATTTGTGTAAACCATAAATTCAGGTACACTTCCTGGTTTTAGACACAAAATGAGAAATGCCAACTCACAATAGAATATGTAAATATAGATATATTTCTATATGAATATTACTATCAAGGGTCAGATCCAGCTTTGCTTAAAATTTCCCAGAGGTATATTTCCTTCTAATTCCCTTTACTTAGTATAAGACTGTATTTTTTTATTGTGTTGGCACTCTAGTAAAGCAACTAACCTCGTTAAAATATGTAGTGTTTGTATCTATTGGAAGGAATGAATATGAATATGAATATGCTTTTCAAATTTCAAATTGAAATCATCTGCAGTGGTACTCTTCAAGGACAGAAAGGTTATCTGGCACACAGGTGGGAGAAGAGTTGCTCATTAGGGAAGGTTTGTTATATGGTAACCTATAATTAAGGTAATGGTCACAGCTTGTGTGACAGCAAACACTCTGGCAGTTGTTTGATTGCTATCTGGGTCAGGAGATCAGATATTTCTACAAGATGTATCCACATTACACACCAATGTGAACAGGTTAGAAAGCAAATAACAGCTGCCTTTCTTAGGCATATTACTGTGGAGGCTCATTGTTTTGGGTTTTTTAAGGTACATCAGCAGTAAAATGGCTTCTAAAGGCTTCATGTGACAGGTTAGGCATTTTATCCTTTGAGTAAACAGTAATCATGGTGTGAAGAAAGTGGGGCATTGGAGATTTTTCCCATTCTTTGAGAATTCCATTCTTCCTTTTTAGTTTGCTCCAAGGGCTCTTTGGGGATACATATATTAAGCCCTTTAAATAGTTCATAATAAATCTTTGTCTCAGGCTCTTTCTGACAGTTTTTTAAAGAGTCTTTTAAGAGACAATCCTCAATCATTTGTTAATCCATGGGGTGATCTTCAGGCTTGGAGGAAAAAGAAACAGTTCGAGCTCCAGGGTTGTGAAAATACAACGTAGAAAAATTTAAACTCAGAAAAACTCAGGAAATACTGTACCATGGAAATCTTACCAATCATACTGTGTTCTGCCTGTCTCTAAATGATCAGTCTCCAAATTACTCAGTTTGCAAACACTAGAGGTCATAGGCAGAAAAATGGGTGAATAAAAAAAAAAAAGGAAGAGCAATTACTATTGATCATCTTATTCCTATTATCTTGGTTATGGCTTTATTTTGCTTAAAGCTTGAATTGAAGGGGTATTATGAGAAAAAAGAAGTCATTGTCCCCATTGTTAAAATAAAGCAAAAAAAAGACCAGAATTCCTTCTGTTAAGTGTTTACCATTCAAGCCTTGTGATAAATCTGCCAAAATACCTGCACTGTGGGCTGATTTTTAAAATGCCGTTTCCTGTGTAATATGACAGATTCTGATTGTGTCTGTCAAAAACCTTCTTAACTCCACAGTGCAAAATAAATAAATAAAGAGGAAAAAATAATAAAAGGTGTCCGGTTCATTTGACATTTGTTTTCACCAAATAATTTGAGTGAGTTGTCTCCTAAGAATAATGCATGGCTGCAGCCCACTGGAACCACTGTTAGGTATTTGTTTTCAGCAGTCTTAAGTCTGTCATTTTTGGAGATTCCTGTTCTCAGCTCTCTTTGAATCTCAATGGCATAGTGCTTGTCATTATTTTAGGCTTTTTTGTAAATTCTGCATAAGCAAAGAAATCTGTAAATGCTAACTCACCCGTATAAGTACTTCCTTGCAGTGTCTTGGAAATAGTTGCCCTATTTTAATTTAGTATGCTACCCTGAGGAGAAAATACTGTAACAGGAACAAGGAAGTGGTACTAATAAGGGACAAAGCTATAGAGAAACTTAGATAGTTGGGTTTCTTACCCCTCCTGCAGCCAAGAACATGGAGGTGGTTGAGGTGAAGATTGCTGCTGGAATCGCTACCAACTGAGCAGTATATTCTGATAGCATCAGCTACCTTCCATGCCAGCTGTGCCTGCACTAGCAAGTGCCTCAGCAGGAGCAGGATTAGCAGCCTGCCTGGTTCTGCCTTGCCTGGATTGGGTCATGGAGTTTCTGTATGACAGATGTGAGGGAACAGTTGCACAGTCAATCTTGTGACGATGAAAATGTTAATAGCATACAAAAATAAATTTGGATGCATGGTTCTGAGGACATAAGTATTTTCATGTTTAAGTAATACTTTTAATCACAGGAGAAATTTTATGTGTTACTTGTTTGTGGCAAGGGAAGGGAAAGCCTATATTGCTTAATTTTTTCCGTTATTCTTTTTCTTTAAAAATAACAGTGTTAGTCACACTGTTTTTTGACATGGATAAGTAGATTCTTTATGAGCATATGAAATTATATGGTTCCTGACATCTTAAAAGTGTTGCTTGACTGTCTTCCGAACTCTGAAGCCATGCAGCTGGACTTTCTACAGATCCTGCAAAATCAGCAGCATTTCCCTTTATCCCCCAAACAATCTGCATAGTGTCATGGCGCTTAGCACCATAGCTTTTTCCACTGTCCAGTAATGAACTTGTCTGTGAGCCAAACATTAAACCCTATGGGGAAAACATTCTTTTTGACAATTATATTCATTTTTCCTTGGCAACACATGGCATTAAACTCCAACTTATTTTTTATTATTGAACCATTTTAAATTAGTTGTTTTATAAAGAAAATTATTTCTTGCCTTCCATACTTCAAAATATTTATGAAATACCAGTTTGCATTTAACACACCAATACACATCCAGGCAAGGTCCAAACTTGGAAAAGGGAACAGTTTGGTAGAGCCCATATGACTGAAGTCCAAAGAACAGAATGGAAAGCTGTTTGCAATTTCAAGTAGTTGCTCAGTGTTAGCAAAGATGAACCCAGATAGTTGATGTGTTTGAAAAAAATAAGAGGTCAAATGATGCCACAATCTTACCACCCTTTTTCTTCCATTTTCAGTCTGTGAAGAGAAAGTGGTAGGTCAGATGGTTCTCTATGTTTATTGCTGCTAAACCAGTAAGCATTCACCATTAGTAATGATCGGGCTGTGTTTGCACACGTATGCTTGCTTAGTTTAAACATATGCCCAGTAGCTACGTACTTTTCTAGAAAGGTTATTCAGCAAGGTTACACAATTTGTGCAAAGTGATTTTTTGGCAGGATTCTATACACATTGATATAGCAAGCCAGTAGATACTAGCAACCAGTTGCTACCCCTTGGTTAGGCTGCATGGAAGATTCATGTATATAAAATAGTGTATTAAAGTAAACTTACAAAAGCAAAGAGCAATCATTGCAAATGTAATTTTTTCTTCCTCTTTGGGATTCTAATTTTAAAAGCATTAAAGAAGACAGCTGCTCATGCTGTGATATGCGCTAAACAGCCTGAAGGATGGCAAAAAATATATTTGTAGCTCATAATAACTATTGACCTTTCTGATATACAATGTTCTCTGTGTTAGCTATTCTGTTCTATCAACAGTGAAGATTGAACATGACTTTTTAATAGAAAACATGGGGTTTCAAGCTGCTTTCACAAAGGTGTTTATGTATTGTTATTTTGTATTGTAGTACAAAGACTAAGTCCTGATGCCCTTTGTCTGACATCGTGTTTGTCATAAAAAAGCCCCACTGTTACTGACTGTTTTGTATGAGGAATTGGCTCGTAACCATTTTATACTCGTGATAAAAGCATTGCTCCACTAGATCCAGAACACAGGTACTGAAAATAGAATTTCCCAAATATCCCAGCGGCACAAAAGGTATTTTCTGAAGAAATAGATTCCTCAAGTGGCTATATTTACAGGGGTATTCCACTAAGATTTAAAACGCTTACTTTTTGCATTCATAGTTTGTTCCTTGACACACACAGGCTGCTGTTTAATGGCTTTTGCTGTATGTCAGGTGCTCTCAAAGACTATGATACTCCGTTTTTCCTCTTAAACTTTCCTATTGCTTAGTTGCTGAGTACAGAAACATCAACAGCAGCTTGACTTTGACACTTGTGTATGTTTCCCCAGAGTGGGATCATGCAAAAATCAGCTGAGCAGCGTGAGGTAACTCGGCTGCTCTTCTTTCCCTCAGGGAAAAGCTTCACCAAAAGCACCTCCTATTTGGCATATGAAAATCTGGAAAGCAACCTCTTTTTATTGTGCTTTCTAAGCCTAAGCAGACTGGCGATGTTAGGCAAAGAAGGGACTTTTTAATGTTTGTTGGGGGGTTTTATGCCATGTGCTGGAAGGAAACTTTAGTGGGCCATTATTGGCAGCTCTGAACCACAGTTATTTTCACAGCTATGCTCTGGGGTGTCAGCTAATGATTCACAAGTTACTAGGCAAACCAGAAAGCTAGCAAGAGAGAAAAAAATACCCTGAGTTGATCTTTCTAGGCCATGAAAGAGGGAGAAAAGCATTTACTGACAGTTTTGTGCTGAAACAAAAATGATCAAAATTGTTTATAAGAAGTTTCTCAGTAAGGATAACAGTCATGTAAGTTTTGGAAACAAGGCACATCTCAAAAGAGATTTGACATCTAGTCCTGTATTCCTCACATGACTATAAAGCTCTTAGAGGATTCAGTGAAGTTTTTACCCTCAAAACTAGTCAGGGTCATTTTTTTCCTATGCTGTTTTCTTATTTCCCAGTTTCTTTTCTCTAGACCTATACCCTAACAGAGGACAGATGTGCTATTACTATGATCCTGCACTCTCCTAACCTCAGCACCTCTCCTAGCCATTGGATGTGTTCTGTTTCCAACTTTATTAGAATTGCTACAGTACAAGTAAACAGTAAGGAAACGATACCACTGTGTTAATTTTCTTTGGGACTGTCACTGAACCTTAAAAAATTGTGAGTGTTGCTGACCTCACATGAAACCAAGCCAACAGGTCAGGTCAAATTATTTACTCCATTGCTTAAAATAAATTAGCTTTAAATGTAAAAACATAGCAGGAAGTTTCAGCTTCATACCCAGTATGGTTTATGTACCACTCACTCACTAGACCATAACAGCTCTTAGAGTTGTTCTGGCCTATTGGATGAATGAGGATACATTTATGAATGTTTAGATAATGGATTGAAGCCCGGTGGACTGTAACATTTCCAAAGACATTTTCAGAGTTAAAGTTTCCTACCGTGATTAGTTTTGTTAATAGCAAATCTTTATTATGTTGTTTTCAAACAGGAAAAAAAACCCTCTATGCATTTCATAGATCACTGACCTACCAAAATTTGTTGTAAAATCTGTCTTTCAACGTTACAGGAATAGCAAAAATCTTACTCATAGCTTCATCCTGGCAACGCTTTATTTATTGCTCTGTCCTGGCACCTAACTCATTTTATATTTGACCAGATATATAAAGACTTCTGTGGAATAAAGTTTACATGGGAAGTAAATGGCATATGTTGGGAATTAATAGCCTAATAAAACATGCTGCTAGACTAGACGAAGAAATAGAAGGAGATGCAGAAGAGGAAGAAGAAGAAAGGAAGTTTTGAGAGGCATTTAATACTTAGTTCAGTAAAGAGTTGTTCATATTACTTTGGTTTTGCAAGGATAATAGAACATTAAAAAATTGCTTTGTATAATAATAGGGAAAGCCTATCAATGAGTTTGTACTTTAGTTTGTCCTACATAACTAGAGCCAGTACATGGACCTAGTCTGGATTTATAAAAAATAACAAAACATAGTAAACTCTTTATTTGTAGCACTGCAGGATAATTTTTCAAAGCATGGTTTATTTCTCTGCAGGTGCAGTATTTTGTGCACCCCAAATATAGTAGTGTTTGCACTTGTAAAACCTGCAAACTGAGCAATAACAATCACCGACAAATACAGTTTGCACATCAAAGTTGTGTCATTTGTATATGAATAGTAGTTATGTGAAACTGTAGCTTATTTTGCCAATAATTGCATGCACAGTTTTGCTTATCCATTGGTAAAACAGCATGAAGCTTCTTTAGAGAATTCTAGCTTACTGTTGCCTGTGGTTAAAGTTAAGTCTGGTGTATTTTGGGGAATAACACAAGCACATTTCAAAGTCTGAGGTAACCTTGTACACCAGATTGAAAGTTGACATCTGCAACCAAAGCCCTAGCCAACAGGATGAGCAAAATGCTAGAAATAATAAAATAATCATCAGGAACTTGTCCAAGTCCTTTCATAGTATTTCTACTTGCCTTAATGGGATTAGGATCTAGTGGCTTAAGTTTCCCAAAGGCAGGGAACTTGGACTACTTGAGGCACACCTGTCATCCATCAGCTGCTCCAGAAAGATTTGGATCTTCTAGAGGTGCTGAAATGTACACAGGAAATTGCAATTCCTGTGCACAGCTCACAAGAACACTATAGACCTATGTGTGGGCAACTGAATTAAGCCTTCCATCCCTTAGCTTGCATTCCTGAAATGAGCAAAGTGTTCTTCTTAGTGCATTTCTAATAGTTTCTCCCATTAAATTTTATATAGCTAAGCATTGGGGCGTTCACTGCTTTCTTTGGAGGCAATTTTCAAGAAATCACAGTTGGGATTAACTACGCCAATTAAAAATACTAACTACACTCTGTTGTGACCAGACAGTTCAAGTTAACAGATTCCTGTATAATAACCAAGTTCTTATAAATCCACAGTGTCTGAAGCAAATCAGATATTAAACATGTTCTCCCACTTCTCTGGCTGTTGTATGTAAATTCACTGCTACTTCACTGACTTGACTTTTGCCTGAACACATGTACTTTTATCACATTAGAAAGATATGCTGAGTTACTCACTTGTTCCCCCAGTTTCAAACGCCTTATGCTTAAAAATGTGCACCATCACATGTGGACCATAGACTGGTAATTACAGATTTTGATAATATAAAATAATAATATCTGTATATGTAAATATTTAAAATATAATTTTGGATAATGATAAAATATTAATTCTATTTGTAAGGCTTCAATGTCAAATTAGTTCTAAAAAATTGAGGAATTTATATAAAACAACTAAACTGAAACAATATGAGATGCCAGCTCATTTCATCCATTGTTGGATCTGGAAAATTTGGAGGGATGAGAGAGAAAACAAGCAAACAAACAAACAACATTGAAAGAACCAGCTTTCAACAGTAGTCTGATAGGATTTAAAGTTTTTATGCCTCTGCATTTGTAATAGGCTTGTAGGTAATGAAAAGTGAATTGTCTTCATCTTGGAGGTAGAACGACAACAGCTTATTACCTTGTCTGAAAACATTACTTAGCAATAAATTATTTAGAGGAAGTCATCCTTTTTTCCATTTCTTTTGGAAGAGGTGCCCTGAGCCTTCCCCTTTTCAGTGGGGCCTTGGCTGTAACCCACCGTTATTCCTCCTGTGAAAACAAAGGAAGGGAACTAAAAGTCACCGGAAGCCTGCAGTCCAATTCTTAACTTCTTCAGCTATTCAGGAAACAATGAAGGAGAAATTTTAAGAATCTTAGCAAGTTAGATACAAGTACCATGAATTTCAAATCCAAATCTGGTTATTTGGGATTTCAAGTTCCTGTTTATAACTGAGACTGCTTACAGCAAAAATATTATTCCTGTAGCTCTTTTTAGAAATAGTATTGCTTTGGAAGAATGAACTAGCCTTTTCTTTGCCACCCACTAAGCATTTCATTTAGTCCTTGATTTTACGAGATGCTGAGCACACCAGCAAGACCAAGAAAGCACCTGTAGAAATTTTTAGCTCTATGCTCATCAGTTGATCTCCAGCCAACCTGTCCATGTGCATAAATGTGCCTAAGTGGTTCATCCAAATAGTCCAAGAATCTTCAGCACCTTCATAGACCAAGCTTTAGCTTCCAGTACTTGCTCATGTTCAGCCTGCAATCAGGCAAAACCCACTTCACTGGAAACCATGCATCTGCACAAGTGCTAAGTAACTTGCACTCATTGGAAATAAATTGTCTTAATTTGAAGCTTTTTAATTGTATTTGCTGGGCCAGTAGTTAGGAAAAAATCTTTTAGCTTATAAAATGATCAAATTTGATCTGCAGGCTACTAAGAGAGAATGGCCTTGGAAACAGTGCTCTTTTGAGAGTTACTTTTCTGATTAAAAACACATTCTAAGAGGCAATAATATGAGAAAACCAGGACAGACATAAAAACTCAAGGCTGAATTTTCCTAGGTCTTCTAATGCCTGGTTACAGACAATAAACTGCGCAGAAGAAATAGAAACATTTGCAAAGATGCATCTGATCCATCTGAGAGTGACAGATTTATATTACCTAATTATTCACCTGAACATAATGATTCTCAGTTGTCTATGTAAAGGATTATAAGACTTTAAGGAAATGAGGGAAGAGGTTAGCAAGTGTAGAAGATAACATGAGAAGACAGCTTCCTTTTTGTTACTATTTTGTACATCTTTCATTTTGCTTCTCTTTTAAGAGCTGTGTAGTTGGTGTTTGAGAATGTCTCTTAAAAGCTGTTTAGACACCTGTTTCCAAGGAAGAGAAATGAAAGCCAGGTGAAAACTTCCTGAAATGCTATCAAATCCAGAATTTCCTGTATGTTAAACCATTAGCTATTTTTCCCCAACAATCCCCTGAAATTCCTTGTTGGTGTTTGGTTTTTCTTCTGTAGCTTTTTGTCCTCCTAAGAGTGAGAAGCCTAACTTTTATCTGTTTGGCATGTGAAAATGCGTTTTTCTCCTCTCAATTATTTTTAATACATGTAAGAAAAAAAAAAAACAGAAGTTGGTGAATATTTATTCAGGCTGCTTTGGCAGCATTTCATTATTTAAGACATAAATCAAATTTGGAACTTCTTTTTTCCTGGGGGACATATTGTTTATCTGAATTTGAATGTGCTTGTGAATCAGTCATAGGGATAGTACTTGTGCTGTTGCTGTATTTATTTATGCTGTATTTATAGGAATTATTTGCATTGTTTTACCTTGTTTTGCTCTATAACATTAAGGCAGTCAGGCTGCACAGAGATGCACAGTACCTCCACAGATCACTGCAAGTTCAGAGCCATGGACCTCAGTCTTCTTAATGTTTATGTGCATGCTTATCTATCTGTACACATTCCACTAATATCAGAGAACTCTTGCAGTATATGAAGTTAAATGATGGGGTCTTGAACCAAGATTAATCCCAAGACAAAGCCCATTGAAGGGGCAGAGCTACAAGGTTTGTTCATGGAGAAATTCTTTGGAGAATATAACTAAATGATTTTGTGAGTTGGCCACTAGTTCATACCATCTTCCCGTTTGGCTCTGGCTCTTGGTTAGCATTTTAACATTTATGACACTTTTGTACAGGTATAGTTGGTTGCAGCTTCACACCCTTTGGAATTGGCAATGCATTCCTTGTGGCCAGAAATCTCATCCTGCATTAGCAGTTTCAGGAATGGAAAGAGGTTTATTCCTTTAGTAGTATCTGCCAAAGATATTTAAGGACACACAAAGGCAAATGGTTTCCCAACAGAGTACACAGTTATCTGGTTTGCAAAGACAATCCAGACTTACTTTTTATGCTTCTAAGCCTCACAGTGTATAGTGCTTTCATTCACACACAGTGAGCATTGACTTTTATCATATTGTTAGCATTCTAAACTCACAGTTTCAGAGGTTTATAACTCAACAGTAGGTTTACACTCAGTAAATTCAGCCCAGGAGCACTATTTTTCAGTGTTAAAGACATCTTTAGTTACTACAGTATCAAGCCAAGTAGACCTTACTTTTTCAGGCTTTTTTAAAGATTACAAATTTAAAAAATAAATAAATAAATAAGAAATGAAGTGCTGCAGAGTTTCATTTTGATGTTCAACAGATTGCTAACCTCCTTTGACATAATTGGAAAAAAAGTGAAAAGGCTGAGTGATAGGCATTTAAAATCAAGTCCTGAGAACTCATAATGGACTGTATTCCATATATTCCTGTGTAAATCTCACTGACATCGATGGATGTGTTCTGTACACAACCTATTTTTAAAATCCTGCATGCATAATCACCGTTAGCATTGTTCCAGTATCTGCTATGAGAAGGTGAAACTCTGAATGCAGATTTGTAATACCAGCAGTAATGGTTCTCTCCTGAGAGAAATTCAAAATGCTGTTCATGAGCTGTTCTGGACTTTTAGGTAACTAATCCCATCTCACACATACGCTCTCAGGTACTTTTTTTTACTGAAAAACAAACACTTCAGAATACATATTTATACAACAAATACCGTTCCAGTCTGTTGGATAAATTATATGCATTTTATTCACTTACAGAGATGTATATTTTTGTACATATTATAGTAACATCAATATAATGTTAAGCTTATGATATAAGATGACATGATCCCAGAAAATGTCAATGCCAAGTATACTGTACTATATGTCACATGCTTTCCTTTTTCTCATAAAACAACATTTGAAAGAGAAATTTTAATTTCAATTGCTTGGGAATGGTACATGTGTATTAGAGCTTGATCATTTTTCTAGCGTGAGATATTGTGTGTTTAATTAACATTACTTCTCTGTGTTTAGGTAATTACCGTTAGAACACATGAGGACATATTGTACTTATTGCCTGTGCTATAGCATAATGTGCTGGACTACAGCTACACTTGTTAAGCTGATTTTAGCATTTCTTCACACAGCAGGAAGCACCCATGCTGTGGTTTCTTAATGTACTCTTTAACTACTGCACTGTAGTGTACTATACAATAACAATAATAATTAATTATGATCCTCATCTTACCGCTATTGCTGCTATCCCAGTGACCCTGGTTGCTGTTTCAGGGTTCCACTATCCTCTATCCTGAAACACGTCTTTTCTTTCAGAGTTTTATTTCTTAGATGGTACTGCTAACAGAACAGAACTGAATATTTTGAGGACAGGTTTTTTCGTGGATGGTGATGGCTACACATTTGTTCATGTCTCCAAGGGCCAGCACCAGTAAACGTGAAAGAGACAACAGCAGAATGGTGTACTTTCCCATTTCCTCCAGGATGAAAAAAAATACTCTAAGTCTAACCTTAAATGCATAATCTGTCCTTGGGAGAAAAAAAGAAAAAAAAAAATGATATAGCATCTTCAAGCTCTTGGCATCCCTTACGAGAAAAAATTGGTTCTAAGGGTCTCTGATCTTGTGTTTTAGTAAAATAGAACTGCACGGCTGAGTGACAGTTCTGATCTAAAGCATTTACGTTTAAGTTTTGATCTCTCTGCTTTTGATTAAAACTAATGAGCTCATTTAATTCAAAATGGGAATCTCTGATAAGAGAAATAAGGTTGATGTGATTGGATTAGAGGGGCAAATTAAACTCTTAGAGCAGAAGTTTGTGCTTATATAGTGTATTAAAAAGCTGTTGGCGTATTATGGCGTGTTAGATGATGAGAAAAATTTCATAGTAATTCATATTTAATCAGAAGAAATGAAAGTACTAAATATAACATGCCTCTGCTTTTCCCTCGAGTGATAAAGAGCTGTACATTTAAAATGACATCGAATTCATGCTCTCTAAAACAAAAAAAATCTTAAAAGAGACACTAAAGAAAGGGGCACTGTTGTCAGTTATCACAATAGAGCTCAAATGCCACAAACACAAGACAACATGACCACTTTAAATAAAGGACAATTCAATATAATCCTTAGCTCACAAACAAGTTTTTGTATTTCTGTTGACAGCATAACAAATGCTTTTCAAATACTTGAATCTTTGCCTCCAGTAGTTTGGTAAGTCCTCCAAAACAATAGCAGAATAATTTCAAAATAACTTTTTTATTCAGTGTTAACTACTCGCTGAAACTGCAAGTTGGTTCCTCTCCAATAATGCTTGCTTATTGTAAACTGTAAAAATTTTCCCATTAACAATATTTTGGGGAAAGGTTGGTTATCAGGGCTGAAGATAGCAATAATAAAGACTGTAGAAAGAATATCTCAGTGCTGACTAGGGTTGTACCTACTATTTTATCATGGGTTATACTAGAAGTATTTAATAGTTTAAGTTGCAGTTAAGGGAGTGAGAGCCACAGTTGAGAGCTGTAGTTTCAGGCAGGAAATATCTCTTCAGTTGAACTACAAAGGTATTTCATTAGTGACAATTAGTCACCAATAATTAACAATGATGATGATGATGACAATAACAATAATATGTATGATTTACTTGGTCATTTTTGCCTTCAGGTTGCTCAGTTCTTTACTGGTAATAATTCACCCTCAGAAATGGGGAAACCAAGGCACTGAAAACCAGCAGTGACACACCACAGTATCACTGCAAGCAAAGACTCGGGAATAAAAGCCTGAAGAATTTACAGCCTAATTCAGCAGACAGAATTGCTAAAAGTCAATGAGACTTTGCCTTTCACAAAATACTGAGGAACTCCCCATTTTTAAAAACAATTTCATACCCTAACAAAGTAACTTCAGTCAAAACAAGACAGTGCAAGAAAGAGTTAATGAGGCAAATCTCTGTTAAAAATTCCATGGGAAAATAACTTGAAAATGAGACTTACTGAGTATACATATATTTTTCACTTTTTTTTTTTTGCTAAGTAAACATTTTCTAAATGAGGTAAATTGATTACAAAACTCTTAGCATCCATCAGTCATTTATTTTTAGTGAGTTCAAGGATTGCACCTGAAAAATAGCTTAGAGGGGATGTATAAAATCTAAATTATGTGTATATGTTTTTTTTTTTATATTCCCCAGTGGAATCTACAAGCCCCAGTTTACTAACCACTGACAACACTCTAGAGCGCTCTTTTTTCATCCGAATGAAATCTACGCTGACCAAGCGAGGAGTGCACATCAAATCATCAGGATACAAGGTAAGGGTCGCACTGTAGCATGAAATGTTGACATCTTTAAATTATGTTCATTCGTGTTCCAGAGACACATTAATAGGCAGAGAAAGGAGATATTTCACATTTGCATATGTCTCATTCCTTTGCTTAAAAAAATCATTAATACAATATTTCCAGTACAAGGCTTGGCTTTGGTAAAACACCTTCATTAAATTGATCATTATGTTAATAAACATTGATGATAACAGCATGATAGTCTTCAAAAGAGCAACACTTCCAAAGTAAAGGTGTATTTTACCAAAGAAGGTGAGTCAGAGTAACATCACTCTTTCCACAGTGGAAAACTGCTGCTCATTTTGTTGGCAGTTAGTAGTCTTTGGGTTGTGTTTTTCCCAGACAGGTAGGATTTCTTCATGCAAGGCAGTATGCTAGAGCTATTTCATTTCCCTGCCATTCTGGCTAAAGGAAACAACAAGCCACAAAGAGTACTTTTCAACCATTTTTCTTTCATTGTCTGTCTGAGGGGCATCTGCTGCTGAGGATCATATTTGCTGGGTTTCAGACTCTTTTAAGATATGAAAGTCTCTTGTTCCTTATCAGCAGTAATCTCATTTTTCTTCAGTCGTATATCGCTCATAGTGCCTGTAGCTATCAGTGGCTTTGCAGTATACTAAAACTAGAAGGAACAGCACATTTTTAACATTGTCAACTTGTGGAATGAAATATGTCATCCATTAAGTATTATACAAGATAAAAGAGTAGTGCAAGAAAATAAGTCTGAGAATGTGTGTGTATTTAAAGACGTTGCTTGTCAATATTTATTTTAAAACTTTCACAAGCATTTTCTTTTCAGTTTTCAGAGGAGGATTTAGAAGAGCTTTGAGGTTAAATTTCCCTACTGATTTTTCCCAAAAAATGCTCTGTGAATATAACATCGAGGTAGCCTACCTGAGCAATCAAACAGCTGGTAGAAATGTCTTCTTTGCAAGCAAATGACTAGGAGTCCTTCTGTTGGATGGTTTCTGGGTCAAGATTTTTAAAGTACTTGCTCATGGAAATTTAGATCAGAGACAGTGGTTTCTTAAGGCACCACAAGTTTTAATCTGTGTACTGGTTAATTGTCAACATTTGAAAGGATACACTTGCTCATGCTGACTAGTTTACAAGTCTCAGGAGGTATCAAGACCAGGAAGTACACAGGAGGAAAAAGGAGAATGAATGAATGGATAGGTAAGTCATTGAAGTTGTGCTAATATTTATGATTAGGCATGGTCTATCCAGGTTAGGTCAAAGTTAGATTGGCAGAGAACTTGTTTTGCCGGATCTTTTGGCTATGGAAAAAAATAGAGAACTTGTCTGTGGATTTTGTACACTGTCATTTTTTGTTAGATACAGGTGAGAAGAAAAGGAAGACACATGAGTGACTTTGTCATTCTCTCTTCTTGCACTCCTGATAATCAGATATTAGTCCAGAACCAGAATGGGACGTATTTACTTCCAGGGTGGCACTGGAACAGGTTGTCCAGAGAAGTAGTGGCTGCCCAGTCCTTGGGAGTGTTCAAGGTCAGGCTCTTTTGTCATTGTGAGTGGGTTAACCATTCTGAATCAGTTTAGAAACATTGATCAGGAGCAGTGTGCTGGAAACACTGTGTCTTACAAGAGTCAGGTTTCAGCTCTGTCAAAGGTATTCAGCTGCCTGCAGATTCAACCCTCCAGCAGTGACAATACTTTTCATCTTTGTGAAGTAGTTCTGTCTTGTTCCAAACTCTTGCTGAGCTCAGAACCACATCTCCCTTTTTTACTGCTGAAGAATGCTTTCTTTAGATAGCAAATGGTTGAGGTGGTCCACAAGATTCTGAGGCAATTTTCAGAATGAGTGATCCCTGCCTCAGGAAAATCACAGAAAATTGAAAACAGAGAATGAGATTGATTAATTATTCAGGTTGATCTAGTTAGGACTAATTTTCTATCAAAAGAAATGTTGGAACAAAAATCACACTGGTAGACTTACACATATGCATACCTCAAAAAGACCCTGTTCCAGACAGTTATGACATGAGATGAACCCTGTTTATAGTCCATTCCTGGACTGATTTAATTAGTCCTGAATTATACGTAAAGATGAAGGTAATGGCCTTTTTTCCATTAATTATATTACCTTAAAAGTCTGAAATGCGAAAGTGGTTGCATGATTAATCCACCCTCTTTCCTTCCCTTTCATTGTTCTCCAACACCCTCCTTGAATTCGATTTTCTCATTCTTAGTCTCAAAGATTGTAGGAAAAGAGTTTACATGCAGTGCTAGAGAGCTGTTCAGTTTTCAGTGAGTAAATCTACAATCTTAAAAAAAAAAGAAAAAATCAAATAAAACATAGGCAGCTGATAAAACACATTGAAAACAAACAAAAAGGAAAAAAAAAAAGATAATTCCATTCACTGCAAAACTTAGAATGTATTACCTTTACAGCTGCTGTCTGAGATACATGATGCAGAGACTGATTTTCTCTGCTGAAAATATACCACATCTTTTTTCTTTTCTCAATAAAAAATAGGTTTGTATTTAATTTGGGGGCTTTTGTCTGCATTTTGTCTCCTTCTCCACTTGTTTTCCTCCATTTGAGGGTCACTATTCTGTCTACTTAATAGTTATCCCACCTTCAGTGTTTCTATTTTCTGACTTACTCAGGCATATGTCAAAGCTAAGTTCAATTGAAAACTACTTTGTTCAAGTCCAGCGGTAAATTTCCTACTGCCATGTAGTATGCTATTGTCATGTTTACTTTCACATCAGATTGTGCTAGGATTTTTTTTGTTGAAATCTTTAGGGCCTGATACTGGTCTCCTGAACAAAGTACAGTTAATGAGATGAAGTAGTCATCAAAGCATTGAGCATTATCAGTAGTTGGCAGAAATTTCAAGTTCATCATCTCATCAGATGTGTTAGTATATATCCATGCGTACTCCTCTACTCTTTTACAGGCTAGCCCTCTCATGATAAGCTGTTACAGAGGTGAATAAGCAAGTATGAGGAGATTCCGTTGTACTTTTACTGTCATTATGGCGATCTCTGAATTTGGTATAACCAACATTTGTTGCCTCTCCATTTCCCAAGAAGCTGGCAATCAACCTTCTTGGTGACCCCTCAGCAGAATTAAGGGCATCTTAAAAGTCTTTCAGTCTTTTCCTAGTTGCAGTGATTCTGTCTGCTGTGCTGCCTAGATGCCTGCTTTGGCCCATTCAGTGTCAACAAGAAACGATCTCCATGTCATTAAAACATCAAAGTTATTGAGGTTGCAAGGCAATAACTCTACTGCAGACTCTTCAGTAACTGGAAATAAACATAGCAGCTGTCATGCCCTGAGCAAAATCTTACTTACAACCTTAGACATTTAAGCATGTATTATTGAGAAAATAATTATTTCTTAGGTTACTTAGATACTTCAGCCTTAAAGCGAGGCCTTGGTGTCACTAAAACATGCCTTAGAATTATAGGAATTATGTAAGAAAAGTCCTTTAATATGGCACAGAAGTGTTAGAAGTGCATGCAAGTGTAAGCCCTGCATTGCTGCTTTACAGAATCACAGCTCTTGTCAATGTCAAAAGCAGGTATTTACACCTGTTTTTCTCTCTGGTGTTCTTCACATGCAAGAGAATTGTGGAAAGTAAGCAAGCTTAAACAAACTGACTAAAACTCCATAAAAGTGTTTTCACAAATTATTCTTTGTAGTCTGCATGATTTCATCTTTTTGTTTTGTGCAATGGTATCTTTCTACCTACTTGTTTAAAATTAAACAAGGTTGCCCAGGGAGGCTGTGAATGCTCCATCCCTGGCAGTGTTCAAGGCCAGGCTGGACGAGGCCTTGGGTGATATGATTTAGCGTGAGATGTCCCTGCCCATGGCAGGGGGGTTGGAACTAGATGATCTAAAGGTCCTTTCCAACCCTAACCATTCTGTGATTCTATGAAATTCTGCATTTTAAACCATAAAGTTATAATAGTTTGATTGCTGATTTTGAAGATGGAAATTGTATGTCCATCAGTTCTATTATCCATTTTCACAATATTTCTGACTTTATTCAAAATTGTAAATTAATTGTTTTTATTATTTCTTTTTTTAGAACTTGAAGAGTTGGGCAAGATTTGTAAATCTCAGTTGTGCACTTGAAGTAAGTGCAGGTTTTGACAGAATTTAGATTTGTTAACCCAAGAGGGCAAGAGATCAAAAAGCTCTGTTAGAGAGACAAAATTATGCCAATGCACTTTGCTTGTAATACTGTTCTCTTGATTAAATCCAAAATTGAAATTATTGTTTCCCATCTAAGTGAAAGTTTCACCTGAAATTCAGAAACAAGGTGTCCCTATTCAGAAATCACTTTAAGGACCCAATATATCGTGGGCTGGTTAAGAACACAGCAGGAAACCACCTTGCATTTCAGGGGAATAAGAAGGAGGAAGAAAGAGAAGGCAGCTGTTTTTTTGCATAACAGTCTAATGATCATTACATTTCTCAGATGTAGGCTATGTTAGATTCAGATTTAATTCTCTCCTCAGCCTGAGGGAATTCTCATATCCCACTTCCCAGCTTGGCCTAAATTCCATTCTCCTCTTCTAATATCTTTTCCCCCTTGAAATCTTTTCTGTCAAGCATTTTACCCTGTCCCAGAAAAGTACCCTTTCTCTGACCTTTCTCTGTAGGAAGAAAAAAAAACTGCAGAATTTAGTATTTCATCACATGGCTACTGCCACACCTCCTTAATTGAGTGAAGAAGGAATAAGAAACCAACATCAGGAAGCATTATGTGAAGAGTTTTCTAAATGTCAGCACATGCATTCCCCAGACTTTTGAGGACTGGGAAGACTTAAAGGTAATTTGTCAGAGAGAAAGAACTGATCGAGAATTCACCCATGTAAATCGATGACCTTTAAGTCAAAAGGAAGTCTCTTAGCTGGTAAAGATGCAGCATTACTTATAACAGAACAAAATACTAATGGGCCAGTCTGAGTCTTATGAAGTATCTACTTGTAGATATAAAGATACGGTTCAAGAAAGGATGGTCTGCAACAGGATTAAGAAGACCAGACTTCCTTTTATGCCTTGCTGTAGAGCTCTGAGATTCTATTAGGAAAGCTGTCTGGAAAAGCCTGGTTCACACTCAGCATCTAAATACATTAACCAATTTTTAAAAGTGTTCAGCATCTACTAACTCCCATCTTCTCAAAAAAACATTTTAAGGGCTAAGCACCTTTTAAAAAGGATTTATACCACTGTTCTGCCGTTTGGAGACATGAATATATGCTAGGCCTTCATTATTGCAATAGCACTAATGAAACTAACCAGTTAGTATTATATAAAAGTCCTTTTTAATAGCAGCCATCTTTAAAAGAGAGATTTGGGCTTTGATCATTCCTCATGATGACTGCAGCGTAGTATTCCTGACACCTGTGTCAGGATGTGTTTCTCATCCAATATTGTCTTAAATGTTCATAGGGCTTCAGAGTTGTTATTTTGTTGCATTATCTTCCAAATTGTGTAAATCAGAAATCACAAACAGGATTCTGAAAGGGAAGAAAACATAAAATTGAGCAAACACAGATAACTTTCTGGGAGATGTTCTATTTTCGTGAATTATTTTATTAAAGAATAAGTGATATAATATTATCACCAAATTAGCAGCAGTTGCCTTTGATTCTTATCTTTTGCAGTGTAATTCTGAAGCTACCTTTCTTTAAAGTCAGTGGATATAACAGTGAAAGAAAACAGTGAAAGAAAACAGTGACAGAGATCAGCCCCAAGCCAAATCTGGTTTTCTTTCTAGAACCAAGCTTTATTGAGTCCTACAGATACAAAATATTTGTTGGCTTTCCTAAGTACCGCTAATTATCTAGATGTCCGAACTAACAGTGCAGTATTTGAGACCCACTGCAGTGTTTGTTAGTAAACAGAGAACAGTGAAGGGGATGAGAACAATGACATCTCATCAGAGTGGGAACCAGAGAATGCCTCCTATTACACGCTGGGAGAAAGTTATTGCGCTCCCGGTGCGAATGCCTGACTGAAAGGGAGACGTCTTCAGTGCACAGCGTTTTCCTGAGTTACCCACTGATGTTGTCTGCCACTGATTATTGTCAGTGATCGGTATTTAGCTTTTATAGAACTGTGATAGGTTAACTAGAGGGAGAAGGCCATTTTTTGCAAGAGAGTATTTTTCACTGTGCCTCTGCAAGTAAATATTTTCTTGAAAAATTGCATGAAAATTCTAAACAAAAATATCTTCTACAATAAAGTTGTTCCAGAAATGTGGAACTTGCACTCTGACATTACTTTGATTACACTGTGATTTGTCGCAGGCTGTATTAGTGGGCAAGCAGAAGTTCCGTTCAAGTTTATCGTTCATTTGTAAGTAACGCAGACACAAGGAAAAAGCATACTGTTGCACTCAGAGGAGTAAAGCTGTGGGTATTGCTTGTCTCCACATTTAGTCCGCAAAGGAAAGGCCACCATGCATGTTCACTCGAATAGCTAAGGTTGTGCAGCACATTTTACATGCCAGCTACACAAGTTGGATCTCATTAATGAATTTTTACAATCACAAAGTGTTCTTAGAAATTTAAAAAACAGTAGAGAAAATAATCTCTTTTACAAGCAGCTGAACAATTTTAAAATGCTATTTAAATATTGTCATTATGAATTACTTCCCTGTAATTTTTCCTTCATCATTAATTATTGTATTCAGTATATGCAGAAATGTTAGCTGCCCACAGTTCATGAGGATCAGGTTGTTTCTTTGCCCTGTTTAAGCTGAATCCTCTTAGAAGTTCTTTTTTTTTCTTGCTCTCTACTTTTCACATCTTCTTAGTAATATAATACCTGCATTAATTTATTTGCATTGTGTAACAGTGAGATAAACACTGAATTATTATTTCACCTCATCATGAACTTGGAAAAGCATCTTTACTTCTCATTTATTTTTAACCCATAATTCACACATGGTTTTTAAACTTTGTTTACCTTTTGTGCAGGTTTTTGCACAAATCATTATGTCTTATTGGCTTTTTCCTGATGCTTAGAATGTCATTTATATTAATGAATGTACTTTTTCAACACTCCTCTGAGGCTGGAAAGGGCTGATATACCAAGAGATCAAGTAACTTGCCAAAGATAAGAGTGGCTGTTTGTGTCAAAGCCAACTGTGATTGCAAACTGTACTTCATCCTCAGCTTTTCTTCCTAGTGTATAAATGTTGTCAAATCATCTCTGTGCTCCAGCACATCATGCTTCATTTTCTCAGGCTGACACTGCTTTTGATTTGATGGTTGCCATGAATAGGCAAAATGAGATGCCAAATAAAAAAGTACTCAGATCAGATAGGTAGTGTGGAGTTTAGCAGAGCCTCCACAGAAAACTCAGAAAAAGAGGAACTCCTACTCTCAAATGGGCTCCCACTGGCTCTGGAAGAGCTACTCCGGAATACTTTTCCTCGGAAAGAAAAAGAAGCAATGTATCAGGATAAAAACACATTTTCCTGCTGCTTGGATTTAGACCAGGAGAGCTCCCTGAGGCTGCTGTTCTTGCCATCTTTTTGTAGAGAGGAGCAGGGCTGGTGGCATCCTGCTCTTCATCAGGCAGCTGTCTTGGCTCCTTGTGCACTTGGCCTTTCTTATTTCAAAACAAGAAACTTTATATAGAGACTTTTTTTGTCAATTCAAAAAAGCAATGATGAAGCAATACATGTAATAAGCACATGTAAAAATGGTAGGGTATCGTTATGCACTGTAGCTCTTTATGTTTGGACCAAAGCGAAAGTATTAGCAAGTCAAAATGCCCCATATGCTCACAGAGATCACCTATTTGCACTTTGCAGGTGCTCTTCACTGACTTTCTACATGAATAGGTGGCTGCATAAGGTTCAAGGGTTCAAGGTGCATCATTTACTCAAACACCAATTATTTTTAGTATAATTTGCAGTGATATGAGGCAAGGTTTCTCTGTACCTGCTCATTTGACAGAATGGGAGAACAAAGACACAGAGCATTTTAGTGGTGTGCGCATCCCCAGTATGCCATACATGAAGCCAGTAGTCAAACAAGAACCACGACATAAGGCTTTCATTACCTGTACCTGTTGACTTCACCTGGTGCAATGACGTCTGGATATTGATCTATACACTGATTTTCTGGTTTTGCCTTCTAGAACAAAAAATTGATCGTGAGTGTTTCAGACCATATTTCCCAGAAAGAGTTCCTATACTATAAAATCTTTTTTCTCTGTTGTCCAAAGTGCATATACACCATTATATAACCAAATAAGCCATTATGTTTCTGTTTCTAAATGATTAAGCATGCCTCTTGATTTGTCTGTTTAATGCCCTGATACCAGCTAAAGAATGGCGTTTGGTCTAGCCCATCTGCTTTACCCTGTGGAGAAGGCATAATATAGATGTTTGGTGGGAAGAGTTTCAGTTTCTCTGTTTTACAACATCATTAGGAAGCCGCTGTTCTAATAATAATAATTCCCATTTGACATCATGGGGGTAAAGAGAAATCATTGCTGACATCAAAAATGAGGTGATATTTCAGCAGTATTATTTCACTGAAGATAAAATGGAAGTCTTTATTACTCCCAGTGCTTTTAAAGAAAGCTGAGCAAGGATTATACTGACTCTGGAACTGAATGCTTAATGCCCTTTCATGTGACATAGTTTGGAAGGTCCAGGCATGTTTTTCCTCAGAAATATTAGATAAACATTTCTCTTCTTGAAAATCATTACCTTATTAGCCTTTTCATTCATTTCTCCTTGCTCAAGTGCTGAGAAATGTGTATTTTCTTTTTTTTTTTCCTAACTAATCAACTGCTTTAGTTCTTATGATGTTTCACATAGTTACAAAGACTATGTTGGTTAGGTCAGTCCACCACTAGACTAGCACTGTGGTTAATATTAGATGCCTAAGTGCAGAGCCCTGCTTCAATTAGCTCACAGGGCACCACTGTACCCAGTCTGTCTCTCCCACAGTCACATGCACAGTGTCAGGAATGGGGCATTGGACACTGGTTTTCCCAAGCAAGGAACTGATTCACAATACACAAACAGGCATTATGGGCTGTTTTCAGTCACTTTATAGCCCTATGCATTCATAAATTTTGTTACGGTTGTAAGATGCAGACTTTGATGGTACAAAACTTACACAAGAGCTTTAGATCACAGGAGCAACCATAGATGAAGTTTATGTTGACAATTTATCAGCTCTTCTCCATCAAGGAAAATTGTTTTTCAGTGCCTGCCTATTAGCAATCATATGCATATTATGAAATTGAGTTTTGGGGAGGACAGCCTGCCATCTGGCTTTTCTGTATTTTTCACAATGCATCATGCTAAAGTTAAAACTTTATGTGCTTCAAATGGTGTAAAATATGAGATGTCTATAATAGACACATTTGGAAAGAAAAATATACTAAGTAGAAATGTAAATCTTTATAAACTATACAAAGAAGCAACTACTGATGCTATACTTTGTTCTAGCTTCAAGTGCCCTTCACATTTTCTGTACACCATAGTGCTCAACATGGGCTTTAACTCCAGTTTTCAAGGTTCCTAAACTGATAACTAATTAATATATAACTCAAGAAGTGAGAGAATGCTTTCTTCATAAACTCTTTCTGGTTCAGGTTTGTGTGTGTGTGTGAAATAAAACTGCAAATGCCTGATGTGGAGAATGAAAAAGATGTGTTCAGTTGCTTTTCTGTGTTCTGATACACTAAGATTTTATCAATAATATTGTTTTCCTGTAAAAATATCTGCCCCAGAGAAAATCTGCTGTGTAGCTGTCAGGATTACACCTCTCAGAATATACCTGTTTTGATTCTGTTAAATTGATAAAAACAGAACACTCTGCTATGTAGAAGGATTGCTGAAAAGAATATTCCGAGGCCCTTTCATGTGCAACAGCACTTGTATGGCAGTATATTTATTGTGCTGTAAATTCCATCACTGATTTTGGCCATTTCAAATTGATTCTGCAGTAACTGTAAGTAATGAACCTTGCAGACAAAGCCAAGGAAAAAATACAAACCAAACAAAATGAACCAAAGAAACCCGAACAAAACAAAAAAAAACCCCAAACCAATAAACTTGTGCCTGTAGGAATACAAATTGTAGAGTTCATTTAGCATCAGCTTTTATCAGATCATGCAGCCAATACCCTGCAAAGCCAGAAAATACATCCAAAAAAATATACAGTGCCATAGCCCTGGCTTTCTTCGAATTTAGCAGCTAACACAGGAAGTCAGTTATTCAAAGTGCATGTTTGTATGAAGTATGCTGCGGATTTCACCTACAATTTAAGGAAGGTGCTCAACATACATGAATGATGAAACAGGAGGAATTATAATAGAAGTGACTTAAACATGATAGTGAGCCAAATCCTGAGCTGTTTTACATGGTGTGAGCAATACCACTGAATTTTGGCAGGGGTTTAGATGGATGTGCAGGGGGGTATTAATGACTCACAAGGTGAAAATATATAAAAGTCTCCAAAATTTATGTATGCTGCTATCTTATTTCCCTTTCTTTACTGAGAGGTTCTACCAGGTTAACAAGAATGATGTGATAGCTTTTCTCCAGATATGTTTAACAATCCCATAGATGTTAACAGAAAATTTATGTGCTTGCTTAAGATTTCCATAGGATGGTTTTAAAACACATAAAAAAACATGCTGTTCTAAGGCTTTTCACAATAGTTGTTAATTTCTGTTGCATTCTATAGGAACAGACTGATCTTGATTTGCTAAATATTGTATACATTTCTCACAATCTTATCAATGGATGCCAAGATCATTTAGACTTATTTTGCAAATAGACCATGGATCAAGTCCCACTAAATCAGTGGGCTGTTCATGTGATTAACACATATATGAATGTACATGCATGTTCTACCCTTACCTGTTACATGAAGAGCTAACTTCAGATTTTAACTCAAATGCTGAAAAGACTGAGGTTTTCTTCTATATAGTTTTCCCAACATTACAGGAGAGAGAAACAAGGCCATGTTTTATTTTCTCCAAGCCCTGCAGTACTTCCATGCATCACAGCTTGCATGCTCATGTGTCTTACAGTCTGCATTGTGTGCTGAATTCATTCTGTGTGTCTTCTTGTACCTAACTCTGCAGATTTATCTGAACCTCTGTATTGTCTGTGAGAGAGATTAAATTCTCATTTTGAGATCAAAATGCTTGGGCCTATTCTAGCCTTATATAGGCCATAGAGAAGCTCATAGTCTAAGTCATATTCCTTTCCCCTCTCTATGAAAACTCTCTTTTGTCAATTTGTTCAGTTTACAGCAGCTTAAGTGACACCCAGAAGAGAAAAGACAGAAACTTAGGCTTTCAGTTAAACACCAAATATGGTGAAAGACATAATAAAATAATGAGAGTTGGGAATGCTGTTTTTCTTCTCACTCTCTGCTGTTTTGTGTTGCAATGAGGAAACCCAGTGAGCAAGTCTGAAGTCTTGTGAATAGCCACTGGTAACCAAAAGCAAAGAAACCTTGCTCATTATCTCTACTCCCCTTTTGAATAAACATTTCAGCCATCATAAATGAGTGTGACATGAAGGGCAAGTGAATGACTCTCATTCCAGATGAGAAACATTTGACAACTGAGCAACCTGAAGGTTGTGAAGGTGGAGGTCCTGTGACTGCTGGATAATGGGGCAGGCATACCATTTATTTCAATGCAACCTGAGATGCATCATACTCTTAAATGACAGACTGCCAGCCTTGCAGAGGACGAGTCCTACTTGTTCAAACTGACTTTTAGTTAGGACTGTAGTGACTGAAAGACAGAGCTGTCCTAATTTTTTCTTGTTACCCTGTAAAATTACATAGATTAGTTATATATAAGGAAAGGTTCAGTGTGGACTGACAGATGGCATGCAACACCCCTACTGTATCTCATTTTTAAATATGACTTATATGGAGGTAATTTCTTGGTAACCTGTTTTTTTGTTTTTTTTTAAAAAAAAAAGAAAAATTTTATTCTAGGTGGGTTAGTAAAAGAAAATCTCTGCATGTTAAACTTGCCAACTTTTGAATTAATTGAATGACTGAGACAATCAATTAATAATTGTTAAGCAAGCACAGAAAATCAGTGAATTACAAATTACTAAATTGATTCCAATGTGGATAAAGCAAGAGGCTGCCATAATTCTTCAGTGTAGATTCAAGAACACGAATCTTCTCTCATCAGTTCTTGCTGGCCATTTATCCACATCTGGCATTTAAAACAATGCTGTTTTATTATGATTTTTACAAATAAATTGCTACCTATAACCTAGCTTGCTACATTAAGTGAATTATAGAAACAAATCATAAATAGTAGTCCATTCGTAGCTGTCAAGGAGAAGGTCAGAGCTTTGCAAAGACCATCCATCTCCAAGTGGAATAAAAGTTTTTTCTTCAAAGAGAATTTAGGTGGACTTCAGCTAGTAATGATAGTACTGTTTCTTGAAATACCCACAAAACTCCTCCTCTCCAGAAAATTGGCTTGATTTTGGTTCACATGTCTCTTGTAAAACTGGGGCAATTTAACATGAAACAAATCTCATCACTGAGTATTTCTGGGCAAATTTTATTTGATTGAAGGTATATATTTTTATTTTCACATTCTTCAGATGTTTCAGCAGAAGCTTAGAGTGGCACTGGAGCCTTACAGGTGACATGGCCATAGAAAGGAGCTAGATCCAAACATTTATGACCTATTGATTTCACTGCCACTGAGCACACAGTTTGCATGCCTCAATGTACCAGTATTATTTCATTGCATTTCACAGAGTTGTGCAAAATAAGACTGTATACTCATTTTTGCAGGAAGTCATAAAGAGATTTGTTTCAGGAAGGACATCTCCTAATGGACTTGTTCCTTTCACTTATGTTAATTTGCAGTGCTTAGTAAACAGTAGGTAACACCTTCTTTGTGTCTTAGCATGAGGGAGCTCATAACCTAGAAAACTTCTACTGAAACTAGAAATAGAATTGTAGACATCTGAATAAATACATTATCTCAAGGAAAAGTCAAAGACTTTTGCAAAGATTTCTCAGGCAAACATGTCTATGGGGGATTTCCATTTAATTCAGACTAGCTACTGAACCAGCACCATCCCTGAGCAGAAGTGTGCATTATACCTTGCTATAAATGACATTCAAATTGTAGTTCTTAGCCTTTTTCACAGTGGGTCCCTGCTTTACTATGAGAAAAATTCAGATCTTTCCACACATTTATCCACAAAATAAGGAAGAGTGAATATGACTTCTCCTGACTAACTGGGATTGCAACCCCAGGTGGAGAGCTTGAGAACATAAACATAACTGTCTTAATCAAGGCTAAGTTGACAAATCCCTTTCTGTCTTTACAGACAATATGATTTTCGACATTTTTCCTCTCTGTGTGGGCAAAATGCATTAATATCAGATACTTTGTTTATGTAGCCCTTGCTCACTGTGCAGAGAATCACCTAAGGCAATCATTGGACTGCTAAGAACTGCACCAAATAAAACAGTATGGAAAGAAAAAACAGACAAGCAAACAAACAAAACTCCTTTATTTCTTGCTCCAAAGATAGAAATAAAGACACTACATCTGAAGAATACTTGTTATTGGTTGTCTTTAGTGCAACAAGATTTGATTGCCCTGCCATAGAGGATCCAGGCTGATTTTATAAAACTTTTCCACCCTTTCTATTGCAGAATGATGTAGCCAGTTTCCACCCCACGCCCCAGTATTGTGAATAAACCACATTGGAACTGATGCAACAAAAGTCCCTCAGCTTTTAATTTTTACTGTTGGCAGGAATACCAGAATTCTGGAGTAGTGAGCTCTGAGAGAGTTTGCTCTTGGGCAGGGATGACAATTCCTTTATTAGAACCCTGCACACTTCAATAGCTAAATGCTTTCAACTTTCTTTAAGTAGTATTAAGGAAAAAATATCCTCAAGGCATTATTTTTACAGGGGACTTCAAACATTCGTGAGGAAAAAAGAAAAAATGCAACACATTTGAACACCAAGGGATTTGCAGTAGAAAATCTGTTACAGTGAAGCTATCTTTTGAGTTTCAGGGTTAAGTAAGTATTGGCCATAAATACGGGATGCAGACTACCAAAAATTCTGAGGCATTCCAGACTCCTAGCTTAGGTCAGCAGTAGTCAGATTCTACAGTATATCATCTAGAAATAAGTTACTTACATTAGCTAGATTTTAAATCAGCTGTGTTTCATTTATTCCTTGAGTTCAACATACAAAATCCATTATAACATTGACTAGAAGTATAAGGAAATCCTGAGTTCTTAATTTTTTTCTTATATAGACCTAATTCTGCAATAGCTCAATATTAGATATTTTAGAGTTTATATTTAAAAGCAGCTGTGAAGCAAGCAGATATGCAAGGCTAAATCTGCTCATCTTGAATCCTTGGTCTGCTCTGGAGGTCATATCAAAGAGATTCTTTTCCAGCTTAAACCTGTCTTTTCTAAATAGATCTCAACCTGATGTCATTTAATGCATTGATGTCTGGTTTCTTAGTCATTATATTTGCTGTATTACATATCAAAAGGACTCTTGAGAAATTTCCCCGAATTGATAATTCTAATTTCTTATGTATAGCTACTCTATATTCACTCTGAGGACATCTGTATTGTATGCTAAACCACGAATTGTAAAAAATTGATCCCTTTGTATGTAGGTTTGTATTAAACTGAGATACTCTATTTTTTCCTGTTTGTTGCCACACATGAGTTCCTGGTGTCAGTTTGTATTTGGCTGTTTGAGCATATTAAAGTTTTGCTAGGGCTTATGATGTTCTCGCCAAGAGCACTCTTGCAGCAGTCCGCACTAGAACAGTCTTTGTGCCAATTACTTTAAAAAGTATTCCATTATAAAACCAATTTTTATGGCTACTTTTTCAGGTTGCAGTGTAGTGATTTTGTTTAGTTTCTTCTTTTTCTATTATTTTTTTTACTATTGACCTATTCAAATGCTTGCATGTTTTAGATTATGAAAAAATAATTCACTCTTGATAGATTGAGTTGTTAATAAGACATCTTAAAAAGGAAAAGGGTTCAAAGGTACTAAAATCAAACGTAGCATGTTGAATTACTATTCATATTATAAGCCTGATTTCAGGTGTGTCAGCTCCAATACAGCTTTTATTTAGAGAAAAGCATCTTGCTAATCCATGAAAATTAATAAAAATTCACAACACAGGAAAGGAAGGCATGATAACATATTTTGCAATACAAATTTGCTTTTGAATGGAGGGTCTTGGTCATACAGCTTTTACTACCGCAATGAATTCCAATGCAACCCTGGACCTCAGAATTCTAATGTGAGAGCTATCATGGTGATAAAGATATACATGTGTTCATAGATAGTGCAGGACACTGTGCTATGCCATACTAAACAATAACTACTGATCTGTTACCCCAAATAATAAAATGGAAATGCTGTTGTGTAACAGAACAAAAAATAAGCTTTAAATTGATGATCTAACAATGTTAATCTAAAGGATATTAAAATTTTCATAGCAAACATATTTTTATTAATTATTCTTGAACAATCTCTGTTCTAATGTTCATTTCCCAGCCTATTAAGATTTGATAACTCTAGAGGAACAGCCTGTTGCACACTCTTGAAAAAACTTCATTTTTATTTTTTAATGGCAGCTTTAGGAATTGTTATTGTGCCACAGTTTCCCATTACTCCCATAGAGAAGTTGTAGTTTATTCTTTAGATAACCCTAACCTAGCCATATCCACATCAGGGAGCTTCACATGATAGAAGTAACGTGGGCATTGTCAGGTTCTTGTTTTGTCTTCATTGTTTTGGAGAATTAGAAAGCTGTCCTCACTCCCTTTCCTTTAGCTTATTATCTAGTGTGAGGCAAGTGGGAGATAAGAGGTTGTGCGTCCTGAGGTTGAGAAACAAGAGGCTTTTTGCACAAGTACTCAAAATAGTAACTTTTACACATAAGAACAGCTGTTCCCTGTGGTGTACTTGAATGAAAGTGGCTGTGGCTATTGTGCTTGCTGCTGGTCTCAACATTCATCATATGCAATAAATGATACTCTACTCAGGTCATTTTAGGGACTGAGTAAGATCTATGAACTGAGCCTGCCAAGCCAGGGTGTTTCTCACGTGGTGCTTGTCTTTAAGCACCAAATGAGTTTGAGGCCTCATAGGGATACTTTTTTAAAATCCCTGAGGATTAGCCTAAATTCTGCCTCTGACTGTTTTAAGCAGCAAAATGTCTTTTGAATCTTATTATTTGGAGACATTGTTATCAGAGAAAAGATGGAAAAAGCTTAGAGTGTGTCCAAAAGCTGGCATTGACTTTTTAACAATAAAATACATCCAGAGACCAAATATGCTGTTTAAATGTAAATACCATTTCCAGTTTCAGACTGTCTTTTGCAGGTGTATTTGAAGGGATTTAAAATGTACTTGTAGATGGAAAAGAGGCTATTGACCTTGAAACTATGTATGTGTTAGGAATAATGTTTGCCTTCCTTGCAATCAGACTTGTATTCTTTCAGTGGGTGCTCAAGACCATAATTCTTAACAGTGGTTGAAGTAGCATTTGATGCATAACTATATTAAGACCGACTGTATTTTACTTACAAAGTTGTTTCTCAGGAGTTATAGATTACTGCCTAGTCTCTTTTTTTTTTAACACCCATGGTTCAGAATGGCTCGCTGACAGCTGCACTTCTGGTGTGGAATTGATATGATAGGACAAGGTTTGTGTATAGAAGCAGTATCTTTTCTTAGATAGACTATTATAGTCAGAAATAAAAAAAAAAAAAGAAACCAACAAAAAAGACCCAGGTTTTTCCACATACAAACAGTTTTTCAAGGTTTAAACTGAAACAGCAAACTTCTGAATCAGATGAGAGTTGAGAATAATTGCTGTAAGTAGACGTTATTCTGTTATGCTGTCCAAGAGAAAAAGTAAGTTATGCTTGGAGGTGGATGAAGTTAACAAGGAAAACAGTGGTATGATGGTTGTTTTATAGGCTGAAAGAGATAGTATATCTAGCATTGATACAACAAGAGCATACAACTGCAGACTTTACCTTTCACAACTTCTTTATCTGAGGCATGTTTGATCAGGTTTCCAGACATGTAGGAGTCCCCAAGAGTGGCCACTGGGCATGGACAAACTACTTGCATGGCTCATGCTGCAAGCCCAACATGTCCTCTGTGTGTTAAGCTAACTGTACACAAGTTGGATGCATGTGGGACACATTGAACTTGCTGCACAAGTGCAATGTTCCAGCATATTGCAGCTGTAGTGATTCACTCTTTTTCAACACCAAAACATCATGCTGCATGGGACCTCCTGTTAGGAATACTACACTTTATAGAAATGCAGTAAGTGTGAGAATGGAATATGCAAGTATTACTGGAGCTGTGTAAAACACAAGGCCTTACTGGATCTCTCTGATCCCAGCTGCTGCTAAATGATAGTATAGGCAAGTAATGTATTTTCCCAAAGCTTTCCTGAAGGGTTGGAGAGCAGGCTTTGGTCTCAATGGGGATGGGGCTGTGGAACCCCAGAAATAAATGGCTTCTGACCATGAGAAAACAAATATAAATGTTTTAGTGAGTACACTGGGATACAGGGAGGAAAGGAGAGAACCATGGTAGATATAAAAACCTATAGTAAAGTTTAAGTTGATAGGCACAGATACATTTTGTTTCAGAAAAAGGGAACCTTTATCACTGTGTGAACTCCAGGTGTGACAGTGGACCCCATTTTCTTTGAAAAGTCCAGAGGAAGACCTGTTTCCAAATGATCAGTCTTAGCTTAGGAATCACCTGAAACCATGTAGGACCCTTTGCCTTGTGGACTGTTTGTCATGCTAGTGTCACCGGTGGGTTTTTAGATGCATGTCCACGTATCTGTGACTGAAGGAGCACACAAGTCTTTGACAGAAAAATGTATAAACATGGCTATAGTTTGTAGAGGTATTTCTTAAGCCAATTCTAGCAGTACAAATTAATTGTGTTCTAAGGATTTAGGTGTTGATTTTGAAAGTATGAATAATGTCTTTGAGAGACTGAAACTAGTATCTTTATGAATCACAATTGTTTCTCTAAAGAGGGATAAATGTGTGCATGAATTGTTTCTAAGACAGCTAAAGAAATATCTAGGCACACAATCTGAAGTAAGATGTCTTCATATGTGACTGTCTTCTCAAAATTTGGGTCTAAGCAATAATTTTAAGGCTTCAAATTTAATATCTTATTAGGAGAAATGAGGTGGAGGGAGCAATTCTGTCAGTGCTGTGGTATCAGTCCCATAATAAATTGGCATAGTGATTTACTCAGAGAACAAAAGAAATAGTTTAGAAATTTCTCTCTAATGGAAATTTAAGTTTTGAAGAACACAGAAACATCTGAAAGGTGAAATTCACAGATTTTTCATGCTTGCAGGTTTTCATAGCCTCTGGTAATGCATGTCCTTACTTATGACATGACATGTATGTGAAAAGATGGATGCAATATTTAAAGATGTCTTTTGACAGAGAGAGTATTTCTGTCTCCAGAGGTGAGATTTAGCTTTAAAGATGATGAGCAGGTTCCAGATGTGTTTTTCAATTGCTGGGCTTTCCTTTCCTTGAGTGTTGGCAGAGGGAAGGTTTTATCAAGGTCTTTGTGATGTGCTTGTTTATAATGAGTAGACATGAGTAGAGCACATCTAAGTGCTTATCGCTAACAGATGACTAAAGAGAGCATATGGCAGGAAAAAGAAATATATATTTGTCCAAGCAGTGTGGCTTGTTAACACTCCCAGACTCATAAACTGTGTTTACATGTACTTACAATATTTTGCAAATCCCTTTTCTAATCAGCTAAAAATAAAAGCCAAATAATGATTTTTTTCCAGTATTGGAGTGTCAGGCAAAGTTGATTTGGAATTTCTTTAACAAAGCAATCAAACAGTACTGAAGTTTTTTATGGTATTTGTTTTGCTTCAGCATGAGTTCTTTACAGCTACGTATGTGTTATTTTCATTTCACAGTGTTAGAAGTTTTATTGTTGCAGAATGCTTTTTTGTTCACCAAAGTCTAAGTACAGCTATTATACAACTCAGTTACACTACAAGCAATGGCACAGGTCAGAATGGCCTATGTCAAACCCTGGTCTAGATCAGGTCACAAGGTTTATTTTGACCATAAGGTTTCTCTCTGCATGAAATCATCATGCAAGTTACTATATCTGCCAATAAACAGTTTGTAAGCAAAAGTCTCTGAACTGTTAACCAATTGCAGCTCCCATTAGAATAAAAAAGGAGTCTTGCTACTAATTTCATTTAGGAAGTACATGCAGAAATGCTGGGGAAATCTGTACAGCTCTTGACATACAAAGTTTCTGATGATCCTTGTGATCAGGAATATAGCATTCACCCAAATTTTTATAATGGACAGAGCACAATATCACTGTTTTCTCCTGCCATGACATCTAAATGTGCCAGTCTATTCATACAGCATTATTAGAGAGAAAACTATTTTATTTTAAAGATGGTTTTGGACTGTTGCATGCTTTTCAGAAGAAAGCATTTATAAAGAAAACTGCACAGAAGAGGTGCATTTACTTTTAATTTTCAGAATATTCCTGGCAAATTTTTGTTAAATATTTACATCTGGGTCCAAGTATTGTCCTTCATAAAGCAGTTTATTCTTGCAATTTAGCTTCATTAAAGTCATAATACTGCTTTAGGATATGATAGACTGGTGCTGTGGGATTGAATTATAAAGAGATTAATTTTAGCTACCGGAGATAATTGACCCTATAATTCCTATCACCCCTAATCCCAGTTCAAATGAACCAGTGTTAAAAGTGGCAGTACTCACAATGTAGACAAGGTCATGACAGCTAGAATTGTTTTTTACTACCAATTAGGTTTCCCACTTGGTGCATTTAACTGATTTTGTCATAGAAAGGGATTTCAGGCATGGAAATACAGTTTCTTTAGAAGCACTCTGGCACTGGAACTGATGGGTGGTTTGCTGTACATTTCCCAGTGTACAGAATCAGAATGCAAGTGAGTGCTGACCCCTAAAATTCGCAACCTTGTGGGGATTTAGAACATGTTTTGATCTATGATAAAGCTAGGAACAAGCTAAATAATTTGAATCTGGAAGCAAACTGTCTTGAAATTCAACAATGTTAATATATGGTGGGTCTAGCAGGTTTGGAACTGTCTCTTGTAGTAATACTACATCTGAGGTGTATTTTAGATGAGGAATCAGAAAAAAGTGACTGCATAGAGTTGTTCAAAAACAAATCATGTTGATGTTTAGGTGCAAATGACATGGAAGTTTTTTAAAAATACAAGGAAGAGATAAACGGATTTTAAGTATGATATATTTTAGAAATTCCCTCAAGTGATAGTGCCAACTTCAAACATATTAGCATAAGGACTCTTATGAAAAAACAACAGAACAACAATACTTTTGCATAGCACGTTCAGTAGAAGATTATTTTGCACATTATTACTAGTTATCCATCAATATTTTTTCAAGCATTTACAGATTTGAGTTTTGCAGTAAGCTGAAACTGCATGATAAAAAGAGACAGATAATGATAAAAAGCAGATGTATGTGCGAGCGTAGCTAGAAGGAGCATAATATACTATTACTGCCCCTCCTGTGAAGTTAATCCTATTTCTTTTAGCTATTTCTTCATTAGTTAATGGGGTCTTGAGGAAAAAAAAATAAAGTGTGTTTAAAATGGTGTTTTTGCATCTTTGCCTTTAGGAGCTTTTTCAAATATTCATAGTAGAGTTTACCCTTGGAAGGTGCATTAAGTGTGAGCTGAGGCAATGATTACTTCCAATGTGGATGGTCAGAAACATGCAACTGAAATGGACAAACACAGCAGCTAATCACTTTCTTCACTCAGATTCACCACACTGGCTGAAGTCAAAATGTAAAATAATGGAGAAGGGAGATATTTTAATGATTAGGTTAAAAAAAAGAAACAAACTTCAAGCTTAGATCACAGATCTGAATTAGATTTGAACTTGGATGCACTTTGGTTTGCAGTCTTACTAATGAAAGATTTTCTTTCTCACTTTCTATTAACACTTAATCTCAGATCAGAAGCAAAGAGTTTGGCTGCTGTCTTTGTAAGATGAGTATTAGTGGACTTATAATTACACCCCATCTCTGTCACCTCCTCACATGCACCTGGCACCAACCAACATCTCCATTGACCACTGGGTAGTGTGTCTGGGATCACAGTGAAAGGGGCTCCCATCTCCTAGAAGCCTTCTCTTCATGTTGATGTTGTAACACACCAAGGGTGAAAATCTCAACTGCAAGTTCTTATGACTCTCCTATCCATGAGTACAGCAACTGCGGTTTCCATTTTCAGTTTGACATCTGGCAACAGTGCTGTATTTATATTCTTTTATTTAAAAAACAAACAAACAAACACCTCTTTCTTTATCCACAGAACACCTTAAGGGTGAATTATTCTTTTGCCAGTTTCAACTTACCCTATTTAAGCAGGCAGCATTCTTAGAATTTCATTCTCCAGGGGTGTAATTGGATTTTCCAGGCATCTTCTGGCATTATCTTGTGAATAGGGAAAGAATCCGTCTGACCCCAGAACTCTCCATGCACACATAGTGTGCTAGGCAAAGGCATTACATGTCTACAAGCTCTTAAAAAAGCTTGCTGTGGATGCAGGAAGACCATCCTGCAGCTGAGCTCATTGATCACTTCTAGGCTGTTGCTTCTCAAATTGCCAACCACAAGGAAGTAATTCAAGTCGGTGACCATGTCTCCATGGTGTAGGTGACTAGCAATTCAATTAAATCCATTCTGGAAAAGTTTCAAAACTGTCTATCTTTTTGTCTCATATTCAATCTCCAATTGCTACAAAATCAATATTTTATTAATTTCTACCTTCACAATTTCAGTTTTGTCCCACTCTCTTTTCTTTTCTTGAATTTCTAGTTTGGTTTTTTCTTCTTTTCTTTCTGCAACCACCACAACAGAAATCAATACTGCAGGAGTTCTGAGGTTTTTATCTGATGAATGTGAAGCATTTGCTTGTTAATGTTCTTGCCTTCTTTTTTGCCATGAGGACATATAGAACATGTTGACAGCCAATATTAATAAGCTTAACACTAATACTGGCAGTTACTTAGTACAATTTTTGGCTGTGTTAAGTGGTCTGTAAGGAATAGTAATGCTGTCTGTTAAAAGAAACTGATGTCACAGTTGCAACCAGAATTCACTGGGGTTTCTTTTGTTGTTTTTATTTTCCAGGTGATTCATATAACAGGCCGGTTACGTCTGAGAGTGTCACTGTCCCACGGACGGACAGTACCCAGCCAAATCATGGGACTTGTTGTCGTTGCTCATGCTTTGCCACCTCCTACAATTAATGAAGTCAGGATTGACTGCCACATGTTTGTCACTCGTGTGAATATGGACCTCAATATCATTTACTGTGAAAATAGGTACAGCTTTTAGCCCTTTTTTTATTTGTTTTAGCTGTGTGTATTCTGTGTTCCATGGGCTTTGCAAAAAGCTTTAAAATTGTGACTCCTGCAGTGTCATCTGGGTGTTGTATGAGAGCATTGAATTCACTCTCGTCATCATCACCTTCATTTTCATTACATTCTTAGAGCATAAAGGTAAACTTCAAGCTATAATTTGCATGGTATCTTGCTGGCATAGGGGGAGATAGGCCAGGAAAGATTCCGCTAAGCTTTCCCTGCTTTTTACAATCTCTCACCGTCCCTCTCAGAGGCAAGATCTGGGACTAGACAGACGTTGGTCTGACCTGTATAGCTGTCCTTATGCTCCCCCGTCCTCCCTTCCACAAGTCTTTCTGTCTGAAGTTTTAAAGTTTTCCATTTTTGAACTAATTTGCAGATTACAGCACATCCTGCTCAGTGTTTAATGGAACAGAAGCACAGATGGCCTAGATAGTAGGCTAGAGAGGTGGGATCTGTTGCAGTAAGAGGTGGGAAAACTGTAGAATAAAATTGGTTCAGGGCATACTGGGAAGACAGCAGTGAAATGGGAACAGGTGATGAGAAGTTGGCTGGGGGGGGGGGCGCTATGCTCAATGTGACAGCAACACGTCATCTAGGAAGGTGAAAGATGGGATTTAAATTCAGCTGTCTACTCTCTGAGGGTTGGCAGCTTGTACCACTGGGGGGTGCCCATGGGGGTCTGTCAGAGAGGGGCTTGGCAGCCAGGCCCCATCCCACCATCCCAGCCTGGAGCAGGGAAGCAGGGGGCATGGGGCAGCACCAGCCCCAGGCATTGGGCACCTTCCTGGGAACAGGCCGAGGGCAGGACTTGGGCCAGTGGCCAGGCAGGGCAGGGACGTGGGGAGCTGGAGACAGGTCCTGCTGCAGCATCACTGGGGCAGGGGCTGATTCCCTGCGGGGTTGACATGGTGTTCTGGACTGCAGGCAGCGTTTGGAGAGCCCTGGGAGGGTGAAATGACCTCTGGGGCTGGGCAAGACCATTAAGGCTTATTGGTGTCCTCAGGGCCCTGGAAAATAAAAGTAAATGTAGGGAACAGGATATCTGAGGAGGAAGATATAAGTAATAAAGAAGTTTGGGTCCACTAATGGAAGTCTGAGCTTGGGGGGAAAGGTTGGAAAGGAAGAAGAAAAGTAATGCAGCCGAAAGAAATTTTGTCAAGGAGAACTATCATCAAAAAGTGAAACAATCAAGATGGGTAATGCAAGCTTTTCATGTGACAGCAGCCATGGCATATTATAAGTTAATAGTGGAAACTCTGAAATGAGCAATCATAATTGTTCAATCATAACAGAGTACCTATGATCAGGACAGCACATCAATATAAACTTCTATAAAAATGGATAAGTGCAAATGCTTTGTTGAATCAGGGCCTTAAACATTTTCAATAAACTTGGATTTCAGTTAAGAGGTTATCTTTGCTGTCATGTTGCTGAACTGCCACAATAGTATTATTAATAATATTACTTGGCTACTAGAGAGAACACTTCATCTAAACTTCCAAAGCATTACCTAGAAGAGAATATATTAGTCTATTTTTTAAGCTTGGAAAAACAGCTCTGTAGAAAGTGGCTTGCACAAGGTCACAGATAAAGCTTCCTTAGAAGTATTAAAGTTTGGGCTGAGTTTTTCCCTGTGACTTTAACCAGTGAGCATCTAGATTCTGCATATTCTGGCATATGGTGAAAATGCTCTGGGGATTAGAAGCAGGGTCTAGAAAAAACCTTTTGCCTTTGATTTGACTGCAGCCTACCCAGGTAGTAATGAAAAGCTGCTACCACTACAAAGCTCTTCAATGGCCTCTGTGAAATGAGTTGCTGGTGTCTGTCCATTAAGGTAAAGGCAACATTATAAAGCAACTTTGCTTTTTTTGCTACAGATTTTTTCTTATATACTAGAGTGCATATGATGATACCTGAATTTATGTTGCAATAGTTCCATTTTAAGCCCTGGTGTTAGTGTTAAAAGTACTTTATAAAAGGAGTTTCACATAGTAGAAACACTTCTTCAGGGCTGGGAGGTGAATGTTAGCTGACTGAGGCAGCAGGATTTCCACTGACGGAAACTGGAGCAAGATTGACAGGACTTGGATTTCATAGCAAGTATAAAGCATAATATGACTGTAAAAGCTGGAGGAATAGTAAGGACAGAGGAGGGGAAGGAATTCACTGAACAGCTGATTGAAACTGTCAGATGAAATATCTGGGCATCTGCCAAGGCCATTCTCCGAGTCAGGGAAGTTAGGATCTCTCTTCTGGGACTATAGAAAAGGAGATAAGCATCCCATCGTGAATAAATGGGCTTGACTCCTGGCACTTGTGGGCAGCCAGGAAATTCTTTGTGGTGCCACAGTAAAGAAAGCACAACACTGATGAAAACAGAAAAAAATGGATCCATGCTGGGGAAGCTGTAAGCACTCTTTATGGAGCAATGGGGAGTTTCTGGCAGGGAATATAGAGCAGAAGCCATGCTACTTAACTAAAATGAATGCTCACAGTGGACCATTGGATCAGCAGGGGTGAGATCAATAGTACTCCTAGTTTTCCAAGTGGCTGCCTGCCTGCAACAGCAGGGAACAGGAGTGACATTACTCAAGTCTTTGGGTGCATCTTGTTACTTTCCTCTGAATGATCTGCATCAGTCCTGGACTCAGTGCACAAACTAGTAAACAGTTTGCTTCCCTTTGAGACAAGATCCGTTAGCTAATACACTGGCTTTTTCTAACATTTAATATTTTGTTCTGAGAGTGTTAAATGGGGATATAAAATTCTGTCATCTAAAGTGTGGTATATTAATCCATGTCTGTTTTCCAAATGCAGTATTCATCATCTTTATGTCATCTAAACTTCACTATCTAGTCTAGAATAGTCTAGAATTTCTTTAGTAGTCTATGGAGTGAGAAAAGCACCCGCAGAGGAAAATCATCTTAGGCGAAGGTAAATAAAGCAAAATAAAGAGACTACTGCTAAAGTACAGCATCAGTCCGTGTATTTTCAGTGTCAGCAGTTAGTGACTGGAGACCATCTGGAGAGAGCCTAGCCCAGTTTAATGTGGACTGCTATAGCCATATTTGCTCATATATCCCCAAAAAGAAATAAGCCAATGCATATAGTGCTTTCCAAATGGAAGAGATTTTGGCCCGTTGGCTATGACAGTGATTGCTGATATGCAGAAACAGTCTTGCGTAGGGTGCCTCAAGCATACAAATGTGTGCACAATTTGGTCCTAACTTAGCAAAGAACTGTACCATACCTACCTTTAAATTTCAGTCATGTTAACAGCCCTGTAAGTGGCTGGAACCACTGATCTGCTCTAATGTAAGCCTGTTCTTATGTTTTCTGGATCAGGTCTGTGTATTCAGCCAAACCGAGTTCCTACCTATCAACCTTTCACTTCATTTTGTCAAAGAGCTTGGGGGACACAAGATCTGCCTCCTTACTAGTACTCTAAAATACACTATAATTTTCCTTTTTTTTTTTTCTTCCATCTGTGGTACCTTTAATATAAGCAGGAGTATGCTATTTGATGTTATTTCTTTTGCTTTTGTTTTTGGTGTCATTGCTTGCCAGTGATCATCATCACTTCTGTCTGGGTATTCTTTCTGTTTCTTCTAACACTTTTTTCATTTAAAAAAAAGAAAAAAAATCCTATGGCCTTCATATGCCTGAAACAGTTTTTTTTTTTAATATTATAGAATTGTATAATCATTAGGTTGGAAAAGACCTTTAAGATCATCAGTTCCAACCTAACACTGCCAAGTCCACCACTAAACCATGTCCCTGAGCACTTCTACACATCTTTTAAATACCTCCAGGGATGATAACTGAACCACTTCCCTGGGCAGCCTTCTCCAAGGCTTGATAACCCTTACAGTGAAGAATTTTTTCCTAATATTCAATTTAAACCTCCCCTGGTGCAACCTTAAACTTAAGGGATTGTGAATCTGCTTCTACTGTTGCCTTGCTGTGTTCATTTTAATCTGTGAAGACTTTACACAAACATGATGCTGCAGAGAAACAAAATACAGCTGAGTCAGATTTACCAGAGGGGAAAGCAGAATGATCATCTTCCGTTTCAGCCCTGTGAACTGTAACACTCACAGCCTTCATACATCACAGGGCAGTCGCCTGCCTGGAGATTGCCCCTTTCTACTAGGCTGGGCAGGGTGCGATTTCTTCCTGAACTTGAAGCAAAGCCACTTCCTAAGAGAGTTCTTGGGTCAGAGAAGCAACCACAAATTGTGTTAGTGAGGAAAGTCATGACATGATAGGGGGAGAAACTTAAGTTCTGGTTCTTGCTCCATGGCTGTTTATACACTTAGTTTAGAATAAAAAATATGTACCTTTAAAAAGAAACCTTTAAATATAGGACTCCCTTCATTCTGGTGAGGTTTCTTATCACTGGGCAGAGACCCCAGGTCCTTTGTTTCCAAACCCATAATTCACTGTGTAACCAAAGCAGAGAAACTCAGCAGAAAGGACAGGGAGTCCTGCTGCCAGTTTCCAGACTTGTCTTTATCCTGGGGAATTGTGTCCCCTCTAAGAAGGTAGGAAAGGTGCTTTTCAACTGTGGTTTGTGATAAACATAAGATGGGTATCCCCAGATGGGTATTGCACATTTGGTTAAGTTCTGTAACTACTAGGCAGTTCTTTGAAAGTGATCCTTTCATGCTCTGTCATGAAAGTGGGAGACAGCTGTTTTGCTCTGTGCTCGGCTTGATTTGACCATTTTTAATAGCATATTTGAGTACACCTGCTTTACCTGTGATGGTTTTCATATTTGGTTTCATTTTTAATTGGGACAAACCACCAGTGCTGCTGCGGTGCCTGCTGTCCAATGCTTCCATTCTCCTTCAGTCTTTTTGGTCTATGCATTCTCCCTGCCTCAGACACCCAGGTAACCACTGCCCTGCTAGTCAATGACCAAGTGGCTGTGTTCACCCCCTCTGCCTGCTATAGGGGAACCCTCAGACCTAAGCAGTTTGGTTTCTGGTTTTGCCTCCCCACTGGCCTCCTTAAGGATCACACTGCAGCTGTCTGTTCTGTCAAGATGTGTGGTGTTTCTTGTTACTCTCTTAAGCATGTGGCAATTATATCTTACAGTTGCAAAGTAGGCTTAACCCCAGTCATTGCAGCATATTTCAAACCCTAAAACATTATTCTATAGCTATAAAACACGCATAGTTTTAAATGCTTGTGTGAGCAAGGCATTTTCCAATTGTTTTGTTATTTTCTGTACTGCTTTTAAGGACATTGACACCTTGACACTCCATGACAGAAGTTCACACGTTCACACAGCTACAAGCACGCAGACACACACACAGACCCACGCACACAAAGGTCTGCAGAATAGATTTTAAAGTTTCTATGTGCAATAAACAACAAAGTCCCAGTTGAAAGAGCCCAGAGTGAAAGCTGAGCTCCCAAATGAATTAGACTAAAAAAGATAACACCCTGAGGCATCTGTGTGTCTCAGCATTTAAATTATATCCCTTGAAATATCAGTTTGGACTTGGTGCCAAGAAATGGTTGAAGAGCTTTTTCATGGATATACCCAATAGAAGACCAATCTGTTGAAATGAGATGTGTCTCTAATCATTTGGTATAAACATAACATGGTTTTACTTTATTATGTAACCTTGAAACATCTTGGTCTTTTAATGAGGATTTTGGATTGTTGCTAATGCTTTACAATTTCATGGAATTACATTGTCTTGGTGTTATGCTACAGGGAGAATATGCACTAGAATTTAACTTTCCACTTACTTAAATGGATAAAAGGATTTCAAGGTTTCTTTAAAAAACATTTTCTTTCTTTTTTCCTTTGTTTTATGGCTGTGTCTTGTTTGTATAGACATTCCATCCAAATTGCTATAGTGGTGAAAAAGCTTCTTAGCAGATTTCAATTTCTGAGTCATTTGACAGTTAATGTGTTCTTTTCCTTCTCAACTTATAGGTGCTTTTTTTTTATCTTTTTTAGGATTAGCGATTACATGGATCTGACCCCTGTAGATATTGTAGGAAAGAGATGTTACCACTTCATTCATGCTGAAGATGTGGAAGGCATCAGACATAGTCACTTAGACTGTAAGTACTTCCATTTTTGTCAAAATAATCTAGTACAATACTTGATTGTTCCTAAACTATTATTCGTATTGCACGACTGGGGTCTTCATCTTCCACCTACTTTTTTTGTAATAGGGTTTCATAGAGGGTAGCTCAAATACAACTTTTTGTATGATTTATTTTCAAGTCTTTTTATAGACATATAAGATTTTTCACATATGTGGAAATAAAAAATGATACTTGTATTACCAGAGTTTCCAGCAGCTATTCATTTACACGTGCTGTGCATTATTTTACTCTTTCAAAGAGGTATTGCTTGAGTGAGAAATCCCCTCCCTAGCACAGAAAATGAACTCTTATCTTTGTTTTTTATTTCTGAGTCATAATGAGGAGGTCAAAAAATGCAGCATATTTGGGATTTCTCCAGGGTTTTCAATACAGAACTGAGCTATAGCTCTGCCAGTGTTTTAACCACTCTGTGTATTATGATCTAAGTTGTCCTCATCCCAGTAGCATCTATGTCCCTGTTATTTGCACACGGGTAAGTATCTGATAAGGATAAGGGTAACAGAAGTACAAAAAGTATGACAAGATACAAACCTTACCAGAGAGCATGTGCATATGTCTGTGGGGGAAGGGAGGTTCAGCTCGATTCCTTGTAATTAAACTCTTTGTATTGCTCTTATTAAAAGCCATAGGGCCTAATTCTTTTCTTGTTGAGATCTGTTGACTTCAGCGATGGTGCTCCTGATTTACTGTGGTGCGAAAAGAGACTTAGGCCCATAATCTCTAATTTATCTGTGCCTGCAGTGAAGCCAGATAAGTCTTTGGAACTTTCAGTGACTGACTACATTTATGATTGACTTGTGTGTTTTCTTAATGTAAAAGGCTGTCTGCAAACTGCCTCTTAAATTCATAGTCCCAGATTTGAATAACTCTGCTCCCTCTGAACCATGTCCTGCTAGCATTTCTTAATAAAACACTAGCAACCCAAATACTGGCACATTTAATTAGCTTTCACAAAACCATATGACTACAATAGAAGGCAGTATAAATCTTAAATCCAAAATTACCTTGCATGATCTGCAAGGGAAGATAGGAGGATAACTGCAACTGGAAAGCAGGAGAACAGGGACAGTTTCTATGACAATATATGGCAGCCAACAATAGTATAAAGCTCTGTAAAGCTTTCAAATGGTCCCTGAAGTTTCTAGAAGGTGAGCTGTGTTTGGCATAAGAAGGTCAGGCTAGGTGTATGTCTGTGGAAAAAAAAATGAAATCAATTATCCAAAATGATAAACAAAGTAATTTTGCATCATTTGCATTTTGAGCATTTACTATTCAGGAGAATATGTCAGTTGCTCACAAATAAAGGAGCAAATTCAGAAAGTTACTTGGTGCTCTTGAAACTGGAAGTCAAAAATGACAAGTTGCACTTCCACTGCACTATCTGACCGAGGAAATAAAAGATATTTATGACTCAGACTTAACATACCACCTGGCAGAGATGAACATCCCATTTGAAAAAGACCTTAATCTTCTGAATGACCACTTCTCTCTGAAATAGAATATGCTTTATGAAACATTCATCTTCAGAAAACTGAGAGACCTATGCAGACAGTGTGAGTGCAGTGTGGTCCAGTGTATAAGCATCGGACTAGGAATCAGGAGACCCTGGAGACAGGAATGACTTCTAGAAAATGACTTCACCTTCCTGTGTTCCTACTCTCACTGTATGTCCAGTTTAGCTGATTGGGTTGCAAGGTTTATAAACACAGGAACATTCTCCCCTTATCAGCATCTAGCACAGTGCAGTTCCAAACTTGGCTGTGTGTCTGTGGAATAATTATTCTTGCTAGGCTGATTTTTTTTCAGTAGTTGAGGCTGGTTACGTCTCTTATGTTTATTTGTTCCCTTGACTTATAGGATATTCATAGAACCATTCAGGTTGGAAGGGACTCTGTGACATCGTCTAGTCCCACCTCATGCTCGAAACAGGATCAACACTAATTCAAAGCAAATATTTTAGCATGGTCTTGAAAACATCTAAATTCAGACTTTCCACAACTTCTCTGAGAAGCCTGTTCCAATTATCCTTAAAAGGGCTTACCTATCTTCACAGTAATTTTTTTTTCTTTTATCCGGTTAGTTTCCCTGGTTTGATTGCACAGCTCATGGCTCCGTCTTTGCAGTAACCTCCTTACAGGTCTGCAGTTAGGCCCTCATGAAGTCGCCTCTTCTTCAGGCTGAACAAGCCTGGTCCTACAGCTTTTTCTCACTGAGCAAGTACTCCAGCCTCCAACCGTCTTGACAGAACTCTGCTAAGCTTACTGAAGTTTATCAGTACATTTCCTTTGCTGGGAGCCTAAAATTAGATTCCCGATTCAACCTAAAAAGTGAAAAGTGAGAGGAAATAATGACTTTCTGTACACTTTTTAGTACAGCCAGTAGAGCACACTGGTGATTCATGCTTAGCATACTGTCCACCAGAACCCCCAGGTCCTTCTCCACAAAGCAACAACCCAGCCAGTCAGTCGCCAGCTTGTACCAGCAATATCATGCAATATTTTGAAGAGGAGCTTCAAGCTAAGGTAATGGTTAGAAAGCACTCAAGAAAAGCAGAAGCAGAACCTGAGAAAGCAGCAAACTGAAAAGCTTGTGTGTGATGGAGGGCTGCAGAATGCAGCTAAAAATCTTTATGGATTTTTACAGGAGAGAAAATAATTTTTAAAGCTTACAACAAAAAGAATCCCAAATTACAATGGTAGGTCTAAGGGTAAAAAGAAGCACAATTAAAACTGCCACTCTGCCTATTCACTGACAACATATCAGTAAAAACTGAACAAGTAACATCAGTACATCCTGCCTTCTCACCAGGTTTTCCAAAGACATCGAAAAGAAAAACAAGCAAAGAAGAAAATGTTTCACAAAATCACACATAAAAAGTCACGAGGCCTGTTGATGGTTTTAAATCACAGCAGCCCATTAACAACTTTGCAAAACAGGGCTTGTGAACACTATCTGTCTCAGACAAAAGAAGACAAAAGCAGTTTCAGGAATGTGACTATAACAAGTATAATGGTGAAGAATGTCTGCAGAATTATAGCAGTAACAACAGTTTTTCATAAGGGAATTGCTGCCTGAATGAAAGGTCAGTTACAGTCAAGTGACAAGTTTCCATTGGCTTCAGTGGGCATGGAGATTATGCCCTAAAAAAGCAAATTTGTATGGACTAGAATTCTGACCCCAGTGAATAGCAATAACTCCTAATGGATTCAGTGCAGTCAAGACTTCAACTTAGAGATTTTTTGTTAGTTACAGCTTGATTCCCATGGGGATTAATAAAACAGTGTTCATCTCTAACTCTACATATGCCTGCATTTATTCCAACACGGTAATACATGGTGGTGATCCCACGAGTTATTGAAGCATCAGTTTTTTTCAAACAGAAATAAAAAGTTTAGGGATATTGTTTCTATCCTGTTTCATTCAAGCCTTCAATGGTCATGCTTTTTTACAAATCTCTCAGCTAGGTGTTTGGTGTTACAATTCTGCCTTATGAATCTGTTTCCCATTTTATAATGCTTCATGGTCTCACAAGTTTGGGAAACTTCTCATTTATTTGTCTTCACTGTGTTTGTTGAACAAATCACTGGTAGAATCCTGACAGATAGCACTTATCATAAACCAAGTCTCTCTCTCTCAGAGGTCATAGTTAAAATGTTCCCTAGCTTAACAGCTTGTATACCATCCAGCATCGTGGCTTAGCTGTTGGCTCAGCTGACACACAGCAACTGCCTAAGCTGCAACAACTTGTGTTTGAATCCAAGCCCTCAAGAGCTGCAGGTCTAGCTGTACCCTGGCTCAGAGACAGTCCCTAATCCTAGCTTTTCATTAGGATATGTGGCATGAAAGAATTGATGTTGCATGTTTTATGTTTCATAGTTACACATCTAGAACTAACACCCCTCATGCCCCCGGCTCTGCTTTACCACTTGTAAGAATGAGGAGGGTGGTCAACCCTCTCTTTTTACTTACCTCTGCATAGAAACACTGTGGAGCTGAAGAATAGGGTAGTTCATAAATTTTCACAAAGCCATGGATAAAACTGCCCTTGTTCCAATGACAAGAAAATATCCCTGATATTTTGTATTAAAATATCCCTAGAAGGATACATTTTCTGTCAAATCAATATCAGAAATCAAGCAGCTTAATAAAATTACTGTTGTATCAGGTCTTAGCACCATCTGTAGAGCTCAGCAAGGGTAGCTGACAGTGCTCTCTGGATTATAATGCAGTGCTTGTGTGCTTCCCTTTGGTTGACACTGTTAACTTACAGAGGTCTGTAACATCACTTTTTGATTTGTGAAGCACATTTCTTGCTAAGAATGTGTGGGTGTCATGTGCTCTAGGAGTATATGTCTTCCACTTAATTGCAAAAAAATAATTATTTTTGTGAACATCAACTGTTTAGTGTTACTGTTCAATGAAGGTCATTAAGAAAGCTGCAAGGGACAATAAAGTTAAGACATCTGAAGGCAGCTATGAATATACATTCAGACAAATATAGGACAATGTGCCACCATTTGAAAATTAATATGTTGCTTGCAAGAACACTGTCACAAGTATATATTGGTATATAATACGTGTTTTTTCATTTTGGAATCCTAATTGAGGTCTAAATTCAGAAACCTGACACTAGCAAAAAAGGTACTTCTTGTCCTCAGCTATTGCTTAGAAAATATCATCCAGTTTCTTCAGGATTTGATTTACAGCTACAAGAAATACAGTTCCTCAGGAACACTGAGCCAGGGCAGCTCATTTCCCGTAAAGCAATGGTCTCTGATGAGTACGTTTGGTAGCACTCCCTCTGATCTGCTTTATCCGGTTGCCAGTGGTTAGAATAATCCAGTCTTTCTGAAAATAAACTATTCTACATTCACCTTTTTCACAGCTCCCCTGTTTTTCAAGGGATATTACCTTGAAATTACCTGCTTTCAAATCAGTTATATATTCATGATTTCTTTTATGTATGTTCAGTAGAAAAAAATCTATTGCTGTACAAAACATTGCTTAGTGGTTTAGCCTACCAGCTGTAGTTGAACTAACCCTTTTAACTTATGCACATCAGTTATAATTTTTTATTCTCTTAATAACCTCTAACACATGAAAAACAAATAGAATGAGTTGATAATTTCTAACAGTAAAATACACTTCACATATTTTGCTATCATGCTGTGGAATAACTCTGCAATGTCAAGTAGCACACAATTAGTAAAACTGTAGGGGGAAAAAAAGAAGTGTTTTGATCCTGAGGAATTTTTATCCTAATCAGATCGAAATTTCAATGCTCTTGTAGTGCTTAATATCTTCAATCACCAAAAAAATCAAACTGATTCCAATGTCAGGTTTTGCATTCTATGACTGAAATGAAATGCTAAAATATACAAATGAATCTCATGTTTGTACAAGTTTATTATCATCACTAAAAAGCAAGATTGATTCTAAATTAGGCTGATAGAATGTCTGGTGTTTAGCTAATTCTTAAACCAAGCCCGCCTGGCATTCTGATGACAGTCTAGTGCATCGTTTTCAGAGTATTGCAGAAGGGTTGATCTGACCACCTGCACAGTCTTCGTCTCTGTCCATACAATGGGCCAGCCAAGATTTCTGAATTGGACACTAGAATCCCTATGTCCTTTTGACTGGAGATAATGGTGACAGAGCAAGATTAGGGAACAGGAGATGAGAAACTAGAAGAAACAGGGGCCTATGAGGAAAACATTTTTTATTCATACAAGTTAAAAAGGGAGCATGGACTTTGGTTTTAGTCCATGCCTAGTGCTTGTTTTTCAGTAATAATGAATCTTAAAAAGCATACACTTAACCAAGAGTGTGCATGTTCCATGTCCTTTAGTCATACTCTGAAATCCTGCAGACATTGTGTTTGCTCCTGCAAATGCTTCTTTGGGTTAGGAGAGACACTGGTGTGTCTAAGTTTAATTTCTTTGTCTGCTCTCTGACCAAAGCCGGTTACTTTACAAGAATGGGGAAAACTACAATATACATATATGTGCACCTTGCACTCTTGTTTTCTCTGTAATACACTGCTAACTCATGGTTGGTTAATTCATTGAAAAGTGAAAATTTATATATATACTTACATTTCTGTTTGTGGAGGATAGTTATTACTATTGTATTGTTTGGTATTCTAGTTATCCATATTAATATTCAGATAAAATTTTGAATCCTGGTAATTTTCTACTCCTCATAATATTTTGTGGCTTTTTTTACATACAGATAGTGTGCTATTGGAAAATGTTTTCTGTACAAAAAGGATATAAGAGAGTTTACCAGAAGCATCAGATCTTTTGGGTAGTAAACAAACCAGAAAATGTTACAAAGTTAAACCTTTAAGCTACTTAAATCGTTAGCTGCTCAACCTAACTGCAAAGTATTGCCTTCTGTATCTTAGCAATACGCAGTTATTTTGGAAGATGTTTCAGGTATACTTTACATCAATGACCCTTTAAGTTAATTCCTGACACTGTTTCATCTTCAAGTAAAATTTAATGCAATACTGACTAGTACATTCCCATGGCGGTTTGTAGGCTTTCTATTGTAAGACATACACAGCTCAGTCAGTGGAAATTTACAACTAAACTCATCTCCTACTTTCACATTAAAAATGCATATAGTGCCAGCTCTATAAGTACAGCAGCTGCATTAAGGGGCTGTAGAGTGAAGGCTGAGCTCTGACTTCTGCTGGGAACCTCTGGTTTCCCAGTTACTCCCTTAATAATTTTCTTTACTTTTTTTTTTTTTTTAAAGTCTCTTTGTGATCAAAATTTTCAACCCCAAAGATGAATTTATACTTTGACATTATTCTTGTGATAGATTGCAGAGGCACATGATAAATTGCAAAGCCATAGGAATAAAAGGCTTTACTGTACACCTCCAGCAGCTTCACCTTCACTCTGTCCACTATTTCTGTGGTGACTTTTGCTACATAATGTTTTAAAATGGTGGGGAAGAGTACTTCAGCCATGTATCTTTTTACCTTTGTTGCTGAGGTTTGCTCCAAGATTAATGAGACCAAAACTATTCATCAGCTTGTAATCTGAGTCCGAAACAGTGTTGCTCCATTGAAAATCCAAGGATTTAGTTTGTAGCTTACTGTACACCTTGAAATATCCATTGTAAAATGTCATTATATGAAGGTATGAAGAAACTGTAACAAAGTTTTAGAAACACATTAGTGCTACTGTGGGTTTTTTTCCTCTTCCTTTTATTTTTCAAAGGTCTGGATAGCTGACCTTGTGTCTCTGAGGGAGGCAGTTTTCAAAGCCAGAAGGATATGAAAAAAGTATCAGTAAAATATGTAGCATATATCAGATATGTGACAGTGGGGCAATAGGTCTTATTAGAAGGCACACATTTGCTCGCCAAATGTCTACAAGTCTCCTGCCATCTAGCTCATAATTCTGTTTAAGTAACAAACATCATTTACATTGTTAAATATTTTTCATTGATAAAATCCAATTTGTGGATACCTGCCTTTTAAAACATCTAACTCACTAATTACGAAATCTATAGAAAAGTCCTTACAACATCAAAGGCTCACTTGATCCTCAGAGCTGTTACAAATAAAAAACTCTCTCCGTTGCAAGCAAATAAGGCACTTAATGCACTCTTTCTGGCTGTGATGCTATTTTTCCTGTGGGTTTTGAAAATGACCTTCCTGTAAGCATCAAGGACTGTAACTTTTCAGATAAAGAAACTTGTTCTTGTTTTAAGTCTATGCCAGGTTCATTCCCCTATAGCCCACAGTTTTCAAAAGCAGAAGCAAAAGTAATCCAGAATTAAAAAAAAAAAGAAAAACCCCTCTGTTTCCAGAACGAAGTTACCCTGTCAGCTTGCCTTGGGCCTTAGGTGGAGAAGTGGAGATTAAAGAGTCAGTATTCCTTTTCATGTTTCATCTGCCAGTTTTGTGAATGTAGAAAGAGTACTTGTGGCTGCAGCTAAGTATCCGACTATGATATTAAGTATGGCATTTTCATCCTCATGCAGTAAATTAAAAATATCCTTATAAGTTTACCACAAGAGAAATTCAGTATCAATACCATCCAGTCATTGATAAAGGAATTTCAAGGAGAAGGGTGAATAGCACAGCAGATGTAACCTCAATATTTTCACCAATTATAAAGAGCCTCTTTGTGAAGCTGTGTGAATATGTAAGATGATCTCATCATTTCCTATTTACTCAATACTTACCTGAATGCGCAATATAGTGTAGCTTTTAAATGCATATGCACATGAGTAAAATGTCCTTTTGTAAGAGGCTTCGCTAAAAGACTGCTTTTGATACAGAATTTCTTCATCTCCTCTTCAAACTGAATTAAGCTACTTCCTTCTTTTAAAACACAACTCACTATTTAGAAGCTTTGGCTTTGATTTCTCAGAACAGCCTTACAGGAAGAAACTATGTTCTTTTTCTTTTTGTAACCATATTTCTGAAGACAAACTTGTACTGATTTATTTTGATTTTCTAACAGAAATAGGTTCCTGCAAAGAACACTGACTGTTTCTTCTTTCCTCCCCTCCTTCACTCCTCTGCTACAAGAATATTGCTGTGTGCAAAGCTATCAAGGAAAACTGAAATCCCTCTGTTGGGAACTGTGTATATAGCAATATATTCATGCTTCAAGAAATAAGTGAGGTTTTTTTTTTAGGTCTTAACATGACATACTGTGTATTTCGTGATGTTAAGCGCTGAATTCAAATTAAGTAACTAGGTAACATTTGAGCAAATTTTAGTCAAGTTCATCATCGACCATTTTAGGGAATATAGCTGTGCAGCTAACATAAGGGTCACAAGTTTAAAAACACTAACCCTCAGTTATTCCCTTTGATTAAAGAGTGTTTATATATAAGTGTATGCATACAATTATATAACCCAATCCTGCATAAACCCATGAAACTTCAGCCATATGAGCCATCCCACCACTCTGGTCCTAAGTTCCATCTTACCCCATCCCACATTGTCTGCCAGACTGGGTTCTCCATGTGTAATAAAAATAGAAATTTAAAAGTCTGAAATTTAAAAGCTGAACCCTGATTCTCTGTAAGGAATTTGCCTTACAAAGTGCAGTCTGAATTAAGTTCAGGATATGGTCCACATGGCATTACTTTTTCAGAAATTTATGCTAGGCTGAAATCCGTGCTCTGTTGCTAGTAAGAGAACAACTTCACAAGCAGCCCTTAGGGTGGACTAATTCCTCACTTTCATTTCTTCTCTTCTCAAAATCAGTAACTTTATTAAGGGACTTAACAGTGTCCTTCTTAAGCGTCCTTCTAAGCGTGTTTTCTCAAAGTTCTCATCCAATTTCTAAGTTTCAGGTGGGCAATGCTAACAGTTAAAAAATACCATAAATTCAAAAACATTACAGTATTTTTCACTCCTTCCCTTTTATCACATTGAGAAATTTCTTCCCAAGCTATAGTATGAGCTTTCAGAACTGGCTTGGGGGTGCCTAGTGTACTCTCAAAGGATTTAAGCACCAGATTTAGCAGCACGGCACAGCTGGCCTGCCAGAGAATCTCTTTACAGAGAGAATTTTTATATTGAATCGTGGGACTTCCTTCAGAGCGTGGTCCACAAATCTCTCTTATGAAACGTGCTTCAGACAGATGCAGGAACGAAAATCCAGTGTATGTGGTAGTATATCTGAGCTGGCCAAATAGAGAGTGGGAATTTGCAGGTATGTGAACTTCATGGAAAACTCATTTTCAAGACAGTATTTCAGATATTCTTTGGATGTATAGTAATTTGGGAGCCTGAACTCTGACTGCAGGTGGTTTGTATACAACTCTGATGCACTGAATTCTCTTTCTTGGATAAACAAACCTCTTTTCCTTCAGAAATAACTTGCAAGGCTTTAATTTTCCCCTTTTTTTCCATAGTTCTGAAATGAATGTTCTGTTCAGCTTATGATACAGACTTTTCAGTGGTGCAACAACCAATATAAAAGGTACTGAAGGAGGAAGGACTTTTCTAGGATGAAATGGACTGAAAGAGCTGGAGGATCTGCATCCTCATAGCTATCACTATGCAGAATTGCAATGTGCTCTTGAGTCACTGGCCAGTGACTCACCTGGCACCTTGACTTTCTAATGTACATGAGGGCAGTTGTGAGGATTCATTCTTTGGTATTTATATAGCATGGTAAACTCCTCAGATAAAAACTGCTATGAAGAAGACAACAGTATAAGTAGTAGACAAAGGTGCAGATAGATTTTACTAGTTCCTGCACACGCCTGTGGGTGTCCACATTTCCAGAAAGGAGACAATATCACTCCAGACTTCCAGGCAGATCAGTTTTACTGTAAGCAGAGTATTTTGAATGTCTTATTTTACTGAAATGGAGACGTCTACCACAATCAAAACTTACAGCAGTACTTTTCATAACTGATGAAGTTGGGCTAATTTATGTGAGATTGTTTTCTAAAGTGGCGTACAACATTGGCTTCACAAAATTGCTGGGTAGTCTGTGGTTCATATTTTATCTTTATCCTGCTGTATAATGAGGTTTTGAAGCCAGTGAATTATCATAGCAGGGTGTTTAGAGCTTGGAATACAGAACTAAAAATTTAAGGAAACTTAGGGATCTCTGCTAGAAACAAACCTACTTAGCTAGAGGTAGCTGAAAAACAACAGGATCCAGATCAAAACTAATTTTTCCTGTTACAGCTGAACTTAACTTGTGCTTTACATTCACTTCACATTGAATTTTTTCACATGCATTTTTTATTCAGTAGTTGAAAAATTGGAGTGGGGACTGGGGGATCTGTCCAAGGTAAGAAAGTATCTGTGTTTGTATGGCTGCCTTTGTAAATATCTTTTTCTGTAGATATCTGTTGTACATGGATTTAGATACAGATACATTCATATATGTAATTAGGGGTATAGACATTTGGTTAACTTGAAAGCTCCAAAGTGTCGTTTGTCACATTTATGGTGGGAACTTAAATACTTATTCTTTTCTAAAGTGACTTTTTTCTTTCCCTCAAAAAAAAAAAAAAAGAAAAAAAGAAAATGTACTTCATGAAACTATTGTATATGAAGCACTTATTAGCCATAATTAAATGGACAATATGAATTTACTACGTCTTTAGGACTCTGGCTTGTTCTGGTTTAGAGCAAGATGATTAATGCAAATACATATTACTTGAGATAACCATTTAGCAGCTAATTTAGCCAAATTTATTACAGCAGTTAGAGGTTTTTCATTTTAGCAGACGGAGACAAGGACATGACAAAAGCAGAAGGTGTATATGAATGCACACTGCCCTCTAGTGCACACAGCTTGATGGGATTAGTGAGAAACGCAGAAAAGAGGAAGTGCTCCAGTAACAATAATACCCAGATTTTGTATAGTTTAGGTTTTCTGTAAAACCCTGCTGCTCTTTTCCACTGAAGATTTGCATTTCATCCCCTTTTCCTGACACTGAAGCATAAGATACAAACCAACTCTGTTTCAACTTAGCAATATTTTGGCTGAAATATCACTTTAAACACCTGTATTTTTAAGCCTTCTTGCTGTGAGCATTTAATAATGCTGTTTGGCATCACTGACCGCTTTTAGTTGTTTCTCTGTTTCCTAGCATATTTCAAACATTGGAGAGAGCTATTACTCTTTGGCTCTAACCAAGCCATTCTGTGCCTCCCTTAGGCCTCTGTCTCAGTCTGCTGGTGGATTTACTTTGCTCTGGTAGAAAGTAAATTCTCCCAAGACTTTCCCCCCACTGACCAGTGGAGATTTGGTTCATCTGAGAACTGTAAATTCTGTTTGACAAGATCAAAGAAACAGATGTATAAGTTCAGTGGTTGATATCGCCTGCGATAAGGAGAAATGATCAAAGCAGCAGGGGTAGCGTATCTTCCCAAACCTTTCAAATATCCAGAATCTCAAAGAGGTCTACCTAGGAGCTATGAATAAATCACATATAAATTTGCCTCTTTTTTTTTCCTTTACTTTTTTGCAGTTTGACATTGAGTGCATTGAAAATGTCCACACAGCAATAAGTATTCTGTGAACCAAGATTTGTAGTGCTTTTTACTTTTCTACTTTCACCAGAGTTTCCAAAAACAGATTAAAATTATAATTTACAAACTTGTAAAACATACAGCTAGTTATACTGAACTTAAGAGCCTGTCTGTCATCTCACTGGCATGCTGCATCAAACCTAAAGGAAGCCGAAGATCTTCTGCTTATACTTGTGGCATGTTGTACAACGACCAGTTTTACTGTAGTACTAACGTGCACTATATCTTGCTTCTGGTTTGTGCTTTTTTTTTGGCAGTGCTGAATAAAGGTCAATGTGTAACAAAGTATTACCGCTGGATGCAGAAGAACGGAGGTTACATCTGGATACAGTCTAGCGCAACCATAGCTGTCAATGCCAAGAACGCAAGTGAGAAGAATATCATCTGGGTCAATTACCTTCTTAGGTAGGTCTTCCAGTCACTTCTCTCACTTGAACTGCTGCCTCTGTTGCTTATCTCTGTTGGTGAGAGTTTTAGGGAACAATTGCCTACTGGAGAAAGATAAGAAGAACTCTTAATATGGTCCACCTCAAAACCAATGCCATTTGCTTATCTTTGAGACATCTGTCATGTCTCAGTACACTGGAATATTCTTGAATTATTACGCTGCTTTAGTCTTCAAATAAACTCTCCATCCGTTTATTGCATGACTCTGCTGCCCTGAAATCTACTCAACCTGAGCTCAAAGATAAAAATGATCCACACCAACTTTCAGAAGCTGTGTTATAAAATCTGGTGTGAAGTGTTGGGGACTTATTTATTTGGTTATTGGAAAAGCATGGAAGCAAACTTCTGGAATTGTACGAAAAGGTCTTTCTGAAAGGTGTTTGCCAGTTCACTCCAGAGAGAGGAATTTTCTCAGGAGGGAAGTCTTGAATCAATATATTGCTCCTGTAACCATCAGACAGCATTCACAATGAAAAATGCAAAGTAGGATTTAAAAATAGAAGTGGAAATTAAAGCTATTTTAAACTTTTGGAACTATTTTAGACAGAAATAGTGGTAATATCTTGAATGTAATTCCCTAAGAAATTCCATTTTACTGAGGCTCAAGTATTTTCTGAGCTCAGAAGACCAACAGTCACTGAGAGACAGTGAATTGTAAACCTGACCTTTTTCATCTGAAAATGCCTTTCAACACATTCTGTTTTGTGAAAATGTTCAATAAGATCAGGGGATTTTCTGTTTCATTCCAGAGCAGAACAAACAAACAAATAAAATTTGAAACCTTGAGATTGTCATGAAATGCAATTGTCATTTTCTGGCCTGTTCTCCTTTTAAGTTGCTCGTCATGGTTTGTTACATTCCCTTTGATGCCATGAGAGTTCAAAGTGATGTCTAGAGGTTGGATTGTGACTTATTATGCCAAGTCCAGCAAGCCCTGAAGAGACTGCGCCTGCCTAAACTTGCATGTTGAAGTACTTTCGATTCCCCTTTTGGGGAAGAGGAGGAAGTGACCTCTGGAAGGAGAGCGTTGGGAGATACTGTAGGAAACATTCTGCAGCAGTGGAGTGTTCATTGGGGCTTGCACGTTTCTGTCTTGCTATGATTGATCATGGGCATTTTTTAATACATCCTTATCCTGCTACTTTTTGGTCTCTTTTTTCAAGAATGAGGCAGAATGCAGCATTTCAAGAGAGCTTAAGCCTGCCAGTTCCACATTGGAAGTACAGCTTCACTGCCCCAGTCCTAGCAGGGCTTTAAAATGCCCAGAAATGTTCTCATATTCAGCTGGAAAAGTGGTACATAAGAAATATGAGGAGTTGTTTCTATCCCCTTTGCTGCTTCCCAGTGAACCTGTTCCACAAACATCCCACAAAATTGTTTTTTTCTACCAACAGAATATTCCTAAAAAAAAAAAAAAAAAAAGCAGTGTGGTCTTCCCCAGGTCCTCTCCCAGAACTTGATTTTTCTGCTGCATTCCCTCCACTGATCTGTTAAAGCAAGATTAACTCCTCCACTGAATTTGTATTTTTAATTTAGATTTCTCCTAGTACTGGAATCTGTGAAAGATCCAAATGTCCAAATAATATTTTAATGACAGATCAAGGCATAATTAGGTCTACTCTTAGCAGGAGTACTGGTCTGTATACATTTCCATGCATTAGAAAGTATGATTCAGCTGTCTGTAAAAGGATAGACTAATTATAGTGACAGGGAGGATTAATGCTGTTCTTGTTCTAGCAACTTGTTATTCACAGTGTGAAAGCCCTCAAACATCTTTTGCTGGGAGGGGGCAAATTTGGAGACTGCCCTGAGATGCAACAGAATAAAGTCACTTTGTCAGGACAAAACCATAAAGATGATAATTGTAAGAATGGCATTTCAGTGTGAACTGTGTGAACTCTGAATTTTCACAGTACGCTGTAACAGGCTGAATATGGGCAGACTGTCATTGTGATAGTGTGTCAGTCACCCCCAGTGCTGCCTCGTATTGTCCTGCTCAGGACTGTGGATTTTCTGCTCTATCACCAGGCTGGAATTTGAACCGCATAGAAATGTTCACCTATTCAAAAATGATTAAAGACTTTGTTTATTTTCAACATTCCTGTGCCACTTGTGTCTGGCTGTGTCTGTTCCCCTGCCTTTGCATGGATTTGGGAAAGGAACACATTTTAAAGGGTGCAAACCAAGAAAAAGCATAGGGTTGGGTTGGGTTTTTTTTAGTTTCTCTGGTAGTGTAGCTTTTTTACATTGCAGTCATGTTCATTGCTAACAAGTCACAGGTGAGCACCACATGAGCAGATGAAGATATGATTATAATGGGTGTGTTGACAGTTCTTTATCCCTAACATATGCATCTTAACATGCACATGTGCATCTGTCATATAGTTAGAGTAGTTGCTTTTGGTTTCTTGGTGATGTGGATGCATGTGTGCAGTGTTTAAGAAATATTTAACCTTTTTTATCTATTTTTTGGCCAGATTCTTTTAAGCAGTGGACATTTTCTTTAGCCCATACTGAGCATCTTCTTACTAACTGTATGTATGGTCTGCTTGATTAAAGTGTGGAAAACAGGAACATTCAGAAAAACAGGTATTAAAAGGGCTCTGGCAAGGTTGATAGAGAACACTGTTACAGAGATAACTCTAATAGACATTGCCGGTGGGAGAGAAACAGATTGGAAAAGTAAAAACACCCTCTCTGTCCTTCCAGGCACAGTAATGGGATCGAAATCGAGATATTTTCTTGTTGGATGATTACACAGTGTAGCTTTACTGTTAGATATCACACAAGCCGTGGTGCTCCACTTCAGTAAGAATGCTTTGATAGCTCTAAAACTTCACTAGAATCAAATAAGTTTTAGTACTTGGTCAATATAAGTATTTGACAGCAGTATTAAAATAAACCTTCATAAAATCCCTGCTGTGAAGCTCTGAGAAGCCAAAAAATGGATGTGTCTCTGTTTGCTCTGCTATTCTTCCTATTTATGTTCTTTGTTCCTGAACTTTGATATGAAAAGAGGGAAAAAGCATGAAACTGCAAATCATCCAATTGTGCTTGTATTTGCTGTTTTCTCTTCAGTAACCCAGAGTACAAGGACACTCCAATGGATATTGCACAACTCCCTCATCTGCCAGAGAAAACCTCAGAATCCTCGGAGACCTCTGACTCTGAATCAGACTCAAAGGACAACTCAGGTAACACACGTGCTTTGCCTTCACGCCCGCAAAGTTTCATACCATGTGAGCCACGGTCAGGTTTCCTGTTGCTTTTACTTCTTGAAGATTGTTGCATTATAACAAAAGCAAGCAAACAAAAAAATCCTGTAAAATTAAATTGAAAAACACTGGCAAAACCTTTTAATGACCTCATCACTTCCACAGTATCTCCATTTCCTCAGTATTTCTCTTCAGTCTGTGAATGCATCCTTGCCTACATTGCACTAAACTAAATATTTGATTTCCCAGCTAAGCTTCATGAACAGGTATTGTGCCTCATACACAGGGGACCTGGAATTGTAACTGTTCAATATAATTCTAGTTCGTATTTTTCCACGTTTGGAAGATAAGTGTCTGCTATCAATCTTTATGATGCCTTCCAGTATAAATACGTTTTTGAAGAGTCTCACTAGGGGGCAGTGAAGATTGCAAAAGTTGAGGGGTTTCTTGGGTTAAAAGAATTGTATTTTATTGGAAGGTATGGGTTCAAGCACTTGTTTCTAAGCTCCTTAAGTCTGGGACTTCGACTGCTTTTTAAAAGCTAATTGTACTTGTCAAACTCAATGTGTAAATTAGTTCTACAGATGGTCCAGTGCACACATTCCTCATTAGTTTTGAAAGTGGTTACCTAGGCACAGGTACAGATTTGGCTTTGAAAGAAGCGTGGTTTCCTGTGATCCAAGAACTAAGGGGGTTACTCTGCTGTAGTATGCAATAAATGTAGATCTGATTTGTCTCTCATGGCTAAAATAACACCCAAAAACAAAAATCTGGAGAAAATGAATCACAATAACACAAATCAAGCAAAAGCAAGAAGAGGATGAGGCCTTAATGTTATATCATGTGGCTGTTCTCTTTCATCTTTTGCCTTTGTTTGTTCTCCTTTGACAGCTTGGTTTGATGGTTTAAGTCAACATTAGGCACACATACGGGCTTGTTGCCCACCATTGTTGGGAATCTCTTCACCTATTTCCAGTGCTGTTCCTAAATAGCCAGATAACACACATGTGGAGAATGGTTTGCATTTTCTGTATGCACTGTAAGTTTCTCCAGGTGAGACGTGCACATGCATTCATGATTCCTAAGGCTGATACAGAGCAAGAAGCATTCTTTAAAGGTGCACAGATGTCTACATATCAGAAGATGTGTGTGAGTCTTGGCAGACAGCGAAGGCAATGGGTTGTTTCTTACAGAAGAATTAACTAGAAATGCCAAAGGACCTGAAACAGTAGGTCCTGCATGAAACCGACAAGTTCAGTTCAAGCTCTGATAAAATCCCAGGCAAATTTTGTGCTGCTTTAGACTACATCACTTTAAGCCCACTATTGACCAGCTAGAAACCATGGCCTTAAAAGAAAGTGTCTTCAAAAAACAGAAAACAAAATGTAGGAGAAATTGAGCCCTAGGTGGAACAAAAATCTGGATGAGATGTAGGGATTTATGGCTGTTACTTTGCTTCTGTGGGTTTTATTTTTCAAAACGGAGGGTCTCTCTGCTGCTGGCAACTCAACTAAAAGTCACACAAAGTGACTTGTGAAGTTCACTGCCCTGGATCCTCAGGCAGCTTCCCTGCCAAGCCAACCTTTTCCAGCACTGGGAAACTGTTTGGTATTGACAAGGCTCCAGGAATAACCGATCTTTAGAGGAAAACTGGCCCTTCCCCTCTCCCCCTAAAACAAGTATATTGAAAAGGGTAGTACTTGGCTCTGATGAGTGAAAAAAACATCTTTTATTTCCCAACAAAAGATTTCTAGCTGGCCTGTAAAACACAGGGTCTCCTGAAGCCTTTCATGACCCTTTCAAACACAGTATGATAATGGAGCGTATTCAGTTTAAAGACTGCTTTGGCTGTCTGAGTCCAGTGGGCTAGAGTGTTTATCTCATCCATATTAGAATGCGGTGAAAATCTAAAACACAACTAAATGAATTCAGGCAAGAAGAGTGACAGCTTCTCAGTGCTGTAGCTGGGCTATTTTCAATGGCCCTTAGATTTGGATCAATCAAGAATTTAAATCACTGCCTGATTTTCTCTTTTCCTGCGGGGGGGGGGGGGGGGTTTGTGTAGGTTTTTTTTATATATTTGATTCCCTTCAGGGGAATATGAGAAGACAGCCTAACAAGGTAACAGAATAGTTTTAACTGGTTTATTCATTCAGATTTATACACATACGACCTGCTTCTCTCACATGCGAGGAAATCAGCAGTAATTCTGCTCAAGTCAGAGACCATATGCCATTTCAAAAGTGGCAATAATGAAGGGAAAACAAGATGAGAGGACTAGAATCTTCATTAGTGAATAGTGCTACACCTGGATGCCTGCCCACAGTAGGAGAACATGGATGTAGAAGAACAATCACCAGAACATAACAATCATAATGGGATTGTTCAATGCCTCCTCTTTGGGTGACACAGCTACAATGCCATTGTGCTCACAGTTGTCAAAATGATTCTTGTCCCACAAACAGATAAAAAGGCCCTCTTCAGTCAAGGTACAGGACATATACCGTAGGCTTTCGGTGCATTAACAGTCCTGAGTCAGAGAGATTTATGGTGATCAGAACTCTCCCAACACAACATTGCAAAAAACTGCAGCTCTGCAAGAAATCATGCTTTTTGCCAAAAAAAAAAAAAAAATACAGCAATCATATCTCATGGGTAGGTAGAAATCTGGACTTGTGTTATAATATTCTGTTCCGGTTGCTAATGGTTTGTTTCACTTTTCTTTTGCTCCAGAGGACAATGAGAACTCAAAGTCAGATGAGAAAGGAAACCAGTCAGAAAACAGTGAAGACCCTGAATCTGACAGGAAAAAGTCAGGAAATCAGTCAGATAATGAAATGAACTGTAATGATGATGGGAACAGCTCCAGCAACCAGGACAGCAGGGACAGTGATGACAGCTTTGAAAACTCTGACTTTGAAAATCAGAAGGCCCCTGAGGACAGTTTTGGCACCCTTGGCTCTATGCAGATCAAGGTGGAGCGCTATGTTGAGAGTGAGTCAGACTTGCGGTTGCAGAACTGTGAGTCACTGACCTCGGACAGTGCCAAGGACTCAGACAGTGCAGGGGAAGTAAATGCCCAGTCTTCCAGCAAACACCAAAAGAGGAAGAAAAGGAGAAAAAAGCAAAAGGGAGGCAGCATGACCCGGAGAAGGCTGTCAAGCACCTCAAGTCCAAATGGACTTGACCCAGCTTTGGTGGACCAGCCCCAGCTGCTCTCGTCACCAAACAGTGCCTCAGTGCTCAAAATTAAAACAGAAATCTCAGAACCTATCAATTTTGATAACGATAGCAGTATTTGGAATTACCCACCTAACAGGGAAATCTCAAGGAATGAATCACCCTACAGTATGACCAAGCCCCCCAGCTCCGAGCACTTCCCTTCCCCCCAAGCCAGCAGTAGTTTACATGTCTCCATTCCAGACTCCGTTCTCACCCCCCCAGGGACTGAAAATACTGCCAGCCGTAAAACTCAGTTCAGCACCTCATCCAACTCAGCCTTGGCTCCTGTGTCCTCTGACCCTTTGTCACCCCCACTTTCAGCATCTCCACGGGACAAACATCCAGGAGGTCCCACAGCTTCCAACTCTTTGTTGTACGCTGGGGACCTGGAAGCCCTTCAGAGGTTACAAGCAGGCAATGTGGTGCTTCCTTTGGTTCACAGGGTAACGGGAACCCTTGCCGCGACCAGCACTGCTGCTCAGAGGGTCTACACCACTGGCACTATTCGGTATGCTCCAGCTGAAGTTACTTTAGCCATGCAGGGCAACCTCCTCCCCAACACCCATGCTGTTAACTTTGTTGATGTTAACAGCCCCAGCTTTGGGCTGGATCCTAAAACACCGATGGAAATGCTCTACCACCACGTTCACCGACTCAATATGTCGGGACCGTTTGGAAGTGCTGTGAGCGGGGCCAGTCTGACCCAAATGCCTGCAGGGAATGTGTTCACAACTGCCGAAGGACTTTTTTCCACTCTTCCATTTCCTGTGTACAGCAATGGCATTCACACTACACAGACTCTGGAACGGAAAGAGGATTGAAATATGACCACATACTGTGTTCAGTGTTATACTCTGAGGCATAGACTATGTTTTAATTTAGACCTTTAATTCTAGCACTTTGAATTTGAGCAGGTCAGCTTATTCTCTCAATATGATGGTCCCCGTTTCCTTCCCTTTCTCTTTAACTTGACTTATTCTTTAATGTAAAGATATTTTTTTATTTTTGCCTTCAGAGAGTCGAAGTACCAGTTGCCTGCCATTTTGTCTTCTTCTAAGGTGTGTGTTTTTCCTTTGCATCTTTATTAAGATGCCTTTAATATGTGTATGCCTCTGCCATAGAATACTCAGTGTTGTGGTAAAGAGATTTTAAAGTGACAACCATTGGTTTTACTTCAAAATGATCTTGATATGATCAAGATTAAAAGAGACAAGCATAAACAATGTGCCCTGTTTGACTAAGTCAAATGAAAGGGGGTTTTTGTTCCTAATTCCTTTAAAAATAGGGGATAGTATTTTAGAATTTTATGCAGAGTTTAATTCTCTTTTTATGGTTAAGATTTTCTTACTTGCACATAAAATAATTTGGGTTCTTAAAAAGTTAATTTCTGGCCTGTGACTAGAATGTTAAAAAGTTGGACTAAATGTTAATTACTGAAACTTTAACTTAATTTCTAAAACCATGGTGCTATCATTTATTAATCTGCAATGTCTTCATACAATATGCAGCTTGTGGGCTGGGTTTTTTGGAAAGAATGTGTTCCGTACTGGCTTATAGTCGGGTGCTGCAGTCTCCTTGGTTAGTTAAGACAAAAGCCCTCATTAACATTTGCTGCAGGACTTAAAATTTTTTACCTCCAAACTAACAAACATAGCCTCACATCAAATTTAAATGGGTCAGGAAGCCTTTTTCAAAAAGTGCTTAAAAACAAAAAACTCAATTTAATTGACGCGAGGAGCAGTTTCTTAGGTGCATATTGTTTTGCTTTATTTTTTTCTCAGTGTAACTGAGGCTAATTTTACAACATCAAGTAACACTTCAGAGTAAAAAGGAAAAAAAAAAACCAACCAGAAGACCTATTTAACATGTTTTGTTTTGGTTTTCATTTAATATTATAGAGGGAAGGTTGTAAATTTATTTTTGTTCTGTGATTTGGGTATTTTTTTGTTGTTTTTTCCTTATTTCTAGTATTGAAACCAATATGTTCTAAAACTAAAGAATGGGTTAATAAGCTTGAAATAGATAACTACAACTGAAAACTGCACATTAAGTAAAAGGAAAGAAATCTCCTATTTTGTCTTTGTTGCCAGAAATCACAGTGTAGTGTCAAACACTCCAAATGACTGTCAAATATAAATTCTTCTTCCACTCCATCTTTGGCAGCTGTTTGTTAAGGCATCTAATAACAGATGTGAGAACTGTAATGTGTACAATGTGTAAGTGTCCTTGGCTGTCAGTCCCATTGCAGTTTCAATGTGTGTTACTATATGCAGTATATACTAAGCTAATGTAGTTGTTTTGTCCTTTGTCTTCTCTGTGCTTTATCTCTAGTCTGGAGTGGTAAAGTCCCATTCCTGCAGTCCTAGTGAACCAGTGATTCTTGGGGGTTAGTGGTTTTTGTGTGGTGGCCTTCCTCTGTAATGTCACCTTATGCTGCTTCCACTGTCTGTATACCTTTTCATTTCTGCTGTTGCTTTGCTGTTGTGTATTCTCAAACCTCTCTTGCCCCTTCCTTTCTGCCCTACCCTCCACACTTCTCCCCTACCTCTTTCTCTCGCTCTCTCGTTCTCTCTTCTTCACTCTCAGAGATAAAAGACTCTTAACTAGCTCAAGGTTAATGGAGCCATTTTTCCCACAGAGGAATTCTGGGTATGACTTACTCTTCCAGTGTACCCCACAATGCACTACAGAGTAATGCTCAGATATATTAAATAAATTGATGCCATATAGCCTCAGTTGTTAACATTCCCAGAGTCCCTTGTGCTCGAACTGTAAGCAGAGGGTGCATTTCTTTGGTTTTCTCCCAGGTGGGCTGGCAGAGTAATATGTAGAGCAATTACCAGTGAGACAGGAAATGCTTTCAAAGGTTGACCAGCATTGTTTAAAAAGGAAACTGAGCTTAGAATTGTCATATATATTTGCTTGTGTGTGCAATGCTAATCTATTAACTCAGCTGTCCTTTGAATTTTTAATCACTCACTGTGTTGAGTCAATTCCTGCGATAGCTTTGAATTTGAAAAGCAGGTCCAAGCCACATCAGAGTAATAGCGAAAAAGGAATTGGACGCCACAAATTTAATTAATGAACTATTAAAGGTTCCATTGGAAGGATTTAAGTAGGTCTAAAAAAGGCAAGAAAGTTGATTGAGAAATTCAAAGTTTAATTTTGGAAGCTCTACTCTAGCTATGGAACAATCAAAGGAGTGCACCTATCAGCTACAAAGAACAGCTAGACAGCTGTTGTTGTTTTGGGTTTTTTTTATAAATGTTTCTGTGTTGTGTCAAAATGATTTCTGGTGATCTAAACTAACAGATAATCACAGCTGCTGTCTAAATCCATAGTGTTTAAAATTACAAAATGAAAAAAAAATTTCATTACCTGTGAAGACTGTGTCTGTGTTTTTAACTATTTCTTGTACAAATATATGAAATCTTTTATGAGGAGACTGGTGCCAAGTAGCTGAATAACGGGGAAAGGGATTCTGTTCGTATAAATCTTAGCAGTGTTACCAACTATACAATATAAAAAAAAATTAAAATGTTAAAAAGTGACAGCTATGGTACATTTATTTTGTGTTAAGCTAACCGAATCTAACTTCTTGAGTGCCTGGCTTATTTGAAACATTTTTTTCATTGATCATTGATAATGCTGCAAATCAGAAATGTACATACTTCATTTACAACAGGGTTCTTTTTATACTTTTGTAGATTCTCATACATGTCATACATGGTTGTCTTTATGTAACTTAATTTTTTTTCATCCTGCAGGTGCCATTTTCATAATAAACTTCTCTTGGATTTGTTACTATCTGGCATCATTTCTTTTACATATAACCATCCTGACTAATGAGTGCTGGTAGTATTTGTTTGAGCAGGTATTTTTTAACTGTTTTGGTTTGAAAAAAAAAAAAAAAAAAGAAAAAAGAAAAAAAAAACAAGAAAAAATAACCAAAAATCAAAGAGGATAAAGCTAGATATTATTTTATTGCAAAATGAAGAAAAGAAGCTGTCAAGATGTAGGTTAAGAATGCTAATCCAAATACTACAACAAACTTGCCACCATCCTAAATTTTCAGCTACCCCAACTCATTGTCATATTGAGCATTTTTATGCACATTATCAAAGCTGAATAATGGATATGCAACATTAACCACGATAGAAAGTGTGCATTTTTTCTTGATTAATGCACACTGGAAGAGGTCAGCTTTGGTACATTAATCATTTAAAATGCACTTTATATTTTTCATTTTTGTACTCTACAATGTTACAGCGAAACTCTTCAGTCACATTATATCCTACCTAAGCTGCTGATTCTCTTGAATGTGTACTTTCTTTCCCCAGACTGGCAACATGCAAGTTGTTGGTGTTGTGTGGTTAGACTTACAAACTGAGGACAGAAACATTCACCAATGTAAGAAGGAAGAGGTAGAAAGCCTTGACCTCACAACTGAAGGGGAAAAATATGTCAAACACAGTTTTGATCACACAAACATCCACACACAGTGGCTGACCCTGACAGGGAACAGCCATCAGTGGTTACACCTGTGTAAGTTCTGAACAAAGGCCCAGAGCAAGAGAGCTTGGTCTGTGCTGTGAAAAGCAGGGAGAAGCCACACTGCAGGAGGTGACATCCCACCAGGGTGTGCTGACTCTGCGGGGATGGGTCCTGTCATCGGATCTTTCTCACCCACCGTTGACAAGGTCTCTGCGTTTCTCCTTCATTCGTTGGTTCTGTACAGTGCCTCTCCCACCTGTGGCAGTGATTTATTTCCAGATTACATACCTTATTTTGTTATTGCTGCGCATGCAGTCTCTAAGAACACAAATCTGGGGCATGTAAAATCAAGACAGGGCTGCCGAGAGCCAAAATCCATAAGCAACTTTGAGTGCCCAGATCTTTTCCCCTCTATGGTGACTTAGAAGTTAAAACTACTGGGCTAGTCAATTCTGGATCAGATTTTGGTTGCCTTATTAACACTGATTAAAACTGCCTAATCGGTTGCACAGTTTTCAGCACTTCTCTTTGCAGCGAAAGAGACACTTGGCTGAAGTAGAAGCATGTGAATCATCTGGCTTGCTGGACTGATAAAACAGCAAAAAAAAAAAATCATTAAAAATGTATGCATAGTTGTAGCTCAGTGAGCCAGCCCAATAGCTTAATAGCCTGAAGTCTGGCTCTCTGAGTTTCCGAGCAGTTCAGGATTCCCACTTCCCAGGCTTCAAGCATTGAGTTTGATACATCTCCAACTTGCAGGGGGTAGAAAGGAGCAGAGGTTAGCGGTGCTGCTTTCAGCTCTGCTCGCATGTTCCAGTTGGCAATACATCTTGTTTATGAGGTAGCTAAGGGTACGGATGCCAACTGAGAGGAAAACAGAATTCAAATGGAGACTGGAAGAATGACCAGAATAAAGCATAATGGAAGAATAACATGCCTGTTCCAAATAAGTGTTAACCAATATTAACTAAAGCCACTAATTCCAAGAAGGAGCTTGAAGGGGGAGCATTTCTGAGTTGTTATAAAGGCTTTTTCAATCTCAGCCGTACTACCTGTACAGTGCATCAGAGCACAGAGGTAATGGTCAAAATGCATAGATTGCTCTAAGACTTGCAGTTGAAGAAGGAAGTTTGTGTATTAAAGAAAATGATGGAAAGGCTGTTTCATGGGGTTTTTGTTATAGCTATGCTGTTGCACTGGTTTAGCTCTTGGGAATGGATGTCTTAAATACTATTTGTAATAACTTTAGGAAACAAAAACAACTGCTTGAAAAGTTTGAACCCTTTGAAAAGGGTTCTTTGGGGTTGAGCTAGTTGCTATTATAATATTTGAGGGAAAATTGCCATTTGCCATGTAAAAGTTGGGCAACTAGTTTGTCAAGTAATTTCATCAAAGAACATTTCCTAAAACAACTGATCTCAGCAACTGCCATCTCTGGAAAGTTTGTTCCAGGACCACTTGTTTTGCAAGATCATATATGCAGGTATCTAAAAGCCACCTGAAGAGCTGCAAGGGAAAAAAGGGCTCTTTTGAAGCATCATGACTCAGAAAAGTTACAGCGATAAAAAATGCTTTGTGATTGCTTAGGTAACCAGCTCTGGCAGCTTGCACTTTACTGGTGATATTGTAAGGTGGTCATGTCACAGGAGCAGCTGTGATGCCTCTGACAGGACATTTATTGTTATGATTCTAGGAACTGCATTAGTTTAAATGTGTCCATGCTTTAAGAGCTATTTGCATGGTATTTTTCCTTCTTGCCATTGTAATCTCCTTATTTTCATTTGAGGGCTGGGGAGGAGGGTGGAAAGCTTGTATGTGCATTGTCAACTAATTTAATGAATTGTCACCTATCCAGCAAGTTTACTGAGGAGCCTCCAGAAATGTGAACAAATGGGATGTCCCGAGAGCCGCAGATGCTCAGGTAAGATCGAACCATTTATAAAACATGCACATGCATGCATACGGAGATACAGGTCTGCTACCTCTGAAAGACAGCTGGGCTTTCAGACTGGGCAGGGTAGTACCTATATGCCTAATATGCCTAATAAAGGTCCTTTCTTCCCCTCTTCCACCTATTCCTTCAGCTTTTCTTCAGAAAGAGTGAGTACTGGAAACTGTAAAACACAACCAGTCACGTCCACACTTCTTTTTACCAAATTAAACAGGATCTTTCTGAAAGAATAGTATTCAAGATAAGATAAGCCAAGGATGCAGAGTTCTGCTTTTAATTGACCCAAATCAGGATGGGTTTTGTTCAGAATCCTAAGTTCAGCAATGGAGAGTGAAAGAACAGCTTTTATTTCCATAATTATCATTAGTTGGGTCTTTGAGCAAAACAAAAGCCCAGAGTACTTCAGAATTACTTCATATAAATAACCATATTTCTAGAAGCATTTTACTCTAGAAGTAAAACCAGAGAGCTTAGTGACTCAGGTCCAAAGCCATGCAAATGAAGTAAATAATTCTGAGTTTGATTACCTTTGTAGGAAGTTAAAAATCTTCCCCATCTTGTAGGAGTTGTGTAGACTAGATGCAATGCAGAAAAATAAGGGATCTTTTAACAGACACCAAAGTACAAGGAGTACTGACTTAAAGCCCAGGCAAAAAAATAGTCATCGGGATCCAATAAAGGCTTATGGGAAGTCAGTGGAAGAAGGTTTACATTGGTTTGCAGATAGGAGACTTTATTACTGAGTACTTTGTCTCAAATTACCTTTCACTGGTTCTAGAGACATGGAAGGTATTGAGATTACCTTTTCCATTACAAGTTTTCCCGAGTAAAAGGACCCCTGTCTGGTTTGTAATAAAAAGGAATGTAATATTTTCTTACAAAAGGAAGGGAATCAGGTTTTCCTCTTGCTTTAAAAGCATTCACAGATTTATAGCAGAAATGACAGGAACAGGATGTATTAACCATATGACCCCTGCAGAATGGGTCTACTCTCTTGATTGATTTAAAAGTTTATCTGTGTCCTCTGAATAGCCACAAAGGGTCAAGTCTTGGTCCTGCTCACATCAATGAGAGCTTGACTAATGACTTTAATAGCTTCAGGAATAGGACCAAAGTTTTGAGCCAATACTTACAGGTGAATAACAAAACAGCCTATAGAAAGAACTGCAGACACATGGTGCCAGGCTAATTGGTACAGTGCATCAAGTTTCCTTTCTAGTCCTGTACGACACCACTCACACGCAAAGAGAGCAGCTCTTTTTTGTTTAATTAAAAAGGTCTTTCCCAGTCTTACCAAACTGCATGGTCTCATCCTTCCAGAGAATCCTGCCTTTGAAACAGGTGGGGTGTAAGACAGAGGCGCAGATAGGACTGGGGGGACTCTGCCTTCACATGCATGCTCCCTGGGAGTCGGCTTGGCTGCCTGGGTCTTTAATATGAAATCAAAGGACTCTGAAGTGGAAATTCTGGTGGACATCAAAGCTTGTATTTTCTTGAACTACCAGCAGTGCTACCTGATAGCAGCACCAATATCACCAGTACATCTTTCCCAGATTCTCTTCGAATCCCATCCAGGAGATGGGAAAGTTCAGCACATTGTAATGAGGTGAGTATTCACTGAAACCAGTTTCCAGTTTCTTTTCCTTACTGTGAATCTCTGAGGCCTCTTAGCATCCTCTGCGATCTCTCCTGTATCTCAGTTAAAAATTCCTTTCTTTCTTCTAGCCAGTTATCTGCTTTATTACAGCATGTAAGATAATGTCTTGCAGGGTAGTGACAAAAGCTGATTTTGGCTCAGAAAGTACAGTCTCCTTAGGTTATAGCAAATGCAAATCCCTCAAGATTCTCCAAAGATTTACTCTGAGCTGAAAACACACCCTAAATGCTGTGATTCATCCCTCTAGCAAGGACACACGGATCTTAGACTTCTCAGGCTTCTGAGAACATGCCTCCCACTTACTGCTCATTGGCATTTTGAACAAGTGCTGATTTTTGCTCTTTTTCCCACTTAAAAGGAAAGGTCCTTGCTGTTCTGTATAATTCCGCCTCTGCTGCAAGACCTGCAGCTGATGGGCCTGGCCCCCTTCAGTTCCTAGATGATTTTCTTCACCGAACATTATCTGAATTTACCAATTGCATGTGGACAGGACCATTTGCTCCCCATGAGGCCATACCCTTCATGTTTTCTGTATGACATTTTTACTCTTTTTTAATACCACCTTTGGTTTTGGCTTTGCCCGTCCTTTTCCGCTTCACAATGTCTTCAAACACACACCCATGGGTACATAGCACTTCCCCAGCGCATTCTATAACCATTACTGCCACTCCCTGGCCTTCTTACCAAGCCAATTTTATATCCAATCGAGTATTTTACCATCAGTCCCATACTTGCTAACCTTATAAATTAATCTGCTATGTGGCACTGCACTGAGAGCCTTTTCAAGTCCAAGTAAATTATGTCTCCTTCTTCACCCCTGTCCACTCTCATTGCCACTTCCTCAGAGAAATGAATCAAGATTGTTAAGCATGACCTCCCTTTTGTAAATCCATGCTGACTATCTCTAACCAATCTATATTAGATTGATATTAAATCAGGACACAGACTCAAAAGGGGCTTGCTATATAAATGCAACCTAAGGTTGCTTCATATGGAGATGAGAGATGGGAATTGCTGATACACTGAAATTGACAGTACCAGCTCTGATGGTTTGCCAATAACCTTTTAGTAGCCACATCCCTCCCCAGGGTTGCAACCAGAACTCCCCAAGAGAAAACAAAAGCTTTTATCTGTATTTGCCTGGCTTGTCTCTATTGCAGCAGTGAACGTGATCACTGATGATGAGAACTAAGTTCTGCTTTTATTCATTTAAGTCAAAATCACAAAGACATTGCAAAAAAACTAATTTTCAAAGAACGTTGTCACACAGCTTCTGAGAAGATCTGTATCTGCATTGCCTAAGGCGCATGTCAAAAGGCAGCACGGGCATTTGCTTCTTATACAAGCACAGCCAAAGAATAACCAAGAAAGTCTCCCACCTTGGCCAAGGTGCTGGAGAGAATGGGTGCTATGTCAAGTGCAACAATTTTTCCAATATCCCATTAAGGCATTTGGGATCTTGCTTCCCTGAAGCAGGTGCCTCCTCTGAGTGTGTGTCATGACTGACTGATGCCAGAAAAGCAACTTTTTCAATGAAGATTAACAACAGTGAGAGGTGTGGGCTCAGGGACTGCAAGATACAGCTGAGTGAATGACGTATGAAGATGGCAGCCTTCACAAGTCGGGTGAAGAAAGAGCCGCTCAGCAGTGAAAGCTGGCAGCAGTCTAGGTATAAGGGATATTTTGCTAGCTTTTATAGCGCCATGACTGGAAATAACTCTCTCAATGCCATAAGCGTAACTAAGGTCTCTTTAGTTTGGGTGGGGTAAAAAAACTGATCCCAACAATCTGTCTTGAATTTGTTTGACAACATACACAGCAAGTACGCCGAGATCCAGAGGAGTTCAGAGACATCCCTTGGAAAACTAACCTTTGGCCTCCTGCCTCATAGGACATCTAAGGTGCACATGGGGAGCCTTCTACACCCTGCTTATTGCTTCTATCCTATATATATATGCATGTATGGTTCCCTTGTGCCTTCAAATCAGAAATGCTGTAATCCACGTACGGTGGGAGTGATGTCGTTCTGTGAGGGTTCAGCACAGTCAGTGCTGCTGTAGGACTTGATATTCCGGCAAACATCCACCAAAACAAAGGAAATAGGCCCCCCCAAATCAGTTTGGCTTGCTTTCAAGGCCTTGACCCTGTAACAGCCAGTACAGGCATGCTCAGAAAAATAACTTGCAAAAACAGTAGGTCAATACAGAGAAGCATAACTTAAAGATAAGGGTTATAAGGGTATTAAAAAATAGCTGAAGCATGTCTTCCCTGTTTGGATTAAAAGACTGCTCACATACTTAATGATAAAAGAGTTCTGAAAAGGAAGTAAAGGCATCATTTATTTCTTAGGTAAATAAAAACCAGAAAAGTAGGGAGGAAAAAAAACAACAAACCCACAACAAAAAAAACAAAACAAGTTGCTACAGTTACCGCATCTCTAGTATCTGCAGCTAAAGCATGTAGTCTTTTCATTGGTGTAAAGATACATCACAGCTGTATAGAATCCCACAGTCAAAGAAGCAGAGGGGTTGGAACTAGATGATCTTAAGGTCCTTTCCAACCCTAACTATTCAAAGATTCTACAAACATGGTTTAATATCCTGTGCATGATATAAAGCTAGACATACAATCCAAGTTACCAAATATCTTTAAGGAATCAGCTATTGGATAGGCACCACGCTAGAAAGTTCCACCAGACAGCAAGTTATATACAGTATCCTTCAAGCAGAAACTGTATAGGTAGTTTTCTGAACAAATCTAATCATAGGTGACAGATCACATGATGGTAAACATCCCTTCTCACCATAAGACCCTGTTGAAACAGTGACCTTGCTGATACTAGTAAGAAATCTACTCTATAAGTGTGAAATTTGTAGAGTTAAGGATTAGACAAATTAGGAAAAAAAAGTGAACAGAAAATGTGAAACAAAACTAGCAGCAAAATTATTTATCATGACTATAAGTTTCTATCTTTGATTTCCATCTTATTTTTGTGAGCAAATGGTAAAGTTTTGTGAAGGATCAAAAGTATCTTCTTATTATTATGTTGGCTCCATGTTCTCCTGCAGCAGGTGAGTTGTTCTGACAGGACTCAGCAGCACACTTCAGAGAAAGGATGGAACTGACATTTGAGATGATAGGAGATATCCTTTATTTTCAGCATTAAGTGTCTGCAGGGACTCACACCAGCCAGACAGCTCGAGCACTGTGTGGCAGAGTCACAGTAGGGCATCTTGAGGTGCAGCACTCCACCACAGGCCTGCCTTGCTGACAGCCATCAGCTCTGCTCATTGTCCCTTGTGTTCATCATTCCTGGTCAACAGTTTCAGGGGCATACTGGCTCAAGTGGGTGTGGGCACAGCATAGAACTTCTAGATACTAGGAGCTGTCTAAATTAAAATCAAGTTGCTTAGAAAATTAGAATTCATGTGACTGGAAATCAACTGTGACAGCAATTTTCCCAAACCACAAATATTCACTTCACCAGTGGCTTAGTATAAGACTCGAGAAATACAAAGCTCATAAACCCTTCCATTGCTTTAATGGCATGGTGCTGAGGTGTATGTCATCCCAAACATGCTCCATGTTGGCTTTAAGGTGCTTCAATGAGACACGGGCTCTGTCACCTAGGTATGTGTTTATTCCTGTTACTTAAATTCATCTTCCAATTCACACAAGTGTCCTTTCCCAAAATAAATTAAGTCACTACAATGTTCCAGATCCTTGCTTAGACCGTGAACACAAACCTTTCTTCCTCTTAGGGATTCTCTGCAACTAAGCCACTGCTGCAGATGGAAGAGGTATCTCCCTGAAGTCCACATGTCCCCCTTAAAAGTGGGAAATCCTAAATACCTCCTTGGAGAGATTCTTGCTTTGGCTCAAAATACCTTCTCCCCTACTCTTTTGGCCAGGTCCAAAAGAATTAAAAACAGTGCAAAGAGTGATAAGTAAATGGATCTAAAAGAAAACCATCACTTCTAATTAACAAGAAGTGTGTGGTGATACTACTAAGTAGTACTACTTTGCAATTATACTGCTACTATTAGCAGAAGTAGTTGTATTGCCATCAGTAATGGTGTTGTATTGTAGCACCAGTATCACATCTACTGTCCCACAGCAATGATAGTAATGAAGATCAAATAGTTGAGGTATTATCAGGATATGTTCAAAGTACTGCAGGATTTTCCTCTGCTTATGGAAGTGTACTTAACTGGGAATGTTTACTTCCAGCTTCCTTGACCGTGTGCTTGCTTCTGCCCTTTCTGGTCATTGATAGACTCATTTTTTCATTTGTGTACAAGATTAGACACTGTCAGAGGTTAGCAAAGTAGGCAATTTGGAGGCTTCATTTTGGAATATTATTTGTCAGATGACCTTGTAATACTATCATTTCACAACTGCATGTGACACCAGCATTTAATACTCTGTGTGGGCTGACAGATAAAATTCAAGGCAGAAATCAGTAACTGTCTAAGGATCTGATCACCAGGAAGGTGGCCTGCCTTTCCACATCATGCTCAAAGTAACACTGCCTAAAGTAATCTGCACGAACAACTAGGAGAGGTTCATTAAGGTGGGCCACTAGTTCTTAAAATTATTCCCTTTATAATTTGCCACATTTGCCAAATTTGACATCTTTGTAAGGGGCATGCAAGAAGCTTTTCTTTAGTTATCTATAATGACTGATAAATGCTATATGATGTTATGTGTTAGAAATAACATTTTCCTTAGCAACATGGAAGGGGGCTGGGCATTTAAAATAATCCTCTGCTCCATACTATAAGAAGACGTCACAGACAAGGACTCACAGTCTGCCAAAATGCTGAATAATAATAATAATAGTTATACTGGCTTCTTCACAATTATTAGTTAGAACTGAAATCTGATTAGGTCTTCATACATATCTCACCTGTATACCTGACAGCCCTCTGCTGAGACATAAATGCGAGGGGCATGTGCTCAGTGAAGCTGACCCATATAGTGAAATAATTTATGAGAAATGACAATATATGATGAGAATACAGAACTTGATAATATGTTTATTTATTGATTGAAAATAAAATTTATGAACTGTGAAGCTGAAAACTGCACCATAGGGAATTGGTTCAAGAGGACATTGGGGGAAAGAGAGAGAGAGAAAACGCATGGGTGTATGTACATTACACGTAAGTTACAGGTTGCCTAAAGGCTTCTGATTCCACAAGCAGAGCCTCTGAGGATAGGATCTGAAAGCCTTTAATGCTACTAAGGCTTTGTCAGTAAGATATTTGCATATTTTGCCTACAAACCCAAAATGCTGTATTAATTCATTTTTATTTACCTTTCTGCCGCTTCCAAAAGAAACCTCGCAGGAAGCCGTTAATGACACAGCTTCATAAGAGATAAATTTCAGAGAGGCTTTGCAGGTAGTGACTGAAGGGGGAAAAAATGTGTGTCAAATTTGGGTTATTAACAACATAATCCTTAAACAGACGGTATCTCAAAGACTAATTCATCTTCAAATTTGACTGTAAAAACTGCATGATCCTTCACTCTGTGTGCACGTGAATTTATATTGCATGTCTTTTTTTCTTTGTGTTTACTAAAAAGGAAAGCAGGAGAATATTGAAACACTGCAATTCAGGCTGGAAAACTCAATTTCGTCTTCATGCTACTGCACCTTCCATTCAAATTTGGGTCCCTTTCTCCACAGTCCACCAGCAAAACTACAGGGCAAGCAGCTTTCTCTCACAGCCCATGTGCAAAGCCATTAGGTAGTCACAGGTCCCTTTTCCAACAGAGGCTGCCTGGGGAGGACCCTGTGGGAGCTCCCTGCAGGGCACCCCCTGGTCCCAGCAAGTGACAGCCCAAGAAATTAGCTCTCTTGGGGTGCATTTGTCATATCTGGCATCGTGTGTGCGTAATCTGAATTGCCACAACAACTCACCACAAGCCAAATCATGCTGATTGATAGCTAAAACATCCCCCAGCCTCCCACATACAAAATTGGAGCTGCTGTCCCTGATTTGTCTGCAACTCACAGCAGTAGGCACTGGGGACAAGACTTCTGCATTTTGTTACAAGTTAAATAATATTTTTTGTTTAGCTTAGTGCCAGGTTCTTGGTAGACAAACCTTTTGGCAAGCTGAATGAGAAGCAATTGCTCTGTAATCCCTGGCTGCAATAAAGCAGGAGTCCCGTTTAATACAATTTTAACGGCACGATTTTTTAATCATGATACAGCAAAAGCAGTCTCAACCTTTTCCCCACTTAAGCATAAAGTACTGAAACCTTTGTGTCTTCCAACACTGAGAGAAGTGAAAACCTTTTTCCTCTTGTGAATTTATAATATGCAGTACAAGCTTCTTTTAAACTTTCCTGTTGTTGAAGCTACATCTTTCCTCCCTCTTAAGATATATAATTTAGAGCTTCCCTCTTCCTTCCTGTACTTTTCTGATCTGGATGCTCTATTTATAGTCTTTGTAATATCAAAATTATCTCTGAGAAAAACCAGAGACTCACTCATATACATAAGGCAGCATAAATGGTCCAGTTCCATTGCCCAGTCCAGCATCTTTGCACCTCATTTGTCCTTTAAACAGAGGAAACATTTCTTCTAATTTATTTACATACTGATTTGTCTACATTTAATCCACATTTAATCATTTTATCTGCATCTAATTTATCCCCATACTGCAGCTCTTGTCTCTCTGCACATGTTTCATAGACCTGGTCTCCCACTGCATTCCTTGTTGGGCTGCCACGTATCACAGTATCACAGTATGCTAGAGATTGGAAGGGACCTCAAAAGATCATCTAGTCCAATCCCCCTGCCAGAGCAGGAACACCTAGATAATGTTACACAGGAATGTGTCCAGGCGGGCTTTGAATGTCTCCAGGGAAGGAGACTCCACAACCTCCCTGGGCAGCCTGTTCCAGTGTTCCGTCACCCTCACTGAGAAGAAGTTCCTTCTCAAGTTTAAGTGGAACCTCTTGTGTTCCAGTTTGCACCCATTACCCCTTGTCCTATCATTGTTTGCCACAGAGTAGAGCCTGGCTCCATCCTCGTGACACTCCCCCTTTATATATTTATAGACACTAATAAGGTCACCCCTCAGTCTCCTCTTCTCCAAACTATAGAGACCCAGCTCCCTCAGTCTTTCCTCATAAGGGAGATGCTCCACTCCCTTAATCATCTTAGTTGCCCTGCGCTGGACTCTCTCCAGCAGCTCCCTGTCCTTCTTGAACTGAGGGGCCCAGAACTGGACACAATATTCCAGATGTGGTCTCACCAGGGCAGAGTAGAGGGGAAGGAGGACCTCTCTCGACCTACTAACCACCGCCCTTCTAATACACCCCAGGATGCCATTGGCCTTCTTAGCCACAAGGGCACAGTGTTGGCTCATGGTCATCCTGTCGTCCACTAGGACCCCCAGGTCCCTCTCCCCTACACTGCTCTCTAGCAGGTCGTTTCCCAACCTATACTGGAACCTGGGGTTGTTCCTGCCCAGATGCAGGACTCTACACTTTCCCTTGTTATATTTCATCCAGTTATTCCCTGCCCAACTCTCCAGCCTGTCCAGGTCTCGCTGGATGGCAGCACAGCCTTCTGGCGTGTCAGCCACTCCTCCCAGCTTGGTGTCATCAGCAAACTTGCTGATAGTACACTCAATTCCCTCATCTAAATCGTTGATGAATATATTAAATAATACTGGTCCCAGTACTGACCCTTGAGGCACTCCACTAGTTACAGGCCTCCAACTAGACTCCGCCCCATAGACTACAACTCTCTGGCTTCTCTCCTTCAGCCAGTTCGCAGTCCACCTCACTACCTGATCATCCAGTCCACACTTCCTCAATTTAGCTGTGAGGATGCTGTGGGAGACTGTGTCAAATGCTTTGCTGAAGTCAAGGTAGACCACATCCACCGCTCTGCCATCATCCATCCACCGTGTTATTTCCTCATAAAAGGCTAAGAGATTGGTCAAACATGATTTCCCCCTGGTGAAGCCATGTTGACTGCCCCTCATAACCCTCTTATCCTTGATGTGCCTTAAGATGGCACCAAGGACAAGGTGTTCCATCACTTTCCCAGGGATGGAGGTGAGGCTGACCGGTCTATAGTTACCCAGGTCCTCCTTCTTGCCCTTTTTGAAGACTGGAGTGACATTTGCTTTCCTCCAGTCCTCAGGCACCTCTCCTGTTTCCCAAGACTTGGTAAAGATGATGGCGAGTGGTCTAGCAATGACTTCTGCCAGTTCCCTCAGCACCCGCGGGTGCATCCCATCTGGACCCATGGATTTATGGATGTCCAGATTGCTCAACTGATCTCTAACCCATTCCTCATCGACTAAGGCAAACCGTTCCGTCCACCTGACTTCATCTAAGGTCTCAGGGGTACAGGGCTCTTCAGGACTGCCTGCAGCAGAGTAGACAGAGACAAAGAAGGCATTCAGTAACTCTGCCATCTCTGCATCTTCTGTCACCAGGGCACCCATCCCGTTCATCAGTGGGCCTACATTGCCTCTGGTGTTAGTTTTGTCTGCCATGTACTTGAAAAAGCTCTTTCTGCTGTCCTTGACCCTTCTCGCCAGGTTTAATTCTAAGGATGCCTTAGTCCTCCTAGCTGCCTTCCTACATCCCCTAGCAGCAGCCTTATATTCCTCCCAAGTGGCCAGCCCCTCCTTCCATGACCTGTAAACTCTCCTCTTCCACTTGAGCATACCCAGCAATTCCCTATTTAGCCACACAGGTCTCTTGGCCCTCTTCCTTGACTTGCTACGTGTCGGGATGCTCCGATCTTGAGCACGGAAAAAGCAGTCCTTGAATATCAACCAACTATCTTGGGCCCCTTTTCCTTCAAGCAGCCTTGCCCATGGGATTTCCCCTAGCAATTGCTTGAAAAGGCCAAAGTTTGCCCTGCTAAAGTCCAGGGTTGCAATTCTACTTGCTATTCTACTAGTCCTACCACACAAGATCCTGAACTTCACCATCTCGTGGTTGCTGCAACCAAGGCAGCCCTCAACCCTTACTGCTTCAACCAGACCCTCCTTGTTAGTGAGGATGAGATCCAGCATCGCTCCTCTCCTGGTCGGCTCATCCACCATTTGCAGGAGGAAGTTATCATCCATACACTGGAGGAACCTCCTGGACTGTGGCTGGGTTGCTGAGTGGTCCTTCCAGCAAACATCAGGGAAGTTAAAATCCCCCAGGACGACCATGGCCTGTGACTGTGAGGCCGCTCTCAGCTGCCTGTAGAAGGCCTCGTCAACTTCCTCACCCTGATCTGGGGGTCTGTAACAGACACCTACAACAGTATCCCCCCTGCCAGCCTGCCCCTTAATTCTCACCCACAGACTCTCAACTCGCTCGTCATCTGTCCCTGGACAGAACTCGGTGCATTGTAGTTCCTCCTGCACATAAAGAGCAACCCCACCACCCTTCCTGGCTGGCCTGTCTTTCCTGAAAAGGACATAGCCCTCCATGACTATGTTCCAGTCATGTGAGCTGTCCCACCACGTCTCTGTAATTGCCACCAGATCATAGTCTCCTGACTTAACACAGGTTTCCAACTCCTCCTGTTTATTTCCCATGCTGCGCGCATTGGTGTACAGACATTTCAGGGAGCGAGCTGAGCACACCGATTTCACCCTAGGATTATAGGAGGCCTCCCAGTCTTCATTAATTCTGGAGCGCTGCCCCACTGGGGCAAGCCCAGCTACAACCCCATCCCCCTTCGAATCTAGTTTAAAGCTCTCCAAATGAGCCCTGCTAATTCGTGCCCCAGCATCCTTTTGCTTCTGTGAGACAAACCTTTCCCACTTGTCATTGTCCAGACTGGTGCCCTATAAAACCAGCCATTATCAAAGAATCCAAAGCCCTGCCTGTAGCACCAGTCTCGTAGCCAATTGTTCATGAACTGAATCTTCCCATTCCTTCCCACATCATCAGTGGAAGATGGAAGGAGTGAGGAGAAGATCACTTGAGCCCCAGACTCTTTCACCATCCGCCCCAAGGCCCTGTAGTCTTTCTTCATCCCCCTCAGACTGCGGGAAGCAGCTTCCTCCCCACCTGTCTGGAAGACCAGCAGCGGGTAGTAGTCTGTCGGGTGCACCAGGTTGGGGAGCGCCCTGGTGATATCCCTGATCCGGGCTCCAGGCAGACTACACACTTCCCTATGATGAGGGTCAACTCTGCATATCGGGCCCTCTGTTCCTCTCAGAAGGGAATCCCCTACTACAATGACCCTTCTTTCTTTCTTAACAGAGGCAGTCTTGAGGTGCAAAGTCGACCGCCTTTTCCTATGTGGCCTTGTGGGCTGGCCTTGCCCCACATCCTCACCTACCTCTCCTTCAAGATCCAGGGCCTCGAACCTATTACGGAGGGACACCTGGGGAAGCAGGGCAGGAAGGGGGGAGGGTTTCCCACGACGCCGAACTGGAACTCGCTTCCAACCCTCGTCGTCTTTTTGGTCCCCTACCTCTGTGCAACAGCTACAGGGCAGGGGCTGTCTCAGGCCATCCCCCTCTGTGTGAGAAGGCAGGGGGTCCTTCCCCTTTTGGGGGTATCTCCCTGGAACCGTTCCGACTGGCACGCCAGGGAGTTACTCCACCAGTCGATCTCCCTTTCGCACTCCCTGATAGTTGCACCCGCGTACACCCTGATAGTATGTTGCACCCGCGTACAGGTGAGTGCCGTATCCTGGTTACAACCTATGTGTCCTGGTTACAACCTAGAGCTGTGTCCCAGAGACAAAATGAAAGGTTGGATACATGAACCATGAGAGGCACCAGGCCTCACTGCCCCAGAAGCTGGGCAGAAAGTGCAGGGAAACAGCATCTTCACTGCACAACCATTGTCCTTCTCCTGCCTCCTTGACCACAGCGCCTGGTTGAAGCCAGTGAGATTTTGTTGTTCCTTGGGGATGGGGCAAGGAGGAAAAAGTACCACCCGGTCACGCCCTTCCACCTCCACCCCCTGCTCCCCAAGTACACCAAAGTGGGTCTGCACCCAGCCTTTCTTTTTTGTTTAGAAAAAGACCCATATTGTCCTGGAGGAATACAAAATGCCTCTATTCCTTGCAGAGCAGTTATTCCCAGAAGCAATCACACAGAAATCAATCCTCCAGCGAGTCCCTGGACTGCAGAACAAGTGTTTCAAAGCCTGACCCAGCTGCAGCGGATACACCTGGAGTCCATTACAAGCTCCCTTCTTCCTGTGATAGATGAGCAGCTGAAATGTGCTTAAATGAGAGCCCCAGCCTTCCTGGGTGCCTACCAGCCCCAGGCTGTGTTGGCACAGGCAAGGTGTACAGGGAGGGTGAAAGATGATGACGGCAGCAGTGACAAATGGCAAGAGAAAGGCCTCAGTTTGTAGTGGAGTGTTACACATGGTTTAGGAAGGGTTTTGCAGCTCTGTATGGAAAGGCAACAGTGCACTGCAGTTATATCTGTTCTTTGCGGTGCCGTTTTGTTTTCCTGGGTTTTTCTGAACAAACCAAGGAAATGTATCTGGAAAATTACAAGGTCAGCTCATGCCAGCAGCTGTTGCTGGAGAAGCAGCCCTGTGACACCATTAACCAGGACACTGCCACAGCTTAAGAAACACCGTGAAGGTGTTTCTTAGATCACAGCACAGAGAGACAGTGGAGAAAGTAAGAAAGATTTCTGGATAGAGGACATCAAGCCAGGGCATTTCCTAAAGCATTTAATACAGGGGAAGAAAAAACCAAAAAAGCTCAGGAATGTATGAATGTCAGCCATTTCCTCCTCCAGATACAAGTGCATTTTATAGCTTCAAAAACTACCAGCTGCTCTGTGTGGCTGCATCCTTTCCTTATACGTGCTGTCCTGGGGACATGAATGAGACGGGAAGGTGCCACAGCAGTGAAAATGAGTGTGTGGAAAGAAGGTTCCCCAATGCACATGTCCACTGAGTGTGCATGAGTAGCATATGAAAAGGTCTCTATGTGCTGATGTTCATGCCATGCAATGCTGATATGACAATTATTTTATAATCCTTTAATATATTTTTAACTAATTTAAAGTTCAGGGCTGGCAGTAGATTAGCCATATAGCTCAATTATTTAAATGTTTAACCCCTTCCTAACGTACAGGAAAAGAGGAGAATTTAGGTATTTCAGCTTTAATGCCTCATGATAATTTTTCCCCTACCTTCAAAAAAGGCTGCAAAACAAACAAATAAATAAAGTGAAATGAAAGGGCCAGAAACTGTTTCTCTTTGCTCCCTAGAAGTCATTACCAGGGTTTAATCCTAACTTGCAGTTCTGTAAGACAAGCAAACCACAGGCAGTGATAGAATAGGGCTTAGGGCTGCATGTTAGCACTGTAGGTGGGCACCCTCCCTAGCTGGCACCACCAGAGGTAATTCATGCCAGGCAAGACTCTAGAGGTGTCGATCTCCAGACTGGAAGACTATTTAGCTAATTCAGTTACCACATAAGTCAGCAGAGGCAAATCCACCACATCACCCCCAGTGGACTGAACGCTTCCTGGGCCTTGGAAAGTTTCAATACATATGTTTCTACATAGCTGCCAAATACCTTTCTTAAAGCTGTTCTTTGTCAATGGACAAAGTTTTAGTTCAAGTCATAGAAAGATGTCCAGTGACTTCTTTGTGTTTCATTTTAATACGGTTTTATATGACATTTTCTATTTATGTTTCTACCTCTTCAGTAAGAGAAAGAGCTTAATAGAGAAGAAAAAAGTATATATTCTGCTTACAAATGTAGGTGTGACAGATATACAGATATGCACCAAATATAGCCGTGTACAAACAACTGCGTCAGAAAAATTTGGCCTCTTCCACCTGCAAAACCTCACCGGAAAATAAAGCAAGCCTAATTTTGCTATAATAATTTCCAAAATAATTACTTCATCTGCTAGTGAATTTATTAAATCAAATCATCTGCTTGATTTATCTGTGTTAATTATTTTTCAAAGGAGTAGTAGTAAAAATAAGAAGTAAGAGGAATGTTATTTCTAAAGAGCAGTCATCCTATTGGAAAAGAATTGGCTGTTCATAAACAGTCAAGTTAAATTTGCTCTGCATAATAGACTAAAACAAGCCATTTCAGGCAAGTTCCCTTGCTCCTGATAAGACATATTTTAAACAGATCTGATATCTTAATTGTAATCTCTTCCCTCTGGGTAACAATGTTAAGTGCTACTCAGGTTAACATCTCACTTTACATTTATTTTCTTTCTTTTTATAATGTGAAAAAAAAAAAAAGCAAAACCAAAAATCCACAAACAAAAAACCAAAACCACAACCGAAAAGCCCCCCAAATTGAAATGTATTCACGCTCACACTTGTAAGAGCCTCGGAATTATATGGTGAGATTTTTGGAGACCTTTTCTTCCATCAGGTTTCATTAACGCATATATCTGCTAGTTCCCTCCTAGTGGTTCCTTTCAGGAGATCATTTCTCTACTGTGATTTGTAGTTAACAGAGACTAAACCTGGGATAAAAGGAGCCTGGTGACCACTTCTGCCTTTTGCCATCATTTGCTTGGTCTGAAGATAATAGTGGCAGCGCTGACAATGTTAAAAAAATAAAAAAAAAAAAAAGGAAATAAAAGAAATGAGTACTTCAGGCTTTCACCCCAAGAAACAAAGGCAAATATCCAAAGATGGAGAGAAAGGGAGAGGCTGTTGAAAGATTGCTAAGAAGTGGTGTCTGCTGAGACAAGATGTCAGCTTTGAAAAAGCAGCTGTTTGACCTAAATCTTTCCTGTTGGGCTCTTATTCCATGTGTTCAACTCACCCATGCGGCCAGCGCAGCACTGCATTGCCACTGCTATGTGAGGGCCCACAGTAACTTTCAGTTCTCTAGGCCACTGCACCATCTACACCTTCCCACCCACCACAGGAACAAGACCCTTCAGCTGGTGGGTTTCACAGTGCCGTGGCCACACAACATGGGAGACACAGGGATACAAGACCTGCAGACCCTCTGCATCTCCAGCATGTGATGGGATTCAAACGTGCATGATCAGAGGTAGCATCTGTGTGTGTGTTTGTGCACACATGTGCATTGGAACAATCTCCGCAAGGAAGTGGTGGACTCCCCAGTGGTGGACATTTCTAAGATTCAGCTGGCTGGGGCACTGGGACATCTAGTCCAGGTCATGCTTTGCCGAGAAAGGTTGGACCAGATGATCCTTGAGGTCCCTTCCAACCTGGCATTCTGTGATTCTATAATTCCATGTGCACAGGTCTCTATATCACTCACTTTGCCTGCTGCTGCCTCATACCCCAAGCTGCTCTGGCCCAGTCCCCATGTGAGAGGCATCTCTCAAGAGTGATATTGTGTGCCTCACAATATAAATAATAAAGAAGCTCCTCAGTCTTCTCTACACAAAAGTCCTCCTTTTGTTTAGTTTTGTTTAACCTAGGCTTTCTAAACTACAGGGAAGCAAAGGGCATTATTCAGCTCCTTCACATTAAAGAAAAACTTGTGGCTAAAGTGGAGCATACTTAGCATTTTGGCTGAAAAACAGAACACCTTACTTAGCACACACATAAGTGCCATCAAAAAACTTATAAATTTGCAGATGATTCCAAGTCACTCAGGAGGGCTTGTGCTGGAAATGACATAGGTGTGCTGGGACATTCATCAGCCAGTCGTCGGGGCCTGGGGGGCACGTTCCCTTACAGGGCCACTCTCTCTGCTCACATGTGAGGTTACAAGGGAGGGATATGCCACATCCCAACAAGACAGAAGACTGAGTTGAAGACAGGCTGAACAATCCCATACACCTAAAAGACTCTTCATATTTGCCTGTCCACTTGCCTGAGGCTCCATAAGAAGATGAAAGGGGTGCGGAATACACACCGTGGCTGCATGGAGATGGGTGCTAGTATGATCGTTTAACACCATGGGAAGTAAAATGTATCACAAAAAGAAAAAGATAGGTAAACAAAGCAGAAAAGAATCCTCTTATAAATACATTAGGGCACCTCAGATACATAAGAGATCTATAAATTATGAGCCATTGCCTAACACAGTTTGTACCACTTGGTGGCAACACTTCCATGTTTGATTTATTGAACCTTTCTTGTAATCTTTCTTCTGATGCTTGAAAGGACAAGTGTAGGCCCTGATACGTGCAATTAATTACTGCAGAGAATAAAAACTGAAGTTCTGAATGGCTTTACTGCTGCTTTCTGTCCAGGAACCAACTAAATAGCTTACAAGAACATGTTGCTTCAAGTGCTGAGACATTTCTAACAGGAAACTCACATGCCACAGACATCACTGAGCAGCCCTGTACAGCAATCTCATCTTAAATACTGTCAGAAAACAATTTCTTCCAATGGCCAACCAGAACCACAAAAGAAAGCATTGACTAGCTGCCTGCAGAGCACCAGGTGCTCTGGAAAGACAGTGTAGATGGCTATGACTGTGCAAGGTTCTCCATTTCAAGTGTTTTAAGACTGCAGGTACACATCCGAAAACCATTCAAGCTGTAGTCTTGCATAGTGCCCAAACAACAGCCATGCCATGGCTCTTTCTTGCAGTTTGAGTTTGAGCTGCAAGACTCATTCTTCAAGTAAAGATCACTCAATGTTTTCACTTGCTCAGCCTGGGCCCCCTGCTAAACCTGACAAATAATGTCATTAATGTCAACAATTTTCCGAATTGCAGGATGCGCAAACTCACTGGCATTGGGCCCATACCTGCAGTTTGTGATGTCCTGTCTTTGGCATATGTCACTCCAAAGCTATCAAGGGGCTACCTCTAGGAAAAACAGCCCAAAGTCTCACAGCAGCCCAGGGGTGATACTGACAGTGGGGATACTCCTGCATCTCTGTTCACTGGCATGGGCAAATTCTGGGTAGCAAAACTGTCCACAGACAACCAGATGAGGTTCGTGTGCTGCAGTAGCCTTCAGGAGTGCTATATAGCCCTGACCACTGTAGCTTTAGGCAGAACAATGCAAAAGGGACAATGCAAAGGCATTTACCTATTCCTCACCTCTCAGGAGACAGAGCATAAACATAATAACACAAAGTCCTTAAGAGCAGCAGCTGACACAGCAAATGGAGACATTTTTTGAGTCTTAAGGCCACAAGGAAGAAGTCTTCTAGACATTCCCATGCCCTTTATGACTGCTGAATGGGGTGATGCTGGCCAGGATGCTGTCACAGGTGCTCTCTCCAGAGGAGGTGGCAGTGGGGTCTATCCCCTCCAAAGTGTTGAGCCATCTTGGAGAGGACATGCCATCTGCATGGGCTGAGGAAACCCCCACCTCCTCCAAAATGGCCTCATCTACATCTGACCATGATTTGCTGACAAGGGGAATGAAAGGAAGCTGAGACTTGCAACAATTTTCATCTGCTCCTGGGCACATACACAGAGACTAAGCAAAGGAAATACACTAACAATAAGGGGAAAATGTTTGGCTTCTGATATTAACATATTTATAGCAACAAGAATACTATAGGTCTCAACCTTATATAAAATTTTGATGGAATGCCAGTTTTAAAAGTGAAAGAAAAGTTTAAAATTATTACCAAAGGTATTTAATATTAATATTAAATTCATCTAGGCTCAAGAACTTATATTCCAAGTGTTTGAATTTATGATCACATTAGTCAAGTTCTTTCAGATGTGTTGAAAGAATTAATGACTCAACTGAGAATTTACTTACAATATACTTGGAAATCAACACATCTTTGTAAAGGGGGGAAACTGTTCAACAGAGGTAGCAAATGCTGACTTTTGGATGGACATACACACATTCTCTTTAATCAGGACATGAACTGGGGAGGGTGCAGAGGTTCCTGACTTCAAAACCCTATATGCTCCCAAATGCTAACTTCTGATACCTCACTGTGTATTTCTTCATCATTTGCTCACCTTCTAAGTTATTTCCATTTTTAATAAATGATTGAAGATGACCTATAACTCAACATTTCCTAGAAAACAGAGAGCCCAACCAGCTGCACAGCTGCTCTGGATGAGAGGTAGAGCAGGATGTGCTCCCTGCTCTTAATCAGTTCTCTGCTGTACCTTAAGGCTAGATCCAAAGGGGCATCAGGCTTAGAAATTAGATTCCTGAACTTGAGACAGGAAAAAGAGGATGAGAATCCACAGCCTTATGCACTAGATCAAAAGGTTTGAGCATTAAATGGTAGGGTAAGTGTAACCAGCATGAACTGATATGGAACAGTACACAAGTTGCTACCAACACTTCACAGCTGTGGAAAACCTGGGTTCAGCTCTTTGCTGTGCAGAAAGATAAGAGATGATGCTCAGCACAGAGCAGTGCCAGGCTGCAGGGTCCTCCTGAGCTTCCTACTCACCATGCCTGACCTGCTGTACATACACCACGGGAACGTACAAGTGCATCAGGCCAGAGAGAAGAGGGCAAGGGAGAACAATTGTTCACAGCAGTGTCAGGCTGAATTTCACTCCTTGGTAAGGGCAGCCCTGGGCTAGTCCTGCATCAGTAAGGGTTAGTGGTCCCCACAACTATTCACTGGAATAGGACACCCCTAAATCTCTTTCTTTCCATTGCGTACCTCAATAACTTTAGCTTCAAAATCACAATTACATTACCCTGACACCAGACATGTCATCTACTCTGGTCAGCTGGGTATGAGACAAGGGCAAAGGAGTAGCTCTTCTCCCTTCTGCTATGGTCCACATGGAACCCAGACCCCAAAGATTCATGTCTGCTCGGCACTGTTAAGACTGAGGCAGCTCTAGACCAACGAGGAGATCTGCTGGTGCTCTAAGAACTTTGCTAAAATAAATGTACATGACTGTGGTGACAGGGAGGAGGTTGGGAAGTTCCAAATGTCTGGCATGCAGTGTAGCCCTTCAGCACCCAAGACCATGTGTACACCAAGTAGTTACTACAGTTTCATAAGCTGAGCTGCTCAACTGATGGTGGCTGTGTCCTCCACACCCCTGGCCCTGGGAGGAATTCACACACCAAGCACTGCGTTAGTACAATTGCACAGCAGATAACAGCACCAGATTGACTCTAGCCCTGCCATGTCCATGCATTGGGTTTGCAGCACAGTGAGCTAAAAATAATCAATCTTTCCCAAACTGAGGAAAGATATTGCAGGTGAGGACCAACAGAGTGGGAGTTAAGTAGAAGGGAAAATAAAACATTTGAGAAAAGAGAAATGAAAACAACTTTCTCTATTGACACTTTTTAAACTAAAGACGTAATTACCCTGTTGCAAGCCTTGACTACAGAGAAAAGCATCTTGTTAGGAACTAATTAAAGAATTAGTCAGTGTTTAGCTTCTCAGATAAAGGACCATAAGCTTCGAAACAGAAGTGTTTGCAATGAGCTTCTGAAAACTCTCTGAAGACAGCTGAGCTTAAGTCTGTTAAGCCTCTTCCTTCAACTATTAAATGTCTGTTCAGACATCTTTATTTTTTTTCTTCCTTTCTTTTATGTTGTTGTGAAAGAAGCCCCGGGTACGTCTTAACAACAGGCATTTTCTCCCTTGCTTGGAGTATGGGGTGGTGTGCTACCACGCATCACAGTGATCAGCACAGGGCATCCACTGAGCCACTATAAAGGTGGACAGGTGTCAGAGATGTCATGAAGTACAGTATTTAGTAAATAAAAACAACCCACTGTTGCTGCATGCCACTCCTAGGTTACGTTCTGACCAGACCTTTACCAGGCACATCCACCTTGCCTAGCCTGCCTGTATCAGCACTGTATCCCTGACAGAGACAACCTCTGGGTGCTATAGGGGATACCCGGTCCAATTGTCCCCTAGCCTAACACTGTGAGAAACTTTATTTTCTCAATATTTACTTCAGCCATTGGATCTGTGCTTCTCCTAGTGCTCCAGACAGGGGCTGAGCTTTACCCTACGGATGCATTTGATGAGAGACAAGACGCAGCTGAGTTAAACAAATCAAAAGACAGCAATAATGCCATAGCACCAGTTTTATTTCCCACTTTCCGTTCTGCTGACTGACATGGAGCAATGCCATGTTGCAAAACAGCTCGCAGGGGATTAGGCAGGAGAGCTAGTGACTGCTGTGGTTTGTGGTTTATTTACTACAGTGCCTAAGCCTACTCTGTCATGAGACTAGAGCTAGCAGGTTTTAGTTATATCACAAGTGGATGCTATACTTCTATGTTTTTCTAATTGTCTCTCCTCCAGTTTACTTAGGAGCACAAAGCTAAAAAAAAAAAAAGACAACTTCAAAGATGCACCTTTCAGAAAGAATAAATATTTTAACTATAGATCCTTTCTTATGTCAATCCTGGCAAAGAGAATAAGTCCCTTCTGTACACTGGAAAATGCAACATATCTTTTCTCCAGTAACAGTAGTAGCAAAAGAACCTGGAGGTTAGCTGAGTCTTTACAAAGGCTTGATGGTAAAATTACTGCTGTCTAAATTATTCTGCAGTGCGTGGTTTCATTTTGCAGCCATTTTAGGAAAAAGCACTGGTTTATATTACCAACATTAGTTGGCAGCAGAGGAGCGACTTACAGTTTTCTCAATTCCCCTGGGAAATTAGGCTTCCCTCTAGCTGCACTGGGGAACAGACATACACACACACACAAATGCACTCACACATGCCTGCCAAGACCAGCAGAGCCTCAGATGCTTTTATCTTCTTACAGGCAGCGGCTGCCCAGTCTCTGCCATGGCGCTGCAGAGATGTAGCTGGTTTCTTGGACTGGTATCATAGGGAGTGAGAGGAGATGGCAACAGTAATGTGTTATCTTTCATAAACTTTAATAGTTCGATGTCCACTGCCAGGGAAGGGACAATCCAGCCTGAAGAGCAGGGACAGCCAGCCTCTACAAGGGCTTCCAAGTGTACTTGGCTCTGGGAACTCTCCTTAGGGATAACTGGGGCTTGACTTCAAAAGTAGCTGAAAAAAAAGTAGCATGAAAGCCTCCATGGCAGTGGACCTGAGGGGACAGTCTGCAGAAAGGAAGCCCAGTTCCCAGAGAAGCTCTGTCCCTAACACCCACAAATGAGACACAGGCACTTCTGACTGCTACATTGGCCAGCAGCCTAGGCATGCAAACACCTCAGCTGGACCACCACTAATGCTGAATATGGGGTAAAACGTCCCCTTTTTACACAATTCCAGCTCAATACACAGTTCTCGGACAGGTGCTTCTTAAAAGCGGAGATTATTACTTTCCAGGGCAGGGGTTTTACTGCTGTGCTGCTGGCTCTTGCGTCACACAGCTCTCACACCTACCTGTGCAATGTTCTGCTCGGAAAGAGAAGCTTGGATGGAGGATTGCTCTGCTCCCTCTGCTCCAACAGGAGGTGTGAATTCAATCCAGGAGTAAAGGCAAGGCCTGCGTGGTCATGAGTTCATGTTGTAATCCCTAAATGCATAAGTGCTCGGGCTCCCACTCTCAGCTTTCTGCAACAGACTCCCCAGCCAGTTCCTGGTCTTTCTCCCATCTGCAGGGTGACATGCCTGGTCAAAGCACACACTGGCAGAGGTCAGCTTAGCACCAGTTCTGGGCTGCTGTTCCCAGGGTGCAGGACAAACTCTTCCACCACACTTTGGAGCCCATATCACTGCCATGTGGCCAGCTCTTGTGCCAGCCAGGTCAGCTCTCAGCTATTGCTGTCGTAAGTGTCCTGTTAACAGGACACTTACCACAGCACCAGCTCTACAGGGCAAAGGAGATCTCTTCTGAGTACTGCCATCCCTTCCCATTGCTTCGTTGCTAAACTGGACAATTTCTCAGTTGAGAAATCTTCTGTACTGCACACAGCATTATAGTGTCTGAAAGATCAAGCAGCAACAATGCTTCATAGCTCATGAGGCAACAGGGAGGAGGAAAATGCTTTAAGTCCACAGTTCTGGAAGTCACTGAAATAATAACTGTATGAGAGAGGCAAGGCTTGTAAGGAGAGGTAGTATTTTTTAATAATCAGACTGACACAGCTGAGGAAAAAAGGGACACATTCAGATACAGAAACATGTTTAAATGTGCTGGCCCTACTGTTTAGAGATCTCTTTCCCCCCTAAGTGCTGTAGCTTAAACCTCCATTCTGATTTTGCTACTCCGAGGCATTTAAGCACAAGACACTCAGCAGGTACGAGCTGAGAAAGTGTCAAAATTACAGGAACCAAGAACAGCTGTATGTAATCACAAGTGATCTTCAGAGACCTTATTAGCTTAGACCACAAGGTCCTTCTTTCCCTGTTTCTCACCAGCCACCCAATACAACACTTTTAAGAGCCAGCCAGATTAACAACTTTCCCAAACCTTGGGACTAGGCAGCCACACTGACTCCACTCCTGCTAAATCAGTCTCCAAGGTGTTGGCTAAAATCAGGGACTGCAAACTGCCTCCTCTCTCACCTCTAGCAGGACTATTTACCGCTGTGAGTCTCCAGCAAAGCAGCAGACCTCCACTCTTAACACTGAGTGGGTTTGCCACCACATGAGAACTGCTGTTGACTGTGGCTGGGCTAATGTAGTTTATTTAGCATGTCCAGCATTATTTAAAATAAGCACACATGCAAATGAAATTATCCTCTCTTTCCACAAGACACATTTAAAAACACACATTTCTATCTATGCTTTGTGAAAGAGGATGGGAGTTTCACCAAATGTCGGAAGTACTCCATAGAGACAAAATTATGTGGGAAAGGGGAATCAATTTTTACTAACTTCTCTTTCACTGTCATGCTACTTCGTAATTTTCAGTGCAACCTCTAATATCAGATGCATTCTCAAAAGTCATGGGAATTGTCAGGGCAAGTATATTTAGCCATATCCCTTTGGGTAGGTGGGGGAGGAAAGAGACCCCTAAATAGCTGTAAGATAACAATTACTGCAAACATATTTGCTTAGAGAAAGTTTAGTCAGAGTTCAGAGAAAAGACAAGCTCTTGGCAGCTGGATAGCCAATGGCCAACTGCTTCTTGAGCTGTCCCTACAAACCTTTACTCGAGGAGTAGCCTGCTTAGAAGAGAAACTCTTCTGCTTTACTTAGGTCTTCACCACATGCTCTAAGCACTCCTCAGTGGAAAAGAAATGCTTAAAGAAGTGGCAAACAATCCAGAATTCTCTCCCCTCTTTAACAAAAAAGTCATATCCAAGCTCTCCATAACAGAAAACATCTTTTACATGGGGGGGGGGGGGGGGGGGGGGAATTCCCACTGTTCACAATATTGCAAAAGAATCAAGGAAGTCCACAGCACTTTAACAGACGACTGAAAATGTCCTGGCTTTCATTCAGCTGCAATGTTAATAGGAGTGGGCAGAACCCTCCCCCACAGCTGCAAAAGAAAACTGTGGGATTCAGGCTGGAAAAGTAGCAGAGGGAGGATGTGAACGTTGTTATAAATAAAACTTATCGGACAACAAATGAATCATGAGAATGTTATCTGGTTCAACAGGAGTGTGAAAACAAATAGGCATTTCAAGAGGAGGATTGCTAGCAAGGTAAATAACTACAAAATAGCAGGAAATGACCAAAGAAATGTACCAAGCTGATGGCAGCAAACAGAACTCTCCCAAACAGCAGATTTCAGTGTCAGCTCTGTGCAGTGCCACCACCCTTCACCCAACTGTGTGGTCCTGCTCCCACCCACCACAGCCCTAGCCACGGAATGAGAAAAGACTGAATAGAGGTGCACAGGACATTTAACACGACCCAGTGTTTATTGACTGCTGCCACAGTTTTGTTTTTGTGTTTGACTTTAATAGTAACAGGAACACAAAATGTGATGCATTGTAAAATATTAATAGGGGGTTCTATATCGATCTGATGCAAAGTGCCAGCATTGTTGACCAGCATACAACCTGACAAGAGAAGATGTAGTCATAATTCACTCTCAGATATCTGCTGGAAGTACATCACAGTCAAAGTAAAACTAGTTATTTGCCTGCAAATAGATACATTTTCTTCTATATGCAAGTGGTGTTAGAGCCAGCTATTTTGCAACAACAACAAATATATATAATACATTCCAACATTTTAAAAAATAGGAAAGGATTAAAACTTTTAAAAAGAGAAGGAAAAAAAAAGAGTGGGTCATTTTAGATACTACTTTGCAGAGACCATTCCTCATAGAAGCAGAAGTAATCTAGAGAAAGGAAGATTTATTAGAGGCTACTTTGCTCAAAAGGCCAGTGGTTCTAAGTTTAAGAATAAAAATAGTCTCTAGATTTTCAGCACTGTCTCCTGGCCTTTTATTCCCTGCACAACAAAATCCACCTGTAAGAAATTGTGGCCTGGTGGCTCTGCATATTTTTCCAATGCAATTACACTTGGAAAGGCAACCATATTTCTCATAGAGCCATGAAAATCTTAAATGACACACACGTGTGGCAAGTAACATCTTCATAGATATGAATGATGAAGGCACATTATCTAAAGGTTGAGGGAAAAAAAACAAACAGCAAAACTTTCAGAGGTCTAAAATGCCTTAGAGAAACCACTCTTCTTCACAACTTGGTGACAAGCGCTGTTTAGCCATAGATGTTTCAAACAGTTTGCCACAAAGACAAAACACAAGGAAGGGAAAGTCTCCTTGAAATGCCCTCCCTACAGCAGCAACCTGCTTCTCCCAGAGTTCTTCAGAAAAAAATCATTCTTGCAGAACAGCTTGCAACAATTCCAGAGACAGACAAGAGAAATCTGTGTAGAAAACATCAAGCTTGTGGATTCCTACATGACCAACACCCCTTCGCCCCCATTAAACTACAGCATCTTCAAGGAGATCATCCCACTGATCTGGAAACAGGGTAAAGGGCTAGAATAGAAAACTGAGAACTGTTTGCAAACTCCTGTGCCCTCAACTTTTTTGTACTTAATTATATGTGTTAATAAAGAAAGGCTGCTCTCTGCCACAGAATAATTGCTTTCTGCTCTACCTAGATCAGACATATATTGGCTATAAATGAAAATGTGTACTTTATTTATAATAAATGAATCTATACTGCTCCATGCTTTACCCACCACACACATGCTGCTGACCACTGCTGAAGCCAGGTGGTAGCACCAATGGTAACTGAAGTACCTTTCTTTTTCAACCTTTCAAACCCACCACTTTGCTCTTCTGCTGTTCTAGGCTCCAGGGAGATGTGTACCAGCATCTCTTTCTAGTGCATTTTTTTAATGTTACAGTTTCTAACAGCAAAGCAAGCCTTGCTCTGCTCTGGTTTAGCTGTCTTTGCCCCTTTTAAAATCGTGTAGAAGAGTTAAATTTGCATGCCATTTTCAACTTTGCATAGCAATAGAAAAGGTCAGCTTTCCCCACGCACCCCATTTTTTAAATAATAATCCTGTGAGCCCCCCATTTCAACACCTCCCATCTTTCAGAGGGTTACCTCACTCTCAGGGAAGAGCCTCAACTCCTTCTCCTCCCACATGAATATTGCAGAATGAGAATTTCAAGTTATTGTCAAGTTTTGTTCAAGTCTATGTTGTGTTATTTAGAAGCAACTGTAGTAGAATAATATTTTTCCTAACGTTAAAGGACATTTATCAGATTATTCACCTTTTTCTAGTCTTGAATTGTAAGAATATATGTCACATGTTCCCTCATATTGCTCTCTTAAGGTGCATAATGGTCAGGTAGAAGTAAGTCCAGCCCATAAGACCATAGCTGGATCTCTGGGAGAAGCCAGAGAGAATGAGGGGTTTCTTAGCGCTACTGTACTTACATTCAAAATTCAAGGACAGGCTGAAGGATGCCCAGCTCTTCTTTTTCTTCCCCTCTCTCTCTCTTTAGAGAGAAAACTGCTAAAAAAAACTCCATTTCTATTAATATTTGTTATGTCATGAAAGTTTTGGGGTCTTTTTTCTATCCTAAGCAGCCATTACCCTTCTGTTATTGATGTTTAATAGCTGCCATTGCACACTACCTTTTCATTCCCCAGCTCAAGTGCAACAGAGCTAGCCTGCAGACCCATCACTACCACAACAGCCTGGCTTTGTGTGGTGAAGTGGTGCAGGGGCTGGTGGTTCAGACAGACCAGTTTTCCCACTGCAGGCTGGTGGCACAGCAACACAGGGCACTGAAGAGGGCGTCTGTCTGGAACATTTAGTAGGGTCTGACACACACTCAACTCGCATTCATTTTTGTCTTGTGCATTAGGTTGAGAACAATTATGTGAGTCATAAATACATCCACTGCCAGCTCCCAGCTTCATTAACAGCTATTCTGAACTGCATAGTAAGTGCTGGTCACAGAAGCTTAGGCAGACTGAAGATAGCTCACCAGTTACTCTTTGAGTCTAGTAAGTTAAAAAAAAATGAGACAAAAAAAAACAGAACCTGTGCTTTGCCATTTGAATAACTGATCTCACAGCTTGGGCACAGCAGAAGTAGTTATCTGGTGTAACAGATCTGTTGAAACAGAATTGCTGTTTCATGTAAATTACATACACATGCGAAGTTAAACAAGTGTGTTAACTAAGGATAAGCAGCACAGAAATAAAGTCTAAGTTACCCATTATTTATCATACACTTGTCAGACAGCCAGACATACTTTTCCTTTCAGATTCATGCCTGTGTCGTACAAAACATAGTAGATAGAGAAGTCATGAAAATAACACTTAACTCTATTTATCATTGGCCTTTAGTGCTAACACATTGTGTGCCATCAGTCTTCCAAGTTCACCAAACTCTTGGGAGAAAACAGCTCCTTTACCAAACCATGAAAATACAACCCATCCCGCTCAGAACAGGAAGGAAATGGTTTTACAAAGCTGTGGACAGATGCATAACTAAGTCCCCCTCCATCCTGGGACAGAAAGGACAGTGCAACTGCACAGCTAGAACTTGACTCTTGAAAAGCAAACAAATTCCAGGAAATGCAATGACTGTGCAGACAAAAATTTGTTTGGAAAGTCATGCTATCAAAAAGCTGAGCCAATGCTCTGCACAGCAAAGTGATGAGCAGTACATCAACAGGCCCACAGGGAACAGATCATAAGATGACACTCTACAAAGATCCAATTTAATTTCAGATTTCCACTATCTCTCCTTGCCCATTAGCAGTCTGCCACAGATTTTAAACTTGTAAAGCTCCTTCCCATTGAGCTAGATTCCCCCCCAACATAAAGTGCAAATAAGACTCAGTATTTTATCACTAGTTCCAAAGATTGTTACCTTGGCTACAAGAGTGATCAAAAGCCAGTTGGCTGAGCCACTACTTATTGATACCCTTTTTTCTTTCTCTTTAACCCTGGTTAGTTTTTCCAGCAAAAGGCAAATAGAAAACAAGTGCTCCTTCTGCCAGATGCACACATGACAGAAGGCTGCCATTAAGTACCATCAGTGTAAGATGCACATGCTAGACACAACCAGTGTGTTCTCGTGCATAACAAGAATTTGCCCTTGTTCGCTGGAAATGGAAGTCATCTTTGGGATCTTATTTCCTCACAAAGAGTTCAGGAACAGTTATTAGTCTTCATTAAGAGGTGCTTCTCTCTTCCTTGCATCTGCATTGAAAAGACAAAAAGGAGAGGCTGTTAAGCCAAGGGTTCTGACAGCATTCATCTGAAAAGTCAGAAACAGAATAAAGTTAGCTTGTTTTCAGTGGACAGCACTCTCCATCTCACACTCATGATATAAATTCATTACATGGAGTGCAATGCTGTATGAATCCACAGCATGTTAAGGAGACAGTCATATCAAAGTTTTGTATATTTGCCCTGTTGAAACTGAAGACAATTCATGCAGTATTTAAGTAGACTAAGAAACATTCAGATTCCAGATCTGCTATATTTACACACACACACACACACACACACACACACTCATGGCCCCTTGCTCATGATCCCCTTGTAAAAGGGTGAAGCCAGTATTTGCTTTGCATAGCAGCTACAGAGATGACAACAGCCAGCTCTGAAAAGCATACGACTAATCGCAACTTTGCTGGTCCCCAGCTGCACAGCATGTACCTTAAAAAAGACCAGTGCTCTCCACACTGTATTTCTGGAACTACCTGAAGCAGTCCCTGATCTTAGTCTGCTTCAAACATCAAACCTTTGAGCATGGCCCCAACTAGGGTGTTGAAACACATATGGACAACTTAGTCCATTACTCATATGCCATTACTACAACAGCAGGCAGTATGGCTGCCATTAGGAAAGCTGGGGTCACCTCTTTCCAGGGCTTCTGCAGAAGTGCCTCTGGGCTGACTTTCAGTCACCTGTGAGACCTAGTTGAATGTATGTAGGTTCTGAAGTGCAACATAATCACAGCTACTCTAGCAATTGCCTGCCAAAAGATGCATTTATTTCTAAACTTATTTTCTTCCCAATTCATAATCTATACATTCCCAGGTCATTATGAATATCCCCACTCAGAAAATTACTTGTAAATTAAAGACAAATCACTTTCGCATTACTGCAGGCCCCAAATGCCATTCAGTAAGCATATTGCAAATAGGCCCTACTCAGCCAGAATATTTTGAGAACATGATGCTGAAACTGTTTGTGTAAGTCTCATGACTTTGTGCTAAACTAATTTTGGAGGAGACAAAATATACTTCCCAAACAACAAGATTTGCTTAAGTCTTCTCAAGTGACTGCAAGAGCCACATAGGGTGGGACAAAAGCTCAGCAGCCATTTGCAACAGAAATTGGAAACTGCCTCTCCTGTTTTCTCCCCCCATCACACTCATGAGGAATACTGAGGTTAGGGCTGACTCTTCCTGTCACAACTTCTCCACTTTGCATAAAATAACTGACTAGTGGTTAGAGATGAAAAAGCTTTCTAAAAACGAATGTCATAACCCATCTAACTACAGAGTTATTCCTAGTCTGTCTCCGACTTCAAAAATATCAAAATGCATTAAATTCTCTCTGGTGAACACTTATAAAACAACCATACCGGTTAAGTTCCTGAACTTCTTTTTGGCTTCTGCTCTTTCTTCGGCATCAAAATACCACACAGTCATGGCATATCTATAAAAGAAAGAAATCTTGTGTTTGTTTCAACTTTTGCTATTAAAATAGTTTTATGCTTATGGAGAAAGCAAACAACAAACCTGTATTAGTAGATAAAAAATAGGATTCAAAGAGCACATCTTTATAGATAAATATAGAAAGCATTTTAAATATGGATTTTATCATCAAGTAAGATAGAAATATAGGTGAGAATTTCTGCTTAGAGGCACAAAAGATTGCAACTCCTGGTAACAGAGGACAAAAGTAGCTTACAGACCTTTGCCTGGTTTTCTGTTCTGGGATGCCTGTAAGCAACTTGGGGGCTGCCCTGCATCACATTGGCTTTTCATAGCCTGTTGACAGAGGGTAGCCTTAAGAATCCCTATAAGCATTACAAGGGCAAAAGTATAACCCAGCATCTCCCAGCCAAATAGCTATGCCTGGCTTGGAAGATTTCTCCTGTCAACAGTAAAATGGCTTTTTTTCCCACCACACAAGGAAACTTATCATTCAAGCTTGCTCTTCCTCATTTGAAGAGAGAACTTCCAGTGACTCAAAACCAGAAAATCCACTCAAAATCTATCCAACTATTTCTTACACATGTGCATGGAAAAAAAACAAAACAAAACAACACAACCCTGGCCATAATTTTAGATACAGATACTGGTAGAACAGATGCTTTGGTTTTCCCTGGCCAAATGTCAATACTGAATATACTACTTACCTGGTTGCATAAGAAGGCTGAACTTCATGTGGGTTCCTTCGATCTGACCAAAAAAAAAGTAATCGGTCAAAAATTGGCTCAACATCTGCTACATAGGACTTTCCTTCTGGGAATATCCGGAGAATTCCACCATGAAGCTGAAAGAAAAGGAAAGGTTGCTTTTTACACATATTCATGTGAACAATGACTTATTTCTTCTTCCTCAGCATCCAACAAATGGAGAATAAACATCTAATGATAACCCAGACAGCTACACGACAACACTGGAAAACCGTACACTGAATCTCTTGGCCACCTTGATTTTCCCAAACAGTTTGTAATGTTTCAGCAGAAACATCTGGCTAAAGTAAATGAACCAAGATAAAAGACAACACTGGCTCTGTAACAAGCACTGGGAAACCTTGGAGCTCCAAGTCACATCTCCAGAACCAGTGAATACCACAAGGCAGGTAAGGCTGCTCCACCTGACCAGACTGAGATCAGACTCTCCTCCCAGCTACTGCTAGATACTGCTTAGGATATTTCAGTGCCTGCATCTGATCATGTAGGAGTTAACTTTAACACCCTGGGAAGAGTGAAGTCTGTTCTATTGCTGGATTTGTAATAAATTTCTCATAAATGTATTATATCTGCCAGACAGTGTTTTCCCCACTCGTGACATAGCCTAGTTTCTCTACCATCTAATTTCTTTTTCAATGTGCCATGAGTTTTCAGAGAAGTTCGGTGATTTGCACACACTGCAGAAACTTCAAAAGATGCAGATGAACTCTGCCTTCTTCCTGCTGCTGTGAGAGGGCTCTTTGTAGGCTTTTATGCTGCACCACATAGTGCAGGGAAGATGCTGTCACACAGTACCAAACTAACTTCGTACCTCCATACGGCATGCAAACCACAGCAAGAAACTATTAGATCAGGTTTCATAGAATCACAGAATGGTTTGGGTTGGAAGGGACTTTAAAAATCATCTTGTTCCAGCTCCCTGTCATGGGCAGGGACACCTTTCACTAGAACAGGTCGTCAAAAGCCCCATCCGACCTGACCTTGAACACTTACAGGGATTGGATCCACAACTCCTCTGGGCAATCTTTCAAATGTCTCACCCCGCTCACAGTGAAGATTTTTTTCCTAATGTCTAATCTAAATCTACCCCCTATCAGCTTAAAGCCATTAATTACTCCTTGTCCTGTCACTACATGTCCCTCCAAAAAGTCTCTCTTCTGATTTCTTGTAGGTCCCCTTTAGCTACTGAAAGGCTGCTACAAGGTCTTCTAGAGTCTTCTCTTCTCCAGGATGATTTGATCAAGCCCACTCTCTCAGCCTGTCTTCATAGGAGAGCTGCTTCAGCCCACCAATAGTCTTTGTTGCCCTTCTCTATATAAGGCAACATGGTTACTTTCAAAGGCCAGTATGCATCTCCTTCAGCATATATTTGCATAAAATCGCCCTCATACCCATAAAATACTCTTCACCAGCATCCTGGATTTCAGTCTGGACTTCTTAGTATCCACTTGTGTGCTTTCTCAATGTTAGAATAAGCAGTACACAAAATAAACTGGATATTTACATTTCCTCCCACATCTCCTCTTTCATTTTATTACATTGAGATGTTTAATTGTCATACTCTCAGTAAAGGAACGTGTTTTTCAAACAATGTATTTTTAGTGGCATTGCCTCCGAATCTGAACTCACTTTTGGGGTTTCACAGTATTTACATGTGCTTAAAGAGCCTTGATGTGGAGGCTAAAGTGGCCAAGACAGGTTAGAGAGAAAAAAACATTTGGCAAATTTCAATAGATAACCCATGTGAATGGTTTGTGCCACATTATGACAACAGAAGCGTAAAGAGACATCCTGCGATTCTACAAACCCGTATTTTGCTTCTAACATAAAGGTACGGTAAATTCAAGGCTGATTTTTCTGCTTTTAGTAATTAAGGTAGAATTAAGAGCACCATCCTGTCAGGAGACCCACTGGTGGAGTCAAAGATGAAGAGGACAAACCATATGCTTGCTCCTTTTACTAAGCTCCATTGCTTCTAAGTAAGAAAACCACAAAGGCAACTTCTTGAAGATCTGCAGGTCAACCTGAAGGAATGGTACCAAAAATGCTGAAGTCCCAAATTTGGGCTGTCATTTTATTCTGCTCCCAGTATCCACTTATTCTTTAGCAAATTATGTTTTTCTTTCCAGTGCTTCATTGCTTTTTCCTCTAAACAAAGCATAAGAGCCAGCAGCCCAATGCTTAGAATCTTTATTCTATAGCAACAACACTGTGTGTGATGGGAGAGAGAATGATAAGGCAATAGTTCAGATTCTTACTTCCAAAGGGTTGCCATAAACACCAAGAAAATAAATGTAGAGATGGAGAATGGACCAGCTGTTCAAAAGTTCAGAGTTCACAGAAGCAACTGGCAGCACCAAAGCTCTGCAGTTTTTCCTTCTGCCTGTGGTTTACTCACCTTGGAGTCCCAGTTCTTATTCAGGTAATAAATACAGGTGATGCAGCGACCATCGCCATTTGGATTGTCCACATGACGAACATACCCAGTTCCATTTCCAGGATAGCAAGCAACCATAGCCTGAATGAAAGATACAGATTGTAAAAAAAAATAAGTTCTGCAAGATGCCTACCTCCACTTTGTCTTTGCCAAGTATCCTTCCACCACCAATCTGGTTTGGTATTTTTCAACAATGAACCCAAAACCTACAGCAGACACCACCAGAAAGTATCTTTGCACAAGCTTCTTTCACTGGATGAGTAAGCCAGTGTGAAACTCCAAACTGGAAATAAATATACTTCATATTTCACTATATGTATCATTAAAGTTGGAGGAAAAGAAAAAGAAAAGCACTAAAACACTGGTATGTATGGTACAAGCTTATTCTCTACGAACTATGTGACTGAGGCAGTCTCAGCTAAAGTTTGCTTGGGTTTCTAACGATGAGCAGTCGTTGCAAAACTGATTTGCAAGTCTTAATGAAAATAGCAAGCAATCTCAAGATGTCATGCCTTACTACCACCATACTTCTCTATACATGTTTTCAGTCCCCATCTAATACATCTCTATGGTACAACACAAAATGAGGGTCCCCAGAAGGTGTGGGTAAAAGTCCATAGAGCAAAGTCTGCAAAAACCTGCAGCTCCTTTGAACTATGTTTGCACAGGGCAGTGCGTGTTTGCTTTCACAGGCTGAGCCACAGAACTAACCAAACAGCTTTCAGACACATACTTCTCTCTTTGATCATCTTCAGACTTGCTGATACAATCACTTAATTCACGGGTTGTTTAAATTTCACCTTGAATAATGAGATAAGCCTAACATTAATTACTTCAAACCACATGAAGCTCAACAGGTCTTAAGAGAGTTTCTACAGCAAAAAACATATTAAACTTTAGTTGACACTATTAGCAACCTAAGCAGGATGCAATGCAAGAGCAGGTGAAACTGGTAGGGATCCAGATCCTTGTCTCAGAATCATTTCTTCACTACTGGAACTACTTAGTAGTGGTACAAGTCACCTGCCATGGAGTTTACTCTACTAAAGCTGTGATAACAGAAATCTTGTTCCCACTCCTCTGACATCTCCTTTGATTGCTTTCCAGTATTAGCAGAAAGAGTGACGAGATATTGTCTAAGTTCAGTTGGAAAACTGGACCCAGTATCCAGATGTGGCTTCCCCAGGGCTGAGGGCAATAATCCTCACTCCCCACCAAGATCACCAGCTCCCCTGGGAAGCAGAGCTGCTCCCCAGCCTGGCAGCCACCCCACCCCCCCCGGCAGCCTGTACTGCTGCAAGGGGCTATTTCCTTCCCAGGGGCAGGACTTTGCCTTTGTCCTTGAATTTCCTAAGGTACCTGTTGCCCTGTTCTCCCCAGCCCACCTTGGTCCTTTTGGTAGCAGCCCTGCCCTTCAGTGCGTCAACTGGTCCCACCTGTTTGGTGTCATCTCCCCACTTGATAAGAGAGCACTCTACCATCCACAGATAATGGTGGTCCCATGAGAAATCCCTGTGTCCCCCCATTTGTTACCAGCCTGTGGGTATAGCACAACTGATCAGCCAACACCCTCCAAGCCCGACCATCCAACCATTTTTTTTTTTACCCATCTAGTTTGCCATCCACCCAGACCATCACATCCTAACTTTGGATACAAGAGTATTGTACATGCCTTTCCAAGGAATGAAGATGCAACTGTGCAGCACTTGCATGACCTGCCCTCCCTTGGCACAACCTGCCAAGCACAGCTGATAACACCAAAGACTGACTGCACAGGCAAGAGCAACTAAAATTTTTATTTAGGGACCCCAGGTCTTGTTTTTTGCTTTCAAGCACACGCTAAAGCCATGCTGCTCTCACAGGACACTGGACCAGCCAGAGTATAGCACACATTGATTAAATCACAGAGGTAATTTTACTGTGCCAACAAACACCAGCACAGAAGTTACTGCCAGCCAGCAGTGCATCCCTTCGACTCTCTGTTACCAAAACCAAAATCTATCCACAGGAGTTGGACAGTTAGGACAGGGGTATCGGTACTGCTACAAAAATACTGCTCTACATTTCAAGTCACGTATGAATTGACTTTCTGCCCTCCCCACAAGCACCAGCAGAACAGTACCTGCAGGCAGCACTAAGTCACAAGAGCCTGCTCCTCACTCCAACACCTGAGGCCACAGCTGTTTGAGGGCTGGTGGCCTGCAGGGGCAGGAGATTATGCTGAACAAAAGTACCTTTAATTCTAAGTAGTAAGCCCTCTTCCATCATGCCTGGCAGTTGGCTAGATGCCTTGTCATAGGCCTGTCTGCTCTGCTGTCATTCTTCTGTTACAAACTGTTCTGCAGCTTTATTTATATTTCAATATCAGCCTGATAACAGCGGTAAGGGCCAGCCTACAGCCTAGTGCTGAAACAGGTTTGTTAGGGGCATAAACTGGATGGAAACTGCAAGTCAACTGCACCTGCAATGCAGAACGGCACAACAGATTCAACCTGGGGAAAAATATTAATATAATACCAGAGTTATGGTAACGAGAAATAAACCAAATCCTAAAACCACCTCCCCCTCCCCTCCCCGCTTCCCAGACTAAACTTTACTCCAAATTTCCTCTACATCCCCCTGCACAGCAGCACAGGGGACAGGGAATAGGGGCACTCTTCTCTGCAGCAAGCACAGCTGCTGCCAGGAAGCTGCACACCTACACCACCAGCACAAGGCCTGGCTCAGCAAGGCTCTGCTAATCATACCAGAGGGATGGTGCATGGTGGGAATAAAACTTCGTCAACTGACAATACCTCCATTTAAGTTGATGTACAACACAAAATCATGGACGCCTTAGAGGAGTCTCTCTTTGAAGTTAGACATTACTCCAAGACCACTGAGCTGCCTAAAAATCAGTCCAATATTACTATTTTTTAATGTGACAATCAAAAAGCTGCTGAAGAATAACAGACTGCAGGCCAGGTCCTTAAAGGGATTTAGGTGCTTTATTCACTATCGAAATCTGGGCAGAATGCCAGAGTTTTCCCGAGCCTCCATCATGTAATATGTTCTCTTAGCAGAACATGTGCTTTGACTCTGAGACATTGATGCATTATTTATTTATTTATTTATTTATTTACAGTGTGTACCTTTTGCATCTGTAGTGCACAGAGTCCCTGGGGATGAAGAAGTAGAACAATTCCCACAGAATTCAAAAGCACTGGCCATGCTCTAGCTTAACTTTAAGAAAAGAAGGGAAAAAAAAAGTTTTCTAGTAGCAGCAGCTAAGGGAGAACAGCAGAAGTGAAATATCCTTTTTCCTGGCATGGCGAATATTTGAATGAAACCTTAAACAATGAAGGGAAATCATTCTGGTTCTCCTAGAGCCTGTTGAAATGATATCAAGCTTTATCAGAGCACTGGCTGGAGCAGCTCCACAGCAGATCAAACTGGCCTCAGCAGGGATTCCAGCTGTTAGCGCTACTTTCAGATTCAGTCAAAGCAAACAAGAAACAGGAGATGGGATATGTGACCCGGACTTAATTTAGTTAACTGGTGAACACTGGTATTTGCCAGCTTAGTGCACGGGCCAGCTACAAAAGCCAGAGGCTGGATCATAATAAGCAAACCATTTACCAGGTGAGAAAGTGGAGTGTCAGTAAAAATTATTTCCTATAGTTTCAGCTATTGTATCCAGAAGAGCACACTCTGGCTTTGGAAGAATCTCCCTTGATTAACCATCTCCAAACCTAAACTAACAATAGCCAGCAGTGATAACCAGGAATGTACCCTACTTCTTTATTTCCAATACAATCCATTATTACCCATTACAATGGCTGTTAGCTGGCTTAAATCCTCTGTGTGACAACTCAAAGCAAGTTTCAGCAACACTGCCCCTCCTCACCCCCCAATACTTAAAGTTAAAATACATGAGTTTGTCTTTAACTGTTCAGCCATTGTTTAAGATTGACATACAGATGCACGCCTTTGCTGTTGCACACACACATGCCATAGCTTGAAGTCCAGTGCTCTGGTGGTCTAGTTGACTGTCATAAATTAAAGCCTACAAAACTTGGGAAATGAAAAGCAAATCACTAAGACTGCAGTTTCTGCACTGTCATTTTTAGATACTAGGTTTCCCAAGAGGGTGCAAATCAACCACCAGTTAAACAAGCAGTAATTACCAGCTTTAGTAAGGAGTCAGGAATCATCAGTAAATTCCACATTGCACAGAAGCTTGCAAAAATAAGTTATTCATCATTCAGTTCACACTCAAGTCAGCCAGAGAACTCTGAAAGTCAAACTGCAAGACACCAGCAAAGTTTGAAGGCAGATAAAACAAAACAGCTCCATAGAGAGGACTTTCCCTGCCTCCCAGTGCTTCTAGAAAGGGGAAAAAACCAAGTTCTCTTAGCTGATAGCCAGGACCATGCTGTGAGGCACCATTCGGCTACATTTCATAAAATAAGCAGAGCTGGAATGGACTGATACTTGGAACAAAATGCCGCAGAGAATACCTCAGCTAGAAGAGGCTCATAAGTAGAAACAAACACTGCTTAATAGAAAGCAGTGATGACAGGCCAGAAGGAGATGCTACCTTCGCCTGCTAGCGCTAAGCAAGGGCCCCCATGCACTCCTAGCGCAGACTGTATAGGTGGTATTGTAACCTATACTGATCCTGTATTTTCTTCTCAGAACTAGTACGACCTCTGTAACCAGCAGAGAAAATTCTGACCCGCATAACTATCCTACCAACACAAACCACCCTTACAGACTAAGCTAAAGACTCCATAATGTTTTGCCATTTTCTGTACCAGATTTGTCCTGTACGGTGCTGAACAGCTACTAGTTTTGATCCCTGGTATAGATTAATCACTGCATACAGCTTGCACATCAAATAGTTAAATTCAGAAATTACTTGTAAAGTCTGTTACATGAAAGGTACTATACAGACACAAAGCAACACTGACCTATGATACCAATATTATAGTTATCTGGAAAACCAAGGTATTAATAAGAATTAATGATGCTATAGCCACTGCAGCTTTCAGATGCATTTTTATTTGGCTGCACACTTCCAAGTTCCCCAAATTTCAGTCCAATATGTGGTTTTCAGTCCCAACCTTAGCACAAGCAAAAATTACTCTATCAGACTTTAGGAAATGAAGACTACCAGGATTCACTTGATTGACTTGGGTCTGACTGCATATTGTACTCAACCTGGTTTTAGTCTGTAGACACGCACAGTCTGTGCAGCCAGAAAGGGAAAGGCACACAGCATGTTCTACATTAAAAGAACATGAGTAGTCTGACATTTCATGATCAAAGACAAGAGATTCTCCATTGAGGCTTGTCTGACACACAGGCACAATGAGGTGTTTCTTTAGTACTTTCCTGTTGCACTCAATCACACCCAAGTGTTTTCTACTATGTAGCTTATAATGGTTAAGTGAATTATTTGTGAAAATTATTAAATACTAGTTTGTTTGAATTTATGGAAGTTAACACACTCAACTGCTATACATGAACTAGCAAAATTGGTCTAATTTAAAACTTTCTAGAGATGGGAGGGAACAGAGAGAAGAAAATCACATTAAAACATTAAAAATAAAAAACAATCAGAGACATTAGATTCATTGGAAGGGGAATCACTAATTTCAAGCAGGGAGTGACTGTGAAACCCTGCTTGCTTCAGTCAAAACATGAAATGGGCTTCATTAACAGTATTACACGAGAAACCAGTACCTCATTCCCTCACCCATACCTTGAGTATCAGTCTTCAGTCAAACAACTGTTATGGAGCTAAACCTCCTCTTTGATCAGCTTCTTGCTCAGAGGTGGAAGCAAGAGAGAGAAAAAGCTGTGTGAGGAAGGAGCCTATTTTCAGAAATTGAGAAACACTGGGGAAAGTGATAGAATTTGGCAGGCCAAGACACCTGCAATGTTTCACTTCAACTTTCATCTTCATACAGAGGCCTAAACCAAAGCCACTTGGATAACATCTAAATAGCACAAAAAGCCAACACAAACAACAGTAAAACCCCTAGGGCAGTTACCTTCTTTCATGAAATGCAAAGCAGATTGAACTACAAACTCAGCTATAAGCACAGTTTCCTGAATATACCTCCTTCATTAGCTTGCCATAGTCCTACACAACGAAGGTACCTTGGATGCAAGTGACAAGTATCTACTGAAGGGCCAAACAAGCCATGGCAAACAGACACAAAAGACTGATAGGACCTTGTACCAGCAGGTGACTCATCTCTGGAGCATTGTATCTTAGAGAGATCGATATGATCACACCTACTTTTGCTCCTTGATCCTGTAGTATATCAGCAACCCTGAAAATTTTAGGGAAAAGGAGGAGACATTTCTATGGCCAGGGAAGCAGTCACACAAATGAGAATACATTCACTTTAGATCTTCCAAGAACTGGAAACCTCACCTCTTACTTTTTATTCTATTTGGTCTTTTTGTATGCACTGTTATAGGTTGATTATTGTTTCCAGGTGCAGAGGCACATTTTGGAGAATTTTCTGAGGAACAGCCTGACAGCGGGAACTGTCGGAAAAACTACTGCTCTCATCTGCAGGAAAGACATGCAAAAATGCTGATTTATCTTTGCTTACCAACCAGAATGCTATTATTATCTGACATTATTCTAATTACCATAAAATGGAAGACTGCTTCTACTTATTAATCTTCTTCTAGAACTAAGTGTAGAAACAAAAAACTACCCATGAAAGCTCTGTTCATGGATTATCTCCATGACACTCAGCTGTTGATGTTGGGCATGTTATCTAGTGGTAGCTTAAGGAGCACCCACTAAGCTTTCAAATCTTATGGAATCTGTCTTTAAGGAAGCTAGATCACAGACTGATGCTGCTTAAAAAATTAGCTCCCTGTTAAATGAATCTGTGACGGGGCTTACGTGGCCTTTCTTCTGATTGACAACAAAATTTAGTTCTTCATGACCCATTAATGTGAAGGACAGCTTCAGCTTGTGACTATTTTTATTTCTTTTCTTAGCAGAACCACCACTTAGAGATAAATCTGAATGCCATTCAAGTTCAAGCTGGCTGCCAGGGCAGTGCTACTGTGAAGTGGAAAGCCACAGAACAGCCACACTTCGTGTCGGCTGCAACTGTCTGTGACTGCCAAGAGAATAGAGAGCAATTGCAAACAGTTTTGGAGACAGTGGCTGTCCCCACTGCTGGATATTAGCTGGGATCCTGAAGTGAAGGGGCAGTTCAGGAAACTATGAAAGAACACAGCCAAGGGAGAAGTTTTCCAGGCTTCCAAGGAGAGAAATCAGACTTGTGGTTTGCTGGGCAAAAGAGTCGCAGGCATCTTCCAGTGCACAGTGTCTACACTGCCCCTACCCCTTTTTTTAATTCTCCCCTCTTTAAAAAAGCAAAATAAAAGAACACGTCTTGCTTTCAGACCACCAAATTCCCAGGCATGGCCAGGAGAAAACAGAATAATGAAACTTATGGTAACAAATCTAAAATCACCATAGGATCCAAACCGTCCTTGAAGAGAGCATCTTTATTTCCTCTAATAATTAAAAGGATTAACCTCCTTCCTTGTTTGTTTAATTAAAATACATATTTCTGCAGACATGGCAATTAACACTTTTCTTCTGTTCCCCAGTTCTCTCATCTTCTGCAAGGGCAAAATCCCTGGCAGTGTTCAAGACCATGCTGGACAGAGCCTTGGGTGACATGGTCTAGTGTGAGGCATCCCTGCCCACGGCACAGGAGTTAGAATTAAGGTCCTTTCCAACCCAAATCAGCCTATGATTCTAGGTAACATTTTTAATTAACATCCTCCTCTGACCTAAAACTACACTTCAGGCTGCACCGCTGCTCGTTGTGGTCGTTGTGCCTTGCACGCACACAGAGACAATACAGTTTCAGAAGAGGTTAGCCTGCCGTGAAGAGCAGGCATACCATCACCGCGGGACCTGAAATTTAAAAGGCTATTGCCAGTGAATTAGTTCAGTCAGGGATATTCAGATTAAGTCTCCAATTAGCAGCTGTAAACATGCGCAGTGCATCAATGTATCAATAAAGGCTGTTTCAGTGCAGAAAGCCCGCCTGCCCCCGTGCCGCTGAGCTCTGGCTCGAGGCCAGCGGGATGATGGCTTAACGACAGTGCTACGTGCAGAGCGTGAGGCCATCCGCGATCAAACACAAACTTTACTCCAGAGTACACTTCACAGACACGCTGCGGAGGGAAGAGGGGAAACCCACGATTGCAGCGCAGACTCCTCTGCTCTGGTTCTTACTGGTGTCCCTCCCCCTCCTGCTGCACCCACGCTCATTTCCCACACTTGGGAAAAGAAAAAAATAATACTCTTTAATCAAATTTTAAGATTATTTTTGCCTGTTCTTGCAGCCCTCTTTCATCACCCAGGAAACCCCTTCAGTCCCCTCCTCTCCCCCAGGAGCCAAACCGGGATGAGCTGCGCTAAGGAAAACGCATCTCAAGCAATCAATGCAGACAGAGACAGCATCTCCTGTAATGAGTCCCAGGGGACAGGTGACAAGCACCACCCCGGCAGAAAAGCAAATTTGTAAGTAAGTGCAGGCTTATTAAGGAAATCTGTAAGGACCGTCGCTGTACATTCAGGTTCTCAGTGGGGAGTAAAGGCATGGTAACCAGCACAGACATCCTCTGCAGAATACCCTCATCTGTGTGGTAGAAAGATATTTCATAGTTCCTTAAATATTCCATCCTTTCATTCTTTGTCAGCCCTTATATCCTTTTTCAGTTCTGCTACTAATCACCCACAGGATTACACCACATTTCTTTTTTTCTCCTCTCCCCCCCCCCAGCATTTAAAGAACTGCCATATTTTGAAGCTCTTGTGAGTTAATGAAGGTCAGGAAAGACAGCCACAACGCAGGCAAACTGTTTTGTTGGTGTCAGAGTTGCCCAAGCTGGACAACATCCTTTTTTTAGCTATTATTCATTTATTCTTAGCCTGTGGGCCCAGGGCAAGCGAGCAATGCTACCCATGAGACTTACCAGCTCACACACAGTACACAGCACCCCTAAACCTTCCCCTGAAGGTTTTGCTTTTGAGGCTCACAAGGGCAACCCACGGCGCAGGCAGAGGAGGTGACGAGCCACCACCTCGAAGCAGATGTGCATGGGGACAGGGAGGCCCCAGCTGCACAGCACAGTCCCTCCTGAGGGCCACTTCCCAGGACACCTCTCGTGGCCTCACATGCCCCTGCCGCAGTGGAGGCAGCACCACACCAGGGAGGTGTTTTTCTTTGTCCCCTTTGGCTCAGTGTAAGTCTCTCTCCACAGCCGGAGGAGGACAAAGGTTCAGATTAACACAGTCACACTTGCCGGGTACCCCAATTACGCCTCAAGGGTCCTCCCAAAACTGTCAGAGCTGTCTGGGCTTCTGAGGCTGCTATGACATTACTGCATTACATAAACACAGAGGAATGAATGGTTCTCAAGTGTTTGTTATCACAGCAGTTGCACCAAATTAAGGCTAATTGATGAGACCAGTTATCTCCCATGTTAACTTTGGAAGGAGGCAGTCTCACTCACATCCCCCAGCCCATTTTTGCCTCCCCACCACGTTGTCAGAGGACCTTGCCTGCACAAGCACATTTGTTCCTGCACAAGATTTTGTGTGAATGAATATTTACATTATTTTAATTAATTTTGTCTACAATCTATATTAGATATAATAGATTACCATCAGATAATTTCTGCTATGCTTGAACAACATGTGTAGTCTCTACCTCTAAGGCTTCACAAGGAGATGAAGTTGTACTGCTTTGACTACACTGTACATTTCAACAGCACAATCTCTCTAGTGTGTGTGCAATTAAAAGGAGCGAATGTGTATACAGTGACAGCACTTTTCCCCACACAAGGGGAATAGGCTTTCCAGATTCAAGGAATTTTGCAATAATATAATATAAAGTAATAACTATACACCTGTTTTAAGGTTGGTTAGTGAGGAAAAAAAAAAATCCCAAGGGTTGTAATGGCTCCCTCCACACCATCTACACAGTTGGTACTTGCCCCAGTTAGATGTCTGTAGACAGAAACTAGGCAACTCTGAGCAAAGAAAGCATGCATAAACACAGACATGCATGCACACAACAGAGTTCCAGCCTTACATTTGCACATATTAAAGTTATTCACAAAAGCTCTCAACTCATAGACAAAGAAGCCTGGTCTCAAACTCAGCTGCAGGCAACATCAGACTCCAGATCTGAACACGGGCTGCTGAATTCCCACTTTTCCACTGGTCAAGCCTCTCCCACGGATTTATGCTGCCACCACCTGACAGAAGAGACCAACCCTCCAGGCTGTGCTGTGGCTATTCAACCCGCTGGCCGAGACAGTGGCCCTGCACAGCCATGGGACACAGCCATGCCTCAAGGGTTCCCTGCCCAGCTGCCCCCCAGCCCATTCCTGCCGGCTGCTCCGCTCTGCCTCTAGAACCTCACCCAGGCGCTCCCACTGCAATTCACTGAAGACAGGGCCCTTGGGAGGTTTCTCAAAACACACTTCAGGACTGGGTCTTAAAATAACAATGTTCTTGGGCATTCAAGGTAGTTTCTGCAGGAAGCAGCACAGCAACTGTTGAACAGGGGAAGTGTTCTCTCTGGTATGGGTTCAGGATGTTTCCTGAGGATGCGGAAAGCCTAGAGTAGTCTTTCTGGCTCTGTTCCCTCCTTTTTCCTTTTCCCTTCCAAAACCTTTCCTCTCTGGCAGCCCGTGTGATGAGAGCAGCATGTATTCGGAGCCACCGCAGGGGCAGCTGCGGGTGAGCCAAGCTGGCAGTTGGATGGGAGCTGCTCTCCCAGGATGCCAGCTGGTTGGGCAGCCAAAGAAAGCAACCTTCATCCCTGTCTCCTCTATTCCTTGGGATTGAGATGAGAGATGGTAGCTGCACAGGCACGACTGGCTGTGGTAACAGTTGTGGCAAGAAACAACCTGGTGAGGGCCTGCAGCTGGCTTTGCTAGAGGTGTGGGGTGCAAGTGCTGCTCTGCAGTGGGAAACACAGAGGGGGAGGCAGGACAGATACGTAGTGGCAGATCAGAGCTATAGGTTGTATATGCATATTTAGGAGTGGGGGTGAAGGATGTACTATCTATGCCCTTAACTATGGTCATCGTTGGCACAACTGGTGCCTTTTCCAACTGCAACCAAGACGCTGTACTAATACAGCTCATAATTAGTAGCAGTAGCTTCTATAGATGGAAACAGGCCTTCTACCATGTGCCAGCAAAAGACAGAGTAAACTAAAAGAAAAAAAATAAACCATATGTATTTATCTCAGTTGCAGACATCTTAGATAAGTGTAAAGAAACAAAGACCAAACAAGTCAATTACATTTTTATACTTGCCAAGAAATTATCGCAGTGAGTGTCACACTGGCACTGAGCCTTCAGGTCACCAGTGAGGCATCAGGTTATGTACCTAGAATGGTAAAATGCATAACTTTGACACTTCATTCTTTGACCACCATCTAATGCTGAATTACAGTAAATTTGGCAATGAGGACCGGCATTTGCAAACCCTCTCACTGCTTCTCTGTGAAGAGGAAGTCTGTAAAACAGTTAACCAGGCAGTGACCCTTCCTGTTGGCCTGCTTCAGAGGCACCATACACATACTCCACAGACAATGGAAGAGAGAAGACAAGTTAATTTAACAGAAACATTGGTGAACAGTGGAAAGAGTTATCAATGCACCCTGGGGACACTGTTCTCTTTGTGCACATCTAGTCACGTGCCATGGTTTATATATCTTAACAGCAGGACATACTACAGCATTTACAGTAAATCTTCTCCTTTTTGCACTTCTCAAACAACTTCTACCAGATTCCCTACAGGGAATCGGAAGGGGAAGGTGCAGTGCACACATAGTCTTCATCAGGAAGCACAACACCCTAAGACTGTTAACAGCCTAGGAACAGGCAAGTTGAGGATTGACACTTCTGCCTACCCTCCTCCCCTCTTCCCCCCCCCCAATATCTCTCCTCTCACAAATCCCTCTTGTTCTGCCTCTTTTGGGGTGGGTTTTTTTCCCTCCTTCTTCTTGTACTACTCACATGGTCCAGTGAGTGAGGGACTGTAGGAGACTTTCAGCACTCCCTGGAGCCTCAGAGCAGTCAGGAAGCTCCATGCTGGCATCTACCACCTTGAAGCCTGCTGTCCAGCAAACCGTACCTTGTCCCCTAGACTTTTCCCACTAAAGATGGTGTTCCCCAGCCTGCACTGACTAGCACCTATCTCCCTGTATGCATTACTGCAATAACTACTACTGTTAATGGTATAAAACAGGTTTGCCACAAGACAGTCAACTGGAATGGCCAGATAAAAACCATACCTGCCATCTATAACTTCCATCATATAAGGCTCCTTGCTCCCTCACAAGACACCATGTAAAAGATGGCCTGTATTTCACATCTCAGACAAAATGTAGACAAAGACTGGGCACAGCACAAGAAATCACTACAGTATTTCCTCAAGTTTTCTAAACATTCTAGCATAGCCTAAGCCGAGCACCAAAGTATGTGCTTCAGGCCCACTGATTTAAAAGACTCTTTAGAAAAAACTAATTAAGTGAATTGCTGAACTGAGGCCAATACTTTAAAAACATTTGCCTCATCAATCTGTTTAAAAAAATTAGAGTGCAAGAAGACATAAGCAATGATTAATTATTATTATGACTTGCAGACAAGAAAAATGCAAACATATTTCTTGTCTGGATTTTCAGGTCCAAAAAGAAAGCACAAGAAAGAGTCTACTGTGACCGAAGAATTCATATGAACTAGATATATACGAGACTCAAAATGATTATCTTTTTGCTTCGAAGTAGGATGGAATGACTTCATGTTTGGCGAAAGTTGTGGCTACCCTGACATTTTCAGCTGACAAGGCTTTGGACAAACTGTTTCCAGCCTGTGTAGATACTGTGTTATGCTGTACTCCTGCAATTTATACTATTCATTTTAAACAGGGTGGCTTTTGGTATGATGGTGTAGTAAGCCTCCATGGAACTACTACGGTCAGCAAAATCTCTTGCCTTATTTTATTTGCAAAAAATCAGAGCAACAAGTAGCTTGTTTAATCAGCTGCTTTCTACTGAGTGCTTTGTATGGTGTAAGTTTCTTTGTCTACTAATATTATCAAACCACAATGACAAGAGAAAAATGACTGTAGGGAAAAGCTCCTTCTGTCACTGAGAGATAGTAGATGCATATGTGAGAGTGAGTGATGGAAGGGAAATAGGGCTTACAGCTCTCTCCAAATCACTCACAGGAACGGTCAGGAGTGGTGTGCTGACGGGATGACATGCCTGTGAATAGTTTAAACAGTAGGAGATAGATAGTCTACTTGGCAAGAGCCTCCTTCATCCGTTTCCTTCCTCCACCTCACTACCCAAACAGCTAGAGAGACTTTTTTGCTTTTCTGACCAATTACCCGTCATCTCTTTTCAAAGCAATGAAATGTCTGAAACAAATTGTTATGTAATGTTAAGCCCCCCCCCCGCTTTGCCACATTCTGTGCCAGTGCATGTTATTCACCCCAGACCCCACCACAGAGATCATCTGCTGCCCTAGGCACAGGTACCAGCAGCAATTTCCAAAACACCTCTACCTTAGAGCTCCTCTACTAATCCAATAAAACCTTTTCACAGAAGCTTATGGAGTCTTGTGTTGCTGGCAGCTTTCTAACAATGTTATTTCAGTCTTCAGCTTTGTGACAGAAGGATTACAGTAATGATAAATCCAAAGAGGGCTTCAAATTCCCTCGAGCTGGTACGCACACATCCCCCGTCTCCATAAATCTAAAACCAGCACCACTTACTCACAGGCTTCCCTTCCTGACCTTCTCATTCTCACAAGCCAGGCCTCACAAGATGGATGAGCACTGTGTGGCCTGCTGGTACCAAAGGACCACTTGCCCCTGACACAATGGAAAAAGGCAATCCAATTGAAACAGAAACAGGAAAAAACTTCTTAAAAAGTGAATAAATAAAAAAAAAAAACACACAAAAGTAAGTACTTTGACTTTGTAAGCATCATCTTGAAAAATTTGATAAAAGTATTGATCTCTCCCAAGTGTGGCAAGTCTGTGCAGAAAGCATCAAGATTTCATCTGATTAAAAATGCATTCATTTTGGGGTCATTGTGGTTTTATCTTCTCCCTCTATCCAACCCTTTCCACATATGGAATGGAATTGCTGAAGGAATACAGACATGCTTGAAAACCCCCACCACCTCAGGGAAAAAAAAAATAAAAATAATAAAATAATAAAAAAAAATCTGTCTAGCACATAAGAAAAAGGGGGAGACACTTCCACACATTAAATCAAAGACCTTGCTCAGGAAGCAACATGCAAGGTAAGGCTGTATTACAGAGACACCATCCAGATAAGTTTGCAACACACTCAAAAAAAGAAGAGTTTACTCTGAAATCAAGTAAAGACACTGGTATTAACATAGGCAGCTGGAATCCCTAATGCAAAGAAACAAGTTCACTTTTACTGTGTACGGGCTGCCCTGCATCAGTGTTATGAGCACAAATCCTCCTCCATTTAAACATATACTGTTGTTAGCAGTAGTGAGCTGTAATGAACTGAATTATTCATTAATAATTACCTTGGGAAAAGGCTGCATACAAATATTAATAGCCAGGACCAGCCCCCCTCCCTTCCAAAATGCAAGCTCAGCAGGAGGGCACTGACCTCTGAATCTTCCCTTTTCCCTGGTGGCTCTCCCAAGGATACTGTGCCTTGCAATGGTGTGCACACCCCTCCTAGTCCAAAGGACAAACACTCCCCGTACCCAGAGGCACTATGCCACCCGTATTACTGTGTCCCTCCCCACATGGCTGTGGAAGGTTTACACTGACATTTAATAAGCAATGAGCCCTCATACAAAGACAAACTGAGAGGCACGTATTTACTTCAGGCATACTGGCAGACACAACAACAGGGCTACCACTGCAAGTCTCTGGCTTTAAGAGCCGATGTGGTGCTGAGAAAGAACAGTCACAACAATGGATAAGAAGGTACTGAGGAAAATATACTACCAAAATTGACAAATTTCACTGCTTTTCCATCATTGTCTAACTCCTAAGACTCATTAAGCACTGCTTGACTGCAAAATTACACACAATATATAAGAAAAGTCAGGTAACCTGCCCTGATGCAACAAACAGATAGACAAACTCAGGATAAACAGACAACTTTGCTATTAATGACACCTGAGAGCTCAAACTTATTTTGTTTCTCTTGCAGGATTAGCCACCTTCTGCCTTTCTCCATGACTACTACATCTGTAAAGCACATGGACAGGCTCCTAATGCAGAGCAAGAAAAGTAGCTGAGTGGTTACAGACTTCTTCACAACAGAGGGAAAGGAGGCCCAACAGCAGCCATCTGCTCCCAATGGCTCCAGTGCACACACGCTGAAGACAGCACTTTTTTCCCCCCTGCCTGCCGCGGGGTAAGTCTACCAGTGCACTGCAGTCAGCTTCTTAAGAGTAATAATATATAGCAAGTACCAAACTCAAGTTGATTGTAACTTCAACACCCAACTGTGAGCTCAAACACCATTCCATAGAGGCTGCCCGTGATTCTGAACCCGGTTACAGGTATATGCATCGGTGTCTGTAAAATATTGACCCATTTCTCCAATGCCCTGTCCCTGCTGAGTGAAGACCCAATCTGAAAGATTCTCTGGGTGCCACTTTCAGAGAAGTATCTTCTGAAAGTTTCAAAAAATCATCAAGAATAATTTGATGAGGAACAAAACCAAGAGCTAATATGCCCAGGTTTATACTCATCTAACGTTTCGATTGTCAAGTAAAAATTATACATTCCCGTGTATAATTAACCAGGCTAACTAATCTTGCTTGACAAACACAGATATAAACATCAGCTTTGACAGTGAGCCAAAGCAACCACTCTAGGATCTGTGCCAGTGCTGAATTCCTCAGTCTGATATCATAAAATGACTTGTCTGTTGTATTTGCAGTTCCAGTGGCTCTGGACTCTGCCGGCAGCCAGCCAGAAGAACAGATTTGAACTTACCCTTTATGCCAGAACATGTGCATTTGATTAGAAGAAAGAGAAATTATGCATATTTCTTCTGGATAATGGTATTCATCAGACCTCCCATTGTATACTAATTGCAAGGCACGCTGCTTACACACGTATCAAAAATACTTCGTAACGTATAATAAACCAGTATATTTCTATAGGCAGTATTGCTCTTCAGCTCTATCACCAGTTTTGTTTTCCTGTACTTCAAATGAGAAAATTCAGCATTTCACTCCGTTTTAGTTGCAAAGGATACAATTTGAATGCTATAGAAGAGAAAACTTTTCTTTCTTCATACATACATGCAAAAATATCTCACCTCATTACATTAGTTACAAGGGACTTGGTAAAACCACTCAATCCAAGCCCATGACATGTCATGCATTTCTTCAGCCCTCAGGACCAGACATCTTGGTAACAACCTGCTTAACAGACCACGTTTCACAAACTACTTAAGAATACCCCATCGTGTGTGGTAGGCAGAAGGACCCTACCAGAAAACCCTACCCAATGCTTTGGTTTCCAGCACTCACTGGCCATGAAGTGCCACCACAAAAGACCTGCTTCTCCTGTGGCAGTCAGAGAGGCCACCAGGGTGAGCAGGGAGGTGTCATAGCTATAGGTGGAAGATGCAGAAAACATCCCACAAAAAAGTGAAAGGCCCACACAGAGACTCTGAAGCAAGTTCTCAATAAGGTTCACATCCCACAGGGACTAAATAAACTAATCTTACATTGAAAACACATTGGTTTTTTTCTCTTCAGGCCATATACTTGCACTGAATGCAAGCCGTTGGGTTCTGAAATAAAATCAGTCATGGGCTTCCTTCAATACAGGTCAGCTCTCAGGATTATGACTTTCTGCCTTATTTTCTAACCAGCAGGACTTACTAGCATCAAGCAAGTGACAACACAAGTTCAAGGTCCCCAAAGGCAGCCCTGACATAGATTTCAACCCACGATGGCACCCGAGAGGATACCAATGACTCACAGCAGGACACGCTGTCATCAGGACTAGGGTGCAGAGTCCAGGCAAGGCACAGCCACACCAGTTCAAAGTACCTTCCACCCCTCACCCACGAGGGCCAAGGCAGCCCACTGGCGGCACATCAAGCACCAACTCAGCCACAGGGGCCACGAAAGCAGGTGCTGCCAGCATCACTGCGGGACACTGCCTGACCACAAGGAGAGCTGCCCTTCTCCCACAGAGGCAGAGTGTGAAAGGGGGAATAGCCACAGCCTCTCAGCAGCAATGAGCTATCCATCCATCCTGCCACAAACATTTCCACACACCAGCCATCTGACTCGGTTCCTAGAAAAAAAAAAAAAAAACCAAACAAAAAAGCCACCAAAACTATGGGCTCAAAGGAGACATTTCTCAGATGGCTTCTTCTGGAATATTTTACTAAATTTTTTTTATGTTGTTGCTTTTAATTTATATTTTTATAACAGGGACTTTTCTACAGGGCAGCACATCAAGCCCCCACACATGCCATTTAACCCCAAGAACAGGCACTGGCACCTGAGGAGCAAGAAGCTGCAGCACATCACCCCTTCCGCTGCCATTTCCAGCGCATCACCTAACACAGGTGTGCTCCAGGTGACTGGCCTCACAGATCAGGCTGCAGCTTTGCTTCCAGGCCCCAACTACCCACCAGCTCCAAAGCTCTACCAAGCATCAAAGCTCGAGCAGAATGGAGACAGGTCCTCAAAACTAGAGCAACCTCTGTCACATGAACCTTTTCACTCTGAAGAAAAGCCTGAGCTATCCTTAATCATTTACCTACTAGAAAAAAGGAACCACTGCATTATTTTTTATAAAAGAGAAACTCTAGCCAAGGAGAATGCAAAAGCTAACAAGCAGTACATTGGGTCTGTCAACAAAAGAGTGCTTTAGAAGAATGTTGTCTGGTTATTTTGATCATTTAACCATGTTAGCTAATATTTTAAAATACGACTTACTCCAAAGACAGATTTGGATCACTGGTCTGAAAAGATGAAAGGTTACATTTCATTATCAGCCCTCAAATGTCAACCAGCAGCTCTTAAAGAGTATCCAGTACCTTCATAGTTTTACTTCTGTCCATTCTCTTTGATGCAATCTTAACTTTCTTGTAATGCTGTTGAAATTCATTCAGACTCATTTCTCTCATGTAGCTACAAGGAAAGTTTCCTTTATTGGACAAAAGTCCTTCTTGTCTTCTTACGTTTGTGTAGCTACAAAAATAATATAAAGCACTTCACACTAAGCAGATAGTAAGCTGACGAAAGTTCATTTACTAAGCAAACTTATCCCCCTCTTCTAGCACTTAGGCTGAAGATTAAAGTCATACTATTGGTTTAAAAGCATAAACCTCTAAATAATGAGGCTGATATTACATAGATTCATTTTCAAGACAAGAGGAGTTAAAACGTAGCCAAAGGCTTAAATTTTAGTTTAGTTGCTCTGGACTCTTATTTCCATCTAATACCTATATCTCAAAACAGTAATTTCTAATAGCACTTGTCCAGCTAAGAAGTTCTGGTCCAGTTGCTCAGAAACACCCCACAACCTTCCAGATGTTAAGCTGTGGAAGTTTTGTGGGCATCCATTTATGTGTATAAGCTAGTAGATAAAAATACACTGAATGTAGGATTTTTGTGTATGCTTTCACAAAACCAGAAGACAAGCAGAATGACTGAAAGGTAGAAGGGAAATGTCTGTAGGTGACGTGGGAATCTGCATGCACTGTAGTAGTCAGTTGGTTAGTCATAGGAATATCTTCTGTCTGAAGGCATCCCACATCTCAGTTACAGATGGCAGCTGCTATTCCAGGGCCACACATATCCATGGCACTTATTATTATAATAAGGGGAATGGTTACTATTAATTTCTGACAGAAATTCCTCATAGTTTTACAAATTATACTGAGTCCCTTTCAAAGCTGAACCGTTGTGTAGCACTTCCATATACTGGAAGAGAAGACATCTTTCACACTAAAGCACAAGGGCCTAAAGTCTCTCTTTATAGAAAGGAGCTATTTATAAAACACTCTGTCCTGTCTGTTACTGCTATTTGAACAAAAATGACTGCAAGAACACTGCAACTCAGGTTTAAAATAATCTCTACAACCCCAAAAGACCTTTCCCCCCACCCAGTGCCAACGGCCTGCATGCATCCAGTTGACTTTTTTTTCCAAATACCTTGTGAAAATGCTGGACAACCTCCTTTCATTCCAGTCCAACTTTAATGTAAGCCCCTGCTTCCCCCACACCCATGTAATCAGCAGTGTAATGCAGCAGTGCACTTCCATCAGTAATCAGACAAATAAAAGTCACCCAGAGAAAAAGAACTAGGATGACCGTAAAGGCATGCCAGAGCAGAATGGTTATTTATACCCCGTAACACCAGGCTCGTACCAGGAGTAAATGAAATCCACTCTAGTCACATTCTAAACCAAATCTACACAAGGTTTAACTGAACTGATGATTAGCAGTTCAGTGGAGCTAAGCACAGGAGCAATGTTTCAACCTTTTATTATACCCACCACTGTGTGCAAGTGTGCAAGGGCACGCACACAGGTTTTAAGGTGTTCCCAAGCACTTCTAGATATCACCATACTGCTTTGTTTGCTGTAAAAAAAAAATAAAAAAATAAAAAAATAAAAAAAGAATCTCAGTAGCACTCACACATCCCCCTATTCAGTGCAAATGAGGACCAACAGAAATTATGACTTTTCACTTCTGTATTTTAAAAGTTTCACCATTTCTCTTTCTGGCATATCACTAAAAGAAACAGGTGTTTTGAAAATGTACAATAAATTCTAGAGGTCAAGTCAGAAACAAAGAAACAGGGACATTTTCAGCATTTGGGAAAATGAAGCAAACTTAGTTACAAGCCAGTACACTTCTGCCTCAGCAGAACTGAGAGGAGTGCTGAGGAGAAACAGTTGGGGGTGTTGGCTGATGAGAAGCTCAGCGTGACCCAGCAATATCCAGAAAGCCAACTATCCTGGGCTGCATACAAAGAAGTTTGACCAGCAGGTCAAGTGGGTGTCTTCTCCCCCATTTACTCCCCTCTTGTGAGAGCCCACCTGGAGTCCTGCATTCAGCTCTGGGTCCCCCAATATAAGGTGGCTGTGGAGCTGTTGGAGGCCAGAGGAGAGCCCCAAAGATGATCAGAGAGCTGGGGCACCTCTCCTATGGAGACAGGCTGACAAAGCTGGGCTTGTTCAGCCTGGAGACGACTCCACGGAAACTTCAGAGCAGCCTTTCAGTCCCTAAAGGGGGCCTTAAAAGAAACCTGAAGAGGGGCTTTTCACAAGGGCAAGTGATGACAGGACAAGAGGGAATGGCTTCAAGCTTAAAGAGGGTACAGTTATGTTAGACATTAGGAAGAAGTTCGTTACTGTGCAGGTGGTGAGGCACTAGAACAGGTTGCCCACAGAAGCTGTGGACTACCCATCCCAGGAAGTGTTCAAGGCCAAGCTGGATGGGGCTTCAAGCAACCTAGTGGAAGGTGGCCCTGTCCATGGCAGGAGTTGGAACTAGACGATATTCAAGATAACTTTCAACCCAAATCATTCTATGATTCTTTCCTTGTCTGTTTTCACAGAATCACAGAAAAGCCAAGTTATCCCAAACTGAAGTTAAGACAACGTAAGTGCAAATAAACTTCACTGGAAGTAAACCTGCAGTACAAGTGTCCTCTCAATTTCTGATAAGAAAAAAAAAACCCAAAGCAAAACAAAAAAAAAGTTTGCTCTGCTCAGACTGAGCATCCCCTGGTTTATACCATAAACCCAATGCAGCAACGATAACCTCTTGAACTATAAGACGCTGGCATGAGTTAGACCATCGAAACTGCTTTGGGTATCTCATGAGCACAACCACCCAAATAATGGGATCTGAGGCAAACGCCGGCGCAAGGAGCAGGCAGGTGCTTCGGAAGCTCTTCCCACCACCTGAAAAAATGCTCCAGAGTGAAGGCACGATCAAGGCTAGACCTTTTTGGTGGGGTATTCCCCGTGTTGCCGGTCCGCTCTCTCCGCAGCTGGGGAGAGCGACAGACAGCGAGGGGTGCAGCAGGTCTCCGGTCCCACAGCCGGGAAATGGAGCTCCGCTTGCAGCCACCGGGACGGTGCGAAGCGATCCCGGCGTCACAGCCAAGGGCCCGACCGGGATCCGTCAGCCAAACAGCCCGGCGCAGACCCAAGCAGGACGGCGAGCTACACCGGAGCGGCGCAGGCAGTCCCGGCTCGACCTCCGCACCCGGACGCGCCGGCAACGGCTGGCGAGCGGCTACCCATTGCGGGCGTCCCGCGCTGGTCAGCGCCAGCGCCTCCGCCATCTGGAGCAGGGCTGCGGGGACAGCCCAGCCGGGCTGCCTGAGCCGACACCCGCGGACAGCCAGGACACCGTACTGACGGGCGCCCGCGGAAACTTTCTGTCAGGTCTCACCAGCAGCTGCGAGGCGGGTCGATCCGGCCGGGTGCCGGTGCCTGCGGGCTGGCGCCCCGCGGCCCCTTACCTTGGATCGCTCCTTCACGTAGTACTTGCCGAGCCGGCTCCCGCAGTACATCACCAGCCGGTCTATCAGCGTGAGGAGGAAGTTGATGGCCTCGCAACCCTCCTCCGTGCCGCCGATCCACTTGATCTGGTCGCCGCGGAGGTGCCGCTTGGCCACGCCGCGGCTGGGGCCGGCCAGCTGCCCGTCAGCGAGCTCCCCGTCGCGATGCATCCGCTTCACCCGCTCCAGCACACAGTCCCCGATCACCTCCCCCAGGAAGTTGTCCAGGTAGCAGAAGCCGATGTCGTGCAAGCAGGGCACGACATACTCCAGGGCGATTCTCTCCAGGTCGAGCCTCATGATGTGCCCCAGCGGCATGGCGCGGCGGGGACGGACGGGCGCGCCGCTGCCCTGACGGCGCCCGCGTCGGGAGGCGATGCCCTCCGGGCCGCCGCGGACTCCAGCCCGAGCCAGAGGGGAGCTCCGCCGCGGTGCGGGGCCAGGCGAAGTAAGGCGAGAGAAAAGTTTCTCCGCCGCGGCGGGCTGAGCTGCGCCCGTGCCGGCGGTGCTGCCGGAGCTCGAACAAGGTGCGGGAAGCTGAGCCGACGACCCCCGCCCACGACACAGCCGGGTCGGCAGATGGCCCCGCGCTGATTAATACGGCAGCTACGTGCGGGATGTGTGCTCGCTCCGCCGCACGTGGGTGGAGCCCGCCCGCACGGCACAGAGCGGCACAGCGCCGCGCAGCACGCACCGCCCCCTCCCCGCCCGCAGCCGGCCAGGACAGCCAATCGGCTGCTCCTGGGGGCGTGGCTATCCCGCGGGAGGGAACATGCGGCGGGGCTTTACACACGTGCGCGCGGGGGGCGGGGCCTGCGGTCCCGCGAGCCCCGCCTCCCCGGGGGTGGGCGTGGCCAGCGCCATTGAGGAGTTGTCCCTTCGCATGTCGGCCCAGCAGCCCGCCGGGGCACCCGCACCCGCCTCGGGGTCCTGGGCCGGGCCAGGCGGGGTCTGTCGGCGCGCGCCGGAGCTCTCCCACCGCGTCTCGCTCCGCGGTGGCGGTTTGAGCACCTGGCGGAAGCATTTCGTTAGGCGGCAGGTACAGGTCTCCTGGGCCAGCAGTGCGCTGTTCTGTGAGACGTGTGTGTAATAAAGTCACGGTTCCCTGAGTTATTTCCCCCGTTGCTGGCACCTCCCGGGCTGTCGGTGACTTCGTGCCGTGACAAACTTCATTCCGCGCTTCCAGGCGAAAACGCGTCTTTGCCCGGCGTTACCGGCTTTCGGTAACGCCGTCCCTGCACCAGCCGACCACAGAACACGATCCCGCTGCCGCTGTTCAGTCCGCCCCGGACTAAACGGCGTGCACTCAGCTCAAAATGCTTTACGAAAAGTTAAAAGAACTGCCCAGCTCCTCTCACAGCACCCAACACGCCCGGGATTTGCTAAGCAAACAGACAAACCAACCAACCAAGTCTCCACAGAGACCAAAACTACAGCAAAGCCACGTTACGGAGAGACGGTGTCCGCAGGCGAGGGGGGCTGGAAACCCAGCGGGACAGGGCATGGGGGGACGTGCCCGGAGGAGCCGTGTCGCAGGCTGGGTCGAGCGCCTGTCACGTCCCGGCACAGCGGCCGGTCACGGCGCGGGAGTTACACGCGTCTCAGCTGGAACTCAGCACACTTCACCCCGTCCAGAATCCACGCTGAGTGTTCTCCCCGTCCAGCCACGAATCCCGCCAGGATTGCACGCAGCCCTGATGCTGCTTGAGCTGCGAACTGCCGACCCGGACACACGCAGGAGCGGGTCACGTATCCCACGTCTGTTCTGCTCGGGCTCTGCAGCGTGTGCCCCCCAGCACACAACACCAAGCACAGGTGGGGTCCTCCAGAATTACGCCCTGAGAACTCTATCGAGAGCCAAGCGATCAGATAAATTCATATGCGGTGAGATACAGATTGTCAAAGGACTTTATTCGATTTAGATACACACTTCACATTAAAGTGTGGTTATAATTAATAAGATACAATTCTGAATCTTATTAATCCCTTAAGGCTTCTCTGAAGAATCAGTCAGGCATGGTAAGCTAAGAGCAGCTGTAATAATCAGCAAGAGATGCAAGATTAGTTCAGCTGCAAAATGTCAATGTTATGAAATTTAGATACATTAGGAAAGATTACGGCTGCATTGTTCTACCGTTCACACATTTTTGTCATGTAAAAGCCCTAAAATCCTTTGATTTTCTTGTTTTTTTTCACCCTCTTGTTTACATGTACATGTGTGCACACAGCCCTGTGCCAGAATCAAGTATTTGTAGACTCTGAACATCGAGCCTTTTTATCAAATGTGATGCTGCCACTTTGGCAAGTCGAGGGCTGAGAGGGCTATCTTCTGGCTGTAGCTGAAGCTGGTCATTGCAGCTCTTTTTTTCTCCTTCTGATAGTCTTTTTGCATCAGGAAAAGCCACCTTAGAGAGAGTTGTGCCTTAGAAAGTCGAGTCCACAGCCTCACTTGCAGCATAATGTTCACAGAGTTGTGAATGTTTTTATTCCAAGAGCATCGGTAAGTTGTCTTCCTCAGGAGGGCTTCTTCTGCTACTCAGCAACGCAGGTTTTCTGGTGGACATTGTGCTTGTTTCCTTGAAGCACATCAGTGTTTTTCACACCTAGCATTTGCAGTATCAGTCAAATGCATTATGTTGCCATGTGAAGACAAAACACCAGGAGAAACAAGCCCCAAGAACAGTGATTTTACCTGCAGGTATTTAGCGGCGCTATTTTACTTCAGCTGTTTGCTCCCCCCTGACTTGTGGGAAGCATGATGTTGATGAAGGTGCATAGTAGAGACTCTGACTGCTTAGGTCACGAACTCATTCTGGATAACGATATGGGAAATAATACTGGATGCAATATGTAAGCATGGAAAAAAGGTTTCTAACCTAAGCAATCACAATCTCTATCACACACCAACACCACCAAGAATTGCAAATTTCTGCCTAGCCCACAGGCACTCTGCAAGAGCTCTCTCAATCCCCTTAGGGGTACCAAAGCTGAGTGGAGAGATGCTGGGCTACAAATTAAGTCATGAACTTGCCAATGAAAAGGCAAAGTAATCCTTAGTGCATACTATCTTGCACAAGGACCACCCACAGAAGAAAATAAAGCAGGATCAGATACTGAACCTTCCTGAGCACTTCTTTTGCTCAGCCAACCACTCCACAGCTCCCCAAACAAAGGGATCGTGTAGCACATACAATATGAGTATTGCACAGGTCATGAATAGAAGCATGAAGGTGTGAAATAAGGCAATTCACAATGTCACCAACACCTTTGGACACCCACAAAGTTTGTTTATAGTGCTGTGTATCACGGGCATGAAAGGCGTCACCACATTTTAATTAAAAATCCTACATCATTCAATTATATATGAGCTATCCCTCTGCCATGTAAAGTTCTATTTATCCTTATACTGTAGAAACTTTTATTTTCCATTCTAAAATTAATTCTATATTTTCTCATTTCCCACTCTAGAATCTCATCTCCAAAACTTTTGATTCCTGTGTATCTGCTGCTTACACCTGCCTCCATGGTACATACTGATAGAGTTCAGTAGACTAAACCAGGACATTCTGCTGGCAGAATGATTTTAAGGAGGTTTGGTTTAGAGGACAAGGGTGATTGGTGTCAGTAAAGCCTGAATACCTTACACACTAAAGCTTTTTTTTTCTTTCTTTTTGACAGCAGTGTTTACAGATGAACTGCTCCACACTTTTTAGGGCAGCAAATTCTAGACGTTTTGAGTCTTCTTTTCAGATTCTTCCGTTCAGAAAGCCAGACCCCTTCTGCGCAAAGAACTGAATTTCAAAGGACCTAGCAAGAGAAAGGGAAGAGGAGAAGATTATTCTTTATATCAGTGAGAAACTGAGAAATGGTATTTTTAACACCTCAGAATGTGATTCGTAGAGCTGATGTCTCACAATCTGGTAAGACAATAACTGAAGTCCTGCCTACAGAAGGAAGTTTTCTGATGATGTGGGTATGGTTATACAACCACTCTCACAGAGGGGCAGGCAACATTTGTAGGAGGGGTGACATACCAGCGCTAGAACACCTTGCCATGACTGCCTGAAATATTGCTAACACACCTGTCCTTCCCACTCCTCTGCAGCACGGTTCATCCCCTCCTCTGCAGGGCTGACAGAAGGGAATGGATGGGTTTGCCTCAGCCACTTCAAAAGCACAAAGTGCAGAGCCTTAAACTCACCTTCACTGGGGGCTTAGCTTTACACAAAAGCAGCAGGAGCATCAGCACCTGTGCCTTTCCTCTGTCATCTGTGCAGGTAGCAACTCCTGGCATGTTTTGGTGTGGTGTCTCCTCTGACTACGACAGTGAGACTCACTAGAGCTCCTTTGTCAGCACCCTTAATATTATGTCATACTGAAAGCAGGTGTGAGAGCAAAGGTGCGTGTCATGGCTTGAGCTGATCTAGCAACTCTTTCAGCGCCTTTTCCCCCACACCCCTCTTTGCACTTGCTTTGGCACACTTTGGACTCCTCCACGGCCTATCCCATCTGCTAAGGTGGCAGAAAAGCAACCCTGAGAAAAACAATAGAGTCACTGTCTGCCTGGTCAGGGAGTTGAATGTCTTGGGTCAGGTCCAGTGAGATCTGCTGGAAGGATGGGAACCATCAGGACTGACCCCTTTGGGCAGGGGTGAACAATTTATTTGATAGCTGAGCCCTCACCAATGTCTTTCCTCCACTACCACAGTCATCTGGCCTGTATCAGGGTTCAGAGTTACTTAACTTGTGATAAGACTTCAGGGTAGGCTTTGATTCAACTTAAGATTTACTGAAGATTGCCTCGTTTGTAGTAGACTGTGAACGTGCGTTAACTGGTGCACCAGTATCTTCCAAATCCTAGTCTTGCGAAAAAACAACTCTATAAATGTTGTTAATACTAGGGGAACTCAGCTACCATTAGCCACAACTGTTTTCTCAAAGCTTTTCTAAAGCTTTCTAGGTGTAAAACTGGCCCTCTGGGAAGCAAGATTTCCAGCTTCCTGATGGGATTAAGTACCCCTGTCTTGTTACAGCAGTCCCCGAGATACGCTGAGACTTAAATTTGCAGCTTTTACTGGCTTGTCCTACATCTCTTCTGGAGGAATGGATGTTTGTGTCATGCTGTCAGCTGTTTGAAGAGCGTGGGGTGTTCAAAACTGTCCTGTAGGGAGTTAGCAAGTGAGCAGAATGCAAGTGGAGCAAAGTTGCATAGTAAATGCAATTAATGCATCGTCTGACAATATAGCATTTGGCAGCTAATTTCATGGCTATCAACTATCATGCTATCAAGAACTTGGATCTAAGTATGGCTCTGAGGAAAAAAAAAGGCAACTACTGAGGCTTTCATTATGTAAGCAGAGAAGTTCAATGTGGTAAGTAACTAGTGCAAACAAGGGAAAGGAGTAAGCTTTGCTAGTGTAGTATTTTTGTAAAAGATTCAAGGATTTTTAAATTAATAACTTTTTAAGAATCTGACTCTACAGACATTCTTATATTTCCATGTTTTAGAGAGGTTTCTGTTACCTTTTTATTTAGAATGCTAAATTAAGAGCTACTTCTAGGGCAAGTATTTACATTTGAAATTAAATAGCAAATTATCAGAAGTAACATTATGATTAGCTTAAAACTGATTTCTTTTTTAAATAGATATTCTTCTCCAAAAACCATATCTTTTGCTACCAAATGTATCTCAGTGTTTCTGGGATTAAACAGTAAATCCTGACAACAGAGAAATAAATCTACCCCAAACGGTGCATTGTAATAAAATAGAGAATCTGTCCAGGGAAGCAATAATCCACCGATCAGAAGACCGGAGCGACAGCTGATTTAGCTTGCCAAGGATTTCAACTCAGAGTGAATTCAGAAATATAAATTTTGAAAGACAAGAAATCAAAGTTCTCAACATTATAGAGGACCAGGCTTTGAAATCTTTCGTATGTCTTTTCTTTCTCAAAGACATTAACTAGTCATTTAACATCAATACTGGTGAGGAAGGTCAGAAATAAAGTTGCTTAACATGTTTTTCCTTCTGGTTTGCAGTTGCTGAGTTTTCAGATTTCCAGTTCACTCACAGCTTCCAAGGAAAACAAGAAATATGTATATGATAAGTATACGATGTAAACAGAAATCCCCTTTCCACCCCCAACCAAAAAAAAAAAAGAAGTAGGATCTTTAGGGATAGACAGTTTTAGGGATCAGACTTTCCACATTTCCAGTCCTATTAGTCAATGAATGAGTAGTAGTTTATTATCTGGATTTCATAATTAAAGCCTCTGCTTGCAATTGTCAGTACAGCAGTACAGGCAAACTTCATTTCTGGGAAATCTCTAGCTGGCAATGAAAATTACAGTTGGCTTTGAGAAGTTACTGTCCTCCTGAAATGCTGGGACATGAAAGTGAGACAGTAGAATTGTCTGGGCTGTTGTTGGGCTGTTGTTTTTTGTTGGGTTTTTTTTTTGGAGGAGAGGGTGCTGTGGTTTTGATTTGTTTGGTTTCTGTTTGGTTTTGTCTGTGTCTGTGTGTGTTGCTGAAACATAGAACAGCAGAAGACCTTATACATGAAGAAAAACAGAATTCTGGTTCTTCTTACATCTTTCTGATTGAAATCACTACAAAAACATGGTCTTCAGTATGGGTGAGTGGCGATACCACTTTATCTTATTTCATCTTCCTGCCCTTTTATTTAGAAAGTCTCTACCTACTACTGGAAAATATCTGAGGGGCTCAGAAAGAATACATTTTAACTCTCATGCCTTATCTCTCAAGAATTACGGTCCTCTGCTTGTCTTTGGAATATGGTATGTCCAAGTTAAACAAAGAGAAAACAAGATTCTTTAAACTACCTGACTGAGAAGCCAAAAAGTCTTCCTGTCAACCACTTTAAGACAATTAAAGCAGTGTATTTCTGTCCTTTCTTTTCTATGCTACAACTATTGGTGCATTTATATACCTACAAAGGTGTTTCATACTGTCATATAGACTTCTTTTGCATCAGGAGGAGAATAAATCCTATAGAATATAAGGCACATTCACATTGCTGTATTTATATCCACACCAGTAGTTGTAACGATATAATCATTCTGTCAAAAAAAATCTAACAAATACTGGTTATAAATGTTGTGTGTAGCCAGGCCATAAATAACATGACACCTCTGCCTAATGAAATGCCTATCTATACCATAATTTTTTTTTTCAGTTGTGTTAATGAAAATATACTTTGCTCTTTTTTTTTTAGTTGTTTTATTAAAAATAGTGTTGACTTTTTGCATAAAGATCACAACAAAATAGTTTGGATCTGGGTTTCTGTGATACAAAATGAATACAAATGTAAGCTTTTTCTATATTCTGTGTTTGATGATTAGGAGCAGATGTTCATGGTCTTGGACATCTTATTGTATGTATAATTACTAGAGCTGTCCTCCTAATCATAGCATGCAGAATTGATCACTTACCATATCTAATTAAAGCAATTTTTCTTCCTAATGCAGACCCATGAAAGTGCTGTTCCCTAAATTCTGTTCTGAATGGCTTGCTAATAAAACTTATATCAATGATTTGTTTTCCTCTCTTAAATTAGTGTTTCTAATAAAACTCATCTATTTTGTAGGATGTTTGCCAGATGTTACTCTGAGCAAGTACTGCCTAAGTATTATTTTGGCTGCATAAAATGTAAAATACGTGTTCATATCAAGTTATAAAATTAATGATTTACACATATAAATAGTTGTAGTGCCAGCCTCAAAACAAAACTGCAGTCAGTTTTTCCTGTACGCAAACACCCTCATGTCAGGACATACACTTTGCTCAGTATAAAATATTATTTGAGTTTTTTTTTTTATTTTTGATAAAGTTTAATTAAGATCTTGACACTGATGTACTTCTGAGGATCTCGTTGGTTCCTACCTCTTGTTCATACATTTGATTTTCTGATTAGCAATTTATTTCTTCTTTTAGGGTTTGTTTTTTTTTTCATCAAGAGCTGATAGCAAGCTATCCAGCCACACAGTGGCAACAAAAATCAATGTTATTAAGTGATTATCATAAGTTAAAAGTTAACAGCAGAATTCACAGTAGGTATCAAACACACTTGCAGAGCTTCCAGCTCATGTTGGATACATGCTACACTATTCCTCTAAAATTCCTTGTCCTGGTGTTTGAATAGGCTGAACATAGCTTTACCAGCTCTGACACTGGGCTACCACCCTCTTTGATGACCAAATGACATCACCTTTCACAAACCTCATGAAGCTCAGTAAAAAAACCCACCACTTCTAATTAAAACCTGCCTTTTCAAACATACTCTGCTGTTCCCAGCTAGCCAGTAGTGTCTCTCCTCAGCGAACCTTTCAGAGGCAATACAGAAAAGAAAATCAAATACTTCATGTAGTGTGTAGGAAAAGCAGATTCTTAAAGGAATTTTAAGTATTGTGGACAAAAAGATGGTGTGGATATCTTTTCTCATAAGTGGTGATTTTGTGTTTTTTTTTAATTGTGATTTACAGTGCCCTGTAGCACTGAAAAGAAATCTATGTGGTTTTGTGCAGGCACAATATGGTGACTTAACTGTTAGATAAGGGTGCTTAATGGAGAAAGACTTTGTGGAATCACTGTCTTACCTAATTAGTTATAGAAGCATAAGGAGTGAAAAATATTATAACCAAAGGAGTTCATCATTTATTTAAAATGCTTTCTTAAAATATAAAAATAAAAATAATTAATATACATTTAAAGCATTCATTTGATAGACAACCCAATGCTCCTACAACTTACCTTCTGGCCAAAGCAAGGTTCCAGTTATCCTAATTCATTGTCACAATGGATTAATTCACCTTAATTCATGGTTTTCAGTATCTGTCCATAGAGGCTGATGTTAAATTATTTCTTTGTCTGTTTCAGTATGAAATGTTAGCATGTCAGGATGCCAACCATATCTGGTATGTCCAAAGAAAGCCCCTAGACACAGTGACCATAATCTGCTTTTGAAGAGGGACATTTTTGACACCCTTTTTTTTCCCATAAGGGACTTTTTGAGCTGTCTTTCCTGCACAGAAATTGTAGTAATTAGACTCAGTTCAAAATGTCATCACTTAATAAACAGATCATTCTTGCTTTGCAATTCCTTCAGTGCCTTTCTGGGGATTTACAAGTCAGAGGGTATATAGCTATTTACTGCCAAAAATCCCATGGAGGTTCAATAGCAACCTCAAGGGAAGTCAAATCTGGAGGTTACAGAGCAGCACCACTTATGGGAATGTGGGTTGCCCAAACCAGAAGGAAGCAGCTAAGATCTTCAGTGAAGACTTATCTTGATTTAAGATAATTTGAACATATGCCAGGTAATTGCCATACCCAGAAATTGGAGCAGCTAGACACATATTCAAGGCTTTATGACTGTGGTAAGTGAGCCTCTACATGATTCATTCTTTAGTAACTTTCAGAGAAAAATATCTATTTTTTTCTGGGTGAGTGGGTAAGAAAAACACCCTGAGAACACTCATGACTAAGCTTGTCTCCCCATTGTGTGGTGGTGAGGGAAACTTCATCTGGGCTCTTATCTGTGCTGATGTGATCTGAATGGTCTGTTATGACCAGAACAAGAAAAAATCTCCAGCCTTAAAACTGTTCCTTTCCTCTCTTCCCTAAGGAAGAAAAAACTTATTCATGTTTTGGAAACAAAGATTTTAGCAAGTAACCGCACCCTCACTTAACTGGGAATTATGATGTGATCCTGCCTTCTGGCTTGGGGGTGAAGAATCACCTGAAGAGATCTGTGCTACATTGCCTGTAATTTCAGAGGCTGATTACACAGGTTTTTTTAGGCTTGTTCCAGGTACTAGTCTATCCAGGGGCCCCAGAAATCTATTCTTCAGGCCACGTTATACCCCAGGAACTACTCTGCCTTTTAAATGTAAGAACTGCCATTGAAATCTTGCATGGGATCTCAGTAAAGTCTTAGGAAAAATACACATGTTTCTTCTGGCAGAGTTATTGCTTTTCTAGAGGCCAGAAACTCAACAGATTATAGTACATTGATCATTGATTGGATTGATTCATTGTTCATGATTTTCTTATGTCTCTGTTAAAAACTACATCTTTTCCATGAAATAAAGATGAATTCACATTTTAAAGAACATCTTATGAATAAGCTGCTGTTTCAGCAGCAAGTTGTTTGAGTATAATTGAGAACTCAACTTTTTTGTTCAGACATGGACTTGGGCAGTGGATTGTGCCATGCAGATTTCAGGTTATGCTTACCTATCTTGCCTTGTGATAGAAGAAGAATATATAAGGGCAGTATTTATTGAGGAGATAGGGCGCAGCGGCAACATCTAACACTGTGCTCTAAGGAGCTTGCTGTGGCCACTGAGGGTCTGCTCTCATCTCCCAGTGCAAACACAGTGATGAGCCAGCACTGGAGAGGGAGAGGAAGGTAGGGAGCCAGAGAGGTCGCTTGCCAGAGGCCTGTAAAAACTCACTGGAGGTAAACTCTCTCAGTCACGTGGCTTATAGTCATAGAAACCTGTTAGCATTCACATACTAAAAGACAGTACTTTACAGGATCACAGAATCAATCACAGAATCCTAAGGGTTGGAAGGGACCTCAAAAGATCATCTAGTCCAACCCTCCTGCAAGAGCAGGGTAACCTAGAGTACATCACACAGGAACTTGTCCAGGCGGGCCTTGAATATCTCCAACGTAGGAGACTCCACAACCCCCCTGGGCAACCTGTTCCAGTGCTCTGTCACTCTCACAGTAAAGAAATTTTTCCTGATGTTCACATGGAACCTCCTATGCTCCAGTTTAACCCATCACCCCTTGTCCTATCACTGGACAGCACTGAAAAAAACCTAGCTCCATCATCCTGACCCTCACCCTTTACATATCTGTAAACATTGATGAGGTCACCCCTCAGTCTCCTCTTCTCCAAGCTGAAGATTCCCAGCTCCCTCAGCCTCTCCTCATAAGGGAGATGTTCCATTCCCTTAATCATCTTAGTTGCCCTGCGCTGGACTCTCTCCAGCAGCTCCCTGTCCTTCTTGAACTGAGGGGCCCACAACTGGACACAATATTCCAGATGCGGCCTCACCAAGGCAGAGTAGAGGGGGAGGAGAACCTCTCTTGACCTACTAACCACACCCTTTCTAATGCACCCTAGGATGCCACTGGCCTTCTTGGCCACAAGGGCACATTGCTGGCTCATGGTCATCCTCCTATCCACCAGGACCCCCAGGTCCCTTTCCCCTTCACTACTGTCCAGCAGGTCAGCCCCCAACCTGCACTGGTACATGGGGTTGTTCTTCCCCAGATGCAAGACTCTACACTTGCCCTTGTTGAATTTCATCAAGTTCCTCTCTGCCCAACTCTCCAGCCTGTCCAGGTCTCGCTGAATGGCAACACAGCCTTCTGGTGTGTCAGCCACTCCTCCCAGTTTAGTATTATCAGCAAACTTGCTGAGGGTACATTCAGTTCTCTCATCCAGGTCGTTGATGAAAATATTAAACAGCACTGGTCCCATCACCGACCCCTGAGGGACTCCACTAGTCACAGACCTCCAGCTAGATTCTGCCCCATTGACCACAACTCTCTGCCTTCTTCCTTCCAACCAGTTCTTGATCCACCTCACTACCTGATCATAGAGCCCACACTTCCTTAGCCTATCTATGAGGATGCTGTGGGAGACAGTATCAAATGCCTTACTGAAATCAAGGAAAACCACATCTACCGCTCTACCATCATCCATCCACCTAGTTACTTGCTCATAGAAGGCTATAAGGTTGGTCAAACATGACTTCCCCTTGGTAAAGCCATGTTGGCTGCTCTTAATGACCCCCTCATCCTTGATATGTCTAGAGATGGTGTCAAGAATAAGTTGTTCCATCGCCTTTCCAGGGATGGAGGTAAGGCTGACCGGTCTATAATTGCCCGGGTCCTCCTTCTTGCCCTTCTTATAGACCGGTGTGACATTTGCCATCCTCCAATCCTCAGGCACCTCACCTGTTTCCCACGACTTACCAAAGATGATGGAGAGTGGTTCAGCAATGACCTCCACCAGCTCCCTCAGCATCCGCAGGTGTATTCCATCCGGACCCATCGATTTATAGATGTCCAGACTACTTAACTGATCTCTAACCCAATCCTCATCTACCAAAGCACACTCCTCCTTTATCCTGACTCCTTCTGGGACTATAGGAATCTGGGTCCCCCGGGGAGAGTCTGCAGGAGTAAAGACAGAGGCAAAGAAGGCATTCAACACCTCTGCCTTCTTTATATCCTCTGTCTCCAGGGCACCCACCTCATTCAGCTGTGGGCCTATACTGCTTCTTGTGTTAGTTTTATTCGCTATGTATTTGAAGAAGCCCTTTCTATTGTCCTTGACCCGACTTGCCAGATTAAGTTCCAAGGAGGCCTTAGCTGTCCTAATTGCTTCCCTACATCCTCTAACAGCTGTCCTATATTCCTCCCAAGTGGCCAGCCCCTCCTTCCATAATCCATAGATTCTCTTTTTCCATATGAGTTTGCCCAGCAGTTTCTTGTTTAACCATGCTGGTCTCCTGGCTCCCCTACTTGACTTCCTACTCATTGGGACACTCTGATCCTGAGCTTTGAAGAAGCTTGAATGCTGACCAACTATCTTGAGCCCCTTTACCACCTAGTACCCTTTCCCATGATACTTCCCTTAGCAATTGATTGAAGAGGCCAAAGTTTGCCCTGCGGAAATCCAGAAATGTGGCCTTGCTAGGTATTCTATTCCTCCCACACAAGATCCTAAGCTCCACCATCTCATGGTCACTGCAGCCCAGGCTGCCATTGACCGTCACTACTTCAACCAGACCCTCCTTGTTGGTGAGTACCAGATCCAGCAGCGCTCCTCTCCTAGTTGGTTCGTCCACCATTTGCATTAAGAAGTTATCATCAATGCACTGGAGGAACCTCCTGGACTGTGAATGATTGGCTGTGTAAGTCTTCCAGCAAATGTCAGGGTAGTTAAAATCCCCCATAAGGACCAAGGCATGTAGTCGTGAGGCTGCTTTCAGTTGCCTGTAGAAAGCCTTGTCAACTCCTTCATCTTGATCAGGAGGTCTATAATAGACCCCCCCCAGCTGTGCCACCCATATCAGCCTGTCCCTTAATTCGCACCCACAGACTTTCTACTTGCTCCTCATCTGCCCCTGGACAGAACTCAATACATTCTAGTCGCTCTTTCACATAAAGAGCAACTCCACCACCTCGCTTTGCTGACCTATCTTTCCTAAAAAGGACATAGCCATCCATGGCCACATTCCAGTCATGTGAGCTGTCCCACCATGTCTCTGTAATTGCCACCAGGTCATAACCTTTAGACCGCACACAGACTTCTAACTCCTCCTGCGCGCATTGGTGTACAGGCTGCGTGCATTGGTGTACAGGCATTTCAGGGAGCAAGCAGAGCACGCTAGTGGCACCCTTGGAAGGCAGGAGGCCTTCTGGTCTTCGTTCATACTAGAACATTGCCCCACTAGTTCAAACCCAGCTACAACCCCCTCGCACTTCGAATCTAACCTAGAGCTCTGTGAGTGAGCTCTACTAACTCTTGCCCAGGTACCCTTTTTCCCCTGCAGGACAGGGTTTAAACAACTACCCTTTCCCTCAAATGAAACAATAGATTGAGAGTTCTCCCTAGTCTGCCATTCTTCAAGCCCTAGCATGTTTCTCTTGGGCTTGTCCCCAACAGGCCCAGTTATCTCCCCTTCCCCCTTCCTACCTAGTTTAAAGCCCTGTCGATGAGCCCTGCTAACTCCTGCCCCAGAAACCTTCTCCCTCTCTGGGGCTGGTGTATCCCACCTGCCACCAGTAAACCAGGTGTCTCATATAGCAGCCTATAATTGAAAAACCCAAACCCATGCCTTTGGCACCAGTCCCGTAGCCATACATTAATCTGCAGTCTCTTCCTATTTATCTCTTTACCCTTGCTTGTAACAGGTATGGAGGCAAACACCACTTGTGCTCCAGACCCTCTAACCAGCTGTCCCAGGGCCCTGAAGTCTCTCTTCATTGCCCTTGCCCTGCTTGTAATAATTTCATCACTGCCAACCTGAAAAACCAGCAGCAGATAGTAGTCAGAGGGCTGCACCAGATCAGAGAGTTTCCTTTTAACATCTCCAATCCGAGCCCCAGGTAGGCAGCAGACTTCCCTGTGGGATGGATCAGGTCGACAAATGGGCCCTTCTGTTCCCCTCAGAAGGGAGTCACCCACCACAATTACTCTTCTTTTCTTCTTGGCTGAGGAAGTTCTAAGGCATGGGGGTGAGTGACAAGCCCTAGGTGACTCACTAGATAGTTCTACCCCTCCATCTCCATTTACCTGGCCCTGTAGTTCCAAGACCTCATACCTGTTATTCAAGGGCAACTGGGAGGAGGGAAGAGATTGTGAGGGTTTTTGCTTACCTCTCCGAGGAGGGACCTCCCTCCATACTTCCTTGTCCCTTAAGTTTACTCCTTCTGTCTGATGGTAGGAGGGAAGGGGATCCATCACTTGTTCAATCACTTCCCTCTGCCCTTGCCTTAGGGTGTGGCTCCACCAATCAATTTCACTTTCACACTCTCTGATAGCTCTCAACCTTTCAATGTCCTCCCTCAGTTCAACCACCTGCTTTAGCAGGTCATCTCCTTGCTGACACCACACACAAGCGGTGTCACTGGCTCTGTCAGATACAAGTGCCAGGCTCAGGCATTCACTGCAGCCAGAGACCCGCACGGCCGCATGTCTGCAGGAAGGCTCAGTCTGGGTACCCACGTTATTCCTAACTACAGGTTTTGATCGAGTGGTGACCATGATCTGTCTGGTCGATCGGTCCGTCTACGTCTCTTTGCACAAGCAAGCAGTCCTTCCTCCTCCTGCGCTCCAGGCAAGTCCTCTTGATCAGGCGGTCACCCCACTCGCCTGCCCACGCAAACTGCTGTGCAAACTGCCTCGGCCCTCTCTGGTCGCCGCGCTCCTGGTCGCCGGCGCTCCCTGGGCAGGTTTTTAACCGCTCACAGCTGCTGCCGAGCCTCCTGGATGGATGGATGCTCAACACTTTGCCAGCCCAGCACACAGGAAGAAACTGAATGTAGAAAGAAAGGAAAACGCTTCTCGTATTATTCCGCCAGCCCTTCTCAGAAGGCTGTAAAAGATATTGGCTGCATATTTTCCCAGCTTGTCTCCTACCACCTAGGGATTCCTCTTGAAAGATATTCCCTTAAGGATCCTGTCTGGAATAGTTTAACATCTTTCATTAAATACTTCTTTTGCTCACCCTTCCCTATCCCTTTACTTCAGTGTTCCCAGGAGAACTTTTACAAGATGTTGATCTTGCACAGTAGGGGAAAAAATACTCAGCACCCAAGGCCTTAAATGGAGTTTTTGCTTCAAGACTCTAATTAGGGTTTAAATATCTGTTTTAAAGTGGGGAAATAAAAGGATCAGGACCTCAAGGAGCAAATTTCTGCAATATCATTCTACACCTCTGCAAAATGTCTTCTGAATGTTTGAACCGGGGAGGGGGGGGTGTTAAGGGGGGGTGTGGGAAGAGGTGAGCATGTATTTTGTAAGCTTATGTCCAGAGGCCAACAAAACACCAACAGAAGCAGGAAATCCTACAGTGTTGACAGTGGCAAGTTAGCATGGTATACCTGGGAAAGTATCCCTCCAGAAGTGTCTTATTATTATGGACTTTCCTGAAGCATCTACTGCTGCCACAAGGAGAACAGTAAGTAACTGGACTTCTGCTCCAACCTAGTATGGCCTTCCTTCTGGGAAGAGCTAAGAAGACAAGCAGCTGGATGCAATTCAGACACTGGAAACAACACTGGAAATAGTAGTAGGGAATACACTGGCAACCAGAGGAAATATGACCCTAGAGCTAGAGATCTGAAAGCATGCAAGCCATTGCCACTTGCCAATACCTACTTCACACTCCATCAAGTCCCCTCTTCCTCCTATGGAGCTCTCAAATGACTTCATCATCCCACAACAATATCTTGTTAATAGAGTTCAAGTGTTTTGTAAATCAGTGTCCTTTTATTGTAAGTGATAACCATAACAATAGACAAGAGATTAACAATAGATACAGTAGAGATAAGCACCAGCGAGCAGACTTACAATCACTATATCACAGTCATCTACTTAGTCCTACTTCTCCTGTTCCCACTCAAAACAGCAGTACACCCCATGCTCAATGTGAACTTCACAAATCCTGTGTACCAAACCCCAAGTAGGATGGGCAGTCTAGTGTAGTTTTCTTGTTGAGCTTGAGCCATTTTATGAGATGCTTCCATTTGCCTGTTGGCTTTCCACAGACCTACTCCACACCCTCTGTGATTACTTGCCACTTGTTGGCTCTTTTAACAGGAAGAGAGTATTGCATTTCATCAGCCTGGAAAAGACAAGACAGGCAGGAACATCTAGTATCCTGAATATCAACTAGGTGACTGGGGAAGGAACAAGTCCTTACTAAAGGCTTTTAGTAACCAAATGTTTCCTGGATTGCCTAATGTTCTTTTCCAGCCAGGGCTGATGGCACTGAAGCATTCCCAGTGACCTAGACAGTGACATGAGAGTTATTAGCTCCTGGTTAACTGCCTGGCAGGTGGGTGAGGATAACAAAAAATAGCACCCACAAACAATTAGGAACTTGGAATGAGTGTATATGGAGACTATAGTCTCCCTGTATGTTTTCTTGCTGAAAATTCACAGCTCCAAGGACATGATGGTTTGTTTCATTGCTGGCCAATATAACAACCAGATTCAGGAAACTGTATGTCTGTCCTGCAAAGACAGCACTCACAAGCAGTTAGGCTTAATTCCTCTCACACATGTCCTACACCCTTAGGCATAGGTTTTTCCAGCATCCTTCCCACTGAAGCAGGGTATATCCTGACCTAACAGAGGGAAAAGGCTTAGTTATTCAGTCCTCATCTATGCAGGTGATGAAAGGCTCAAGAATGAGACAGCCAAATAAGTTAATAGATTAAACAGAGCAAAAGTCAGTGTCTGAACCTCAGCTCCCACTAATGTGGTAAAAGCTGGTATAACAACAGGGCCCCAAGAGCATCCTTGCGCCTGCAGGTCTGGCTGCAGGGTTCAGGGTCCTTTTGGTGGCTGTGGGAAGAGGCTGCCAGGCAGTGCTGCTGTGAGCCTCAGCAAGGGCTGAACCCCGCTTCCCGTGGGGATAGATAGCAGGCTCAAACTTGTTTTGAGCCAAGCCTCTACCATGTGTCTCCTACCAAAGTTTGGCCACCTCAGGGCTGTCTGACCCTGGCTCCCCTCACTAGGCCTGATCCTGGCCCCAGTCTGCGTGCTGACATCTCAACCTGGCCATATCCCTGTCCCAAATGCTCACCAGCCTGCCCTGGTGCCTGGCTGGGGAGGGTGTGATGGTCCTGGATGGGAGGCCATGCCTTGCCTGCTCAGCGGGTGGGAGCCCCAACTGCTCACAGCACCCTGATACACAGCTGGTCACACTGCTGAGGTTTCTAAAGAGGCCGACTGCAGTGAGTAAGATTGAGGACATTGGACATTGGTTATCCATGCACTTCCACACTATCCATGCAGAGAGAAGAGCTAGGACATGACAAGGGGGATCAGAGTTAGCCACCAGCAACATTTTTTTGGGTGAGCAAAATCAATGACCTTGTGCCTCAGCAGCTGCATTTTTAGCGAGCTGCTGGGTAAATTTGGAAAGACAAAAGCATTATTATGTTGCTTGTGCTAATACAGGTGTATCTGATGCTACCATATACAATAGATCATGACTGGAATAGTACTACCCAATGCCCATATTTCAAAGAAAATGTAAAAAAGAAATTGAAAGGCTCCTAAAAAGAATTATATGAATTGCAGAAAACCTGCTTCACAGGGAGCTTGAGGAGACTGTATTACTTTACAGAAAGAAAAGTCTTCAATTTGGTATACAAACATACAAAGCAACCCAACAGCTAGAAGCCAAAGCTTCAATTCTAGATTAGCAATAAGGGGCACAGCAAAGGGAATAACTTAGAAATGCAAAAACCATTTTTCCACTATTTGAATTACATAAAAGAGCATTAGAAATTTTCAAGTGTCCTCTATCTTGACCCAAGCTAGGAATTAAATTACAAACACCACTGTGAAAGTTCAATGGTTTCTACTACCCCTGTTGGGTAAATATCTTTTACCAAATTGAGGTAAAGATATTGGAAAGTACAATTTCCTTGGTCCTAGTTTAAGAAAGAAAACTGAAGAGAAAGGCAGTGGGAGGTGGCCCTTCCCTTCTACTCAGCATTGAGAGGCCAGACTTGCAGTAATGCATCCATTTTTGGGCTCCCCAGTATAAAAGAGACATGGACATACTGGAGACAGTCCAACAAAGGGCCACAAAGATGATAGACAGGAGCATGTCCTATGAGGAAAGGCTGAGTGAGCTAGGGCTTTTTAGCCTGAAGAGGATAAGGATCAGGGGGATCTCACCTATGTATATATGCAAACACCTGAAGGGAGGGTGTGAAGACAGACAGAGCCAGTTGTTGGTGTTGCCCAGAGACGTGATCAGAAACAATGTGCACAAACTGAAACATGGCAGAGTCCATCTGAACACGAGGAAAAACTTTTTTACTGTGAAGGTGACCAAGCACTGGCACAGGTTGTGGAGGTTGTGGAGTCTCCCTCCTTGGAGATACTTAAAAGCTGTCTGGAGGTGGTCCTGGGCAGCCGGCTCTATGTGGCCCTGCTTGAGGAGGGGCTTGGACCAGATGATCCCGAGTTCCCTTCCAACCTCAAGCATTCCATGGTTCTGTGGTTCTGAGAACAGAAAAGACTGAATGGGTTGTGAAGGTGAAACAAAATTGTGGTAGCCACCAGCATTGCTTGCATGTATTTCTGACAATGATATGGCATGAATCTTTTTTACTTGTATTGCAGATGGTTTTTTCCTCTGGTCTGTGGAGCTAGATTTTGCCCTGGGTTTTATCAGTAGGGTCTGAAGCCAGATCACTCCAAAGAACCTGTGATCTGGGGTCCTTCCTCCAATCAAAGATCTACCTTTTGATATGGTGGCATTTGGCCCTGGGAACAGAATGAAATGGAGCCTATATGAAATGTCCAGCCAGTCTCTGCCAAAAGTTTCTAGGGGAAAAGTACGAACGCCTTGAAATGGATGAAAACACAATGTAAAACAACAGACCCTGTTCTAACACTAAATGGGTTAAGCCTTCTATTCTGTGAAATGAACAAAAGTGCTGTTACTGTTTCCTTCTTGCTTGCCAGTGTGGTTTCCTCTGCAGAAACATCTGTGACAGCACAGAATTTTTGAGGACCTAGTTAGCGATGTTAGAAAAGAATGTTAGTTCACCAGGCAGTGTGGGGAATAATGTAATTTATATGTATATCTATGTTTGTTAAGCATCTTGAATATTCCTCACATCCCCGTGAATCTTGTGTGGTAGTAGCCATGGAATGCAAAAATCATCTAGGGAATTCCTCATCGCTAAGTTTAGCACTGAAGAGCTAATGGCTTCAGTATGCTGTATTGTTTAGATGTGAGGTTAAATTCAGAGATCAAACTCAGATCCTTTTCTGGAAAACCAGTCTAAATACAGTCAGGGTGTGGAAGCTCCATTTCTGACTGCCCTGCATTGGACCTTTGGAGGTAGAACACTTTGTTTAGAAGAGCAGTAACATGGGTAAAGAAAAGGCATTAACTTAGTTTTTCATTTCTAATTCTCCAATCACTAAAACATTATCTGTCACCAGAAGAAGGAGCAGCGTTAAAAGGACCACTGACTTTAAGGAAAAGCACATTCACTGAATTCTTTAGAAAAACAGAGCTTACTCGTAAATTTAATTCCCACATCTTCAAAGGAGCCAGATTATGTAAACTGGCTTATTTAAATCGAAAGGTGCAAAGGATCTAGATCACTGTAGTTCCATAAAATATGTCCCACTTTAATTCAGTTTCATAAATTGTTATATCTAGAATTTACTTTCTAACCAGTGTTAATGGCTCTCTGCCTATGTTCAACCCTTTTAAATCTCCTGACCCATTTTCAATGGGTAAGAAATTGCCTTTTGGTCATATTCCCACATCACTGACGTGACTGAAGAGTTTGGCCAGAATTTTGTGCCTTTAGAATACAAGAGCTGTAATCTGCTGTTAATGGCTACAGCTATGCTTAGAAAGACTGTGAAGTAAAACCGGAGCTGTGCAAACTGCTAGACTTACCAAAAAAAACCAAAAAGTCATTCCTCACTGGTAATAGCTGACCATCACAGGAAAAGAACATTAATTATTTTTAGCTGCATTTATGCAACCAGGGTAAAAGACAGTTAAATTAATAATAAAGACAAAAGATTTCTCAAATAGAGTCTTCTGGAGCCTGTGCCAGATTGCAGTAATGAAAACAGTTTATCAACAAATATTGTAAAATCAGCAAAAGATAGAAACCCATACCTCCATCTGCTGTCTTTTATGTAACATTGGTAAACTCACCAGAGTGGTCAAATATGATGATGTGAAGGTAATCTGGAGTTATAGAAAGTGGTTCACATAATACAGCAGCACCACACTTTTGCCTGATATTTTAGGTGTCTTCTCTTGGGCAATCCGAAAAGGTTCACTAAACCGGTAGTACAGAATACTGGTTTTGATCTCTCTAGCAATGCCTTATATACACTCAGCATAACCTTTACATATGCTAATGAGCATTGGTGCAAGGGGGTAGCACTTTCAAAAATAGCATTGTGTCCTCCGAATTCCAGAGAGATTCCTGCCCATGCATCCTCTTCCCTTTTCCTGGCTGTTACCTGGCAATAGTCTCTTCTGCACAAAAAATTCAACAGTGTCAGCCAAGCCATTTAAATATGGAAGCCACTGCGATTAATGCAGATCTTGCCTTCTTGCTTTACCCCAGCTCCTTAAAGGAGGAGGGAGGGAGTGACTGCATCCTCTGGTTTGAGATAATTGCAGCTCAAGGCTCCAGTGCACACAGCATCTGGCCTCCTGCTGCTGCTCACAACCAGCATCAATCTGTTCACAGGACTTTCAAAGGTGCATGTCCTAAATATTTTGTAATATGAAAATTCAGGCAGACTTTGTGATTCCCATAGGTTACTTGTGATTTTTGTTTTGCAACATTATTTTGGACAATAGAAAGTGTGCTCCTTACACACCTGCTTCTGCCATAGCCCCTGCAGTTGAGGGCATCCTCTACAGGTCCCAGGGCTGGGATTCAGATCAACTCAGCATCCATCTGGACTAGGCAGTAAAGAGAGATGGGATTTCCTCCCATACCTGGAGTCCTGCAGTGAGCGCTCAGCTAGGGTCAAGAGATGCCATTAATAACTGCAGGTTTTGAAAGAGTTGAAGCAAAACATCAGTTGATAAAAAATTTATCCTTGCTAAACAAAAGGGACTGAACAGGAGAGAGAATTTTCGCAATAATTCAAGAGTAAATGATAAGCTTTTCACAAGCTATTTTTAAAGTCCTATGTTGTTGTTTTTTTTAAACTGGTTGTATGTTTGTAAAAGTTGTACATGGATTTAATATTATACGTAGAACTGAAAAATCAGTATATATGAGAAAGACAAGTTTTCCTACCTATGCTGTTTAATTTATGCTGAGAATGGTTACAGTTAGGGCAAATGAGGAGAAAATAATGTAGGTCTTCCAATGTAATACACCTGCCTTACCATTCCTTTTACTAAGTAGTCTAAGATAAGACATGGTGCAGAATGTGAATGGATAAGCAGAAGTATAACATCGCAGTGAAACTGGGAACTTCAGCATTTCTAAAGAGATTACCTACTGTTCAATGCAGCATACTTTTAACAATCAAAGAATAATCTAAGTTAGTTCATTTTGCTAAAGACACTGTCATTTTCTACTAGCAAGACATACAGCATTTTGCTATTTTATGGTCACTGGTGCTATTCCATCATTCTGTAGAAAAAAAGTAATCTACAGAATTGTCCAATTTTTTTTTGTGGTTAGGACAAAATAAGCTTCCCACACTAAATTAAGGTAGATTTAGATTGCATACAAAATGCAAAACAAACCTTTCTGATGCTATCCAAAACCAGCAGCAGGCTGCACCAACTATTACCACTTTTTTACATTTAAAATATTGTATGTATAGTAAAGGTAGCTGACAATAGCAGTTTAAATCAGTTATGTTATCTACTGATATGGGAAGTCAGAAGTACATAAAGGAGCAGAAAACAAGCAAACAAAAATTCCATAAACTGCATTTTAATGTGACAAAAAAAGTTCAGGCTTTATGATGACAGAGACCAAGCAGAATATGAATACTAGCAACTTTTTCAATAAACGTGTAATTTGAATGCAGAGCTTTAGGCATAACACAAAACTTGCTTTGTATTGACAAAATTTCATTCACCCCAAGGTGAGTTTGATGCTGGAATACATTTCTATGAGGAATACTGTTGTTCTTGTGAAAACTGAGGTATTCATAATGACTCTTTAATTATTAGCTGAGACATAGGACAAAATGTGTCTGCACCCAGTGTTGCTAATAGCACCTGGTTGATGTAGGTCTTTGTTTTTCTCACACATCTCAAGTCACATGAGGATAATGTTGACCTTATTTCAAGGAAGAATTATTTATGTCACTTCCTTTAGTTATAGAGGTTGTTCACCCAGACATGCCTGACTGAAATAGAAAGGATGGATTTAAAAATTCAGTGCCAGACACACCGAGTCGACAAAGTACTTTATTTAATCTGTAAAATTAGTTCCACAGCTACAAAAGGCAGAGGAAGAGACAGATTCAGTACACCCACTGAAGAACTCTAATATCATTTAGGCCCTCAAGCAGCCACCTGTCAACTTCTATCCCTAATATTGTCCACATTCTTATCTAGCCAAACTGCTCCATTAGTAATTCTTTTCTCTCCACTTTCACTGTGATATCTGCACTACCGTCTCTTGCACAGCCCAGCCTCTCAGCTCTCTCAGTTTCTTATTTTTTCCCCAACAGAGCCTCTGGAAATCTGACATTCTTGAAGATGCCTTCCTAGGAGTGCTCTCTGGAACATACAATTATTCTGCAATCCTTAGTCACCAATCCTTCTCTTTCCTTTAAACTCCAAGGAAAGGAGATTGAAACTCTTATGTGTCAAGGTGACAAAGGAAAGCTATGTTTAAGCAGAGTATGAAGTTCAGAATATCTACAGTCTTCATAAGTGGACATCCTTAACATCTTCCAAGTCCCTTTCTCCTCTTCCTTAAGTTCATTCTTACTGCTACTTGGAATTTAGCCTGAACAAATACAAATTATAAGAAGTCCAAATCTTCTCAGTCTTAAGTTTCGAATGAAAGAAATCCCCATTTAGCAGGTATACACTCCTAAATCCCTGCTTAAATCTAGCCCTAAGAGAAGAAATTATATTAATCTGCTTTCATTCTGAGTAGGATATCATGCAGGAAGATAAAAAATGCTCAACCAGTGCACTTTGGAGTGTCATTCAGATCAGTCAAATATTCCTATATGCAGGAGCTTTAATGGATTTTCCACTCAGGTACTAGTCAAGTCAAGCCCTCTTCAGCATCAGAAGTGTGCCTTATATCATGAGACACCTTATTTTGCAGGCATATGTTCTCTGTTGTCCACTTTCAGTATGCTATGGAGCACAGCATTAGGTACCAGTCATCTTTGTGTTTATTGACTCATAAAGGTTACCGAATGAAGAGAAATGCTTGTTATGTCATACACCATTACTTGTGTGGACATTACAGTAGGCATTGCTTCTACTCACATTTTAGTCCAATATGACTCCTGTTTTCCACAATTAAGCAGTAATAGGTAATAACTGCCCCATGACAAGTTTATTTTGTAGAGCCTGAGAACTCAAGCAGTGAAGGATTAGTAGTGTTGCTTTTATAGTTCGTGTTCATATTGATGTAGTAAGTAGCTAAACTGACAAAATGGCAGTATTCCATTGACATATCTTTCTATTTTCACTCCTTTATGTAAGTGCGTCCATTTCCATGTTTACTCCATTATCATTCGCTAATACAGGAAATAATTGAGACAGATTTTCTTTCAAATAGTGCTCTGCATCATTGACTTTATTTTAGCTTTGCTGTAGTTACACTAACAAAAACAAGTATGTGAGATATGAATGGTCTTGTCACAGCCATTATCTTTCTCCTGATGGCTTTTTGAGTTCAGCATGGACTGTACATGTAGCTTTTGGAATCACAGAAATAAAGGCAGGAAAGGACCTCAGGAGGTCACCCATTGCCTCTCCCTGCTGCAGGACAAACAGCCAAACCACAGCTAAACAGATCTGAGTTCTCTCTAGCTGTTAACATCTGATCCATGCCCATATGACAGTCGTTGGTAGCTGTTCACCTCAGCTTCAAGATCTGATCTATTTATAGATGCCACGATTTTTAATAGATAATGTGATTCATACTGTGCGTTGCATGTATAGCTCTTTCCATTTTGCGCTCTTACTGTCTCCCTTCACAATGCTCCGTGTCCTCTGCAGGTCTGAAAATCTAAACATTGCAGCAGAAAGAAGGCATTTCCACTGTCCCTTTACCCAATGCTATGATCTGCAAATAGTTTGCATCAGCTTCTGTGTTCTCTGATAAATCCTCTGCTTTCACAACCCTGAGGAGTTATAAATAGCAACACATGATACCGTGTCTTGAAAAAGCCACCCAACTTCCCAAGAAACTGATTGCCCAACAGAAAATGCAGGAAAAAGAGCAAATAATGTACCAGGTAAGCAAAAAGTCCGAGATTTTGTTTCACTCTTTCTTTCATGTGCAAAGCACTCAGACACAAGTGTAATTTCTAAAATGATGAAGTTTGCAAAGGCTGCACAGAGCTTTCCTTGAAAATCCTTTTGCACAATGGGAACTGCACTGGGATAATGAAGTGGTCTCCAAGCTGGTGGTCTGTGTTCTAGCAATACATTACTTTCCAGGTGTTGTTTTGTTTATTTGTTTCATCTTCATACTGCCAGGCATTGTTAAAATTGCTATCGAGAGGCCTACATGTAATGGTAGGAGCTTGTGTGCAACTATATAGAATTTACCCACAGCAAAATGTGCAATGGAAATTTTGCCAGTCTGGGATTTTATCCTTGGGACCATCCCTCTCTTCAGAGTTACAGATGACGTACAAAAGTATTACTAGCTTTGCTTCAGAAGCGGAACATCAGACAATGAGCAAACTTTTCTATCACTGTTGCTAAGTGTGTCTAAGTAAAACTCCAGCTCATTGCCTTAGAAATCTTGTCCTTGTGCTTTTTCTGACAGCATTAGCAAATTGTACACTTTAAAACCTTGTGTGGGTTTGGACGTTGGTTGGGGGTTTTTTTTTGTTTCTCTCTGGGCGGGAGTTGTCTAGTGCAATGTGCTTACACAGTGTCATCACAGTGAACTCTAGCTAGAGTAATGCCAGGAAGAAGAGCTTGACAGTATGGAACAGATTTAGAATAACCAGCAAGGGCATAGCCTCACAGCAGCCTTGACAGAACTTGTACCCAAGTGCCTGCTAACTTGTACAACCTTGCTCTGTATAGAACCTGCCTCACAACAAATGCCAGGGGTTAAGAATGAGAAGTAAGATTTGATTTACACCATAGAAACAGAAACTTAGAAAGATTTAGTGGTCAAGGTATTAATTTCCAGACATAAGTCTCAGGCAAAATTTTGAGACCTATAGTCCATTCCCACTTTAGGATGATGCACTATGATATGCTGTATTGTAATATGTTTCAGGGGAGGACAGCATACTAGATTCACTGGAGAAGAACAGTTTCATTCCCATCTGGGTCTGAAAAATCTATGGCTTGATCTTGGGATCTTGAGAACAGTCACTGAAATAACTGACTCACATAAACAGCAAAGCTTCTCCTATGAGCAAAGTTGTTCCATGTCTTCAGTACCAAGTCTAAAACCTGATGTGTCAAAGACAAAAATGCACTGGTACTTAGTTGACAGCTGGGCTTAAACCACAACAGTGATATACTGGCAACAGTTGATTTGCAGCACCCCAACTTTAAACAGTTATGTCATGCTGCAAATATTTCCAGAGACACTCACAAATGGCAGACACGTATCTGCCTGTTAGTATAAGGACATGCAGAGGAGCACGTTTCCAGCTCTTCGTCATTCAAAAGTGATTGAGACAATGTCCTAAATTCCAGTGATCCAGATGGAATGGATGCACACGTAGGACCCAATGCATACAAATCATCCCACTAGACTCTTCACTTAGCTTGTTCAGTTCCTTTTCAAGCAGAGTTCCTGTTTATACTAATGTGACTACTTTCACAAGGGAGGTTGTAAGTGTACGAGTCATTGCACTGCTCCTAAAGATAGGTCATGGCCCTTAAGTACACATTTATCAAAAAGCTGATAGGTAACAGATGATGTAACATTGGTGATTGAAGAAGACATCTTTTGGCAAAATAAATTACATGGAGTGAATTAGCTTTATGGATCAAAACCCCATAAAGCACAGTAGGCCAACTGAAGAACGAATGTTTTTATTACTGAATGCTTCTGTTAACAAGAATGTAACGTAAAACCTGCACAAGAACAAGCTAAATTTATTATAACTCAGAGAAGATAATTAAGTTCATTGGGATTGCTTCTAAGAATGGTAACTTTAGATGATTTTAAAAAGTTCAGCTGAAACAAAAAACCTCTTCTTAGGTTTTAAGGACCCAGAAGAGTTATGTACAGCAATCCTAAGAAGGAGTATTTAAACCAGGTAGATAAATCATCTGTATAAATGTATACTGTCAAAGTAAAAGCAACCAGGAAATCTGGCCACGTCATGGATTTCCAAGTCTCAAGTTTAGGAAGATGAAGACACCAAGGAGCTGTTTGTCCAGCTAAGCACATGTAGTGTGGCTTCTGAAAGAGGCTAACGCCAAAAGAGAATGAGAACTTGCTGGAACTATGTTTAACAGTCAGGTTGGGAACAGAACTGTGATTTTAACTGCTGCCAGTGGAAGTCTTAATTGATGCTGCTGTTCCTTGTTCTGCAGCTATCCATCTATGTACAAATATGTATATGCCAGTCACAGCACTACTGCTCTTTGGGAGACTAAAGCAGCAGTGCCAAAGTGTTACAGAATCTGGTAAAAACTGGCATTCATACAGAAAGGTATTTGTGATTTTCAGAAAGAAGGGAGGTGACAGCACAGTATTTGCAGAGGATGCTCAGTTGTGGAATGATATGGGCAGAAGGGACTATGAGTATGCAATTTGGGTGAGAGCATACAGTGTGGAGATTACACCTCTTTCCTTGACTGTACGCGTCTCTCAGGTTGCAGACATCTCCAACACCAGGGCTTCTAGCTTTGCTCTACACAGGTCTCATCAATAAGGATTTCAAATTGCCCAGGGCATTCAGTGATTCATCTTATATAATAGCTCAGTGTTGCAAGCTGATGGAGCTCAGCCAGACTCAACAACAGTGGAAAGTTTTCAGTGTTTTTTTTCCTTTTTTATTTCAAGACTGTTACCTACCCCTCTGCTCACAAAGCCCTGCTCAGAGCCCACTGACCATCCATTCCATATATCTCACTGCAGGGTGCTTCAGTTTTGAAAACACTCAGTTCCCACAGTGATACTATTCCTAGCATGTGAACAGCATAGCTCCAGCATTCTTCCTGGGGGACATCCCTAGGAGCATATGATGTTTTAAAGCAAGCTGGAGACCTGAGAACCACACTTGAACAATCAGATATAAACTTACAAGATTGTCCTAAGGAGGAAGTATGATGCAGGAAAGTAGTTTGCTGAATTTAGAACCATAACATTTATGATATTTGTGTTGCAAGGCAAAACCCTGCATAACCAGACATTGGGTAATGCAGGTTCAGTTGAAGCGGTGTTACACGTCTAACCATTTACCTCCCTATTTCACTCCAATAATCATGTTACCCAGGGACAGGCCTCCTGAAAGTACAGGCAGGCTTTCTGTGGTAGATTGCTGATATTCGCTCAAAAAGGCAAGACCACCGAACCTTTGTACTTGTCAATATTTGTACTCCAGCAGCTGGTGACTAATGGCTTAACACATTGATTCTTGTTGCCACCCTCCCCCTGTCTTCCAGGAAAAATAAGATTCAGTTTCCCAACTCAGGGGATTAGAAAAAAAATAAAAAAGTGCAGCCCAACCCCTGTCTCCAAAATAAATATTCTTTATTCTCACAGCGTCCTTTACATCCAAACGCACCCCAGGCTTTTATTAAAAACAAAACCAAAACCAAAATACTCCACCCACTACCAGCAACAAACCCAGCAGACAGTGATGTCTATTTTAGGGACAAAGCCTTAGTGTTTTGTGTGAATTCACTCAGGAGGTTTCTACTTGATCTAGAACGAGAGCCCAAGACTCGCATTTCAGTACCCTGTCAGCTGCATCAGTACAACCTACCTAGTACTACCCTGCCCAGCTCTTGCCTGCAGATGTTTGCATCTAACTTGTAGTCATTTATTGGCAGAGGTGGGGAGGTTGAAGCAGCATGTTTAGTAGCCAAGTATCACCCCCTGCACCCCTGAATACTTCAACTTACAATACATCAACTTACAGTTGCTGCCTCTCACCACTACACTTAGGTAAAGAATGAAGCAAACACAAACCAAGTTCATTCTGTGTACAAGCACGGTCAACACAGGCATAATTCTGCAAAACAGCCTGCAAAGGGCCAAAGACCTGGAGTTCAACTCCTTTGACTTCCAAGATCAAGCCTGGTCTTCTCACCTACTGAGTTTAGCTTATATCATTACAATTCACTTTACTCCTCCTGTTTATGAAAATGGCTGGTCTTATTAAGTAGGAACTCTCTTCTCAGCAAAACCAAACAGACCTGTACTACATTAAGCAGGCAGTCACATTACCTGCTATGCCAGGATGTAACTCACCAATGATTAAAGTTTGATTTCCTTAATGAATTTCTGAAAGTGTACAGTTTCACATTTTATAACTGTTAGAAAAGATAAAAACAAAAATGGGAAAGGGAAAACAAATACAGCCCAAGGAATCATTAAATTGTCTTATGCTATGATTTTTCTGCCAAGGCTACCCAAAAGGAAAGACATCAACAGTGAAGTGGTGCTTCTTCAGACTTTGCCTTTAAGGAGCTGGCTCTGCCAAGAAGTCTTAGTGCAATTCTTAGTTTATGGCAAGATTTAAGTCAAGATTGCAGCAAGAGTACTGTGTGTCCCTTCAGCTCAAGGGTCCCATTTCTTGGGTCAGGTATTGCCAAGACATCCTGTGTGAAACCTCTTCCCCAGCCCACACGCAGTCCCAGAGATGGCTGATGCATTTTACGTAACAAGGGTCCAGTTGTCAGAAGCCAGAACTGGAACTCAGATCAACAGAACAACTCAGAACAATCTTCTCCAAGAGTATCTTCAGCACTGGGATGAAGCAACACAGATTTTCAACCTATATTTATTTGTTCATATGCAATCACTTGCTTGTCATAATTACCTCTACAAATCCACCTACACAAGCATAAACCAAAAAGGCTACTTATTTTTCTAAAATGAAAATGTTTCTCCAATAAAAAATTGATATTGCAACAAAAATGTGTTTTCCTTTCTTTCTTTGTGAAAAAAAAAAATCTGTTGATCTGTAACATTCCAATTTTTGCTAGAAATAGTTTTTTCCAAATTTAAGTGAAATAAATCTACAAATTGGTATTTTTGCTCCAAACTTACCAACATCTGAGGTTCTTTGGGAAGACAGTTTTACAGAAAACTACCTGAACACACAACATTGTTATTTCTTTCTTTTTCCTATTGTTTTTGAAAGGTTTTCCACAGCAGTCATTTACAGATTTCCCAGAAAGATAATGCCTGTGAGTATATCAGCCACATCCCTCAGCTGACATTACTATTCCTAATATTGGGGGTTGGTACTAGATGATCCTTAAGATCCCTTCCAACTCAAACCATTCTATTATTCTATTATTCTAATGCTACATTTATGTGTTTTAGGATAAACATCTTAAACTGGAAAAAGCAACATTTAGCTAAAAGTCCTCTGCATGAACTACAAAAGCCTGGTCAGGTAGCAGAGTGAAACAACTAAGTTATGTGAAGTGGCAGAAAGCCGTTGGTCAAGCTCCAAGATGATAGGGTGCTTGAGTTAAAAAAACAAAATACCTGATCACTTGAGCTGTTACAAGATATTGCCAAAATAAACCACAATTATTTATTCAGATGATGTCCCTTGGCTTTCCTTTCAGGAAAACTGCCAGGAAATAAATGAAGTATTCACTGAATCAACAACCCAGAAAAGACACTTTAAAGAAAAGTCTGAAGTCAGAATATGTAACACGCTTCATTTAACTAAGCAATATAGTTAGATAAAGACTTGTTTTTCTTTAGCTTACTGAGATTGCTTCTTACTATTTAAAATTTACCAGGTTTATTTAGAATGAAAACAATTAAATAGTGCAATGAGTTATGCCACCAACAAGAAAAGACACCCAAAATAATCCATTTCCATTTATGAGAAATATTTTCCTCTCTAATTTCTCTCTTTCTTATCAGTGCTACTTGGCCAGTTTAGCCTTTAGTGATTTTGCTACATGATATATTATACACAGGGGATAATTAAGTTGATCATTACCTTTTAACTGCCTGGGTTCTTTTCATTAAACATGTACCTAAAAGCCTGGGTTATGAAAGCAATAAATACAAATAAGGGGCAGTGGTCTGGAGCTCATCAGCCATTTTCAGTGTGGAAATACACAGTGTCAAAATCTGAGAAGCCTGAGGTATGAGATCTCATGCTAACAACTGCTGCCTTGCATAGGAAACATGGGGAATACATGGGAGTCCTCTAAGATTGACTTGCCTTGGGCCACCTTCTGAGAGATGTGCACCAGTGGAAATCAAGTCTCTTATCCTGTACTGTCTGGATCCATTGGCTTTGTCAGAACTCAGGCAAGAAGTACAGAGCAGGCTGTAGGGAGGGTGGAATAGTGGTGGTAACAACCATGGGCAGCCAAGTGAGGAGGGTCATTTAAAGAAAGGCACACAGTATCTCAGGATGCAAGACCTGAGAGCCCCTGGCATGTCTGCTTTTAACTGCCATATGTGTGTCATTTATGCTTGAAGTCAAAGAGTTGCTAAAACAGAAAGGTAATATGCCCAGTGGCTGTGAGAGCAACTGCTGTAATGTTAGAATACTTCATGGCTAAATTAATTTAACTGATACATCTGACAGCACAACCTGTTTCTTAATACCTAAAGCCTGACTAATGCAAAGCATATGAAGAGAAGTTAAATTACAATGTACCCCATCTACAGTTTCTGTGGTAAGTAGATTAGCTCATATCTACAAAAATAGTGACATAACTCTCTCCCCCTACCTCTTTTCAAAGGAAATATATACCTTGGGCACAACTGATATAAACCTATACACGATTTTCAGTAACTGTCTGGTGTCAAATGAAACTCACAAAATTGTTTCATTAATCCTGACTAACAATTGGGTCTAAAGCACTCCGAATGAAGTGTGAGCCAATTTCTCTGTAAAAGACCTACTAACAATGAGAGAAAACATGAATAGAGAAGTTTTGAAGAACCCCAACTTTCTTTCTGTTGCTAAGGGATACAGTTCCTTGGTATACCCCATGTTCTCAGCAAGTCTGACTCACAAGAAATCTGGCTTTCAGTAAATAATGAAAGTCCTGCAAGGCTGAAAACAATGTAAGAAGGGTTAAAAACAAAACCTTATCAAATAACCAGCAAATGAAGTACTACTTTATACATCCAGTTGCACACACTAGGTAGGATTTACTATACAAGTGCTCTCTATAGGCTATATAACACACCTGGAAAATGGTTGTTGAGACAGATTGGACGTTGTTCCATTTGGAAAGTGGTGTTTTTACTGCGCTATTCCTCCTTCTGTTGAGCCCAAGCAGCTCCTTGCTATTTGTGTCCTTTTTTAAATTATTTTCTTTTTCTCTGCAGCAGATGCCACTGCCAAGTATCTTTCTCATACAATATCTCCCTGTGGCTCTCACTTTTCATAACCTCTACTTGTTACATGGAATGGTTTCAGGGACACAGAGGTTAAGGGTGGAACTTACCCAAGTGACTTCCAGTTTTGGATGTCTCCATATGGGGTGTCTGAAACTAGTGACATCTTGGGGATGGAGTTTTTAGTTCCCATGAAGTTCAGAGAAAGCTATTGGTGGTCGTAACTTCTAAAATTAGGTATTCTGAAAATTTTCACTAATCTGCTTTACCCCAAAGGTCACTGTGGAAGGCGAATACAAAGTCCTAATGCTGGTTTTGGCAGTTGCTGGCTAGATTTCACAGGAAAGAAAAAAATCCTTGCTCTTCCATATATGCTTACATATGTATTTACTTATTCTGCGCCCATAATTTCAAGATCCTCTCCCTCCCTTTATCTTGCTCTCATCACCATGACCACTTGGAATGACTGGATTTGGATTTCCTATGGTATTTTGCTGAAACTATTCACATGAATTAAGATATTCATGAGTTTAGAGACTGACCTTAACCGACTGACTCAAAATAACTTCCTTTAAAATGCAAAAAAAAGTCTGCATTTTAAAACAAATATAGGACGCATAACTATATTATTGTCTTTATAACTCTATACATGTGTAATCAAAATACACAACTTGAAAATCTGGGATAACTATAAAAGCAATCCATTGTAATAAATGAGGAAAAAAATACCAGACAGGATTTTTACCACTTGTTCACCTGAAAAGCAGGTCAAGGGAAATTTTTCCACTATTTTCAGACGGTCTTATGCAGAGCTATTAATCCTGTGACTCACAAGTCAGTAAAAGGTCAGTGGTCTTTTCATGTACATACACTAACAATTATATTATAACAAAGTTAAAAGAAAATTCCCATTGGGGAAGGATAATAAAACTGGAAAAGAAATGTGAGTAATAAGGGAAGAAGAAAAAATTCAAAGGGACTAACTTTAAAATGAAACGTTTTTGATTATTACAACACAGGTGTTACAAGAGGAAAAAAAAACCTTAAAAAGTAACTGGGATAATTTTTCGTGCAAACACAGGAACTTTCTTACAAATCCTCTATCCCAACTTATTTCCCCTTTTTTGTCATTATGCTTACTATTAAACTTCCCAGTAAAATAAATAACTGCTATGAAATCCTGTGAACTAAATCCTGTAGTTCTTGTTCAAGCAAAAATTCCCACTGACTGAAGTAGAAATTGTATTTGAGCATGGCTTTGATCAAACTTGTTTTATATTCTAGATTGCCATGAGTGAAGCAGCAGGAAACTATATCAAGCAGATGGAAATTTGAGTTTAAAAGCAGTCCTTCTATAACCTGCTCCTCCTAATGCACTTCACATCTGGAGGAATACCCATGTTAACCAACATTTTGTTCATCGAAGTCAAAACATCTCTGAAGTCGGGAGTCTTCATATGCCTCCTTCATTGCAGCCGAGTAGAAACGGGTATGGGTTTACGGAACATTTTACATTACACGTAGGTAATTTAACCATTTTTGTTATAAAGTTTCCAAATGCTAAAAGCTGCAGTCTCATGTAAAAGCAGTGCCAGTGGCTTTAGGAAAATTATGTGTGAGATGTTTCTTTTTACTCTGAATTCTGACTGAATCTACAGGAATGTATCAGCACTGTTTGACTGGGTCCTGCTTTGGCTTTCAGGACAGTCTGAAGCGCTCTTCTTTCTTAAGCCTCCAAGTCTAATACCGTCTTACATTTCCTACCTAGAGAATCCATATTGTTGCCTCCCATGATAAAACAAGAAATTACTCTTGGCAGATTTACATGAAAAAATTGACCCCTGGATTAAAAGCTATTGACTGAGGTTAACCGGTATTTTGTTTTTGGCTTAAATAGGGTCACCAATTAACCTAGAAACATTTGCTGCAGTTTCAAAAGCTGAATTTGGTGGTTTCTTCCTTATCTGTACATGGAGCTTGTACAGTTCTTTTGCATTAGTAGGTGGGCACCAGAGACAGTCATAAACAATGGCACTAACCTGTTCCCTATTTTGAGATAAATGATTCCCACATTCCAAAGATGTGATTACAGTAACACATAAAAGGCAGGGAAATTTTAGATATTCACATCTTCTCAATAAGCTGTGCTACCAAATTTTAAACTCCACTTTATGCCAAAGAGGTATGCTGACCTTTATGCATACTACTAGGAAAAAGGCTGAGATATACATAAACTATAAAAAACTTTGCCCTTTCTGAGTGACTTCTGTGTATATGAAGGTCTATCTTTAGCTATTAGATGTTTCATAAATCAGAAAGAGGATGATTAATCACTGGCATTATCTTTTTCAAGAAAGGTAAGCAGCTCCTTCCACCCTAAACCAGTCTGAGTAACTAACCGTTGTTCCATTTAAAGATATGGGATCTCTGATGCTGAAAGTAAGTTTAAGGCCATGTGGTTGTGCAAAGCCCCATGTGTCCTTCTCAGTCAACATGCCTGTGTTAGCCCTTGCAGTCTGAGCAATTTCCTGTTCACTTCATCATACTTTGTACACCCACACTTCAATGTATGCTGTTCCTTGCTACCTTCTAGCACCTATCATGAAATAAAAGCAATACTGTCCTTCCCAAATCCTGAAGGATACTGTCCTACACATACTGAACTCAGTGGTTGACATTACAGTTTGAAGATTTCGCTTGCAGCTCAGTGGGATGAAAGGTTCCATATAGTTCCACAATGACACCTTTTGACCGTGACATTCAACTGGGAAAAGATGCACACAGAAAACATTCACCTGGACATTTGATACAATTAGCAAAAAAACCCAAGAGGGTATCCAATTTCTAAATACTTAAAATTAGGAGATTTACAGCCGTTCAGAGAGCACTGCAGCTCTGTTGTCACAGTAACAAGTAGCAGGAATACCATTGCTGAACCAAATCACATTTGCAGTCGGTCTCCCAGCATTGTATTCAACAGAATATATCTGAATGCTTTCCATTTACTAGCACATGAAAGAAGGATGTTAACTTAAATGAGAAGTAGGGACACAGGATTATGGTCACATCTCTTATTTAATATGAAAGCAACATAGTGGGAAAATCATGAATGCAGTTTTTGAAATACAATACTCACCATATTCTCTAACGTTCTGCTGTGATTCAAGGCAATTCAACCTTAATCAAACTTCAGAACCCTGGTTATTCATTTGCAAATGTTTAGCTTTTTTTTTTAAAGAAATCTGTGACTATTGATATAATTAAGAACTATTTGGTGGGTTGCTATAGGAAACTTTTTCCAGCTAACCCAATACATCTACAGAGATTTCAGTTACTTAATGGTTCATTGGAAGTAGAAGATAAGATTTATATTGAAGAGTCTGCATGGGTGGCCTTTTTAAGATAGACAAAATATTTGTCTTCATTAAAATAAAGAAAAGAAAAGAAAGAAAGAAAGAAAAGAAAAGAAAAGAGGAAGGAAAAGGAAGGAAGGAAGGAAGGAAAAGGAAAAGGAAGGAAGGAAGGAAGGAAGGAAGGAAGGAAGGAAGGAAGGAAGGAAGGAAGGAAGGAAGGAAGGAAGGAAAAGAAAGAAAGAAAGAAAGAAAGAAAGAAAGAAAGAAAGAAAGAAAGAAAGAAAGAAAGAAAGAAAGAAAGAAAGAAAGAAAGAAAGAAAGAAAGAAAGAAAGAAAGAAAGAAAGAAAGAAAGAAAGAAAGAAAGAAAGAAAGAAAGAAAGAAAGAAAGAAAGAAAGAAAGAAAGAAAGAAAGAAAGAAAGAAAGAAAGAAAGAAAGAAAGAAAATGCCTAACAACAAAAAACCTAGAAAAACTTTAAAGTGTCTTCTACCCTGTCAATACAGAGGGGGGAAAAACAGTTAATGTTCTCCTTGTATTTATCAGGTTACTTGCAAGAAAAAGAAAAGTAACAAGAATGTTGCCCAAGGAAGTGGTAAATGCTCCATCCCTGGCAGTGCTCAAGGCCAGGTTGGACAGAGTCTTGGGTGACATAGGCTAGTGTGAGGTGTCCCTGCCCATTGCAGGGGAGTTGGAACTGGATGATCTTAAGGTCCTTTCCAACCCTAACTATTCTATGATTCTGTGAATACTAAAGGAGGAAGAATGCCATACTATTTGAGTGAGGGGCTGATTCATTTCTTCTCTTTGCTTGTGTCATTTCATTTTGATTGATTATTAGAAACACTCATCTCAGAAGAAGAATGTTTGCATCCTTTGACTGGTTTTCATGCTGAGTCATTACACCATCTAATTTAGAGATCTAAAACCAAGTATGTACACTTTGTAGTCTGCAGGAAGCAATGGAACTGAATTTAAAAATACATTTTCTTAAACAGGAACTGAAAGTGGCTCAAGGATGCAGAAAAAAACCTAAAATATTTCCCATGCCATTTCAGAAAGAGCTTGGGGAACATTTCTTTGAGAAATAGTCTTTTTAACAACCATTCCTTCTACTATGCTCTATAAGCCTTGCAGCAGCACAGAACAGTGCTCTAAACTGTGCTTGTTAAGTACTGTTTAGGTAAGACTTGCTCCAGCCAACCACACTGTTTTAATGTAACTGTGGAAGACTGTCACTGGTAGAGCACCAGTTAGCCCTACCCCTGCTGTTCCTGACAGCTAAAATCTCCCCAAATCTTGTCCTTCCAAAGTGAAAACTATGTCCCAAGGCAGCAGATATCTCTAGAGCAGCCTCAGGTAGATGTGAATTCAACAGTCCAGAAGAGCTGGTGTCCACAGTTACTATGCCAGACCAGTTCAGCCCAAATCTCACTTCAGTGCCTTTACCTGAAGTTCCTGGTTGCCTGGAACTAAGTTTGCAGGCACTTTCTAGGCTATTCACACCTAGATCAATTCTTCTTAGTGACTAAATATGAAAAAACATCACACTGATTTCTCATCATGTGAACTGCCTGCTTTTCACCAACCCTATTTCAGTCAGTTCCTTTCAATGTTAGCTAATCACAATAATCCTGAACATGTTACAGAATATATTTAAGTTTAATTGTCATGTTTGGGATCATGCAGATCTGATGATTTTTTATTATTACCCTGCTTAAAACCATCTTTCTGGGGTATTTCATCTCTTTGGTTTCTCCATATTCCAGCACTAGAATTCAGCAAGATGTAATTCCCTTTTCTGTCACCTTCACCTTCCAAGTGACCTATCTGGTGTTAAAAAAACCCATATCAGTTCCCAGGGAAGAATACACACCACTGCACAGCAATGCTGAAGCTGCATCCAGCACTGCTTTAACAGCAGCTCCATTTGCAAACAAGTTTGGCACGATTTGGGCAAAGAATAGCCAACCAATTTACCATTTGCATGGATATAAAGGGAAAAAAAAGTCTGGCACAGTGTGGTTTCATATCACATAGAGTTAGTCTGAGATTTCAGTCTTGCCTTTAATCTCAAGATTAATCTTAGTTGATGGTTTCAAGCAAGACTCTTGAAGAGGTGACTTACAAAGAACTGCTGTTCAACTATCACATTCAGTGCTTGCTAAGTAGTTCAGCCCAACTATGTAAGAGTTAAAAACAAAGTCCTAATCATACAGAGGAAAAAAAAAAAAAAAAGGAATCCAAAGTCCATTGTTAGCAGGGAGAGGCAAGCACAAACAGCAGTTAGCAAATGCTAAATAGGACATGCAAAAAGACTTCCATCACGTAAACAGAGATAATTATAGGGTTACAGAAATTTCCCACAGAGTAGCAGACAAATTTGAAAAGTCATATTGCTAACAAGGACAACTACTGAGAGAAGACCTCCGCTGGGGCAATAAGAGAAAGGAGGACAAGAACAGAAATGACATGTCAATTGACTCTTAAAAAGAACACAAATCTGCAGTAGCATTGCAAGGATGATGAGATGGAACTAAACAAATTCTAGTCCGTGTTTAGAATTAGGGTGTCATTAAAACCAGTAAAAGCAATATTTCTGGCCCTGTTTTCCAAGGTCCTATGACAGTAACCATGAAGACTGACTTTTGGACACTCCAGTATTAACCCTAACACACTTACCAGGTTTGTCAGGTAGTTTTTCCTCTTGCCTCTGTCCACGCCTTTCTCTTGACTTATTTTTTTTTTTTATTATTATTATTTTATTGTAAGAGACTTTTTAATTTTCCACCATTAATTGTTAAGCTCTCAACAAGACAGAAGAGAGTTCAAAGTCAAAAGCCAGGAAACAAACAGACAGGGCAAAGCCATAGCTGTAAAGACAGATGAAGATGCTGTAAAGATGATTTAAAAAAGGAGTAAAGAAAAGAGAAGTAGGAAGAAATGCTGGAGCTTCAAAGCAGTAAGTAGGAAAGGAAATGTTGTATATTGGTATGTGTTTTGATAGGCTTATTCTCTGTATAACTATGTAATGTTGTAACTTTTAATATAGCAGCACAGAAAAGGGAAGTATGGGATTTAATTGCTCAGGCAGAGTTATGAGGTATGCAGGCATACGTGAGCTCGTGCACACAGACCAGAACAAACATGAACACTTATTGTTGATTTGATAAAGAAATATAGCATATTTTGCTGTGTGCACCAGCCAGCTGCCAACTCACTGCTAAACTGAATGTGCCTACAGTCTCTGCTGCCCCACACAGTGTCTGAACTGCTCATTACTGGCTTTCACAGAGAATAAAGCAGAACACCTTGACTAGTGAATAGTAAATGATCTTGCTAATCTCTTTAAGCATTCATAGATCACCCCTAAGGAGAACATATAGGTGCTTGGGATATGATGAAGGGTCACATACCAATAAACCCTTTGAGCCTCTGTCTTCTCTCCCTTGACTCTAGAAACCTTCCTTTGCTTATTAGTGGCACTTCCTAATTTGCATGAAGAACTCACAATTTTGGAAGAAGGCCAGCAATACTGATCACGCCACTTTCATGGCAATTTCAGAGCTATCTATCTCTTTGCAACTCCACTCCTTCACCATAGAATCTTACTTGGAAAAAGGCTTTAGGAAAACAGGATCACTAATGAAACTGGTATAGAGGGAGTGTTTATTTGCAGCAGACCTACACAGACTTATACCAATTGTTTAATGCCAACACTAAGCATGGAATACTGCTAACTGTCTATTCTTCTTGGAAAAAGTGGGCATATCCACATATAAGCAAGTAACGACAAGGTCCCAGAAGCAGCCAACCATGTAGATGCAGGTCTGTGCTGTTGAGAAGGCTTCTAGGCCAATTCACGGGTGGTCTGATAGCTCCAGCTGTATTTGCTCTCTGAAAACTGCGGTTTGTTCTCACAGGCAGTGTTGGACTGAAACTCAGAACTGGGTGTCTGCCCTTGCTGAGAGAAAGTAGGAGGGAGAATCCCAAAGGGAATGTTTGCAAGCAAAGCCCCTGCATTTCCCAGTGCTGTGCAAGCACGTGCCTTCTCCAGCTTCTGGCATCACACCATTTCAATTTCCTGCTGCACTCAAGCAAGAATATTTCTGTCGATCACTTTCTAATGAGCAGTCTCATCAGCATTAGTGCTAAAGGTCTTTAAAACTGCACATAAGGAAAGGCAGGTGGGTCAATATGGAAGACATTATATGAGAGGGCAGCAAGTTTAAAATATTTCTATTGGAAGCTGACCTGCTTCAAGAGATTAGACCAGATGATTCACCCAGATTTTCTGTGATTCTAAGAATTCTGTTTTAGAACCAGTTTATCTCAAGTTTACTCTCAACCATTGAGTTTTTTGGAGTAAAAAGGAAGGAAATTAAACTGCAGAATGATCCTGTAAATATGTTTGTCTTAGCTTCTTCTACTAAGTAAGAGAATTTTGATTCATTAGCTAAGTCTCACTCTTTTTGCCTCATCAGAATAAAGGGCTTAGAAAATCAAAATAATTTCTCCATGGACCAGGATATAGTTAGTAACCTACATTGTAAAAGCAATCTGTGAAAGTTTTTCATGCTGTCTCTCAAAAATTGTGCCAACCCTTTTCAAAGCTAGAATACAAAAAACTATGTGAGGTCTCTGGCAACTAAGAGGGAAATATATGGACATTAAGCATGTTCTACCTACATAAGAAAACACAAAAATGAAGAACTGAAAACCCTTAGGGTGGGACAAATTCAAGTAATGAAATACAGTCTAAAGCCCACAGAAGACTCGTGTCATTTGGCCATCAGACCAAAACGTACCTCCCTCTGCAGCAATTCCCCTGGACAACTATCTGCTTTTGTCCTTTGTGAATCAGGGGGTTTCTTTTTTGGGTATTTTTAATAATTTTACACAAACTGTATGAGTTGTGAGATCTTTTTTGTTTGTTTTGCTTGTTGCTGGACTCTGTCCAGAAACTTGTCTCTCTGCCTCTAAAGTATGAGTCTCATCACATGGCACAGTAAAAATAAATCAAGATTTGCATTTCTCAATAGCCTTCAAATAACTATATGGAGTAAAGCCAAACCCAGCCTCTTCATTGAAACAAACAGCTTGCATTTTCACATACCAAGATTGCTTCTCCTTCATGTAGAGAATAATTTTTGCCTCCTGATTTCCACATGGCCCACTGTGCAACTTACCACCAGCCACATTTTCTCCCTGGTAGCTCACGTAGTAAGTGATTTCAGTCAGCACGTTCAACCACAACAGCAAACTTTGATAGGATTTCCTTCAACTACTGAAACATTTAGGCACATATTCAGCTCATGACTCAGGGTGCTTATCTGTCAAATGAAACTCCCTCTGGGATGTGAAGTACCATCATCTCAATCACTTCTCCTTTTCCTCCGAAAAAAAAACAAACAAACATTCATCACACTTCTGAGTCTAGGTCCTTCCTTCTTTCCCATCCCTCACCCATCCCTGGCCAGAGGCAAGCTCTGGAGAAAAAAATGAACACAGGTACAATTGTTCTCGGCTTCTACCCTGTGCTCATTATATTGGCAAAGTTCGAAACCATTTGCTTCTGCCACTGTACTTTTAAACACTGTAGTTGCAGAATATCAGCAAAGTCTCACTACCGTTCCTTGCGATTGGTTCCTGTCTCTCATTTTGGCATGCCTTCATTCGCCAGACTTATCACCATATTTTCATATTTATCTGGCATGCTATTAGACATTCAGCCCTTACAAATAACATGTCTTCTCAAAAGGGAAATTCTTCCCCCCCCCCCCCCCCCCGCTTTCTTTTTTGACTGTATGCTTGATTTTTTTAAATGTAGAGCCATCTCTCCAAACTAATGTGAAGGAGACAGAAAGGAAACAGGTGCTAGAGGCATTTAAAAAGAGCTGCCCATGGTTAAGCTACATAATTTAACAGGGAAAAGAAAGAAAGAAGGGATGGATTTCTGTCCAAAGAATGACATGTTCTCCTTTACTTTTATTTTTCTTTTCTAACAACCTAGATAAAGGAAACCCATACTTGTTCACAAGCTAAGTAAACATAAGAGAGAGGTCATCTACACACAAATCTTAAATTGTGCTACCTATTCCACAATAGTTAAAAAAACAACCCAGTGTAGCTACTCCTATGCAGCAGCTGAACAAAACAAGGGTGGTGTAGGGCATGTAAATACACAGTGCCTTTTACTGGCTTGGATGTTTTGATGAAAGCCTCGATGCTTCAGCTGAAATAGTTACCCTGGTACTAAGATGTGCAGTCCATATCTTCAGTAAGAGATGTGGAATGAGCGAGAATCCTGAACCATTGCTGTTCTGAATTATCTTTAACAACCTCTTCCACCCATATTCTTTCCTTTGTAAAAAGAAACCCACCACATGTAATTCCAGAGGAACTGCTGATTTTGTGGCCAAGGCTACATTTGTTAAAACACAGAATAGAGAAATCCTTGTAAAGAGTTAGCTTTGCAAGTCCACAGAGTAACTTGGCTGGTTTTTACTTAGACTGCTGGCCAAAGAAAATAAAGAAATGGAAGAAGCTGTCAGGAAGAAATCCTGGGCAGATAGCAGGGACAGGCAGGGGCACAGACAAGAATGAAGAGATGTAGTGTGCATAAGGAAGTAGAGAAGTTTGAACTTTAGAGGAAGCCAAGGATACACCTTGTGAGAGCAGTAAGAAAGGAAGTTTCTATACGTGCCTAGGATTGCACCTGCTAATCTACACAATGCAAACCCACAGGAAGTGACTCAATGGTCAGAGACTGACACACAAAAGGAAGCATCCTATATTCCAGGAAAAGGTATTTGGCTTGTGCATGGACATAATGTTTTTGTTCAGGTCTTGAACTGCAACTGCATTTGGCTGTTTTTCTCATATGCAGCAATTGCCCAGTTCTCACTTCTATTTTTAACTCAAGCCCATCAAAATAGGAAATGCAATTTTTGAGGAGGATTGCAGTTCTTCATCTGCATTTATATGAGAGAAGGACTGGAGCCATAGTGCTCTGAGCACCTAACTGAGCCTGGTTTCTCTGTGTGTCTTCATCCATAATGTGGCAGCAAATAAAAACTAATAAAAACTCACCTATTTGATGTTCCAGGCAAGGCATGAAGTGGGAAGACCATTCTACTCACACTGAAAGTAGTTTGTGTCATATCTTCTTTTTTTTTTTTCTAATTCTGATTGATACAGCAACATCACGATATAGTACCGTTATATGCACATATGTCAAATATATGAATCCCAAAGACAAGAAACAGACATCATGGCTACTGATCCCCACTGACTCACACAGCAAAGCAAGGGGATTTCAGTGCTAATTCTCTTTGTTTCTCTGTCTATAATGGAGAAGAGGCAGGATGAATTAGCTGAAGTAGCTCCTTGTTATCAAAGTCACTGCAAAGTTGTACAGGTTGCCATCATCATTTGTAGACAGGATATACATTACTGGAATTTTCCTCTAGCCAACTGCTCCCCTATCATCACCTTAAAGTCTCTGAATGCACCACCTGGAAGTCCTTGTCCTGGGGTGCGCCTGGACCAGTGTCCTATGGACCCAAGGCATCGGAGGAGCAGCAGTTAGCAGGAGGCCACCTTGATGCTACTCTGCAGACTTGCTCTAAGTACCACTTGGCAGAGCCATAGCATGTGACCATCAATTTTTGTAGCAAAAGGCAGAAAGTTTCCAGCTCCCTTTTGCCTGATACAGTAGAAGCTTAAGGTCAAAACACACCAATTCTGTCCTATCCAAGTGCTTTTTTTTTTTTTTTTATTGGACAGAGTAAATACAGACTCTGTGGATCCCAGCATACTGCACACAGACAATTGGAGGCTCCCGTAAAGGCTCACTGAACTGTATTTTGAGCTGGTGTTAGCCCTGAGGATGATAACTAGTCACTGTTCTTGTGCGACGTGCAAAATGTCAGGGGAATATAAAGAAGTGTTGTGTTCAGGAAACATGTGATGTGACTAACAGAGGATGACAAGGGGTGTGGTTATCATGAGATATTCACCTCCTTCAGTGCCTTCATGAGACATGAGAAAATAAGTATCTCCCTCCTCTCCTTCTCAGGGACATATTTATCTACTTAGAACTAAACCTCCAGAAGTTATCGCACAGCTCTTATTAAAAGTCCATTTGAGGCAGTTGCTCAGGAAGGAAGTTCATTACAGAGTTTCTGAATTGCTGTTCTAGATGAGTAATGCTAGACACAGAACTCAGCTGACTTCATAGCAAATGGTTTATGAAAAAGCTAAGCAAGTTCTTGACAAGAGCAATGTATTTCAAGAAGCCTAAAATTACTTTGGTTTTGAATATGAGATCCACAGGTAGGATAGGCTAATCGCATTTCTGCTTCTCTCAGAGGACCACCTAAGTCTCTGTCTCTCAGCCTTGTGTGAAATCTCAGGGCACGTATGAAGAATTGTATGGCCAAGAAGCCAATTGACATGTGCATATAAAAAAAATCTGGATGCAAAAGCAAGAGGAAAGGAACACACTGCTCTGGAGAAAACAGAGCTGAAAGAATGAATGGAGGAAGCAGAGAGAAGAGCACTGGAAGGGTGTTTGAGTAAGGACATGAAAGGTGAGTGTTGGTCAGAACAGGAAACTTAATCAAACGATGAAGCAGTAGTAAAGGAGAGAGCAAGATAGAGAGTGAAAGTAAAATTAAATGGACTTTGGGAAAGGAATGAAAGGGAGCTCAGGGCCTAGCAGTAGCTTCTTTTCTAACACCTGGAAAAGGTACTGTGAGAGAATTGAGGAGTATATCAGTGAGAAAATCAGTGAAAATGGTGGATAAAGAACTGGCTGGATGGCCGCACGCAAACAGTTGTCCTCAATGGCTCAATGTCCAGCTGGAGACCAGTAACGAGTGGTGTCCCTCAGGGATCGGTGTTGCGACGGGTCTTGTTCAACATCTTTGTTGCTGACATGGACAGTGGGATTGAGTGCGCCCTCAGCAAGTTTGCCGATGACACCAAGCTGTGCGGTTCGGTTGATACGCTGGAGGGAAGGAATGCCATCCAGAGGGACCTTGACATGCTTGTGAGGTGGGCTGATGCCAACCTCATGAAGTTTAACCATGCCAAGTGCAAGGTCCTACACCTGGGTCGAAGCAATCCCAGGCACAGCTACAGGTTGGGCAGAGAAGAGATTCAGAGCAGCCCTGCGGAGAAAGACTTGGGGGTGTTGGTCGATGAGAAAATGCACATGAGCTGGCTTCAGTGTGCGCTCACAGCCCAGAAAGCCAACTGTATCCTGGGCTGCATCAAAAGGAGCGTGACCAGCAGGTCGAAGGAGGTGATCCTGCCCCTCTACTCTGCTCTTGTGAGACCTCACTTGGAGTATTGTGTGCAGTTCTGGTGTCCTCAACATAAAAAGGACATGGAACTGTTGGAACAAGTCCAGAGAAGGGCCACGAGGATGATCAGGGGACTGGAGCACCTCCCATATGAAGACAGGCTGAGGAAGTTGGGGCTGTTCAACCTGGAGAAGAGAAGGCTGCGTGGAGACCTCATAGCAGCCTTCCAGTATCTGAAGGGGGCCTATAGGGATGCTGGAGAGGGACTCTTCATTAAGGACTGTAGTGACAGGACAAGCGGTAACGGGTTCAAACTTAAGCAGGGGAAGTTCAGGTTGGATATAAGGAGGAAATTCTTTCCTGTTAGGGTGGTGAGGCACTGGAATAGGTTGCCCAGGGAGGTTGTGAATGCTTCATCCCTGGCAGTGTTCAAGACCAGGTTGGACGAGGCCTTGGGTGATTTGATTTAGCGTGAGGTGTCCCTGCCCACGGCTGGGGGGTTGGAACTGGATGATCTTAAGGTCCTTTCCAGCCCTAACGATTCTATGATTCTATGATTCTATAAAAGTAATGCATGAAAATGAACACACTGGGTCTGGCAAAAAAAGAAATAAGGGGAGGGGGAAAGAAACAAAAAGAAGACAATAGGAAGAAAAAAAGAACAAAAAGTAGATCAAGCATTTTATCCATTACTTTCTGTTTTGTTTTTTTTTTTTGGATTTTATGTCTCCCAGAATATCCCCTGGTGAAAAGAATGGAATTATATTTCCCAAAGAAAACAGCTATTTAAAAAAGGAAAATTATTGTGTACAGAACCGAAATGTTACTCTTCACCTCCAGCCCCTATCCCCCTAAGTGACCCCTAATTTCCACTAAATATTTACCATGTAAACTCTGGTTTAGACAGGTTTACACCTGTAGGCATGTCAAACCACAAAGTACGGTTCAGCTCTTCAGAACAAAAAAGACAGCAAATTCATTCATTCCCAGTATTCCTTGTAGATTTTCATAATGATTCTACAGAATTGAAAATTAGTTTGTGGTGTTTTTTTTATCATTCCAACATCAGGAGACACGGTGTGTTACAAGACCAGGAAGTGGTTGGTGGTAAGAGGCAAGCATACATGCTTCTCTCTCCCCCTCATACCTTGTGACAGAATAATTTTCAACCCTATCATCACCACCCATATATTCAGATCCATGTTAAAAACTTAGATGCACCTATATAACATACCCAACTCTTGCTAAAAACTCAGACATGACAGCCAAAGGGTTGGGCCTCAGGGCTTTGGGTTTGTGAATGTGAGAACCAGCTGCTAGATTAAAACGTAAATTGTGCTTAGGTGGATAACCGTGACTTCAAAACTCTAATATTGTTACCTTCCTCAGCTTAGAGACTGCACTGGTGGGGGAGACTGTGGAAAGTTCCAGATTGATGGAGGACCCTGGGGGACAGAAAGCCTCACAATTACAAAGACAGAGCCTATCTCTGCTTTTTTCCTACAGGGAGCATGGCCAGGCTTTTGGGATATGTCTGCTTAGCTGCAGTAAGAACATCCCATAAAAACAGGGCATGTGTTTTGAGCAGTACCCAGGTGAGAGTATTAAGGGAAAAGAAAGGCTGATTTTGTATCAGAATATTGTGATAAAACCTGCACCATCGAGACTACTTACACACTCTGCAGCATCCCAACACTTCTATATGACATTTTCAAAGCACTCCAGAAAAGTTTAAATAACCACAAACTAGGCTAACTACTTAACACCTGAATAGTTTCTTGAAATAAAGACTGGTCTGCAGCCTTCTTCTAGAGCAGAAGCCATACGGAAACAATACTGCAACCATATTCACCACAGGAGTTTAACCACTAGCATGAAGCATGATAAGATTTCTGAATGTTCCTCACTCTGGGAACAGACCAAAGCTGGGGCAGAGAGTTGATCCAAGAAAATCAGATGACCAAGAAGTCATGAGCAAGCACACATTACATGCATATCAGACATCCACTTTCAAACTGAAAGCACAAAAAGCTTAACTTGAAATAGCAGACTAAAAAAGGAAAGATGTACTTGTTAAAAAAAAAAACAACAACAAAAAAAAAACAAAACCAAATGAGAAATCTTGTTTCTCTGTTTTTTTATGAAATACCTACAACAAGCCATTTCTATCAGAGCTATTCTTGGGATCTGTGTTTAGAGCACTTAGAACTAAATCACAAAAAAATAGGATTTTAAAGAGAATTAACTCAGTGCCAGAGGCAAGCCTAAACAGGAACAGTTTAGTGATAGTAACCCTTCTTACAGAACTGCCCTGTACAATACTTGATTGACTGATCACATATTCAGCTATCTAAATACAGTATGACATCATATTATCTGGAAACTCTTACTGGCTCAATAGGCACTTGGGACAGAGCCTATTTACATGGTTAAATTGTAATCCTTCAATAAAACATGGTAAGGCAGAGCTATGCATGTGGGTAGAGAGACCCATAGGCTTCAGAAAAACTTCATGCAATTAAATTCCCTATGGGATGGGACCTGAGTGATGCTTTAATGATTGCCATGGGTATTTCAGCTTGAAAAACAGTTTTTTCACTCTTTAACCAAGCAGATGACTCATCAGGAAATGAAATGCCTTTGTAATGAGGGGACATAACACATAACACATAGGTAATACATAAGCTTCCTATCACATTTCTACATGTGTAATGACATGAGCTCTACAAGCAGCCCAACAGGTTGAGTTTGACTCCCTGTAGTGCAGACACTTCTGGCTAAAGCTTCTCATGTCTAATATTGTACAGCCTTGGCCTTCAGCTGAGCACTCATCAGATCCTCCATTTAGATGAATTCTTTCGTGTATAATATCATTAAATTCACACTGCAACATTTCCTTCTGAAGGGTTAGCAATAGACTCACTTGGGCTCTAATGATCTTAAAGTTCTGCACTCCTCCATTCAAACAATTTAGCCAGTTCAAAGCCTACTGTGAGTACCCTCCTGTTAGAAAACTAGGCTAACTCTAAGAAACTGTCATACTAAGCTGTAGTTTCTAAGGCACTGTTAGAAGTAGCTATTTCCTTACACATGATATATTGTAGAGTGAGGGCTCTGGTAATCCATATTCTCTATGGTTCCATCTAAATAATCCAGTCTTCTTGAGAAATGTTTTGTAAAGAGGATCTAATTTTCAACAGGACCAGGGTGGCTTCAACCAACCAGAGACAAGGTAACATAGATTTTTAAAAAGCATTGACAAAACCTGCTCTCAGAAATGTTAGGCCTGGGTAGAAATGAAAGTTATGTTACTTGTCCACAGCTTGGAGTTGATAAGTGAAACACAATGGTCTAGAAAGAGAGCACAAGAGAAGCACGCAACCTGAGCTGTGTTTTCAGATAGTAGACACTGAGGGTAGAAACTCAGCTGCACTCAAACTGGCAGGAATTTCTGACCCTATGTATCTCCAGTTCCTGGAAAGTCCCACCAACAAACAGCAAGAACACATTCCCTCTGATAAGATTCTGTAATGTAGCAAATATTTATCTTTGTGACCAACAGTTTCTGCTGTTTGTTTTATGATGTTATAGAATACTTGGCTCTGCACCTGAACTGGGGCAAGGTGAGCAGCCTCATTGCCTGCGCACTAACGTGCTTTCATTGCATCACATATCCCCCAGTTCTCCTCCATTTGAGTTAAGATCCCATTGAAGCTGCTGCCAAAGCACATGGCAGGGTTGGCAGCAATGCTAAGGGTAAAAGGTGAAGATATCTTTTGAAATATCACCAGTTTCTACATAAAAAATAATGCAGGAAAAAGGCTGTTTCTTAAGGTACCTTTTGTAATAGCTTCACTTGTTGCAGCATTCATTAGGACTGTAATCTGAACTTCACTACCACTGTGGGAAGCTCTGGAAGGAACCTCCTATAAGGAGGACTGAAACAAATACTCAAAATTGTATTTCTTCTCCATCAGAAAGAACTTTTGACTAAATGAATAAACTGGACATACATATTTTGATGTCAAAATGTCTTGAGAAAGGGACTGAGTTTGTAGCAAAGTCTGACTGCACACCCAATTGCAAGGCACAGCACTTGCCTACTATCAGGGTGAAGAGGTAGTCACACAATTTGAGACACTGACGTCTCTACAGAGCCAGTGAAACAGCTCAGTAACACAGAGAACAAACTACATAACTATTAATCACTGCTTTCAGAAACGTCCTTCCTTGCATGCCTGTTCTTACCCAAGAAAAGGTGCAAGAAGCAGAAGCCTGAAGTAATGTTTTGATAGGCTAACTTCCCACTGTGAAGTCATAGACATGATTCTCTTTTAAGGTATGCAGTTCCATACATACTTAAAGCTTTGGCTTAGACTGTGTTAAAAGATTACATTTCTTCAGGCTGAATTGTGCAGAGACAAAACAGCTTCAATCAATAATTACATCACTTTGATTATATCAATAAAACTTGATTGATTGACCCATCTTCCCTTTATTCATGTAACACTGAATGAAATGAAGAACATCCCTTAAAATAAGTGAGACCTGGTCAATCTTTTCCCCTCAGTCTTAGTGTTTCTCATTTCTCGGTTAGAAGAAAAAAGCAGTTTGGTTTATTTCCTGGTTTAAGGTCTGAAAATTTGTAAAATCTATTCCCTTCACAGTAACTATAACATAATTTATCAGATCTCAAAGACTCAGGCATCTCTGTGGTTCTAGATTTAGCCCCTGTGAAGAGAAAATCATTCCATTCTGGAATAAAGCCAGATGGAAGGTATTCCCCCATAACCACATCTCTGCTGCTCCCTCAAGGACCCTTCTCTGGGTCATTGTTTAGTATTTCTGGCTGGTTTTCTTTGGCAAAATCTTTGATGTAATAATACGCAGCGAAGCAAGCGAACAACAGAACATTAACATGAAGAGCATATGGTCTACGCAAAAGAACACAACAAAATTCTCATTTTCCACTTTTCAAAACTGTCACCATCCTAACAATAATTGCCATTTTACTTAGGTTAGACAAAGTTACAGTGTAATTCAGGCCATTGCAAAAATCAGAGACTGAAAGTGTAGTTCATTGGTCCACTGTGCTTTTCTTGAACAGTTATCATTATAAATTATTTAAAAACTCCTTTTCTGCAACACCTGCAGATAAACATAGGAGAGATTCAAATTTAAAATTACACTAAATGATAACAAAGGAACCCCAAATGATGCAAAGCTTGTCTGACATTGCTACAAGTGTAGGAGTGAAGACCAAATTTGCCCAAAACCTTGAAGTCCAGCTTTCCTTTGAATCCTAGAACTTCTGTACGACCGTGTGTTACAGTAGAAGTAACAGAAAGTGAGGGAGGGATGGATGCACACTTTAGACTCAGAAATCATCTAATTGTGTGGGTATTTATACAATTTTTCTACTTTTTTGCCATCCCCATTTGCCTCACTGGAGAGCATTTGAGGTCAGCCATGTCTCGTGGTTGAACAAATGCCACTCCTGTCAGCTATTTTGCCCAGGTTAATGTTTGGCACTAGAATGAGTCCCATGCTAAGTTGTTTATCATGGTGACCGTGATAACATTACTTTGGCAGTACCTATGGCTATAACTTGCTTTTCTAATCCACACAACAGTTTGCATATAGTTTGTTAAAGGGAAGGCATGTGGGTTTAGTTTTATAATTCAACACAGGAGCTTTGTTTTAGCAAAAAGTAATAAAAAGTTCAGTGTGGAAAATGAGCACAAGTAGGTCTGAGTCTAGCTGCGTATCTGATTATGCACAAATTTCTTTCAAATACTCTCCTGCATGCACTGTAATCAAACCAGTCCACAAACAAATCAGTGTTGTCCTTGATTGTTTTTGTCCTCTCTGCTGCCAGATATGTACCCTTCACAGGGACCCAAGAGTGATATGACCACTGATTTCAGTGGGGCCCAGATTTCAATCTTGATCTTCCCTGGTCCAAAGGAAAATGCTAAGAGTGTCTCCAGGGACCCAGGTACTCACAGAGAAATTCAAAACACTTAAAGACACTGTGGCAGCACACAGGGTTGTCAAAGTAGCAGAGAGCCTTCCATATTGATTAGTTCCATGTTTAATGTATACGATACTCTTGCAGTGTTTGCAAATAACCTCTTTTGTATGAAAACAGGAATGGCTTAGTCAAAGCCAGATCAAAGAGGCACGCATGATTCACATCCACTAAATAAACACTGATGCCTGATGGCAGTAATGCAGCTATTTATATTCATTGCCTGATTTAACCAGTGGCATTCCTTTAATATGATAATAAGCACAGGCTGTTTGCTATGAAAAAAAAAAAGATACTTGAGTGCTAAACTTGCTCTTAACACCAAATGAAAGTGATATTGGTGGGCAAGTTGAGATGTGCTAATTAACTTCCCCTGCAGACAAAATCAGAAGCTTAATTTTAGATTATGCTTTGGAATTTCATGCGAACAGATAAGCGGGCAACTTCAGTGGAAGTTAAGCACTTGAATACATTGGAGGGTATTCTGATAGCCAAGTCTCATCAGTGACCTCTGTGTTTCATTGGAATCGCAATCCTGCAAATCTATTACTTCATCTCTTTTGTAGTACCTGGTGCTGCAAAAATGAGGGCAGAGCACTCTTACAGAGCATTATCATCAGTGACTACAGCCGTTAACACACCCAAAACCAGTATTAAACTGGTGTATAACCAGCAAGTAGCTCTCAGGAACAAAAAGTATCAGAAAGGCAAATGACAGACACCTCCCCCTGTTGAAAGGGAACCTGAGCTGACCTTGTGCCATCGGCACTCTTGGGTGACCTGCACTCAGCAAAAGGGCCTTCCAGATCCTGCTGTTCCACAGCCGCTGCTGGTTACTGTCATATTCCAGGCAATCCTTTGCCTGTGATCTGTATTACTTAACCAAAAGAAGACAGAATGCATTAGTATGAAAATACTTCACAATGAAGAAAATAATCTGGAAGAACATGCTGAAAACCTGTCATTGTGTTTGTTACCTGTTCTTATACTTTCTCCCTGGCACAACTATCAGATCACTGCTGGGAAAAAGGATACTCTGTTAGAAGGACCTTTGATGTGGCCCACTGTCACTTCTCCCCCCTCCCCACTTCATGTGTTATGGTATTCACATGACACAATACTGACTATTGTAAAGGCAATTTCAGTTTTATCCAGAATCATCCATGCTGCAAGAGTATGCATTCTTCACCCTGCTTCTAATAACTATTTGATTTGCAGTGGTCAGTTGTGCCCTTGGACAACATGAAGATGGTGAAATCGTTTAAAACACATGAACTATGAGACAGTATCAGGGGAATTACAGGATCTTTTGAATTTGACCATGAGACTGATAAAAAGAGCAGGTTCTAACAGAAAAGCAACAATGAAAAAAGTCCAAGAATGCAAATTCTGATGGACATTGCACCCAGGGTGGTATGCAATTATTTTGAGAAAGTCCAGAGCTCTATGGATATCTGTCTTAGTCATTGGGAACTAACCCAATGTAAACAGAATGGACAGACTCTTTAAATCTATTAGTGTCGTCACAGGAATAGATAGGGTAAAATTAAAAAGGGAACAACCAACAACCCTCCAGAAAAACCAACCAGCCAACAGAAAAAAAGCCAAAAACCACAAACCCAACACAATTCCATGTAGACAAGGCTTCAGAGTTTTCTCAAAGAGCATCTCTTATCCTCTTTTCCTTTCATTATTCTACTTCAATAAGAATACTTTCTCTCCTATGCATACTCAAAGATTCATAAACTCTGTTTCCATCCATGTTAAAGATAGGAAGTTGTAGGTTTGTTTTTATTCAGCTCTTTTGGGAAATTTCTTCTTGAAACTGTGACATGTCAGAGCAGAGGCATGTTAGATTTGAAATCTGGGACTTTTGCCTCCACCTTCATGTACATTTACCTTTCTCCATAATTTACTATTAGTTCATCTATTGGTAAACTTATCTGATTTGGATAAAGACTGTTCTTTGATGGCCCCTTGTGCAGTAAAATAGCTGCTGAATTCTATTTCCTGTACTGCAGATAAGGCTGCTTCAGTTTTAGAGTTGCGCTTTGACTTATTTGCTGATTTGCTTGATAAACAGAAAGGCTTTAAGCCTTGAAGGAAGATGAATGCATGTTGTGTCAGAATAGCACAGAATAACCGGGTTGCTAGTACTTCAAAGACAGCTTGCACTTCCTTATTAAAGAGCTGCAAGAGAAATGAATTAGTTATTTCTCCAATAATTAATAAAGTAGCTATTACTGTAACCAGTAATTTTGAAAGAGAGATTTCAAATCTTTACGTGTGTCCAACACACTGATAAAAAACAACATTAATTACAACTTGAAGGAAACACCAATCTCTTCAGAGATTATTGCTTGGATAATTGAGAGTGCTTGAACTAAGATGCTCCTTATAACTCTCATATCCTCAGCAACATCTAATGAATCAGACCTGCTTCTTCAGAGGTGGATTTGACATTGTCCCACAACCCCAAATATACAGATGTAACAGTGCACCTGCAGACGACAAGCTGTTGCCTTGACTCATAATCATACTATGTTCCACAAAGATACATTGAAAATACATCTGTTACTATGGTTTCTGTCACTTGGTTGTCACTAGGGAAATCCTCCCCTTGTCTCAAACAGCTGCATTCCTCATTCATTAGGAAACCATTATTAGTTTCAGGTAACTACTTTCATTTCCTCCAAACTCTTCTGAGGTTTAGATCAATCAGAGATTCTTTACAGACATAGTGTTGATCTGGACTGCAAATTAATTTTAGGGTACTTAACATTTCAAGAGTTTGGAAGGTAGGCAGTCATATAAATGAATTTTATTTAGCTATTCCCCCAGTGTTTGAAGAGGTTGTGTATTGGTGTTTCTCTATAAATGCCTGAAGACTGTTCTCGTAGCCTTTATGAAGTTGCTCAAATTGAAAAATGTCCGTAGGCAGTAAATGCCCTTCAGTGTAACTTTGAAAATGCATTATATTCTCCAGGAGTCTGGCTTTTATTTGTCTTTTGTAGTATTTGTATGCTGTTTTCAAGGTTCTATCTAGTGCTGCCTTAAAATGGAGATTATTTTACTGAAAATAGTTTACCCACCTTTTCCAACAAACCTCTGTAAAAGTGATACTAATTTTGTTAATGTAAACTCAAGCTGCCCGCCCCCCCCCCCAATATGAGAAGACTCAGGCTGAGTGCTGGTTGAATCGTTTGCTTTTCTGGGAATACAGCATTTCTTAGAATTGGTTGAAAATGCAAAGCTTTCTATGAATATGAGGACTGCCTGGAAGTCTGCAGCATGTTCTCTGCAGCAATGAAAAAGCGTTGCATCACAGCTATTGCCAATGCAGGCTGTTTTCTATTCAGTTCTTACAAAAGAAACCTGGAGATCAACTGCCTTAAACTGTTGCGGCAAAGATAAAAAGTGGAAGCTTGATTTTACTAGCAACATTCAGCCTTCCCACCTTCTAGTAAGAGAGGAGGCCAAGTAACACCTACAGTGGCTAAAACATTTAGAGCTAAGCAAAAGCAAACACTGCATTCCTACTTCTTCTTGAAGAAGAGACGTAACACACGGAAACAAATGAAAAAGCAATCATTACAGGCTGCAGCTCTTTGGTGAGCTGGGAAAAAAATCGTGTCTGCCTACAGGAAGGCAGTCCAAGATTGGTCTCTTGGATAATATTCAGTTTCCATTGCTTAACTTATTGAAAGAACTTTGTGAATACAGAGATATGGTTATTCAGTTTAAAGCTTAGGAAATTCAGGAATAAGGAAAGTGAGGCAATTGACCCAAAGGCAAATTGGTGACAGAGTTGTGAAGAGATTTTATTACACCACTCTTACTGTAACCACTAATCAGCACAGCCTCCAGTACTAGAGGAAGAGGGTATTTTAGCAGTGACATCCTAGTATTCCCTCGTACAGACGCAGAATACAGAACATGGGTGAAGGCCTTATCTCTATTCTGGCACTCCTCAATCTGCTAAAAATGTCCTACAAGCCCTTGTTCCTACCAAGGCAGGTCTGCTTTGCTTTAGGTTGCACTGGAGAAAATGCTAAGGCTCCTTAATGAGGGCCTTCTCTACCTCTCCCATGTTGGATCCCAACAGAAATGCAGTCTTCCACTCTCCTACAAGACTATCTGGGGAAGAGTCCAGCTGGAATGGCAGTGCCAAATAATGGAAATGACTGGAAAAATGCAAGCTACATTCATGAATGTATTACCTAAGAGTGACCTCCTGTGTCTGTATCAAGTGTTCTCATCTCTTTATGGAGAACAGCTATCAGAGTATGAAGCAACAAAATATATACTGAAAAAATAAGAGGAGGATTCTGTGGAAATTAACACTTTCCTCTATGAATTCTGTGCATGCACAAGTCTTAGTGCCTTAAAATTTTATCGGTGCTGCGCAACATACTCAACAGTAAACTAGCAAGTAATAAGTTCTAATAATGGCTCCTGCTATAAATTTATCTTCTGCAATTTTGTAGCACTGTGTGAAGGCAGGAAAAAGTCTATGACATGCATGAATACTGAGGACTCACTGCACACCTGCATTGGACTGAGAACTTCATTTTTTAACTTGGCTTCAGTTGTTTCTCTGCTGTATTTTACCTCCCTCCAAGATAAAACACAGGTGAGGAATGGAAAGAATTCTTGCAGATGTCACAGGCAAATAACAACTTAAAAAAAACCAACAATGTAATGCCCTGTGTGTGTGCTCCCTCTGAATGGATAATCATCAACACTATGCTACTTTCTACCTGCAGGCCAGAAATGGGGATCATTTGGATTCTGCTGGCATCCACATACAACAGCCAGATGAATGCCCACCAGAAAAGGCTCTCCCAGGGCAGGAGGCACTCTGTAATATACTGAGACTCTCTCCTGTCAAGGCACTATTACCATAACACCAAGCTCTTATAACAACAAATTTCCTTGCTGCAAGATACAAGGCTTCTTAATTTGGATGGACTCAAAATCAAAGGAAAGCATTGGAAAGCTTTGGTATCTGAGGGCATGTGTTATCCATCAAACAGAACTTGGGACTAGTGCACATTCACAACAGCTATAAACAGCTGCTTCCTAGATAGATTTCTGTGCTTTGACAGTTTTTCCCAGCATGAACTTGAGCCAAAAAACTCAGTGTTCTGCTCTTCAGTAAATTCACACAAGAATGGGATTGTGGTTTAGACATTCCTACCAGTGCCAGAGGCTGTGCACATAGTAAAATTGACCAGGCAGGCAGCTCTGTACAGTGGGGACTGGCAGCTCCCAGTTCTCAGTTCTAGAGTTACATGGTGAGCCAGTCAGTATTTTCTTGGATTCCCAGCTCACCATGACAGAAATCCAGCTTTCACACAACTCTTCCTTTGATTCACCCAAACCAGCAGCATCTAAACCAAATGCTTCCTGTTCAATCCTTTATTTCTTGGGAAAACATTTGGCCCACTCTATCCACAGTCTTCTCTAAGAGCTCTGCTGCTTGTACCTCTGTACTTTGCACCTTCCATTCCAGCTCCTCTTGGGACTGTTGTCCAGTATTGGGACCGAGCTATAACAGGGTGCAAACAGCAGCCTATGTCCTTAGCCATCTGACAGCTCATGCTATTGCTTTTCTTCAGCTTATTGGCAAAGCAGGGAGGGGAGGGACAAAAGGCCTTTGTTATTGCGCTGTGCAGCCTGTGAGCCAGAACTGAAACTAGCTGGGTTCCTCCGATGCCACCATGGCTGGATCATGCCCAAGGGAATCCAGGCAGAAGTTGCAGTGAGGACAGCAAAGACAGCCTTCCAACACAGGGTTAGTTAATGAAGCAGAGGAACCTGCAAAGCTTGTAAGAGTGGGACCCAGAGGAGTCATGCCAGATAACTTTTTATTTTCTGATTTTACTTTTCAATTAAATTTGACATTTTTGAGAATGAGCTTGGTTACAGACTATTAATCTGTGGCTGAGAGCCAAGGAAGGAAAACACTTGAGTGAGAAGAACTGAACACTGAAAAGCTTTGTCTGCAGTACAGCATGCTAAGATGTTTTAAGTGAGTTTTGAGAAAATCAGTGGCAGTTCTCTCCAGTGTAACACGGACATGTTCATACAGTACTTTCAGAAAAGGAAAGGGCCACATTTTCAAGCCTGTTTTCTTCATTTCTTTTACATTCAGAAGGCATATCAGCTAGTGAAAGTTGAGCACTAAGTGATATTTGCCACCAGCTGGGCAGAGCTGTTGTAATCTAGCTAAAGTGAAAGGATTGCAACCTCACAGCAGACTGAGGACATCTAACTGGACTTTTGGAAGTGGCTGAATTTCCAATTTCAAGCATATCCAGATCACATGTCAGATTTTGAGGAAAAGCATGAGAAGTGTCATGATTTTTACCTGAAACTTGATCATCTACAGCAGCTAGAAGAGATCTGCATTTGAGAGCCAGTTCATATGCGATTCTTTGTGGTATCAAGATAAAAAATGAAAGCAAACAAAAAAAATACTATGAACTGAAGCTACCACTTAATTTCACTGCATACTTCTGAAACCATGGTTTTGACACTTAATCCTTAGGGTCCTGATTCATTTGATCAGGAAAATAGAATTCAATTTCAGCAATGGAATAAAATAGAACCTGGAGTTGCACTTTCTGGAAAGATCCAAGATGTGGATTTGAACATTATGTCTTGGATACATCCCTTAAAACAAATCAACTAAAACCACATGTGATGGGAGTTAAACAGGCACCTGTAATCTCAGAATGAACAAGTGTCAAATGGATGTTTCCTCTGCAAGTTTTAGACGCAGCTTTTCTATCAAGTGTCTCTTGCATGCAGGAAGAAGCCCTGGAAAAGTTTGCCAGTCAAATAGGAAATGGAAAGTGTTCAGAAGCAGATGGAAGGGATCTTTACAGAAAATTTCCATTGTGTGTTAAGGCTTTGATCACAACCAGGCAGTAACAGAATACAAACCACTATTAAAACAACTTATTGCTGTGAGAACCGTAAAGCAAAATGAAGGCAAAAAAGTGACCTCACTGGTAAAGATTATGATCCCCTTTCAATGCCAGTCCATTAATGATATGAGCTGTTACAGCTTTTGATCACAGTGTCTTAACCCTTTAGCCTAAGCTATAATTGCCCTTTCTTGCTGGAGTTATTCAAGTGCCATTGAGGAAGGGCTTAAAGAGTCCTTTTATATCACTGAGCCCATCTGTAGAAGACTACTGTTTAATTGCTGCTCAGTGAATCATGGTTATGTATGCTAAGATAATTATGAATGGTTTGTTTAACAAAACAAGAAATAGGGGCTTTTTAAAGCATTTGACCACTGCTGAAAGCTCTAAAAAACAGAAGTCCACCAAGCTTGTTTCCTATATATGTATTTTTGGTCCCTGCCTGTTCTGTACTTTTGGCAAGCAAGATGAAAACTTGTGAAAGTCGCTTTTGTTTATGTGAAAGAGTCAGAAGCATGAGTTCATAATGAATTGCAGATATGGTTGTCGTGGTTTAAACCCTAGCCAGACAGCTTGTTCACTCACTCCCAGTGAGTGGTGCCGGGCTGAGAGCAATCGAGGCCTGCCACGCCCCGCCCCCCCCAAGGGCTCTCCCCTTCCCCGCTCCTGGAGGGATGGGGAGGAGAATCAAAAGAGCGTAACTCCCACGGGTTGAGACAAGAACAGTCCAGCAACCAATGTACAACACAAATCACCACCGCTACCACCAACGACAACAATGATAAGAGAAAATAACAAGGGAAGAGAATACAATACCACCGGCCAAGAAACGAGTACGACCCAGCAGTCCGTGTCCTTCCGGGTAACTCCCAGTTACCCCCCACCCCAGGCATGACGTGCTGTGGTATGGAATACCTCCTTGGCTAGCCTGAGTCAGACACCCTGTCTCTGCTTCCTCCTGGCTTCCCCTCCACCCTGGCAGAGCATGAGACTCACAAAGTCCTTGGTCAGGGTAAACCTCACTTAGCAACAACCAAAAACATCGGTATCACCAGCACTGTTCCCAGGCTGGAAGTCAAAACACAGCACTGCACCAGCTACCACGAAGGAGAAACATGACTGCTACTGCTGAACCCAGGACATTATCCACCCCTTATTCCATACCATTCACTTCATGCTCAGATCCCACATTTTCAGTATACCATCGCTCTTATATATATACATCCACGTGCACACACAGACAGAGAGAAAGAGATTATTTCTTAGTGCATGGACCAATCCCTATAATGCTGAGTCCATTCAGTCCATGATGTCAGGTTCCATCTCTTGTAACAATCTTTCAGGGCAGGAAAGGCTGTGTGCAGTATTGGATCGTTGCCTGCTGATGCTGGTCGTTCCTTTACTTCAGAACTCATCCGGTTCTATCAAAGTTCATTCTCTGCTGGGATGATGGTTGGAGGGAAGTCAGGGCTAGTTGCTGGTGACCTGAAGACATCTAGTTGATGGGCTATAAAAGTATTTATTACACAGCAGGCAACAGCATTCAATTAAGTTCACTGGCTGTTTTCCCCTAAAATCAAATCCCCTTGAGGTATACATTGGACTTCCCCATCTTCCCGTATTACCCACCAAGTATATCCAGGTCCCTGAGCAAAAGCAATCCCATGAGTGGGTTTGCCTTTACCTGAAGCAGGAATAACCCAAACTGTCTTCCCCAGCAAATTCTTCATATGCACCACGGGAACTTTGTCCCCCTCTACAATATGTAAAAGTTCTGACTGGGCTGGGCCGGCCCTGTTGGCAGATCCTCTGGTGTTGACCAACCAGGTGGCCTTTGGTAAGTGTGTATCCCAATGCTTGAAAGTTCCCCCACCCATTGCTCTCAGTGTAGTTTTTAACAGCCCATTGTACCGTTCGATTTTCCCAGAGGCTGGTGCATGGTAGGGGATGTGATATACCCACTCAATGCCATGCTCTTTGGCCCAAGTGTCTATAAGGTTATTCCGGAAATGAGTCCCATTGTCTGACTCAATTCTCTCTGGGGTGCCGTGTCGCCACAAAATCTGTTTCTCAAGACCCAGGATAGTGTTCCAGGCAGTGGCATGGGGCACAGTGTATGTTTCCAGCCACCCGGTGGTTGCTTCCACCATGGTAAGCACATGGCGCTTGCCTTGGCGGGTTGTCGGCAGTGTGATATAGTCAATCTGCCAGGCTTCCCCATATTTATACTTTAACCATCGTCCTCCATACCAAAGAGGCTTTAACCACTTGGCTTGTTTAATTGCAGCACGTTTCACACTCATGAATAACCTGGGCAATAGTGTTCATTGTTAAGCCCACCCCTCGATCACGAGCCCATCTATACGTTGCATCTCTGACCTGATGGCCTGAAGTGTCATGGGCCCACTGGGCCAAAAATAATTCACCTTTATGTTGCCAATCTAAGTCCATCTGAGCCACTTCAATCTTAGCCACTTTATCCACTTGTTGGTTGTTCTGGTGTTCCTCAGTGGCCCGACTCTTGGGTACATGGGCATCTACATGACGTACCTTCACCACCAGGTTCTGCACCCGGGCAGCAATATCTTTCCACAGTGCAGCAGCCCAGATGGGTTTACCTCTGCTTTGCCAGTTGCTCTGCTTCCATTGCTTCAACCACCCCCACAGGGCATTTGCCACCATCCATGAGTCAGTATAGAGGTAAAGTACTGGCCACTTTTCTCGTTCAGCAATGTCCAGGGCCAGCTGGATGGCTTTCACCTCGGCAAACTGACTCGATTCACCCTCTCCTTCACAGCAGTTTCTGCAACTTGTCGTCCAGGACTCCATACAGCTGCCTTCCATCTCCGATGCTTTCCCACAATACAGCAAGAGCCATCAGTAAACAAGGCATACTGCTTTTCACTTTCTGACAGTTTATTATATGGTGGGGCCTCTTCAGCATGCACCGTCTCCTCCTTTGGTGACATTCCGAAATCTTTGCCCTCTGGCCAGTCCATGATGACTTCTAGAATGCCTGGACGACTGAGATTTCCTATTCAAGTTCATTGTGTAATTAGTGCAGCCCATTTGCTCCATGTAGCATCAGTTGCATGATGTGTAGAGGAGACCCTGCCTTTGAACATCCAGCCCAGCACGGGCAACCGGGGTGCCAGGAGGAGCTGTGTTTCAGTGCCAATCACTTCCGAAGCAGCTCGAATCCCTTCATAGGCTGCCAGTATCTCTTTCTCAGTTGGGGTATAGCTGGCCTCAGATCCTTTGTATCCCCGACTCCAAAAGCCAAGGGGTCGACCTCGAGTCTCCCCTGGAGCTTTCTGCCAGAGGCTCCAGGTAGGACGGTTCTCCCCAGCTGCAGTGTACAGTACATTTTTTACATCTGGTCTGGTCCGGACTGGTCCAAGGGCTACTGCATGAACTATCTCGCGTTTAATTTGCTCAAAGGCTTGTTGTTTCTCAGGGCCCCACTTAAAATCATTCTTCTTCTGGGTCACATGATAGAGAGGGCTTACAATCGAGCTGTAATTTGGGATGTGCATTCTCCAGAACCCCACAGCACCCAAGAAAGCTTGCATTTCTTTCTTATTAGTTGGTGGAGACATTGCTGTTATCTTGTTGATCACATCTGTGGGGATCTGGCAATGTCCATCTTGCCATTTTATTCCCAAAAATTGAATCTCCTGTGCAGGTCCCTCCGTTTTATGGCAAAACCGGCTTTCAGCAGGATTTGGATTATTTTCCTCCCTTTCTCAAAGACTTCTTCCACTGTATCGCCCCACACAATAATGTCATCAATGTATTGCAGGTGTCCTGGAGCTTGTCCCTGTTCCAGTGCAGTCTGGATCAGTCCATGGCAAATGGTAGGGCTGCGTTTCCACCCCTGGGGCAGTCGGTTCCAAGTGAACTGGACACCCCTCCAAGGAAAAGCAAACTGTGGCCTGCACTCTGCTGCCAAAGGAATGGAGAAAAATGCATTGGCAATATCAGTCATGGCATACCACTTGGCTGCCTTTGGCTCTAGTTCATACTGAAGTTATAGCATGTCCGGTACGGCAGCACTCAATGGTGGTGTGACTTCATTCAGGGCACGATAGTCTACTGTTAGTCTCCATTCTCCATTAGACTTTCGCACTGGCCATATGGGGCTATTAAAGGGTGAGCGGGTCCTGCTGATCACCCCCTGACTCTCCAGTCTACGGATCAGCTGATGGATGGGAATCAGGGAGTCTCGGTTGGTGCGATATTGCCGCCGGTGCACTGTTGTGATCGCAAATGGCCCTTGTTGTTCTTCGACTTTCAGCAACCCCACAGCAGAAGGATCCTCTGAGAGACCAGGCAAGGTAGACAGCTGCTCAATTTCCTCAGTGTCCAAAGCAGCAATACCAAAAGCCCAGCGGTACCCTTTTGGGTCTTTGAAGTACCCTCTCTTGAGGTAGTCTATGCCGAGGATGCATGGAGCCTCTGGACCAGTCACAATGGGGTGCTTTTGCCATTCCCTCCCAGTCAGGCTGATTTCAGCCTCCAGCACAGTCAACTCTTGGGATCCTCCTGTTACTCCAGAAATATAGATGGATTCCATCTTGACAGCTTGATGGCATCAGGGTACACTGTGCACCGGTATCTACTAGAGCCTTATACTTCTGTGGGACTGATGTGCCAGGCCATCTGATCCACGCAGTCCAGTAAATCCGATTGTCCCCTACCTCCACCTGGCTGGAGGCAGGGCCCCTCTAATGGTCATCACAGCGTTGGACACTTAAGTTGTGGTAAAAGGGATTATTCTTCGTTATCACAGGAGCTGGAATAAAATCAGCTCTTACACTCCATCTGGGAAACTGCTCACCAGAGACTGAAGCTGCAGCTCTCATGGGATGATCAGTCTTGGCCCTTGCTCCCCTCTTCAATTCACTCACCCGTTCCTCCAAAGCTGAAGTAGGTTTTCCATCCCACTTTGTCATGTCTTCTCCATGATCCCACAGGTAAAACCATAGGGTAGCCAGTGGCATATACCTCCTGTATCTCCTCTCTCAAACAATAGGACGCCTTTTGTTAATAGCTGAGATGTGTGTTGGCACACGTGAGGAGCCGGATAAATCAGATAGATCGTCCCTCAATTGTTTGAGGTCCTGGGACAGTTTTTCCACAGCTGAGATGATGGAAGGGGTGAGATTGCCTTCGAACTCTCGGAGTTTATGAACCATTTCATCCACTGTTAGTGGTACTGTGTCATTCCAGGTTACTGTTGCCAATGAACGGGCATATGATGACGGCGCATTCCGTGTAAGTTTTCACCACATGGGTCGTGTACATTCAACTTCATCTGGGTCTATGGGTGTATCCCCGTTATTCGGCTTGATGTGATAGATCATCTCTACGATGGCTGATTCCCCCAGAGACTGGATGCCTTTGTCTATAGTAGTCCACTTGGCCGAACGACTCATAACATCGTCCTTGTATGGAAACCTTTCTTTCACAGCTGCCAAGAGCCACCTCCAAAGACTGAGGGACTTTTTCTCTCTTGCAGTCGCTTTGTCAATTCCCCCTTCTCTAGCAAGTGATCCCAGCTGCTTGGCTTCTGTACCTTCTAGTTCATAACCATTGGCCCCATTGTTCCAGCATCGGAGTAACCAGGTGATGATGTGCTCCCCTGGTTGACGGGTAAAATCTTTTCGCATATTCCGCAGCTCGGTTGAGGTCCGAGGTCAAGAAGTTACCTCTTCTTCTTCTTCTTCATCATGTGATGATGACTCCTGATCAGATGCTAGACCGGGTGGTGAATTCATTGTTTCTTCATCTTGCTTCACCCTTCTTGCCTCTTTTTTGCTTTTTCTCTTGCGTACAGGGGCAACCGATATTGGTACGAATTGGTCCTCTGGTTTGGCTGCAGTGATTATCACTGTGGTTTGAGTAGCGACTGTACTTGTTGCTGGGGGTGGTGCAGCTGCTGTGCTTGGAGCTGGGGTAACCGCCCTGTCTGTTGCAGTCGAAGTTTGAGCAGCTGCTGTACTTGCCGCTGGGGTAGCTGCGCTGTTCATTGCAGCCAAAGTTTGAGTAGCGACTGTACTTGTCGCTGGGGGTGGTGAGGCTGCTGTGCTTGGAGCTGGAGTAGCTGTGCTGACTGTTGCTTTGCCCTCAGATCCGCCGACATTCCTTTCCTTTTGAAGGTGCTGGATAGTGTTGAACAAGGCCCTGTAAGCATAGGCCAAGCCCCAGCATGTTGCCATGATTTGTCCATCTCTGGTATGGCCAGAATGACCACACACCTCATTTAAGTGTTTTAATAATTCTTCTGGATTTTGCAGTTGTTCAGTGGTGAAATTCCAAAGTACTGGAGGGGCCCACTGACCTAGATACTTGCCCATACTATCCCACACACCCTGCCACTCATGGCTCTCCAGCCTCAGGGAAAATCTCTTGGTCCTCCTACATCGTCGTTTGACCCCAGACAAGACCCAAACCTGACTCTGCTTAACTCTTGAAATCAGTCGTGGGCAAAACACACTCTGTATGCGTGCCAGCATGATGATCCCCATCACGATCAGCAAACAAGTCTCAACAGCATTAAAAGGCCATTCAAAAACTTCAAAACTCTCAAATGTAAATGGTCTGGAGGGAGGACTGGGAGGGTAAAAGAATATCTCCTTCACAGGTTGAGCACCTGAGAAGGAGAAAAAAGATGTGTAATTGCTAAGCACTTCTACTATATGCCTCCCAAAGTATAAAGGTGGTGACCACACTGGGAACATAAGCCAGATCAGTTTCATCAATGATTCTATTGTATTACAAGCCATTACCATAAAGTACAATGAGACAAAAACCTTAGCCCAAGCCCCACACTTGAAAAACACTAATACAGCAAATACCTGATGGAAGTAAGATACGATATACTGAAACTGTGAGATCAAGAGGAACAACCTTGAGAGACAATAAATCAGCATCGTGACGAGTGACTATTAATCTGGTCAGATCTGTTGCTATCTCAACCCCTCGTGCCCCACGTTGGGTGCCAAAAGAACTGTCGTGGTTTAAACCCTAGCCAGACAGCTTGTTCACTCACTCCCAGTGAGTGGTGCCGGGCTGAGAGCAATCGAGCCCCCCCCCCCACCCCAGGGCTCTCCCCTTCCCCACTCCCAGAGGGATGGGGAGGAGGATCGAAAGAGTGCAACTCCCACGGGTCCAAATCCTGATTATATTTCATTTAAATTGTTAATAGCTTTTACTACAGATCAGAGTCTTTGCATGCGAGTTTCTGAACCTGGATAAGTCTTACTGCTGTATCACTCTGGGCTCAGGAAAATATGCCAAATTCTGATGGCTAAACTACAGAGATCATATTAATAGGACTGAATTGGCCCAATGTTATTTCATATTTCAAATATACGCTATCTGTCTAAATGCTGTATTCAAGTAAGTGTGCCTAGGAAGACCATGCAAGCAGGCTCCCAGCTGTCACGGCCCTGAGGGCACTAACCAGCCTGTCCTTATATTATCAACACTCTTTCCAGCACAAATCCAAAACATAACCCCATACTAGCTACTATGAATAAAATTACCTCTACCCCAGCCAAAATCAGCACATTCTACCTCCTTTATTCCATACCATTTATGTCATGCTCAGGTCCCACACTGTACAATACATCCACATTAAGCACCACCCTGCTTCCCATCCTTTCATACAATACACTGATATCATTCCCTTAATCTATGGACCACCCCTGTGAAATATCTGTAAAATGTCCATAAATGTCCACAAATGCCAACAAAATGTCCACTGAGTTCATTTAGTTGCTCACTTTGGGCTCCATCGGTTATGGTGGTCAGTCAAGACAGGAGAGGAGGTGCGTTGCATGGAGCTATTTGGAAAGCCAGTTCAGGCTGGGGCTGCTGTACTTGCATTCCTTGTAAGGCTTGTCCTCCGCTGGTTCAGGTGGTTCCTGCTACAGTAGTTCCTATAGTATGCAACTTAAATCACGGTTTACAACAATTTAAAGGTACATCCAGTACGATCTCCATCCCTGTTTCCCCTGGGCTAAGTTTAACATTTGCAAAGAACAACTCCCTTTGCTCACAGCCTGGCTAGCACCAAGGGGTTCCTGCTATAGTAATTCCTATAACACCCAGCTAAAGTAATGGATTATTTTCACCCAGGATTAAATCACCTTGAGGTACGCACTGGACTGCCACATCCTTCTGCATTACCTACCAAGTGCATCCAGGTCCTTAAGATAAAAAATCCCACAAATAGGTTTACCCTTTCCTGAGGAAGGAATAACCCAGACTCTTTTTCCCAAAAAGTTCCTTTTAAGCACTATAGGGATCTTATCTCCTTCCATAGTGCACAGGGGTTTTGATTGGGCAGGTTCAGGTCAACTGGCAGATCTTCCAGTGTTAACTAACCAAGTGGTTTCTCTTAAATGTGTATCCCAATGCTTAAAGGCCCCAGCCTTCAGTGTAGTTTTTACCAGTCTATTGTATCATTCAACTTTCCCAGAGGTTGGTGCATGATAGAGAATGTGATACACCAAGTTAATGTCATACTCTGCAGCCCAGGTGTTCATGAGGTTGTTTTGGAAGTGAGTCCAGCCATTCAATAGTTGCTTCCACTATTGTAAGCACAGGCTGCTTGACATGGCAGGTTCATGATAGTGTGATATAATCAATCTGCTAGGCTTCCTCATATTGATATTTCAGTCACAATCCTCTATACCAGAGATGCTTGGCCTGCTTAATTGCAGCACACGTTTCATATTCATGAATAGCTTGTGCAATAGCGTCGATGGTCAAGTCTACCCCTTGACCATGAAGCCATATATATGTTGCACCTTTTCCTAAATGTCCTGATGTGTCACAGGCCCACTAATCTATAAATAGCTCACCTTTATGTATAAAGTACTATCAATTTTTCTCATTTAGCAATGTCTAAGGATAGCCGGATGGCTTTCACCTCTGCAAATTGACTCAGTTTACCTTCTCCTTCAGCACACAGCAGCTTTCCACTTTCAATATTTTGTCACAATACAATAGGATCCATCTGTAAACAGGACATATGGCTTCTGGTAAATTATTATATAGAGAGGCTTTTTCAGCACAAGTCACTTCCTCTGGCAACGCTCTCAAGTTTTGGCCCTCTGGATAGTCCATGATCACATCCAGAACTCCCGGGTGGTTGGGGTTTCCCATTCAAACCCATTGTGTTATCAATGCGATCCACTTATTCCATGTAGCATGAGTTGCACAGTGCATAGAGGAGACCCTCCCCTTGAACATCCAGCCAAGCACATACTGCCAAAAGGAGCTGTGTTTCAGTACTAACTACTTCTGAAGTGACTTGAATTCCTTCATATGCTGCTGATATTTCTTTTCTGTTACAGCGTAATGGGCTTCAGACCCTCTAGCTCCCCAGTTCCAAAACCTTAAAGGTCTCTTCCAGCACTTTCTGCCAGAGGCTCCAGGTGGGGCAGTTATCCCTGGCTGAGGCACAAAGCACAGTTTTCACATCTTGTCCTGCCTGGACTGTCCCAAGTGCTACTACACGAGCTATCTGCTATTGAATTTGTCCAAAGACTTGCTGCTGCTCAGGGCCCCATTCAAAGCAGCTCTTGTTCCAGGTCACTTAATAGAGAAGGTTTGCGATCAGACTAGAACCCGAAATATGCAGTCTCCAAAACCCCACAACGCCTAAGATAGCTTCTGTTTCTTTTTTGTTAGTTGGCGGAGACATTGCTGGTTTTTTTTTGTTCACACATGTTGGAATATGACAACACCCATCTTGCTCTTAGGCAATAGGCATAATAAACAAGGACTGTAGCCTCAAAATTAACTTGCTGCTAATTATGAGGCTTGGACAGGAGTGCAAATAAGCTAATTGGAACTGAGTAGGAAATTGTCTTATCCTGGGAAAACTTCACCATTTCATAAAGCCTTCAAGGTCCCACAGTGAAGCAAGATGGATAAAGGCCAATTAAAATCTTTGCACCTAAACCTAATCAGGTAGCCCTAAGACTGTCCTGTCTTTCTTCCTCCTATTCTCTCCATCCCCACAATGAGTAGTCCATTAAGCTTGCTTTAGCTGAGATTTAACAAAATATTGTGCCCTTAATTTTCATCCTTTACTAGGCTGGTTTTGTATTAAAATTCAGGATTCAGCTACTCTGGAAGTTATTTGAATGTATGGTGAACCAGAATATAAATGGTAACAAATCTATCAAGGAAGTCGATTAAGACGAAAATCTTTTTTTTTCTGTACTGTTTAAGAGTTTAAGGATTTGGTGCTACAACTTTTACTGGGGGGGGGGGGACACAACAAACTTTTAATTATGCTCTCCTCCTCTCTATCCCTTAAGCAAAATGCTGAAGAATGCTCTCAGAATATCTATGAACCCTGCAAAGAATCCTCAAAAAACTCAGGGAAGGGAAGGTAAACCGTCATCAGATTGCCACTTCCAAAACAACATCCAAGCAGATAAAACTCAGCAATCTGATGTGGCATCTTTTCAACAAGAAACAACAGCTGCTTTCACACCATAATCTTTCTTCTGCCAGGCATTTCAAAAGGTAAAATTTGAAAGTTACAGAAGTCAAAACCTTATGGGAATAATTTTGTTAGAAGTCAAATAGAATTAGACTGTGCATAGACATTTTAAAAGGTAGCAACATAATGCTTAAGCATATAAATAAAGTATGGGCAGGTTTTGTAGTCATGGTGGAGTACAATACAGATTAAAGATAACAACTTAGCCCAAAAGTGCTTTCATGTCAGTTATATGAAGTATGATGGAATATGGAGTGGGGATGTAAAGGAAGAATGGCTAAACAGAACAAAAATAGGAACCAAAAGTACTGTATTAGAGTGGAAAGAGGCTGAACACCTCCTTGTACTCCAGCTTCCAGGAGTCTGGATTACCTCCAAGCCCCAAAGAGAAATGTCTTCTGAAGTTACAGATGTACTCCATAGAATTCATCGTCAAATTGTCAAAGAGGTCATACAGCCAGAGGACAGCAAAGGAGGAAGAAACATAATGTGGTTAAACAAAGGATTGTTAGCCTGACCACAATTATACACAACATTTTAGAACAAACTTTGATGGAAAGCATAATTAAAGACATGGACGGAAGTAGAGAGAAATGCTGCACAGGTTTACTAAACACAGAACATGCAAGACTAAACAAGTAAATAATTATTAAGGCTAAGGAGAAGCAGCTGATTCAATCTACCTGGACAGTGGTACAATACTTATTATGATGTGGCATAAGAGAAGAATTGTTAAGTCAGAAACTAGAGATTAATATAAGTTTATAAATTAGAAGAAGAACGGCCTAAAGGGGAAATTACAGGGAAATTAGAAGCCTGGAGACAAAGGATAATTAATAGGCAGTTGCCCAGGACTCTATCATAGAATAAATTTGATTCATATTTTCTTTAATGCATCTGGTGCAAAAATGTGATTGCACCATTAAAATTGGTTGTTGTCTCAGAACATAAAAGCATCAAACTGAGGAAGATCATATTGTTATTCAAAGAGAGTTGAATCACCTTGAAAACCAGGGTGAGACATACAAGACGAAAGTCACACACAGTATCACACAGTATCACAGTATGCTAGAGATTGGAAGGGACCTCGAAAGATCATCTAGTCCAATCCCCCTGCCGGAGCAGGAACACCTAGATAGTGTTACAAGTCATTTGTATCAATTGTAACGACATGCATGCAGGTCAAGCGTTCTTGCTATAAATATATCTATTGGGAATAATCAAAGATGGGGAAAGCCTGAGAGAGGTGGAGACTCATGGATGACGATGAACTACCAATATATAATTCGGATTGTGGTGCAATAGGTTCCTCAATTTGAACAAGGAAGGGAAACACACAGCACATATCCCACAGAGCAGTGTACATACTGCTTAACAGGTAGGATCTTTTTTGTGTAATTTTGTTGACTGAGAGGTACGCTGTCTATGAAAACATAGTCAGTGACCAGTGGGAAAAGAGAAAAGATAAAGGAACCATCGAAAAAGACAAGAGCAGCATAAGAACAACTGCATAAATTAGCAATAGGTTTCAAAAGAACACATAAAAGAGGGCAGCTAGGATAGAGGATCATCTCTCTAACCTTGGAAGCAGTAAGACCCAGGCATAGCCTTGCAGTACAAATAAAAACTACAAAGAAAAGCTAGATTCAAACAGAACTCAATCAGTTGTTGGAGGAAGTTACGTAATCTGGCTGTCTGCCCATAGGGCTTCCAATGACCCAGGAGTTCCCATCCAGATCTACATTCCTAATTACAAGGTTAGTATTTGTCTAATTTTATCACACTGTAAATTCTTTTTAAAGAGACCTGAACTTCTAGAAGTAGGTAGTCCATGGCCTGGATGTTTTCCATAGCTCTTGCTCTTCAGTGCTGCAGAAGAAATCCTTATAGTGCAAGTGAATTCCTTCTGCCTCTAGTGCATAAATAATATTTCCCATGAAATAGAAAGGAGACCATTGTCTTGATCCTAAAGAAAATTACATCTGCTGCACATTGAGAAACTATAAAGGGAAGATGGAAACACTGAAAACAGATTGGAAGAGTCAAAGACTCTTATTTCAAATTGCAACCTTTGACTTTGTTTTAGTAATTTTTCAAATATTATCCCCACTCCTCCTTTTACATCATCGCCAAAGCAATCAAAGAACACAATACAACTATAGCAGCAATGCTCAGGAGTTCTTTCAGAGTCTATATTGAATTTTTTCAGCTACTTATTTTGTAGTAAGGGACAGAAAGCCTGGAAAGATAAAATATGGAGTAGGAATGAAGTTTTCTGATCCCGCTGTCAGAGAGAAGCAGACTATTTTAATAATTCAATGAAGGCTACAATTTTGTTTGTGGTTCATGTTCCACTGTCTTTGAAGAGGATCCCCATAGCGGGTCAGGGGCTTTTTCCGCTGTGAGAGATAAGCAAGGCAGAAGCACAACTGGATTTCAAAATAACTGCTTTACTATTCATCTTTGAAGAAGTTGTAAGTTTCCATAAGCTTCAGGCCTTCTAACTTCTCAGGAAACTCTATAATGTTTAAAAGGTTATTATGGAAATTGGCAATCAGCTTCAAATGTATTGGAAGTGGAAGGTAATGAGAAAATAATATGTATGTTGTTATAACCTAGCACACCATACGTCCCAAAATTATCAATAATGTGCTCCTTTAGAGGAAAAAATAAATTGATAGTGGCAAAACTGTCCATTAACAAATGAATATTTGTTGAACATGGGCACTTAAGGAGATCATAACATAGCCTGAGACAATGTGTCAAACATTTTCCGAGATAACTGTAACTTGGTGCCCTGCTTCAAGTTAGCTTGAAATTATTCTGCCCTGTGGCAGTGGGCAGATGTCACGAATTCTTCTGAAATTGCCAAGGGAGGAAGGCAGAACAGTACTATTCAGCTTTACAGGCGAGCGAGATGTAGCTTCTCAGGGTAATATTTCTACATGACAAGATGCCTCAATCCTCTGTCATTTGGAAGAACAGTAGACAAAAACTTGAGTATAAGCTACCCAGGTGTGTGGGAGCCTCTGGGAGTTTCCATTACTGCTTCTAAGGCAAGAGACAGCTCAGGGAGAGGAGCAGATATAACTGAGGTGCACTTCAGTAATTGCATTGGACAAGCAGACCATTGTTACTTCCTTGCAGAGAGGTGACGGCTTACACACAGGCACACATAATGTTCTTGTCAGAACACAGAGGTGAGGATTTCCTTGAGGAATAAATGCTACAAAATATCTAACAAAATGAGACAGATTTAGTGAATGGAGTAAAATAGAGAATAGAAATTTCAGGAAAGAAGGAACCTATAATGCAAGACTCTTCTTTTCCTGACCGCACTGTTGGGCTATTTATAGAGGTAAATTTCCTAGTTCTCTATTTGCCATACCCCAGCCGCCTTGTCCCAGACTTCAGAAAAGGCTTTCTCTATCAAGTTTCATTGTCTCATTCCAACTTAATTCACCTTGCTTCTTTAAGTGCAGTCTCATTATGAATTTAGATAACTAATATATGCTGGAATACACCACAGCTAATTTCTTAATTACCTATACCATCAATACAACTGTAGACAATATTTTCCCCTTTGACTACAGTGCCAGATAAAAGTATCATGGCTGAAGTGTTCCTGGTGTGGCCTCACCTTCTTTTTTCTCAGCTGCAATTGCAGGCACCATTCCACAGGATGGCTCCTCAGAATAAGGGCTAACAAAGGACAATGTGACTAGTAAGTTGTTCTCTCATTATTTTGGGACGTTTCTCCCACTTAAAGAACTAAAGGAAAAGTAAACATGATTGAAAGCATGGTAAGTCAGCTTGAGGAGCAGTTCTGACCACAAGTGAGAGCAAGATGACTGCAAAGTCATCTGTCATGTCAGATTAAATGAAACAGGGTCTGTCTGTAGTAGATCAAATGCACTTCACTTTGACGAGGAAGGAAGATCACCCAAGTGCCATTCTTACCTGAATTTTTGGAAAACCTTGAGTCAAAGGAGTATTATCTGCAACATGGGAACCATGATGCAACTTGAGAACATTTCCTCTCATCCTATCAATTGTTAGCTGGGAGAAGAGACCAACACCCACCTCACTAAATCCTCCTTTCAGGTAGTTGTAGAGAGTGATAAGGTCTCCCCTCAACCTCCTTTTCTCCAGGCTTAACATCCCCAGTTCCCTCAGTTGCTCTTCATCAGACTTGTGCTCTTCACTCTTCACCAGCTTTGTTGCCCTTCTCAGCACCCGCTTCAGTACCTCAATGCCTTTCTGGTAGTGAAGGGTCCAGAACTGAACACAGGATTCAAGGTCCACCCTCACCAGTGCTGTGTACAAGGGGATGATCACTGCCCTGGTCCTACTGACTGCGCTGCTTCTGATACAGGCCAGGTTGCTGTTGCCCTTCCTGGCTGCCTGGGCATAAAATGGCTCATTTCAGATGCTGTCAATCAGCACTCCCAGGTCCTTTTCCACTGGGCAATTTTCTAGCCACTCTTCCCCCAGCCTGTAGTGTTGCATGCAGTGGTTGTGACCCAAGTGCAGGACCCAGCACTTTGCCTCATTAAACTCATGTAATTGGCCTTGACCCATTGCTTCAGCCTGTCCAGATCCCTCTGCAGAGCCTTCCTACCATCCAGCAGATCAACACTCCCAGCCAACTTGATGTTAACTGCAGACTTGCTGAGTGAGCACTCGATCCCCTCATCCAAATCACTGATAAAGACATTAAACAGAACTGGCCCAGTTCTGAGCCCTGGCAAACACCACTTGTGACCAGCTGCCAACTGGATTTCACTCCATTCACCACCACCCTCTGGCCTTGGCCATCCAGCCAGCTTTTTACCCAGCAAAGCATTCACCATCCAAGCCATGAGCAGTCAGCTTCTCCAGGAGAATGCTGTGGCAAATGGTGTCAAGGGCTTTACTAAAATCTAGGTAGACAGCATCCACAGCCTTTACCTTATCCACTAGTTGGATCACCTTTTCATAGGAGGAGATCAGGTTAGTCACGCAGGACCTGCCTTTCATAAACTCATGCTGACTAAGCCTCATCCCCTGCTTGACCTGTATGGGCCCCAAGATGATTTGCTCTATAAACAGAGTCCCTTGGGAGGCAGTCCTGAAGGGTAGAGGGGTCCAGGAATTCTGGACCTTCTCCAAGAAAGAAATCTTAAAGGTGCAGAGGCAGGCTGTCCCCATGTGCAGAAAGACGAGCCTGCGGGGAAGATGACGGGCCTGGCTGAACAGAGAGCTTTGGCTGGAACTCAGGAGGGGGAAAAGGAGAGTTGATGACCTTTGGAAGAAGGGGCAGGCAATGCAGGAGGACTACAAGGGTGTCATGAGGTCATGCAGGGAGAAATTTAGGAGGGTCAAAGCCCAACTAAAACTTAATCTGCTTAGTGCCATAAAAGACGATAATAAAAAAAACATTTCTATAAATGCATTAGCAACAAAATGAAGGCCAAGGAGAATTTCCATCCTTCATTGGCTGCAGCAGAAACATAGTGACAAAGGATGAGAAAAGACTGAGGTACTTAGTGCTTTCTTTGCCTCAGTCTTTAATAGCAAGATCGGTTGTTCTCCAGGTACCAAGCTCCCTGAGCTGGAAGACAGGGATGGGGAGCAGTATGAAGCTCCCATAATCTACGGGGAAATGGTTAGTGACCTGCTACAACTTCTTCCAAAAGTCATAATCTCTTCTTTTCTTTGAAGAAGGTCCAGCCTTTGCCCCTCAGGTCTGCCTCCCAAGGGACTGTGTCAACCAGGCTCCTAAACAGGCCAAAGTCTGCCCTCTGGAAGTCCAGGGTGCAGTTCTGACCCCTCCTTACTTCAGGAATCGAAAACTACCATTTTGTGATTGCTCTGCCCAAGACGGCCTCCAACCATCACATCACACACAAATCCTCCTCTGTCTGCAAACAACAGGCCCAGTGGGATGCCTTCCCTAGATGGCTGTCTCACCAGCTGTGTCAGAAAGTTAACATCCACACACTCCAGGAACCGCCTAGACAGTGTCCGCTCTACTGCTGTATTTTCAGCAGGCATCTGGCATTTTGTATCCTAGATTCAGCCAGGTCCATCATAATTTTATTAACAGGAAGGTATGTAATTTTTATTGAGGCAAAAGACATACAACTCTTTCCATTGCTATATCAAAACTATGGGCATAGAAAGTGGAAATACAATCGTCCTTACTGTCTCTGCATTGCACTCCAGCCTGTACCTGTATCACCAAGGAGGGATTTCACTTGATCAAATGCAGCCCTTTACAGTACAGACACACACATCTGAGCTTCTTAAGTAAATTCCTCTTATGACTAATGTAAAATGCGTAAGTTTCTAGTGTACAAATCATCCTAAAGAAGATTTCTCAAGAAGAGCAAATGTACTGTGCCTATTCCCCACTGATAACAAGTGAAGCCTGGAAAAGCTTGGATACTGCAGATTGTGATGGTGCCTATGCTTATAGTGAAATGAAATAACTTCAGGAATTAAAATTGTCCCTTTATTTACACATTCTTCCAGCAGAAATATAAAAAACAAACTTTGTCTATATTTACAAGATTCAACATTGTCTAAGATAATGGTGCACTGCACCCAGAAGAACAAAGCTCTCCTGTGTTGAGAGCAAATTTTTAAAAAGGTGAAGTAAACCATTTTTTCTCATGTACTGTTGTGCAGCCAGTCAGAAATCCACATAGGCAGAAGCTCTTTGAAAATATATGTTGCTTTCTATTATCTTTGATTATAGCCCCAGTTACAGGTCTCCTCTTTGTCTACAAAGCTAAGAACATGCAATGCCTGTAAGCAGTGATTGACAATCACCACAAGAGAGGTTTTTGGCAAAAAAATATGGGGCCTGAAAAAAACCCCAGCCATTTTCTTTTCTGTCCCTTCTTGTGGTCACAGTCACTACCTCCAGCATTCACTTTCCCTCTTCCCAGATCACTTCATCTTCTGGAAAAATACCTAGAATTGTTAGAAGAATTGCTAGAAGTATTGCTGTTCCAAGTCTCTCAGCTTTAGGAGGAAGCCAATCAACAGCAGTAAGAGGCAGCCACCTTTATTTATCTCAAGGGAAAAATCAACAGGAATAAATGAAGGTCACATCCACATGAGTGACTTATCTATAGCAGTTACAGCAGCTCAAAGCAGAGCAAATCCCATTTGTAGAGGTGCTTTCTCTGTCTGAGAAGAGCTGTATAGACTGCCTGCCTGGCAGCCCAGCATGTTGTACATGTTTACAGCTAACTGAAGACTAAGTCTGTAGAGAACAATTAGGCTGCCTAATCCGGCCTCTTGTCCACCACACAGATTAATGTTTCACACATGTACTCTTTACTAAATCCTAGAGTGGACAACTTTGCCTATGCAGGTATTCAGCTCACATCTGTATATTAAGGCTTAGGATGACTACTAGAACCTGAATTAAAGCCTGTGTAGAACATTTTAAACATAGTGTAGTCCTGTGACTCCAGACTTCCTCTGGAGAGCACTTCAGCTATTTCATTACCTTCCCAGCTGAAGAAGTACATCTAATTTAAAGTCTGATGCTGTTTAACTTCAACTACCAACCAGCGGATATTGTTATTTGAGTTAGCAAGGTTGAGAAGCTCCAGACATCTTTTCCTAGCAAAAAAAAAATATATATACAACCATTGAGTTACCTTCCTTTTGATTATTTTAATAGCGCCTAGATCCCACCCTGATTTTTTATTATTATTTCCTCTTCTACTTGTCTCTTATTTCTCTTATTACTCCGTTTTGAAAGTTGGATGACTGATACAGAAGAAAAAACATGCACAAAAATAAACAAATTAAAAAAATTCAGCTGCACAAGAAGCCTTTCTGTTTTCAGACTACTAGATAATGTACCTCTGTACTAATCTGAGAGATTCTTCTGGTATTAGAATTCCTTAACTCATATATACTTTTTTATCACTACTGTTTACTGATAAACTCATAATTGTTCAACCAAAGTGAAGTGAACATTTTCCCTGATAAAGGAATGAATATAACCTATTGGCATGGCTTGAAAAATTACTTGTGAGTTCTACAAGTCATGAGCTTTCAGGCTCATGTAGTTTGTTATACATGCACAGACGAAGGAGGATTTTTAATGGCTGACCAGTTGCAAATTTTGTTATGAGGATTCATAACAAATAGGAGAGGATCTGGTTCAAGACCATCTTAAGAACCTGAATGTGCACAAGCCCATGGGACCTGACGAAATCCATCTGTGGGTCCTGAAGGAGCTGGCAAATGAAGTTGCGAAGCCACTGTCCATCATATTTAAAAATCATGGCAGTCAGGTGAAGGTCCTGATGACTGGAAAAAGGGAAATATAACCCCCATTTTCAAGAAGGGGAAAATGGATGACCCGGGGAATTACAGACCAGTCAGTCTCACCTCTGTGCCTGGCAAAATCCTGGAGCAGATTCTCCTGGAAGGCATGCTAAGGCACATGAAAAACAACAAGGTGCTTGGTGACAGCCAGCATGGCTTCACTAAAGGGGAATCCTGCCTAACCAGTTTGGTGGCCTTCTATGATGTAGCTGATGCCATCTACCTGGATTTACGCAAAGCATTCAACACTGTTGTGCATGACATCCTTATCTCTAAATTGGAGAGACATCAATTTGATGGATGGACCACTCGGTGGATAAAGACCTGGCTGGATGGCTGCATGCAAACAGTTGTGGTCAATGGCTCAATGTCCAGATGGAGACCAGTAACGAGTGGTGTCCCTCAGGGATCAGTGTTGGGGCCGGTCTTGTTCAACATCTTTGTCGCTGACATGGACAGTGGGATTGAGTGCGCCCTCAGCAAGTTTGCCGATGACACCAAGCTGTGTGGTTTGGTTGATATGCTGGAGGGAAGGAATGCCATCCAGAGGGACCTTGACATGCTTGTGAGGTGGACTGATGCCAACCTCATGAGGTTTAACCATGCCAAGTGCAAGGTCCTACACCTGGGTCGAAGCAATCCCAAGCACAACTACAGGTTGGACAGAGAAGAGATTCAGAGCAGCCCTGCGGAGAAAGACTTGGGGGTGTTGGTTGATGAGAAAATGAACATGAGGTGGCTTCAGTGTGCGCTCATAGCCCAGAAAGCCAACCGTATCCTGAGCTGCATCAAAAGGAACATGACCAGCAGGTTGAAGGAGGTGATCCTGCCCCTCTACTCTGCTCTTGTGGGACCTCACCTGGAGTATTGTGTGCAGTTTTGGTGTCTTCAACATAAAAAGGACATGGAACTGTTGGAACAAGTCCAGAGAAGGGCCACGAGGATGATCAGGGGACTGGAGCACGTCCTGTATGAAGACAGGCTGAGGAAGTTGGGGCTGTTCAACCTGGAGAAGAGAAGGCTGCGTGGAGACCTCATAGCAGCCTTCCAGTATCTGAAGGAGGCCTATAGGGATGCTGGAGAGGGACTCTTCATTAAGGACTGTAGTGACAGGACAAGGGGTAACGGGTTCAAACTTAAACAGGGGAAGTTCAGGTTGGATATAAGGAGGAAGCTATTTACTGTAAGGATGGTGAGGCACTGGAATGGGTTGCCCAGGGAAGCTGTGAATGCTCCATCCCTGGCAGTGTTCGAGGCCAGGTTGGACAGAGCCTTGGGTGAGATGGTTTAGTGTGAGGTGTCCCTGCTCATGGCAAGGGGGCTGGAACTAGATGATCTTAAGGTCCTTTCTAACCCTATTTTATGTCATCTATCTATGACAGATATTATCCATTCAGTCTGTCCTCCTCTGTGACTAAAGAAAGATCTTGTCTTGTGCTAGAAAGAGAATCTTACTTTCCTTAGCACAAAATCTCCAAGTGTATTAGACGACTACCTTATTTATTAAGTCTATTTACTGTTGTTGATGGATTGTATACTAACACAGTAAACAGTGTCTTGAGGGAATGAAAATTATTTCTGCTTTCATTAGGGCTCTAACTTTTCTTTTTCTGGAAAGATTTTCCTTCTGGGTCCTCAAGGTGAAAGCAGACACCATTTGGTGCTTTACTATAATAAAGTAAATAATTTCTTCTTCTAATCATATTGACCTTGTGATCTATCACCACTGGAATTTATATTCCTGGGAAACTGAGAAGTTATATTTTCCCTCTTCCAGGAATATAGCTATCTTTCTGAGCTCTACCTGATCCAGATCTAGTTTAAAATGAATGGAAAATTTTCTTGGTATCAGATTCTGTATGAAGAATGAAAAAGGTGAAATAAATAAAATGTCAGACATAATTGATATTATATCCCAGAAATGTTATTAAACTGTCAAGCTTCTGATGAATTCACATAAACAGACTTAAAATCAGACTGAACGTTTCTTGTTTTAGTTAGATGCCAGATTTATTTCTTGTTTGAGAGTAGAAGAAGCTACTGGAAGAAGCCACAAGACATTCCTACACTGCCCAGCAAGAGGGCACTTACCAGTCATGGAGAGACAGACTCCAAGACAGGTGAGTGAACAAAGTCTACTGGGAGAAGAGCTTAGTAGGGAAAATACTGCTCTCAAGAGGTTAGTGTTTCAAGAAGAAAATTAGCTAGCTATGAAGTCAGATAGAGCTGTGTTCAGTATGTAACCAGCAAGTCTCAGGACCCAGGGGTCATCTGTTAAATCTTCTCACAAGCACTCTCCCCATCCATTTTCCCATGCCATTCTTGTACCCCTTCCTGTCAGCCTCTGCACAGGAGAGGAAAGTGCATCAGATTTTAACCTCTCATTCACTGGGAAGTAGGTCTTTCACTGTCGCCTGTGCCAGGGTTGGAGGAAAGATAATGAGGTACTGAAAACGCAAGGTGGTTAAGTAAATGTCAGGTACTGAATGATCAAGATTCATAAACTCTCCATGGAGACTGGAGTACAGTGAGCTGGCTTATTAACCAGAGGCCCTAATACCCAATAGTCAGTTTTGAGTATCTATAATAAAGGGTCATCACTGTCAATGTGAATTTCCTGTACACGAGCCGTCAAGATTGCTGCAAGGCATTTCATTCATAGAACAAAGAAACAAAACAACAGCGGGAACTCATTACTTCAGAGGTTTTCTAAACTCTTCGGATTGTCTAAAATAAATATTCAAAAGAAATCATAGATGCAGTTTGATCTATACTGAAGTTGCAGAGAAGTCCAGCAAGGATCCTTCACAGGCATGAGGAAGGACAGCATTACCTTCACATACAGACTTGTAGAAAACACCGTTGTTCCTGCTTCGGAGCTTAACCTTATATTTTCTGAAGCCTGGAACAGTTGGTGGCAGACGGATCCCTATTATTGCCGGTAGGCATTCCTCAAAATACATCAATTATACTATCCAGTTGCATTTCAGATGAATTATTCTCTGGTTACCAAGGCAACCAAATACGCATAGCAAGAACAAACCATATTTTTTTGTTCATGCATACCTGGGCTGCCAGAGGAACCTAAGAAAATAGATCACCTGAGCAATGCGCATGGAGTCTCAAGGGAACATGGTTCTTATCAGCTGTGGGACATCTGCCTGCAGAGCCAGAAACATCACCTCCCACCCCAGTCTGCGTAGTGGTGTTTGCAGCACTGGAAAGACCCAAGGGCTTTGGAGACCATTAAATTTCCTAAACAGCATGAGAGGAAGTAGAAGGCAAGCACTGATGGGAAAAGCAGACCATTCTCATATGTCTGTGTTTAGGAAAAAAAGCTTGTAAAGTCCTTATTAAGAAATCTGTGGTTTAAAATGTGTTTTGGCCACACTTCCTGTAAGGAGTAGAAGATGATTTATCCTGGTTGACACTTGCAGACAAGTTATGTTCATTATCAACTAAACTACATACATTGCTCACAGGCCATCAACAGTAATTTTCTTTGTATAGGCAAGACTTCAAAGAGGAAAGACCAATCTGTAAAGTAGACTTAACATCAAAATACTTTTAATGCTTTTGGTATCAGCTTGCGTGTAAACTAGTCTTACATGACAAGAGAAAGAAATGAAGAAAATGAATTTAAAAGCTTCTTGAAATAATCTTTTATTCCTCAAGTCATGAAAAAAATAACATTAAAATGGTGACCTGAATAGTCACCTGAAGGCAATACATTTATTGTGAACATCACTTGCCTATCTCTACAGTAATATTTCTTTTGTTGAATTTTAATGGTTATTCAGTAAGTAAGAAATTCAATAAATCATAAAACTCTTCCTGTGACAGTACACTACAACATAGTGTTGAATACCAGTTCTCTAAATGAAGGAATATTATTGAAGATCCCAAATTACATACAACACATTTGAATAGTTTTATTAAAAAAAAAAAAAAAAGTGTGATATATATTGCCTGGGCATTCTACATTTTAAAGAAGTTTTTGTTTTCCAAAATAGCCACAGCTTAGAAGCAAAATCTGTAGGGAATAAAGGTAAGAAGGAGACACATTTCTGCTTGATATAGGCAGGAGGGTAGGGCCTTACACTCCTGTTTAGGAGGGGGTTTAGACAGCCCTTTGTGCCAAAGTGTAACATGACTGTTATTCCTTCTTACCTCCAGTTTCAGGTATACTGCTGAACTGTGGCAGGTGTCACAGTGGCATCCCAACCTTACAGCCATGAATATCTCTTAGATAAAGACAGAAGAAACCATATAATATATATCCTAGTTACACGTGAATATATGATGTGTTAATAAAAGTATGTCATGGAGTACCTAGTCCAGATTGCAGTTTGGTCCAGTAGCAGGGACATTAGACACCTGTTCTCTGACAGCTTGTTATGCCAGTCACACACAGGATGGGATGCAAGGGCACACAGGGAGCCCTGTCCTTCTTCCCACCCCACACTGTGCCCTTGTCTGAGCCAAGTTGCAGTATGGAAGCTGATATAATCACATTGCAAACCAGTGGGTCATCACTCCCAATACATAAACAAGAGAACCTTAAAGAGTATAATCCAAGAACAGTAATGGAAAAGCAGGGGCTAGAGTGTAGAAATGAGAGAGTCTGGACAATTTATGATTCTAGAAAGGGCTAAGATTTGGGTTTAAGATAGGACAATGGTCTAATATGAGTTACTAAAGGTATAAAAGGGGTGATCAGCTTCTCCTTACTGCAAAGTGCTGATTTACATTATATATAGTTACCTCCCAAAGAAAGGTCTGTCCAACTTAACAATCTATGAAAAGAGTAGCAGTAGCTTTACATGCCTTGCACAGCCCTGAAGGTTAAAACACCATTTCTTTTCTGGGCCCCTCATTACAAGAAAAGTATTGAGTTGCTGGAATGGGTTCAGTGGAGGGCAATGAAGATGGTGAAGAGTCTGGAGCACAAATCTGATGAGGAACAGCTGAAAGAACTGGGGCTGTTTAGGCTGCAGAAGAGGAGGCTCCGGGGCGAACTTATCGCTCTCTACAGTTACCTGAAAGGAGGATGGAGAAAGGAAGTGCCTGGTCTCTTTTCCCAAGTAACCAGTAATAGGACAAGAGGTAACGGCCTCAAGCTGCTCCAGGGGAGGTTTAGATTGAATATTAGGAAAAATTTCTTTAACGAGAGGGTGCTCAGGCACTGGAACACACTGCCCAGGAAAGTGTTGGAATCACCATCCCTGGAAGAGTTTAGTGACATGGTTTAGTGGTGGACTTGGCAGTCACAGTATCACAGTATCACAGTATGCTAGAGATTGGAAGGGACCTCAAAAGATCATCTAGTCCAATCCCCCTGCCGGAGCAGGAATACCTAGATAATGTTACACAGGAATGTGTCCAGGCGGGTTTTGAATGTCTCCAGGGAAGGAGACTCCACAACCTCCCTGGGCAGCCTGTTCCAGTGTTCCGTCACCCTCACTGAGAAGAAGTTTCTTCTCAAGTTTAAGTGGAACCTCTTGTGTTCCAGTTTGTACCCATTACCCCTTGTCCTGTCATTGTTTGCCGCTGAGTAGAGCCTGGCTCCATCCTCGTGACACTCCCCCTTTATATATTTATAGACACTAATAAGGTCACCCCTCAGTCTCCTCTTCTCCAAACTATAGAGACCCAGCTCCCTCAGTCTTTCCTCATAAGGGAGATGCTCCACTCCCTTAATCATCTTAGTTGCCCTGCGCTGGACTCTCTCCAGCAGCTCCCTGTCCTTCTTGAACTGAGGGGCCCAGAACTGGACACAATATTCCAGATGGGGTCTCACCAGGGCAGAGTAGAGGGGAAGGAGGACCTCTCTCGACCTACTAACCACCGCCCTTCTAATACACCCCAGGATGCCATGGGCCTTCTTGGCCACAAGGGCACAGTGTTGGCTCATGGTCATCCTGTCGTCCACTAGGACCCCCAGGTCCCTCTCCCCTACACTGCTCTCTAACAGGTCGTTTCCCAACCTATACTGGAACCTGGGGTTGTTCCTGCCCAGATGCAGGACTCTACACTTTCCCTTGTTATATTTCATCCAGTTATTCCCTGCCCAACTCTCCAGCCTGTCCAGGTCTCGCTGGATGGCAGCACAGCCTTCTGGCGTGTCAGCCACTCCTCCCAGCTTGGTGTCATCAGCAAACTTGCTGATAGTACACTCAATTCCCTCATCTAAATCATTGATGAATATATTAAATAATACCGGTCCCAGTACTGATCCTTGAGGCACTCCACTAGTTACAGGCCTCCAACTAGACTCCGCCCCATAGACTACAACTCTCTGGCTTCTCTCCTTCAGCCAGTTCGCAGTCCACCTCACTACCTGATCATCCAGTCCACACTTCCTCAATTTAGCTGTGAGGATACTGTGGGAGACTGTGTCAAATGCTTTGCTGAAGTCAAGGTAGACCACATCCACCGCTCTGCCATCATCCATCCACCGCGTTATTTCCTCATAAAAGGCTAAGAGATTGGTCAAACATGATTTCCCCTTGGTGAAGCCATGTTGACTGCCCCTCATAACCCTCTTATCCTTGATATGCCTTAAGATGGCACCAAGGACAAGGTGTTCCATCACTTTCCCAGGGATGGAGGTGAGGCTGACCGCTCTATAGTTACCCGGGTCCTCCTTCTTGCCCTTTTTGAAGACTGGAGTGACATTTGCTTTCCTCCAGTCCTCAGGCACCTCTCCCGTCTCCCAAGACTTGGTAAAGATGATGGAGAGTGGTCTAGCAATGACTTCCGCCAGTTCCCTCAGCACCCGCGGGTGCATCCCATCTGGACCCATGGATTTATGGATGTCCAGATTGCTCAACTGGTCTCTAACCCATTCCTCATCGACTAAGGCAAGTCGCTCCGTTGACCTGACTTCATCTAAGGTCTCAGGGGTACAGAGCTCTTCAGGACTGCCTGCAGCAGAGTAGACAGAGACAAAGAAGGCATTCAGTAACTCTGCCATCTCTGCATCTTCTGTCACCAGGGCACCCATCCCGTTCATCAGTGGGCCTACATTGCCTCTGGTGTTAGTTTTGTCTGCCATATATTTGAAAAAGCTCTTTTTGCTGTCCTTGACCCTTCTTGCCAGGTTTAATTCTAAGGATGCCTTAGTCCTCCTAGCTGCCTTCCTACATCCCCTAGCAGCAGTCTTATATTCCTCCCAAGTGGCCAGCCCCTCCTTCCATGACCTGTAAACTCTCCTCTTCCACTTGAGCATACCCAGCAATTCCCTATTTAGCCACGCAGGTCTCCTGGCCCTCTTCCTTGACTTCCTACGTGTCGGGATGCTCCGATCTTGAGCACGGAAAAAGCAGTCCTTGAATATCAACCAACTATCTTGGGCCCCTTTACCTTCAAGCAGCCTTGCCCATGGGATTTCCCCTAGCAATTGCTTGAAAAGGCCAAAGTTTGCCCTGCTAAAGTCCAGGGTTGAAATTCTACTTGCTATTCTACTAGTCCTACCACACAAGATCCTGAACTTCACCATCTCGTGGTCGCTGCAACCAAGGCAGCCCTCTACCCTTACTGCTTCAACCAGACCCTCCTTGTTAGTGAGGATGAGATCCAGCAGCGCTCCTTTCCTGGTTGGCTCATCCACCATTTTCAGGAGGAAGTTATCATCCATACACTGGAGGAACCTCCTGGACTGCGGCTGGGTTGCTGAGTGGTCCTTCCAGCAAACATCAGGGAAGTTAAAATCCCCCACGACGACCACGGCCTGTGACTGTGAGGCCGCTCTCAGCTGCCTGTAGAAGGCCTCGTCAACTTCCTCACCCTGATCTGGGGGTCTGTAACAGACACCTACAACCCCCTGCCAGCCTGCCCCTTAATTCTCACCCACAGACTCTCAACTCGCTCGTCATCTGTCCCTGGACAGAACTCGGTGCATTGTAGTTCCTCCCGCACATAAAGAGCAACCCCACCACCCTTCCTGTCTGGCCTGTCTTTCCTGAAAAGGACATAGCCCTCCATGACTATGTTCCAGTCATGTGAGCTGTCCCACCACGTCTCTGTAATTGCCACCAGATCATAGTCTCCTGACTTAACACAGGTTTCCAACTCCTCCTGCTTATTTCCCATGCTGCGCGCATTGGTGTACAGACATTCCAGGGAGCGAGCTGAGCACACCGATTTCACCCTAGGATTATAGGAGGCCTCCCAGTCTTCATTAATTCTGGAGCGCTGCCCCACTGGGGCAAGCCCAGCTACACCCCCATCCCCCTTCCAATCTAGTTTAAAGCTCTCCAAATGAGCCCTGCTAATTTGTGCCCCACCATCTTTTTGCCTCTGTGAGACAAACCTTTCCCACTTGTCGTTGTCCAGACTGGTGCCCTATAAAACCAGCTGTTATCAAAGAATCCAAAGCCCTGCCTGTAGTACCAGTCTCGAAGCCTGTTCATGAACTGAATCTTCCCATTCCTTCCCACATCATCAGTGGAAGATGGAAGGAGTGAGGAGAAGATCACTTGAGCCCCAGACTCTTTCACCATCCGCCCCAAGGCCCTGTAGTCTTTCTTCAGTCCTGGGGTAAAGGTTGGACGTGATTATCTTAAAGGTCTTTCCCAACTTAGTGGTTCTCGCCACACCTAGGTAAAAGAAAAAGAACAAAGCACACAGACAAAGCATAGGGAACGATGCAATACAGCATCATGAGAAAGCAGCAAGCACCTCAGGTACCCCATAAATTGCTAATCAGAAAACCTCCTTCTATTTCACTGTAATTTTCAAGCTTTATTTTTTCCCTTCCTGAGCCAAGTGCAAGGTCTTGCACCAGGGTCAGAGCAATCCTGAGCACAAATACAGGCTGGGCAGAGAATGAATTGAGAGAAGCCCTGGGGAGAAGGACTTGAGTATTGACTGATGAAAAGCTCAACATGAGTCAGCAGTGTGGGCTTGCAACCCAGAAAGTAAAATATATCCTGGGCTGCATCAAAAGAAGCATGACCAGCACTTCAAGGGGGGCAATTCTCCCCCTTCTACTGTGCTCTTGTGAGACCCCCACATGGAGTACTACATCCAGCTCTGGGGCCCCCAAGATAAGACGTACAGAGAATTGTTGAAGCAAGTCCAGAGGAGTGACGCAAAGATGATCAGAGGGCTGAAACACGTCTCCTATGGAGACTGGCTGAGAGAGCTGGGTTTGTTCAGCCTGGAGAAGAGAAGGCTCTGGGAAGACCATAGAGCAGGTAAAGGGGGACTACAAGAAAGCTGGAGAGGAGCTTTTTAAAAGGACATGTAGTGACAGGACAAGGGGGAACGGCTTCAAGCTGAAAGAGGGTAGATTTGGATTAGATATTAGGAAAAAATTCTTTACTATGAGGGTGGTGAGGCACTGGAACAGGTACCCAGAGAAGCTGTGGATGCCCCGTCCCTGGAAGTGTTCAAGGCCAGGTTGGATGGGGCTTGAAGCAACCTGGTCTACTGGAAGGTGTCCCTGCCTGTGGCACAGGGGTTGGAACTAGTTGATCTTTAAGGTCCTTTCCAACCCAAACCATTCTACAGTGCTGGGATTTTGATGTCCTTTTTCTCCCAGAGGGAAACTCCATAGAAAGATATTTGTTTAGGAGACTGGCTTGTAAGGTTGCTGAGGCAAGTTCATGTCTCTCAGCAGCTCATTCCCAATAAGTGGTCTCTCACATCTCATGCCAGTAACTGCATTACTCAACTGTAAAGCACTAGAAAGAAAAGGAAAAGATTTCATCTCTCCAACCTCATTACCAATAGCAAACTTCTGAAGAATATACTGCATTTGACAAACTAGCATGCTGCTTTGAAAATAACCTGATAAGGTTTACCTGGTCATACAGCAAACCACAGGAAGACTCTTCAACAGCATCAGTTGAAGCCAGAATCAGCCACAAAAGTGAATAGCTAAGAAAAGTGCTGTATTTTGCTGTCACTGACTGTAGCTAGGCACCAGGAAGCTTTTTAAAAAGATGCCTACCTGCTGGAGGAAAACAATTCTAAAAGGTGACCCCTGAATATGTACATTTCCCACGTCACTAACATTTACTAGCAATTGATTTTTTTTCAATTCTTAAAGCCCTTTCAGTAAAAGACAAAGATTGATCTTTGCTGCAGTCACCTCTAGAAACCAGCCACCTGCCACAGGCTGTCACTTTGATCAGCATTTGTTATTCTTCTGAAGGAAAGTGCTGATGCTCTTTGACTTGGAAACACATCTATGGTACAACTGGGAAAACCAATTGACTCTGATCTTTTTGCTGTGGTAGCAACAGCTGTGGCAATGACACAAACACCAGGTATAAATCACAACTGCATCCCCACCAGGTGCTGCTTAAGAGGACCTTTAGTCCATAGCCTTTCTTCCATTCCAGCACAACCAGTCAATTTATCTATGTGACTCTATAAAGCTTTTCATAAAACCTCTAGTGACAGGGTGTCCTGGGTTCAGCAGTAGCAGTCATTTTTCTCCCTCTTGGTAGCTGGTGCAGTTCTGTGTTTTGACTTTCAGCTCGGGAACAGAGCTGATAACAATGATGTTTTGGTTTGGCCAAGGACTTTGTGAGCCTCATGCTCTGCCAGGGAGGAGGGGAAGCCAGGAGGAAGCAGAGACAGGACACCTGACCCAAGCTAGCCAAAGAGGTATTCCATACCACAGCACGTCATGCCCGGGATGTAACTGGGAGTTAGCCGGAAGGGCTGGGAGACTGCAGGGTTGGAGGAGGTATTGGTCGGTTCTTGGTTGGGCTGGGGGGGCCGAGTTATCGGTCAGCTGGTGGTGAGATGTCATATTCTCTTCCCTTGTTATTTCCTTTATCATTATTATCATTGGTGGTAGCAGTAGTGATTTGTGTTATACCTTAGTTACTAAACTGTTCTTATCTCAACCCGTGGGAGTTGCATGCTTTTGATTCTCCTCTCTGTCCCTCCGGGAGTAGGGGGAGGGAAAGAAGGGGGGGGGAGGGGGGGAGTGAGTGAACGAGTTACCTAACTGGGTTTAAACCACGACACCCGGACTGCACAGAATCCATTCCAATACTTGACTTGAAAAATATCTTTAATGTCTAGAACAAGAACCCCTAGCTGTTCTTTAGCCACACTGCTGCAGCAGACACTGACACATGCTGGTCTTTTCCACGCTGCACTTGTACCATGTTAAACCTACCTGAAGGCTATTACTCATTCCTCTAAATTAGACAGATTCAGTTCTTCCAGGCTTTCCACAGAGATTGTGCTTCCTAGAACTCTAAAAGTTCTTGCTATCCTTCTCTAGTCACAGTTGACCATCCTTCCATCCCCCAAATGTCAGTTCTTCAGCACATAGAGACATACTTTGCCTGCAAGATCTTTTGGCATCATCTACTGTTCATGCATGCTTGCTCCTTATCTACTTCCCCATCTAGAATTTTCAGGCTTTAGAAATGAGTTGTCTGAGCCTTGAGGCCACAGGGAGATCTGATCATGCCTTTTCTGTGATACCTGATATACTCCACAGCTAAATAAGAATCACTTCAATTAACAAGATTCTCATCTACTTTATAAAGCATAAGAATCTTGGTCTACAACAGGTTTCTTTGCAGGGAGCTGTACGTTGTGGTAGTACAAAGTGCCACCATCTCATTTGCATTTAGGCAACAAAAAATTCCAACAATAATCTGCTGTACTCATCCTGTACTAGTCAGGAATCCTAAGACATTAAGCTCATACACATAGATTTAGGTCTATGTGTGCAAAGAATTGTTTTTAAGATAATAATGCAGACTACTTAGGAGGACACAATGTTTCTGTTTAGATTTCTCCCTTCCCAAGAAATTAGCATTTCTATAACCACAAACTACACAGAAATCAACACATCTTATCTGTAGGATAGAAAGTTACCTCCCCACATTTACAGATTAAACTATACATAAAGCTGCTGGGAAAGCATCTAATGAAGTCGTTTAATATGTGAGGAGGAGGCAGCGTAGAGGGAACAGTGCAAATGAAAGAGGTCCAGTTGCATTTGTTTCCTAAAGCACGCACTAGACAAGCAAGCACAGCATGTTTCATTAGAAACAATGAAATCTCCTTTTCAGCTAACTGGCACTTTGGCAAGGCTGCTGATAGATCAGAAACTCAGAGCACAATTTGTTTGCCATGCTGTAGCCTACTTTTGTTTAATTAGACAGCCACTGTTGAATGTGCTCCTGCTGTCAACAACAAACCTCCAGACCCACATTCACACGTCAGAGTGTTTTGTGTGCATGTGTATATGTGTGTACGTGAGCTCTTGCTCATTCTGTGATTAAAAATGTAAGCACCTACTATTTTCAGCCTGAAAGGCAGCCAAAACCTTTTTGTTCAAGTTGGCACAGGGAAGTCTCCCTGTGCCCGTTCCATCGTATTAGCAGCACTCCATAAAATGGCAAAGGCAGAGGGATACTTTTTAAACTTTTTGAGCCTGAAATTTGAGGGTTTCACTTGCAACTTTGAAGTAAAGGCAAAACTTGCTTTTGTGCAGGATGCATTCGTGACGTAATTGCAAGCCCTTTGCAGGCGACTGGTCTCCCTTAGCACTGAAAAGGCTCAAAGCTTTTAATTAAGAGCCTGATCTAGCTCCTGCTAAATAAACTGAATCAGACCCTACCCAACCTGCTTCTCAGTAAGATCCAACAGTTTCACCATAGCTATAGTAGAAGCATAAATGAGTCTACCATTGTGCATTTGGACATTCAATTTCCATCTTCCAGAAAATATTCTCAGTGGTAGAAAGAACAGAAACACTTGCAAACTTAAAAGAGTTGACATGGAAACATTGTCTCAGTGATCAATCAAATACTTCCGTGTACCCTTCATCTTTCATGTGATGAAGTCCCTGACAAGTCTGTTTCCTGTGGTCTTCCATGTTAACTGAGCTGACAGCACCTTCCTCTTGGAGACTCACACCATAGTACATCAAGAGCCGCAGACAAGAGAGGAGGCACTGACTTACACAGGAGGACAACAGAGAAATTCAAGTACTTTATACAACAATGCAGCAACATTTCTAGCTTTCTGGAGGGGAAAAAAAAAGCAGCTCTCCATTTGTTGAATTTTAAGAAAGCCAACACTTTGCCACAGATGAGTTTTGGTTTGTTTTTTATAACCAGACCTTTTGGAAAACTTTTTTTTTTTTTTAATTTAAAAATAACATTTGACCAACTTTATTCAGTTATTATATACCTTAAGAAATTTCAGCTGACGAAAAGATGATCCATCTATCCAATAATTTCTCTATAAGACCGCACCTTTTTGCCCTTAGGAAGGCTTGTGGGACTGTCTGGATGCAGAATGTAGTATCAGAACTACTTCAGCAAGTGTTGACATGTCTTAATAAATACAAAGTTCATGCAAAAATACACACACATTCAAGTATGCTCTGTGCACTGTATTCAGTAAATGCATACAAAAATACTCATACTTACAAGACCAACCTAAATATGACAGTATAAAAATCGCAGCATCACAGTGGAACAGATCTCATTAGTTACACACACTTGTAACAGGTTGCAGAAACCTCTGCAGGAAGTGACTTTGGTTATTTCATTGTTCCAAGCAAGCCCCAGAATCCCAGTGGATACTGCCCAGTGCAGCTGAAAGCCTCAAATTTCACACAAACCATTTAAAACATGAAACAAAATGATCCAGAACAAAAGCTGAGCTGCCAGCTATTTATAGCCAGGTCCTAGTAACTCTAATTCTCATGCTCAAGGTATAATCCCTTATAATTTAGCCGATTTCTGTTTGGACTAATAGATATTATTTTCTGTGTCTCTAAATTGCCCTTGAACTTCAGCTGAGTAGCGTGTTCTGTTTCCCCTCCTGATTAGGACTGTTTAGAATGGCCATGTCCTGTTAAGCAGCTGCTCTGTTTCCCCTCATAGCAAGCAAATTGCTTTCCTTCCAATACTAGTTATTTTTAGAAGCAAGAGCTTTTAGATTAAAAAAGAAATATTGCATATCACAACATTTGCTCTCAAGGTTTATGGTTTTTAACCCCTCTGGTGAATCTAACTCATTTACCTTTCTACCATCTTCACCTTTTCACCTCCCACCACTACTTCTGTCACACTAGGCCTACCCTGAGAACATCTCTAACCTTGTGTAAAGAGGAAGATTAGAAAACAGACAAAGGTGGGTCTCTCAACTGTATAAAACTCAGGAGTGTTTGATCGTACTGTTACAACTCAGCATATTAGATCATCTTTCATCCAAGACTAAATCAGACAATGGTGTTTTCTGAAGGTTGCGTAAGGTCTCAGTGTTTAACTTCATAGGAGATCAGACTCTTGACACATGATTTTCAGAGAGCTTGAGATCTGTGGACTACTACGAAGAAATTTGCGGGACAGAAAAAACAAACTTGTTTTTCTTATAAGTTGAAATGCACACTGTGCTACTAGAGAACAGTGAGGTGTCCACACCATGGTTACAGCTTACCCACTGGGGAATCACTGCCATGTGATGAGCAGATCCACAAAAGTTTTTGCACCAGCACCAGCAACTGCTTAAAGGTTACACTTCAGTGATACACTCTCAGACAGCTTTTTCAGTGCTTGCTCCATTAACTTTGGAGCAAAATCAGTCTTGGAGGCAGGCAGAGAGGAATAAAAAGGCAAAGCATTAACAGGAGAAAAATGAAGTCCCATCGCTCCCAGCTATTTCCATTGACTGGAAGCGAAGAAGCACTAATAAGAGCTGCAGCTTAAAATGGGCTGTGCATATGTTAAGATGAAGTTCTGATGTGCATTTTGCATCCTGTATTACAGATTTGAGTCCAGGAATGGAGCCAGAGCTGGGTAGTCTTTGCAGTCTGTTGAGCATGTATTAAAATGGTCCCAAAAGTAATTAGATAAATTGAATGAAATCTGACGTGACAAGCAGGGGTCATCCTATTCTATGAAGGCTCAAGATGGGAGACCAAGGGGCCAAACAACTAGTGATTGAAGGGCACAGCTAATTAAAGTGCCTGCTATATTAATATTTATGTTAAAGTTTCCAGTAGCTCTGGCCTTGACCTGGCGGTTGGGTATACAATGTGTGTCCTTCATTTTAATAACTTTCAGCATTATTTCTCATATGGTTATGTAAGTACTTTAAAGAAGATATTATACCTGCTTCTTCCACATTCAGAAAATGGCTGATAAGTGGAAAAAAGGCTGAAGAAAAGCTATGTAAGTTTGAAAACAAGCCCCTCTCCTTTAGTTAGCAGAAAAAATAATAAAGGCAGAAAACACTGCCATTTATTAGTGCTTTCTATCCAAAGCTGTCAAAAAATGTCTTTCCATCTTTATGATACTTTATCTTCATTTTAGGGGTAGGGAAACTGAGGAACCACTCTGAAGGTTTGTTTGAGAATCGCTACATCTTGGGATACCTACATACCAGTACTCCAGCAGTGCAGACCACTCCAGCTAAAAGCTAGTGGAGCTGTAGAAGCTTCGTATTTATTACAGAGAATTACTTTCTAAGTTCATCAAGTAAGTGTGTGAAAGAGGAAGAGCAGGGGAGAAATTGCTATGTATCAAGCCACAAAAATAAACACAAAAGTACTCCCTCTCTAACTTTTCACTCAGTTCAAAATGGAGAATACCAGATACACTTGAAATAACACAATAGAACAGTGGTGCACAGGGCCAGGGCTACTCCTTAATGAAGGCCCTGCCAAAATGCTGCCAGCCTTGACATCTACCCTGTGGGAGAGCCCCACCAGCATGCATCCTCTTCCCATCGCTCCCAAGCAAAAACAGAGATCTAGTGGTTGGGCCAGGAACGGAGCCTGGGGCTTCCCTTCCCACCCAAAGGCTGAAACTGTTGAACTGCAAGTGAAAACTCATTCCTCCCACCTTGCATCTTCCCCGTCCAGAAAAATTTAATTATATTGGAATTAAAATTTGGCAACTTCAGCCTGGATCTGTAATGGCCAAGACATTATCTTTCAGAAAATAAATTTTCACAAAAAGAACAATCAGTTTATTTAAGTCACCTTCATTTTTATCTTGCAGAGAGGGAAAAAGATTAGAGAATCTCACAAAGTGCTGCCTGTTCTACAACCCTACCCTGTCAGCAAGACTGCAGACATCTCTGTCTGGATGATTAAGTTTCAAAATATCCGCAGCTAGCAGGAACACTGAGTTAAACAATTCACGTATATTAATACAGACTTGGGAATTGTGTCCTGGTCCCCTTTACCTTGATTTGTCTCTAATGTTGAGGTTTTGTAGCACAAAGGGGGAGCATAACATTTCTGAGATTCACGTGAGAAACATGGCACAATCCAGATTCCATTTAAAATTATGCATATAGAGGGATGAATAAAGGTGTTCCTACCTGGATGTTTTCATGACAAATTTTAATAATCCTTTTAATTGTACTTATATTTTAGGTAACAAGAGGGTACCTGGAATTTTATGTACAGTCTGTAGAACTAGGTGCAAACACTGGCTTTCCGGCACCTGGCCTCTGTGTCTGAGTTAGAAAGCTTTGGTAGCCATGCCAGCACACACCATTGTTTGTACCTGCTGCAGTTCAGTTGTTACAGCAGCAGTTGCAGCAATTCAGCAAGTAGAACGCCTATTTTAGTGTCTGTTTTATTACCAAGACAGATAAAATTTGTGCGAGTAGTGCTCAGGGAACCAGCGTATAACAGTGCATGTGAATTAGAAACCAAGGTATTATCTAGATGAACTCATTAGCATTTACAGGAATGGCTAAACAGATTTGTTTCCCCTATCCATTGTGCTGCTCTCCACACAGCAGCTATTTGTTCTGAGACTCTTTTAGCAACTTACCAGAAGAAAACAGATAAAATGGCAGTGCTGGCTGGATTAACAGTTCGTGGCAAACAACACTAATACCCCTACAGAATATGCAAGAATACTAAAAGATTTGTCTACTATATGTCTTTCAACAGATTTGATGTTTCATGCACCACAGTGCTTCCCATGCTTTGTAAACAGGATGCAGGAAAATGACTTTTCAGTCCCAGACCCACAATGGGACTTTGGCATCCCTAACTCCCACCCTCAGGTGCCACTCAGCTCCTACGCATCTCAGTTTTCAGCTTACCATTTTTCCTGCCTCAGGAATTCGTGACAGTTTTGAGCACCTCAAGCATATTTCTTCCAGAATCAAAGGCATAGCAGCTGTGTCCACCTCTTCCTTGGGGTGCTGTTCTCATTCTGCACCTCTAGCTTCCTGCAAGGCACAGTCCTACAGACACACGTAGGACTACTGCAGCTGCTGCCACAGCATGAGGATGGTATCACTTACAAGCATAAGCTTTATCTAGAAGCAGCACTTACAATGCGAACTGTAGAAATCCTTCCCAGACCTCCTCAGCATGAACAGTGCTCCATAAACAGAAGGCTCAGCAGAATAGGGATGTCTAGAAATCTAGAGACAAGGAAGGGAACCAAGCAACTCTCAGTAGGCATAGACTACAGCAGGGTTCAGGTCAGTTCAGAAACAGCAGAGGAGGATCTGAGAGTTGATTAGTTGACTTTGCATAACTGGATATTGAATAATATTCTGTGTAAATATTACCACTTCTCCATGTGCCTCCCAGTTGCCAGTGCACCTAAGTTCTGGCTTTCCAGAACCACTAGGGATGTTTTCCCTCAACCTGCAATTCAAAACTATTGCACAAGTAACACACAGATAAGGCAGTGTTTCTGCTTCTCTGTACACTTTGAAGTCCCTTGCTTCTTACTAAACATTGTATAACACAGTGAGTAGTATTTGAAATACTATGGGCAGCTTTAAAACTGATTTTTTTTTTTGTCAAAAGGAATTCTTTATATTGATTCTTTTCTTAGTTCTATACCCTTACACATTTTTTTCTGTGCTAAAATAGAAATGTGTTACTGTTACAAGGTCATTAATGAGAGATGTCTCTCTTTTGAGTCATGATCCAATACGTAAACCATGCTATTGTGCTGCTCTGCACCTGAGGAAGATGGCATTTCAGCCATTTCAACCTATTTGCAAACTTTTCCAGCAAAAGCTCTCCAACATGAAAGTCCCTGGGAAGGCAAATGGCAGTTCCCAGTGACTAAAATGACAAGACCTGCAGTCTGTACCTACATACAGTGGTGCCAGCACTCGGATGTAGGAAGCATATCTCAGTTCTGCATAAATTAGTAGCAAAGTCAGATTTGGTTTTCAAAACCTTTCCCCATACCAAGCCTGGCTCCAGGCCATTCCCAGCCCTGTGGATTGGGTGGAGTTTTGTCTTCCAAGATGCTCCTTCATAAATAAATAAACAATCCCAGCAAGCTCCGGAGCAGATCCATACATCCCATGGGCAATAAGACAACACCCCAATTCTGTCTGAGCTCCCGGCTCAGAGTGCATGCTACACATGCACAGAGGCACTCTTACAGCTATGTTCTTACCACCTCCTCACTCCTATGCTCTGGTTCTTTGGGCCAATGAAACCTTACATTACAATATTAAGAGCAGGGCATTACACATATAAAATCAAGTACTGTAGGTTGATTTTGGATAAGAACTAATGAGTGATCATGACAAAGATTCCCCTCATGTGTAAGCCCTATGCACAAAGTACTTCTCTTCCAGAAAAAAAGAAAGAGAACTGCGAAATAAACAGCCACTCCTTTTGTTCTAAAGGGGTAGAAATATTTTGCTATAAACCAATCTTTTCCCCCAATTTCTAATTTAATTTTTTTCCCATATATCAAAATATCTAGACCTGACTGACTGATGAGCTTCGGATGCTTGTTCCAGCTCCCAAATACTTGCTTTCTTTCTGAGCTCCTTCAGACAAGCACAGAAGGGGTATGTTGGATTCCTTCACGAGCTCAGCACACTGTCAAGATGCTGCAGAAAATGCAAAAATACGTGCTGCCACAGATATCAGCGTCAAGCCTAACAAAACACTCAAGCAAAATATCTCTCCTTGTGAAAAGCCCAAGAAGAAATGTCGGGGACCTTAAAGCAAGCAGTTAATTCCTTGGTTGAAAACAAGTCTTTGCAACTGCTGAGACAGAAATAAGATAGGTGACTAACTCTAACCTCCCAGTTAGAGCTTTCCTTGTCTTGTTTTTATTTGTTTTAGGCATTCTAAAAATGACAGGCTGAAGACTTAAACAACACTGATGTTTTAATTTGTGATATAAATCATGTAACTGTCTGCAGATATCCAAAAGAACCAAGCCCTTACCACATGCTCCACACTGGGTGAGTATTAATAATGCTGTACACAGACTGCTTTTTAGAAAAAAACATCCCTTGGTTATATAAAGAAGAGTAAAAATTTAGATCTGTTGTTGAGGAGAATAAACAGGATTCTTTAAAGTTTAAAGAATCCAATCATCTACTTAATGTACTTGAAGCTAAATAGTGCCGGCTTTCAAACAGCCTAATTAAAATCTACCTGGAAGAAAGTCAATAGTTTGCATATCAAGGAATACATCACTAAGGAATGCACATCTTGTAGAAACCAGAACAGAATATGCATAGGTTGATCATTTTAAGGTATTAAGTGATAGGGTTTAGACACTGACTGCAAAAGCATATGGCACAATATTGCAGATTCAGAGAGCCACATATCGAAGGGGGAAGGTGGGGCTGGAACAAAAGAGAAGGTACCTGCCTCTATACACAAACGAGTCAGACTTGTTTGACAGACAACTATATTTGAATGTTAAATTCATTTGACATTTCCCAATTTCCTCACACAACTCAAAATTTGCACTTTCATATTTCCTGTCCTTATCACCTTCCCTGGTCCATTGCAAAGTCCGGTTGTTTGAAAGACAACAGGCAAGGTAACAGCAGGATGTGACTGAAGCTACAATCTTCCTGGTGGATATTTCTGCAGCTCTGCTGGTTGTCTAATTGTGGAGAAGGAAAACTAGCTTTTTCAATGTGTTACATTTAGAAACTTAAAAGGTCTCTCTTTCAAGTATTTGTCAAGAGTTCTGCCTCATAACTGTGATCTTTCTTGCCTGCTAAAATACAATAAAAACACCTGAGTTTTGACTAGCTGAAAAAAAAAAAAGTAAACAACCAGCACATGAAAGTACTGCCTGTAATCTTAAGTGAGAAAGTGTTGTAACTGAGTTGAAGACAATATGAGAATTCGGCCTTAATTCTTTCCCCTGCTAAATGCAAGCAGATAACATGTCAAACCACTACTAAAAGTTACTAATTAGCTCACTCAGGTATCAATTGCTTATCCAGCAATTTTTCCTCTTTAGACACTCACTTCTTTAAAACTGGCTATTTAATTCACTGGCAAAACTAATAAGGTCTTGGATCACATCATCAGTGCCAGATGCAGTCCAATTCACAATCTCTTGGAACAAGTTAAATACTTTTTTTACTGCCCATCTAACTCAGGCTGGTCTCAAGGCTTCATGTTTCCATTCATGTTTTCATTCCAAAGTTAACGTAACAGCACCAAGTTCACTCTTACATAAATTAACAGGACATTTAGGATCTCTGGTGGAATACCAAATTATGTAGCACAGCAGCAGGTAAAATCTTTGACAAGTGAACATCAAACATTTGTGAAGCAACTACATGAGCAATCCCCTGGAAGGAGGGAATTGAACTTCCACCCTCACATGGCTGTGGTCTCCCAGCTGAAGCTGTCTTCAGATTTCGGGGCCAGGCTGATCAAAGGGAACTCCTCTCCCCCTCTCTGCACAGAACTTGCTCTCCACATGGCTGACATGCCTTTAGTAGCATCTCGTGGTGATTTACAGCCATGCTGTAGGAGCAAAGAGTCACTCGAACCTGCACTGCAGCTCAAAGGAATTGCTTGAAGCTGAATAAACTGACACATTGATGCCAAGAAGAGAACAAAATCTCATTGCAGGCAAAACCACAATGCTTAGACAGAAACACAAATGTGAAAGCTCTCTGAAGATCCTCCCCTAACCAGAGCTAAGCGTTCAGTGCAGAAATAAGAGTTGCTGTGTTGAAAGTGGACATATTTCCACTTTTCTTTCTCACATAGAGAATGTACCTCAATATAACTTTCAAATCAGTAGTTTACAATGAATGGTCAGCTGTTTATCCACAAAGCCAAAAGACCTTTCTGAAGCTCACTGAAAACACCACTAAAACTTGCAGCAATGTCTGTCTGAGCAAGAGTGATCTATTGGGTAAAGATTTTACATTTCCCTCCCTCTCTGTTTTTCCCATACAGCTTCTGGTCAGAGCTTGGACACCCTCCCCAACCTCTTTACTTTGGTGCTTGCACAGCCCTGATGGCCCTCTTGCAGCAGCCCAGTGCTGTCATCTCAGCATGTTTCCTCACGCAAATCTCTGGTATGAGAAGCAGAGGAGCAGCATGTCTCCTGCTGGTGGAGAAATGAGAAGAGGAATGAGGCCCAGCCAACAGATGGGAAGAAAAGGCAATTCCTGACTCTGGAACAGGGATTTGAGAGGGAAATCAACTTCTCCTACAGCACTGCCAGCCAGCCTCAGCCCTGCTGTGCTTTGCAGGAGCAGCAGACTCTTCCCCCAATAAGCTGAATCCCTGGTGCAGGTACTCATAGCTTTTAACAGAGCTTCGCTCATCCCCGTTTCACAAACACCTCTGCTTCCTATGAGCAGGCCACACACACTCCCAATACTGTCCCTGCTGCCAGAAATACTACACTTACGTTGACATGGGGTTGGATCCAGCTAATTAGTCCTGACTGATAACTGGAATCATTAGCCTTGCCTCAAAGGAGGAGTACTTTGGCCAAGCACTGTTCTGTTTGGGCACAGCCATCCTGCTCTGGTCCCAGGGCTACTGCTGGTCTAGCTCTGGCTTAGCTACAGATGTCCTTGGTAAGGACAAACAACAACAAATAAGATGCTCTGCACTTGTCTATGACACTTGGCAGAAAAACAGGGTGCACCTAAGCTGAAAAAATACTTTCTTTTTTGGACGTATAAATGAGAAGTTTCAAAAAATGTTGATATTCTTGGTTTTAATCCAATTTTAATTAAAATTAATTTTAAAATTATTTCAAAATAGAATTTTAAATTAGAAGTTGTTTTGGAAGGTGAAAATCTCATTCAAAAATGTTACCCTACGGAAGCCCTCCTCTTTGTTGCACTTAAAGTGTACCAGTTGACATTTCTTCCTGTCTTGTTCAAGCAGTGCTCCAGCTGCTTCCATCACCTGTATACAGCAGCTCAAGAAGCCAGAGCTGGGCACTCCACAGAGGTGCACAGCTACAGACCTCAGGCAAAGGTCACAAGCTGCAACAGGAGAAATGCCAGTTGGCTACAAGGGCAGAAAAAACATCAATAGGAGTAGTAACACACTGTAAAAGGTGTCTGGATAGGCTATGTGATCTCGTTTTGCAGAGGTGTTCATGCTTGCTTGGGGCAGTCTGAGCAACCTGAGCTCATGGTGTTAGCCCTGCTTTGGACAGCTTGTCAGGCTTAAATGACCTGCACTGGTTACCTCCAGCTTACTCTGTGGCTAAAATATGGCCCGTTAGAACAATTTAAATGCTGTCAGTTGTACTTTATTCTTCAAAACCATTCTGGGCAGCTTTATATTAGCTAAAGCACCTTATCACTTCTGTACAGCAAGTGTCTCCTGGTGGCTGAAATGAAGAAGGCTGATGTTTTCTAAAACTGGATTATGTAAACTATAAAACTGAAATGACATGAAAAATCACCTGTGTCTTCATTAAATTTCAAACAAAAGTTCTCTGGTAACATTTAAATAGATTTAAAATTTAATAGGAAGCTTCTGAAATACTGGTTTTACATAACATAACAATAAATCCTAAAACATAAATGCTTTCCAAATTTCAACATAATTTTAATCCCCATCATGCAACTAAAAACTATGACAAAGCATGTAAAGGACTGATGAGGTGCAATATGCAGAAGAAATAACAGGTTCAGAAAACAACTTTCTGATTATTACAATATTTTCATTATGACTCCTGTCATATAATCATATATAGTTGCATAATAATTCAGAGAAATGAAGAACATTAGCACTTAATCAGTGAAAAAAATCCTTATCTATTTATTGTCTAACTATACTTCAGGTATTACATATCAAAAATTACTTTAAGTAGCTTGCAGACATACTCTTCCTCACTCCTAGGAGATACTCAATTCGAATTTGCTGTGTTTTGCCCATGCTCAGACTGACCCACTGCCTCTTCCCAACTTGCAGGTTGTCCTTCAGAGACAGGCTCAGCTGGGGCAAGCCAGCTTCAAACCTCTGAATTCTCCCACATATGACAACAGACTGCCCCACCACACCTCATTAAGTTGTGCTATTGTCACAAAGTTAAACAGCCTTTTTTGTCACCAAAACCATTCCCTCCTGTTTATAACTCATCACTGTGACTTGGTTTTGGTCTTATTTCCATAAAAATGTCTTACAGTTCTCCCCTTAAGTCAATATTCCATACAACCAGCTGCCCTAAAATCCTTTCTGGCACACACAAAAGACTGGGAGGTTTTGGCGTAGCCTCTCTCATCTACAGATTCTACCAAGTAATCTCTGTTAGGAGATATCAATACAAAAAGTTGCTACAGGAAAAAAAAAACGAAACAACAAAAAAAAAAAACAAACAGAAAACACAAAACACCATTACACTGTATAGGACCTTTCACACTTCATAAAGAAGAGGTTTGAGTATAAGCAAGGATGTCTCCAGAGGTTTTATTCCTTTCTAGCAGACCCCTACATTCATGCTTACACTGAACTGCATCCTGCATTATCATTTCACTCAGCCAATTCCAGGCAGCAAAGGACAAACCTTTCCAGGCTTCTGGAGTAGCCAAGAACCACTCTGAACTCAACAGGCTGTATTTTTGTCAGGAACTTTATATTGCAGCGGGTTTTTTTTCCAGGAAGAATAGTTTTTAAAAGCAATCCTTACTGTGTGATTTCCATAAGAGTAGAAATGGAAAAGACATCTTCAGGGTGGCTGCGATCTGTCTTGTTAGGACAGGATGGGGCCACAGCTTGGTCTTTGATTGATTGTTTGCAGTAAGTACTGAGTCTCCAGCAGAGGCTACATGCTCTAGAGGCTAACATTTTGGTAATATCTGGACTTTCATCTCTGTAATCAAAGGTAATGGTTTTTTTTTTTTTTACTGAAAATCTGTTAATTAAGTTAAGGCTTATTAAAGACTTGAAACAAAAAAGGCTTTACACTCAAAATTCCCAAGAGAATTGCTTACAGAGACTTATCACTAGAAAGGGGGAAAGCACTGCAAAATGATGATCACTGCAACAGCAATAAAAGTCATGCTGAAACCCTGACAGAACCTGAAAGGCTGCAGCAAATCGTCAGCCAGCCTGCTCCAGTGCCCAACCCCACTCTGAGCACAGAGACCTCCACCTTTTCACACTCTTGCTCCACCTGGTTCTGGCTACACTGGGGGGTTAGGAAGACATGTGAGCCTCAAGTGACTCCAACTCTAACATCTCCTCCTAATCATGTTTTCTACCCACACATTTGGCTACTTAGGATTAAAAGGCAACGCAAAAACCCTCTGAAAAAAAAACACATTAGAAGTAGCTTATTGTTCTCTTATTCTGAGCATTGATCTACTGATGCAGGCAACAGGCATGTGAGACTGCTTTTTCCATCGCTGCAATTTGCAGAAGATACCTGACTAAAATGTGAAACTCACAGGAAAGGGCAAATCTGCACCTGACTGAACAAACCCTACTTTACCACTTGGGCTTGTTGTCCAAAAATTAGGGAACAGGCACTTCTTCAATGTACCCCTGAATGTGAATGCACTTATTTTATAATGCCTACATCAGTAGTTTACTAGATACTGTGGAATTATCACAAATTAGCAACAGTGCTTTCCATTCAAAGAAATTGGGAACTGGGAAAAACATATCATACTGACATCTAGAAGCAGAGGGCCATAATTTTGATTTATGGTGAATATCTCCAGCTAATCTGCGTTAGAAGATTATCTGTATGAGAAGGCAAGAAGATAGGTGTGCTGTTCACAGAAGATAGGTGTGGCTGTGGAAGCACAGGAAATGTGTTCAAAAGAATACACTGGGTTCTATCATAACCGCTGGGGCAAAAAAAAATGAATGTGTGTCTTCTTCAGTCAAATTCTTCATGGATTTAGATCAAGAAGCCTCACCGAAGTCAGCAGACCACATCACTCTTTGGTAGAAGACCATGGATTTTCCACTGATTACACCAATAGCTGCAAATTTTTCCTATGCCTGCAAGTCTCTGTACTTTTTGAAGCTCCTGTAGTGCTGACCTCCCAAGTTAGATCCGCAGAGTACAACTCAGTGCAGCAGCACAGACACCAAGGACAGAAGCCCACAGAAAAATGGGAGGAAAACATATGACCAAGTATCCTTTGAAAATTGACTGCAATTATATTTAGATGTTGCAAAGATCTCTAAATTTCAGAGAAAAGCTTGAATCTTAGAAGTAATCAAATCTGATATAGCATTGTTGCTTCACTGCCCCTTCCTTGACCATTAAGGCTTTCTTTGGGCCATTGGGAACCACTTTCTTGGAGCTGCCTTGCAAGCGCCTGCTTTGCTGCAGTTCAGCCAACAAGCTCACCCTTGGAATATAAAGGAAGAGAGGGAAGGAGATGAAAAAGAAATAGCTCCACATAATTAATCGTAACTACTGTTTGCAGCTGCATTTGCAAAGCTAGATAGTATTACAGTTCTGGGTACAAAAAGTAATGTGGAATGCATCCTTTTTTATAGCTGGTTCAAAACTCAAACTAATACTGAGCTTTAAACATAAGAAAGGGGAGAGTCTTACTATATTTACTCCCAAGTACAGGAGCTGGCAAAATGCCATCATACATTTCAGAAAGAAGTCAGTAACTCTTGAAAAAGCACAGAGTCAACATAATACCTCAGAAAGTAAAGGAGGTGACTATTTGTATGAGAATGCCAAGTTAGCACACTCATCCTGAAAAACTCCCCCTTCCCTGTTACAACCAGCTTCATTCCAGGGTGAACGTGCCATCTTCTCGTACAAGAACACAAAGAAAAAGCCAGCACAGCAAAGCAAAATAAGAATGCACATTACTCCTAGTCCATGAGAACAAATGCTAAAAGGAAGGGATTGTGCCAAAAATCCCTCTTACTGTCACGTATTGAACAAAGACTTTGTCTCCACTGAACATTTTTCCTATACGTTGTACTCAGCATGTCAAAGGTTGTTGGGGAAAAAAAAAACCTAACAAAACAAAGCAAAATTGTATTCAAAGCTTTGGTTTCTTCCTGCTTCCTTTTCATATTTAAGATGTTGAAAACTCAGGTACTATCTTTGCATACACCATTATTCATCTTTAATTTAATAAATGATCTCTTCAATGTATAAATGGTTAGCAGTGCATATAAATTAGCATTTATAAAAATCAATTATATTGTCTCATAAGACAGAGGAGAAACCAAGACCTTCATCACTGGATCATTTGTATTTATCTGTTAATTATAAACCTTAATTGTCTCTTCTTATCAGATTAATTTGCATAAATTGCATAAGTTTAACGTTTAACAGGTCTTAATACCAGAATACAATTATTCTTTAAACATTCTTTCTTGAAATATTCATTATTAATCATAGCATTAAAATTAGAAGTTCTGATAATTGACCTTGGCTTCTCCTTGGCTCATCATTATCTGTCCATTGAGGTCATTTATCTCATGATTATGCATGCTTTGTGGATTCTTATTACTGATGTGCTTAGTTTTAATTGTACTTTACAGCCTGTCAGATTTCTCTGAATTTTGACTTAAAGCAGAATATTTTGCATGGTTCCACAAAAGTGGACTTTTTATAGTATAGTCATCCTTTTAGCATACCTACACATAACAACACAGTGGGTGATGGGAATCTTTCTATATCTGGAGTATTTGGACTACTAGGTACAACTATTTCTAGCCTCATGAGGAAAGCTTTGTTTTCGTTGGATGACTTATTAAGTGAGACGTGTAAGCTCCAATATAGACTCAGAGGGAAAAAAAAAGAATTAACCAGGTATTATATTTGGCAGATCATCTAATAGCCTCTTGCTCTTCATAACTTACCAGACATCTCTAACTGCCCTTTTCGCTAGCTTTTTCTTTAGAGATTGTGGTTTATTGAGCCTAGGAGGTAATGAAATAAAAGAAGACCAAATACTGACAGATATATTCAGTTGAATTTGGCTGACTTGAACGTAAATATCTTTTGAAAATGCATGCAGGGCAGAAGTAAAAACAAGTGGGTTTTCTCCTCTGTGAGATCATTCACTAAGTCTCACATACAGGGATTTACTGTACTGGATTTTTCTTCCAGTCAAAATTATGCATATTACTTGGTTAAGAAAATATTTTAGATATGAGATATGCTTCTAAGTAGAGACTAATATTTTAAAAAACATTAAACTAGGCTTTCTTATATTGTCTACAACTGCTGTTATTAAAATGCTAGAGGTGCTTCATGTCAATAGCGTCTGAATTCAATGCCTATTCTCCTAAATGAGTGAGCCTAGTAAGGAAACACTGAATCCAGTATTGACTTGAAATTAGCGTTATCTCTTATGACTTGACTCTGTTCCCTTAGCAGGTTCAAAGCTACCGTACGCTTCAGAAGCATCACTGATGTATTTCCAACCAGTTGCTGGCACCAGAATTTCATGGGAAGTTCAATTTCTGAATTCAAATAAAACCTGAGAGTGACTCTGTGCAAATCATTTTTCTGCACCAATGGCTTTCTTCTGCTGGGATTTCCCATGCAAAAGCATATGCATGAATTAGTGGAAGAAATTCAGTAATGGGCATTACCATCACTACATCTGATCTGGTATACCACCATTATATGCTATCTATCCGAGAGCAGACAGCCTATGACTCCTATATACATATCTAGTGGGGAGCCAAAGGAGAACTGGTGAGATTACTATTAGGTTGCACAAAGTAGAAGTCATAGCAAATAGTAGCAAATTGCCAATGCTTCCTCAAAGTCTTTCAGATTACTAATTGAAGGAATGCATTGAACAATTTTTAGTCAGGTCCATCATCTTTGTAATAACTCGAGCTTGCTTCTTGATCCGTAAAAGGAGACCAATTCCTGCCACTGACCTGAAGAATATTGCCTTTTTTTCTTCTGCACAGAGGTCTAGCTACAACTATCCATTTCATCTCAAAATCAGACTGTTAGAAAATGCTTTGCTTAAACAACACCTTGATGCCTGATTTACTAGGTGGACATCTTTTATGTAAATACATTAACCACCTTGATTTACATTTAAAAGAAGGATGGCAGTGTCTTGTGCATGTCATTCTTTCATCACCTCATCTGGGCAGAAAAGCCTGAAGCAAGAAGCATTCCTCTGCCACCTAAGACACCTTGCAGAAATACTAAAGATCCCTGATACAGGCAAAATTCTTCAGAGGAGAGTCCTGTGAATACACCAGTCAGAATCACCACCTGGAAGCTGTGCCTTGCACATGTGCTGGACATTCTCCAAGTGAGGGATTCCAGTTGGGCTTCTGCCACACTTGAGAGTTCCTGTTCCTCCACTGCTCATGTCCCCTGGGCCCAGTTCTCCCCAGGAGCACATTAGCAGCACTTCCCCACGACAGAGAAGCAGGAACAAACAGATACCTGCAGCTTAAGCATCTGCTGCATCAAGGAGCAAGAGTCAAAACCTTTAACAATAGATCCGCCCACATTAACAGCTATAATCTACTCCCTTTATTGTACAATGTTAACATTAAGATGTCACAGAAACCTGCAGACTGTCAGATGTTATTTTAAAGGCAGTTTCCTGTTACTCTCACCCTCTATTTGGTTTCCTTCTGAGGAAACCAATCTAACCACAACAGGGCTGTATTCCAGGTGGATCTATTATCACCATCCAGCAGCGCCAAGCATGTGGCAGCACGCCGTTATAACACCCGCATACTACAAAACTATGGTCAGCTTCCCAGCTGCTTATCCACAGCAGATCTAATCCTACCCTCAACCACACTCTGCAAGATGACAGCCTCTCTCTTAAGATACCTGCAACATAAGCTAATCAAGTAATCAGGTGTGATATTTCTGGGCTTTTCTATACAAAGTTCACCTAGCAGAAAATATTTATAGAGTTTTTTAGGGAGGTTTTCTTGTGATTCTGAGTACTGACAGCTAAGAATGAGCAGACAGGATAACCCATGTGCTATATTCTGTCCATGTTCCGTGTGATTTCATGAGCTTTTTGTCAAAGGTGTCACATACGCTTTTCTCAGACTACAGATTTCCCCTTCTACCTACAGAGAAATTCATTCAGCAGCTTTTCAGCTGCTGGACTCAACGCCTGAAATTTCATTAAATAAATAAATAAATTAAGGAGAGAACCTGCAACACTGGAATATTTGTCTCTTTTTGTGGTTCAGATAATCAAAATCTAGGTTGTCCAGACTGCTTCCTCTGGGTATGCCATCAGCTTCTTCCCCTCTTCAAAATACCTCCCCCTAAGTCTATTTCCAAGTCCCTCTGCTGCTGTTCTGCCCTGCGTGCCAATGAATTGCAAATTTACCTCACTTCTACAGAGCTATTTATCTCTCTCCTTATGTTTCCACTTCTTCATCAGTCCTTTCCAACATATCTACATGGATGTCCAGGGACAGCTTAAATTGGAAGGATTCTTCTAGTCAAACAGCAAATATTTTTTTCACTTTGAGTAACATTTTTCTGTATGTCCTTTTTCAGCTACCAGAGCAGGTGCCAAGATGTTAAACCACATCGTCATTGTCACTGCTGAAAACACCAGCTACCAAAATCATTTACCTTCATCACGCTATCAATTATGTCATCCCCAACCTCATTTCTTTAAGTCATTCTGTTGGTTCTCTTCCTTATTGAATCTTCAGCTGTGAACATAGAAATGTAGAATGGTTTGGGTTGGAAGGCACCTTAAAGATCATCTGGTTCCAACCCCCTTGTCATGGGCAAGGACACTTTCCACTAGACCAGGCTGGTTAAAGCTTCATCCAATTTGGCCTTGAACAATCCCAGGGATGGGGCAGCCACAGTTTCTGTGGGCAACCTGCTCCAATGCCTCACCACCCTCACAGCAGTTTCTTTCTTATATGTAGTAAAAATCTACCCTCTTTCAGTTTAAAGCCATTGCCCCTTGTCTTGTTAAGGATAATGGCTTGCAAACTTCATCCTCCAGTTCCCTCAGGACCCATGGATGCATCTTATCAGGTCCCATGGACTTGTGCACCTTCAGGTTCCTCAGATGCTCTTGAACCTGATTTCCTGTAGTGGGCAGCTCTTCATTCTCCCAGTCCCTGCCTTTGCCTTCTGCAACTTGGGCAGTGTGGCTGAAGCACTTGGAAATGAAGACTGAGGCAAAAAGAGTCATTCTTCATATCCTCAGTAATCATGTCTCCGGTTTACTGTCAGGGAGTCCCAATTTTCCTTCATCCTCCTTTTACCACTGACATACTTATAGAAGCTTTTCTTGACGCCCTTGATGTCCCTGGCCCTATTTATTTCTGTCAGGGCACATCATATTTCTACTCAAAGCAGCCAGGAAGATGGTAGCTACTTTATGCTTACAGTTATCACAGAGGAAAACATACTCATATAATCACACAACTTTCTCCCTCCCCAGACATGTGCTTCAATGTCATTAATCAGACCTGTAACCTCTTTGAAGCAAGAGTTGAGCCACCACTATGTACAGTAGCCAGGGTTGAGCCCTGCTGGATATTTGCAGGAATGATCACTGACACAATGATGATCACTTTGATAACAAATGACAATTGCTCCCAATTTCTTAAGTTTACCATTGGCAAATAACCTGTTTAAGAATACACAGCTTTTAGATCTCCTGTGAAGAAGTTTGGCATTCTTTTCAGCTGTTCCTTTGCACAAAAAGGCCATCCTTTCAATACCATAAATTAAAACTTTTGAGAAGTCCATTTTAAGAGGTAGAGTGGGTTAAGACTCTGAACAAACTAGACCCAGGTGACTTTGGCTCTAGACTACAGAAGACAGAGGTCTTACTCTATTGCCAAAGCTGTAAGTTCTCAAATTCCCTTGCCATGACTGTATTGCACTCATCCCGTTATAACACAGGATGAACAGGCTTAACCCTGAAACAATATTTTACTAGTCTCAATTCTAAGAATTTTTCCCTGTTTGCCTCTAGAACATACTGACAAATACTAAATCCTTGTTTTGTGACTGTGTAGAGCTTCATCCATTACATTTATGGAGGAAAAAAAAGAATCTATGCTGACTTCTAAGAAAACTGAGGCCAAGTTTGTTTTCTTAGTCTTACATCTATATGACAGAATACTCTGATCCCTTTCTTTTCCTGGAATACAAGCAGGTTTCATGTTTCCTGTGTGTATAATAAAAGTAGTTACCCTCTGGCCAACTCAGATTGTTGTTTCTGAAAATTGTTTTTCTCTCTGGTTTTATTGGGCAATGCAATTATTTGAATTGCAAGAGCACTGTCTGAACAAACCCGGGGTATCAAACCTACCAGCTCACCTATTTCCTAGATAGTCAGGGGCTGTAACAAAGCTTGCTATCTTTTTCTTTGCATAACAAGCCAATAAAAGTGCAGTCACTGAAAGAACCAGTTTGTGCTGTTGAGACATGTGCATTTTAAAACCCAGTAACACAGTTGTTATGAGGCACTTTAATATTTAATGTGCAGATTAAGTGCATATTTAATAACTCGTGCGTGAATGCAACTCATGCACACAGCAGTACCTACTTTGCTTTAACACAAGGTCCCTTCAACCACAAGGTTGAAGCAGGGAAAACAGCATTCCTTGGTGAATTTATAATCCTTGCAGGTGAGAGGGGTATCACATCCTTGCTACACCACAAGGAGAGTTTACATTCATCTTCTAAATGTTTACCTCCCATTCAGACCCCTAACAAAGAAAACTGTCAGCAAAAGAATTATGGACAACACACCAATGACTGGTAGTGGCAATACTGTCCCCTACAGTGTGTAAAACAGAAAACCAGTTTGTATCTTGCTCTAGAAAGGCAGGTAAAGAAAACCAGAGGCAGAGGAAAATCCAGAAAAGTAGCTAGACCTTTTTTGAAAGCAAGCAATAAATATTAACAACAGGGGCAATGAAGTCACACTCTGAAACTTCTCAAACCACTCTGTAGCAGGGACTGACAGAATCATAGACAGATTTGCTTTGCAGGAAGGGTCATGGTAAGATATTCTGATGCATGGGACACTTCTGATTTTTCTGAGCTTCTGTGGTTCCCCCATAGCTGCGCTGTGCAAAGCCCTTCTACTTAGCAGCAAGCAAAACATCTACCTTGTTCCTACTCTTAGCGACTACATGCTTAACTAAAGCTTTAATCATTGTGCTCCAGAACATACCTAACCTGTGCTGGTTCTCTACACTCACTCTCTTAGCTGAGGCCCTGCATAAAACTTCTGAATGGAAAAGACTAACAGCTAAACCCTGCTGCATGTGGCTCCTTTTCTTAAGTCACTTAGAAATGACTGGTCTAACACTTCCAAGAATCCCACCCTAGGCTTCACAGAAAGGCAAATGAATCTTGTACATTGTATTTTTAAATTTAAGAAACATGGTTTGATTGAGATAACTCTGCTTTTTGATTAAAGTAAAAAAAGTAGAGCAGAGCCTCTCAATAATACTGAACTTGTCACTTTACAATGCATGCAATAATTTAACATTGTGTGCTCAGTATGCATGAAGTAACAAACATTTCATTATAATGTTGTATTCATGACAGTATATCTGAACTGCACAAAAAATAGAGTCAAAAATAAACATATTTCTCCAGAGTTTGATTCGGGATTTAAGGAGGTCTGAAGTTGGTTGTCATGACCCTCTCTTTGCAAAAGTATCAGGTGATAACCCAAATACACCCCATGAAAGTTAGCATCACCCCAGTGGTTTCAAAGAGCTTACACTGATCCAAAGCAATCCCACAGGATTCATGTTTTGATCCCTTGTAATAAATTTTTGGACTTTATTGTCCTTCATAACACATGGACACTTAGGGCCAGATTAAAAGTATTAAGTCTCCTAACTACTGAAATTTCACTCATTCCAGTGGACCCTTAGACAGAAAGGTGGAAATTGCACATAAACTAGAGCCTTAGACAGTCACTACCATGGCACCTACAATTTCATTTATGGTCAAATAAGAAAGTGTTGTATATGATGCAGGATGAGAAGAATAGAAAAGGAAACAAGTTCTGTGGTGTTTGTTTGGGCTTTTTGTTTGTTGTTTTTTTTAAAATAAATAAAAAAGTCTAGGTTCTCACAATGAAGATTATTTTTGCCAAGGATGTGGATAGGAAGAAAAGACATTAGATTAGATGAAGGGATTGTTTAAAGTCAAGACAGAAACTAGGTTAATCACAGGCAACCTTTCAAGCAACTATCAGTAGTATGGTCTTAGCACCAAGGGCCAGTAATTTTGGATTTAACACCCAAGAAAACAAAAGAGACTATGAAAGGATATTTGCACATCACATTTGAGACTTAACTGAAGACATTGAAGTCTCTGTCAAAATTAGTGACATCCTAGAAGCTGCATTTTCCATTAGCTGCAGGAAAAACCTTTCAGCCGTATTGAATGGCAATAGCTATTATACATGCTTGGATGAGGCAGCTTCCATTTCTCATTTATCAAGATGGTTTCCTCTTTGCAAACACCCCTCCATCCGAGTGCTCAGAAAGCTACTTTTAAATACTCTCTTATATTTTCAGAAGTGCATACTAGGTTTGCCATTTTCATCCAAAATAGTAATTTTAAACTGATAAACCTTTAGATTCTCATAGCTAAAGGTCATTTAGGGGGCACTGCTTTCCACGTAGATGATTCTCACCATATACTCAACTTCTATGCAGTTGATTTACTTCTGCACATAACCAATCCGTTTCCTTCTTGTCAGAAAACATTTCTATTTTACTCCAGTCATTCTCACACCTCACTGGCTGCTTTGGCTAAAAATGATTTTCTTAGATGTATTCAGTCTTTGCTTTCTCTGCTGCCACTATCCCAAGTGGAAAAAGATTCCAGTGTCTGGTTAATTTAGCACATTCTCCAGCCCACCGCCACCTAGTAAAAACACCAAGGAGGGTGGTAATACAAGCACCACAGATCTTCAGAATTTATCATCCCTCCTCTTGATTCACTAGCAATGTTTTTCCCATTCCTACTGGTCTTGAGAACCACAGAGAATTTATTGCCTCAATGCTGTGTTGCAGCTACAAGCATCTGAAAAGCACCTTCGTGTTTCAGAAAAATGTGTTCCCGTTTTCTGAAGTTTAAATGGTCTAAGTTCAGGCTTTTCATTATTCATGTCACTGAATGTAATTCTAATGCCACAAAAGTGTCTAGTAATCAAATTCAAGGGAAAAAAAAAATCAAACCAGTTTTGAAGGTCCAGATCTACTTCTAACCCCACATCTTATTCAGTACGATTTTTTAACTAAACATTTTGACCTCTATTGGTTTATATCTAACTTAAACAAAACTCACAAAAATTCTTAAGTAATCAGAATGGTGTTACAGCATTTTCTAAGGTGTAGGAGCAAGTCTGACTCTTTTAGGATGAAAATTGGCCACGCAACCCAAGCTACCTTTTGTGTCATACAGGTACACACCTTGTTCTTCCCTGCCCCAACAGGACTAAGAAGTCCCAGGCTTCTCTACTTCTAAACCTCTTATCAACTTCAACCCATAACTTGTGTTTGATTTTCATTCTGCAGACTTAAGTTTGGTGAACAGTGTTGCTCATGCTATTCGCATGTTCTCATCATATTCATTAAGGTTTTAAACAAAGAAGAAAAATGGGTTTGTTACTGCTGTGTTATGGAAACAGAAAAATAAACCCTTATTCTCTCAAAGCAAGGAGTTCTCTGGCTCTCATTTCATTCAGCTGCTGGCCAGGCCTTGGAGCTTCTGCTCATGCATACATACCAATCACCTTACTTGGTTTTGGAGACCTGTTCTGACCCCACTTCTAGTGACATCCAGCAATGGGAGTTTTGCCAGGGAAGCTGGGAATGCTCCCAGTTACAGAGCACCATTAGTAAAGGCTGTTCTACCCCAACTAACTAAATACCTTGAGAAAATGAGGGCGGATAGGAAGAGAATCAGGTTATCTACTCCACTACTGACTGAAACCCATCCTCAAGTTCCAGCTATCAGAAGATCTCTATCCATTTTTCTCCTGTGTCGTTCATGGGCATAAGCTTCACTTCCAGATACAGAATTTCTCCTCTCACTACAAGAGTCTAATGAAACTTGAACCCTGACTTTTCAGGAAAGCATCCATATCAAATGGTGGTGCAGGAGCCTTCAATTTGCTTAACTTGCTATTTTCCACACACAGCCTGTGCCAATTAAAAATAAATGAGGTCATACAGAATATACTATTAGCTGCTTTTCAGGTTCAAACAGCCTGGCTCCTCTGACACAGTATCATACACTCCATACATACAGAGGACAATTTTGGTATGTTGACTGAACACAGCACAGTGCTGTTTGCTTTCTCTCCCCAGCTTAAAAATAAGCCATATAGAAGACGCAGTGAGTTTGGTCAGCTTAATTTACAGAATCGTAGAATCATAGAATGGTTAGTGTTGGAAAGGACCTTAAGACCATCTAGTTCCACCCCCCACCCCCCCCCCCCCACGGGCAGGGACACCTCACACTAAACCATCTCACCCAAGGGTCTGTCAACCTGGCCTTGAACACTGCCAGGGATGGAGCATACACAACTTCCCTGGGCAGCCCATTCCAGTGCCTCACCACCCTAACAGGAAAGAACTTCCTCCTTATATCCAATCTAAACTTCCCCTGTTTAAGTTTGAACCCATTACACCTTGTCCTGTCACTACAGTCCCTAATGAAGAGTCGCTCTCCACCAAGAGTCCCTCCCCATCATCCTTATAACCACCCCTTCAGATACTGGAAGGCTGCTATGAGGTCTCCACGCAGTCTTTTCTTCTCCAGGTTGAACAGCCTCAACTTCCTCAGCCTGTCTTCATACAGGACGTGCTCCAGTCCCCTGATCATCCTCGTGGCCCTTCTCTGGACTTGTTCCAACAGTTCCATGTGCTTTTTATGCTGCGGACACCAGAACTGCACACAATACTCCAGGGGAGGTCTCACAAGAGCAGAGTAGAGGGGCAGGATCACCTCCTTCAACCTGCTGGTCACGCTCCTTCTGATGCAGCCCAGGATACGGTTGGCTTTCTGGGCTGCAAGTGCACACTGCCGGCTCATGTTCATTTTCTCATCAACCAACACCCCCAAGTCCTCCGCAGGACTGCTCTGACTCTGTTCTTTGCCCAACCTGTAGCTGTGCCTGGGATTGCTCCGACCCAGGTGTAGGACCTTGCACTTGTCATGGTTAAACCTCATGAGGTTGGCATCAGCCCACCTCACAAGCATGTCAAGGTCCCTCTGGATGGCATTCCTTCCCTCCAGCGTATCAACCAAACCACACAGCTTGGTGTCATCGGCAAACTTGCTGAGGGCGCACTCAATCCCACTGTCCATGTCAGCGATGAAGATGTTGAACAAGACCGGTCCCAACACCGATCCCTGAGGGACACCACTCTACATTCCAGTCTCCACAGTATGACAAAATAACCAATCCCTTTCCCAGTGCTGTACAGGGGCTTGGGCTGAACATCAGCTAAGCTCGTTTATACTGTTCTCCTTTTGCTCAGAGGAGTTCTTGGTAGTATGCAGCTATTTGGAGGTCAAATCAATTATTGTAGTCTAGTATGCCATTTGTGGACTGGAAGCAAGAGCACTTTCAGTTTAACAAGACTTAATAGAGGTTATTAAGGGTGTCTGACATTTTTTGACCTTTGCTCTTCTATTTCAGAGTTTGAATAGGTCTGATTTAATTAGCCAAAACCACTATCAGAATGAATGCAGGGGCAAAAGCTCAGAAGGATACATGTATAGGAAAATTACCAGTTCAATAACTTTAAACCATAGGCAAACACATTCAATGGGAGAACTTTAAATGATTGGAAGTTATGAACAGATCACACCAGCACCATAGTTTTGAGCACAACACCCACCACTGCTTTACTTTCTCAAAACACAGTTAAGGAAAGTCTAAGTGTGGATGCAGTCAATGACTGAGGGTTATTTGGTTTTGGAAGGGGGTGATGGTGTCATTGGTTTTTTGTTGGTTGGTTGTTTTTTTGGTGTTTTGATGTTTTTTGTCATCTGGGTTTTTGTTATTGTTAAGGTTTTGTTGTTTTTTAAACATAGCCTTTGGAAACATCCTCACAGAAGCACAAGTTTTTCTGTGCCTGGCTGCCTCCTCAGGGTCCCACATGTAATCTCTCTCCAGTTCAGCTTGGAGCCTGAAAAACAGGCACTGACATCAGGCTAATATGCGTTTTCTGAAGCAGATGATCTGTGTAACTCAGGTAAGAGCCAGCTTGAGTGAGGGGCTCAGAAAGTACATCCTTTTCTCATTGGGTTCATTGCTCCTTACTGGAGCATTAAGAGGGTAGTTTACTCCCAAATGTCATGTTTAGCTCCCATTTTGAACTGGTGGACTCTGTCATGACCCTGGCTTTTATTATTTTCGCCTGGCCTTCTTCCACACATTATTACTATTTCTATTGTCTCATCTCCTGAAAATAAAGGGACACAACATAAAAAAATTCCTGCTCTGTGCCCATGGAAATATATATCACACAGAAATACCCTGAAGCTTCATAACATCAAGCTTTGTTAGGAAAATTATACTGTATCCTAGGTCTAGGTTATTCCAATAAATGTAAACAAAATATTGCAACTTGCAAAGTCAACTGACCAGTAGCCCACATCCAACCATCAAATGACTTATTTATCTACACTGCTGACAGTACTTCCTTTGTCAGAACAATGTTCATTTTGCAATATTAAGGTCAATATCTTGGGAGAAGAGAATAAATTATAGAGGAAACAGTTGTAGTATTATTTTCAACAGATTTCTGGAAATGATTACATCATATAGGCTGTAGGAATGGATTTTCTAACATAATGACACTCCTGTCTCCCAGACGCAAAATGTAGGTGTGCTGATTTACAGCACAAATCGTGCAAAATACATTGCAGCAAACTTGTGCAGATGGGGACAGATGCACATACAGGTGCATGTACAGAGTGAAGCTACAGTTGATGTAATCAGTGGTGACAGGTATAAAACTCAAGACATAAGTTAATTCTTTTTTAAAAGTAGTTATGTTTTAGAACATTATCTTAAAAGGGGGGAAAAGGCATATTTAGATAATGGATAGGGAAAATCTTACAAAACAAAGCCAAAAAATATTTATCTCTGAATCAAGATACATTGGTGGAAAGGGAGGGAAAGAAAAGCAAGTTAGTTATCTGAAAACCCCAGGAGATAAGTGTGGAACTGATGGATGAAAACTTAGATAAATATAATTGAAATATTTTTCTACAGTACATTAGATTTGGACTTCATTATAGTTAATATATTGGGGTCCACACCACACTGATACAATCTAAAACATACTAGAGATATCCAGTGAAATTGGGAGAATTACATTTACAACCAAGAAAATAAGTAGTCTAGGTAACAGCCAGGTTCTGACAACAGACAATCTGAGAAGATAAGCCAAAGAAACTGCATACTTGGGAAATGAAGGATTTGTACACTGAAATGAAAATGTGTATTAGAAAACTTGAGTTTCAGTCAGATGAAGAGGTAGGCAGTTTGGGATGAGTAAATCCCAGCACACAACACGGGATAATGCATCAGGTGTTAGACACTACATGAAATATTTGTCTAAGATTTTTCCTCAGATACTCAGGACAAAAGCCAAGATCCAAACTTTCAGTGCCAGTTGTAATGAGTGTTTACTGTATAGCTGAGGAAAATAAGACTGAAAGATAGAGGAGCTTGCAACAAAACATGTTTGAAAACCAAATTGTACTCTTTTGGCCAATAGCAAAAAAATGGGGAGTTTATCTTAGGAAAGTGCTCTGGAATGAGCATAGTTAAACTAAAAGAAAGACTTAAGCACATTTTGCATGGCTTTATGCCAAGAAAAAAAAAAAAAATCCTGCAGCTCTTTTTATGAGACCATATACAGACCTGATTTATTCCAAGGGGATGACAATTCAGTCCACACTTTTTAACAGAAAATAAAATACCCAAAGAGACTTGCATTGATGTCTGCCAGGAACAAAACTGAGTTTCAGGCAGACTTTTCCTACCTCTTCTGAAGAAACATCAAGGTTTTACTGCCAGCAAATTACAGCTCAGGGACTCAGGACTTTGGCCCACACCAAAGAAAAAGTACTAAAGCTACTGAAACCAAATATTTGTTTTTTCCAACAGCTGTAGGAAGGCGAGACTCTTCAAAGGAAGTGCTGGTCTCAGATGTATCTTCAGCACTATTGGAAAATTCAGAATTGCACAAGATCAACAACTGTCAAGTATTCAGTTTGATATGCTGAAGAATTTATTACCATCCATGACTAACTCCTGAAACCCCATGCCCAAGACCAAGTTTCTCCTGTGGTTTTTTTTCCATGTGTTACTTCATCTGAACGTTTTCACCATTTTTCTGTTGTAGCAATACATAAATACTATTACTTTCCATTTCCCAAGATACAACATTAGAGACATGCAGTAAACATATTTCTCCTTGCAGGCCTCAAAAGACAGAGGTTTTATTTCAGAGGGATTTGATGATCCAGCAGGAATATCTATCAGAAATTTTGATTTAATAGCTTCCATAGCTCTAAGGCATCCTGCGGTAGTTTATTTCTGTTTACCACAAGCTCAGTTATTAACCAAACCCTCTAGCCATCAACCAGATAATCTTATACTCTTGGGAAACACAGACATTCACTTCCACTTAATCTTTAGATGAAAATTAATGAACTAATTTCAGCAACTGGACTCTTGCACCACTGCTTATTTATTCAGAGGCCAAGACACAAATATTGAAATGAAATAATCAGAAATTTTTGATGCTGTGTCACAAAGGAGGAAAAGTAGAACCTGTTCTATTGGCGAGTTCTTGACTTCTGAAGCATCTTGAGAATAGAGTCTCACAGGATATGGGAGGAACAAAACAGGAGCTTTAAAAACAAAAACAAGCACCACCTTCAGGCCATAATTTGCTGCCTTTTAGGCATGCAGATAGCATCCACTACAGACAACCATTTCATTACAGTGCTTGTATGCAATTCCAGGCCTAAAAGGCCCCTCTTAAACTTCCCAGTTTATACTCCAAAGAAGCCATAGAAGTAGAACTCAGTATTTTGATAATATTATTTCATGGCTTGGCCAGAGAGTGACCTAGGGTGCATAGCTCTGAAAGCCAGTTATTTCAACAACTGTGAAAGGCTGTTCTGTCCCTTGAGATGGGCAATATCTCCACTTAGAGATTTACACTTTGGCATTTTGGTCTACACATGGGACTGGCAAAATGTGGACTGGCAGAACCTTCAGGAGCAACAATGAAGGGAAAAAATCATAGAATCAAAGAATCATAGAATCAAAGAATCATAGAATCATAGAATCGTTAGGGTTGGAAAGGACCTTAAGATCATCCAGTTCCAACCCCCCTGCCATGGACAGGGACACCTCACACTGAACCATCTCACCCAAGGCTTCGTCCAGCCTGGCCTTGAACACCACCAGGGATGGAGCATTCACAACCTCCCTGGGCAACCCATTCCAGTGCCTCACCACCCTAACGGGAAAGAACTTCCTCCTTATATCCAATCTAAACTTCCCCTGTTTAAGTTTGAACCCGTTACCCCTTGTCCTGTCACTACAGTCCCTAATGAAGAGTCCTTCCCCCGCATCCCTATAGGCCCCCTTCAGATACTGGAAGGCTGCTATGAGGTCTCCACACAGCCTTCTCTTCTCCAGGCTGAACAGCCTCAACTTCCTCAGCCTACCTCCATACGAGAGGTGCTCCAGTCCCCTGATCATCCTCGTGGCCCTCCTCTGGACTTGTTCCAACAGTTCCATGTCCTTTTTATGTTGAGGACACCAGAACTGCACACAATACTCCAAGTGAGGTCTCACAAGAGCAGAGTAGAGGGGCAGGATCACCTCCTTCAACCTGCTGGTCACGCTCCTTTTGATGCAGTCCAGGATACAGTTGGCTTTCTGGGCTGCAAGCGCACACTGAAGCCGCCTCATGTTCATTTTCTCATCAACCAACACCCCCAAGTCCTCCGCAGGACTGCTCTGACTCTGTTCTTTGCCCAACCTGTAGCTGTGCCTGGGATTGCTCTGACCCAGGTGCAGGACCTTGCACTTGGCATGGTTAAACTTCTTGAGGTTGGCATCAGCCCACCTCACAGGCGTGTCAAGGTCCCTCTGGATGGCATTCCTTCCCTCCAGCGTATCAACCAAACCACACAGCTTGGTGTCATCGGCAAACTTGCTGAGGGCGCACTCAATCCCACTGTCCATGTCAGCGATGAAGATGTTGAACAAGACCGGTCCCAACACCGATCCCTGAGGGACACCACTCGTTACTGGTCTCCAGCTGGACATTGAGCCATTGACCACAACTCTCTGTGTGTGGCCATCCAGCCAGTTCTTTATCCACTGAGTGGTCCATCCATCAAATTGATGTCTCTCCAATTTAGAGATAAGGATGTTGTGTGGGACAGTGTCGAACGCTGTCCAAGTACGTGTCGAACAAGTCCAAGTACATGACATCAACTGCTTTACCCCTGTCCATCAGTTCTGTAGCCCCATCATAGAAGGCCACCAAATTGGCCAGGCAGGATTTCCCCTTTGTGAAGCCATGCTGGCTGTCACCAAGCACCTTGTTGTTTTTCATGTGCTTTAGCATGCCTTCCAGGAGAATCTGCTCCAGGATTTTGCCAGGCACAGAGGTGAGACTGACTGGTCTGTAATTCCCTGGGTCATCCATTTTCCCTTTCTTGAAAATGGGGGTTATATTTCCCTTTTTCCAGTCATCAGGAACTTCACCTGACTGCTATGATTTTTCAAATATAATGGCTAGAAACCAAAAGAAACCAAAATGCATTCTGGATCCTGACAGATATCACAAATTGGCTTTTAGACCAATTAGTGCCCTTTGTAGTTGCTTCAGAAACTGAACTGTATCATCCTTCCTGCTACCACAGGATTTAGTACTTTTGCATATTTACGTATATAAATTGCATCCAGGATAGCCAGCAAGCAACTGACAAGGTGATACTCTGTATATAATTTGGTTCATGTGCGCTTATACAGAACTCCTCAATAAACCACCTTAATGATGTCATTGCTTTTCCTATGTGCCTGGACTTAACCTAGATGAGCATTTTATACTAGCATTCCCCTTACTAAAAGCTATTCCATTCACCTAAAGTCACACCTTATCTGATTTCTCACCCTTCCTGAGAAACAAGGTTTCTTCCCTAAGGCTTCACAAATGGCAACCACAGACCAACTTTGCAACAGCTACCAACACAGCATCAAAGGAGATAAGTGTCTCTTGAAATATGTACAAACTCAACTTTCATGCCATGACACAAGACCAATCTTTAAGAAACTTCCTTCTTCTATGCAAGTAAGATAAACACCTATTTGAAGGAAAACATGCCTAAGCTATTCTGTGGGGCATAAAGTAGGAAAGTGAATGATTCATGTCCAACACAGTCACTTGTTGTTATGAAGGCCCTGATAAAAACACAGATTTGACAATTCCAGTTAGCAATCTCCATATATAAACAGAAACTTCACCCACAGACTGATGACTGATTCATCTAGAGAGCTGAATTTGTTAGGACCTCTAGAACAAGGGCATTCCTGCAGAGAAAGCAAGTGAAGTTGGTACTGACACCATTCACACTATAGACAAATGCACCAGTTTCCAGCAGTGCCACTGCAGGACCTTGCAGTAATCCTTAGGTAAATACCTATTTATTAAACCACTGCAGGAAAGTTTTGCATTTTGGTGCAGGCAGGAACAAAAGAACTGAGTCTCGGTGAGGACTCACAGGCACTCTTAAGAGACAGACCGGTATGAAAGACCTAAGCAGAAGACCCATCCAGGCATTCAGCTGGAGGAATTTCAAAGGCAGATTGAGTGAGGTGAAGAGGGTATAACAACTAGCATATCACACAAAGAGAGACTGTATTCATCTTGGCAGTACTCTGTCATCCATCACATCCACATTCACATCCACAGTGTAGCTACATCCAGCGTCACCTGACGCTGAGTTCACCTGACACTAGGTGGCCCTGCCTTGGCAGGGGGGTTGGACTAGATGACCTCCAGAGGTCCCTTCCAACCTTAACGATTCTGCGATTCTGTTCCAGAAGACCATCCACTCTGACTGACTTCGGCTCAGTGTCAACCACATCGTCTTTCACCACACAACTCTCCGCTCAGAAGATGTGGATGAGGCACCTTCAAAAACCAAAGGATGAATTTAAGAAGCAGACTTAGTATGGCAGAACAACATTCCTGACAGCTTCCAGTGGCAGAACACACAGAATCATTTACGGCATCGTACCAGTTTCAGAGCCAGCTTTATCAAGTAAAGCTGGGACTAACAGCATGAATAATTCCTATTTCCAGCTGTACTCAGCACAGGGAAGTGAAAGGCATCTAGCACAACTAGTACCTTCACTTCTCTAGAAGCAAAACAGAACAATTTTCATATACTGGAAGGACTGAAGACAGTAAGATGAAAACCAACTAAGTCTGAAACCTATGCAGTTAGACTCAAAATTTGCCTGAAGGCATGTACTACTTTTCACACCCTTATGCTTCTTTTATCTCTCCCCCTTTGGCAAATTCACAGACACAGACACCATTTAAACAATTAGGTTTCCTTCATTTTCTTTGCTACTAAATAAGCATTACTTAAGAAATTAAGGCATTTTATTGAGGCAACACAGACAGTGTGGTTAGGTTTACTAATGGCCACGACAATTTTCATGAATGACAATGCTTGAAGCCCTGTTTCAACATTTCTGCACTGTAAAGCCAATATAGAGCTTTTAGAGACCCCAAATAACAACAAAACCAAAATATCTCTTCAGGGATAAGGAAAAAATGTAATGAGCACTTATTATCTAGATAATTGCTTATGCTACAAAGGTTGATTAAGAGATGTGAGCAAAAGCAGTAAAAGGAATTCATTCTTGGCCATGGACAGCATGAGGGCTTAGGGCAGTCCCCCCCCTTCCCCAGTGAGAACAGAGCTTGGAGGGGACATGGTACAGACGCCATGTAAACAAGTACTTTGGCTGTGTGCAATCACTCAAAGTGATTTATTTGCTAAGAAACACAGGAGGTGCAAGAGTGCAAGTCCTTAAGCACAGGTGATACACACACACAGGCATTTAGAAGTTTTACTTTTCATGCCTTAAAACTCTCCTGAGCACATGCTGCCCTGCAGAGAGAATGCCACCAGGTTTCTAGAATGGAGCTACTATTACAGAGCAAGAAGGAATCCTTTCTTCATTAAAAGGAGTTCATACAATACATTTCCTTCTTTTGAAATTTAAGAATCCCATAAATTATCCCAAAATCACTTTTTATGGAGAATTCCTTAAGGAGACTGTTTCAGTGCTTTTGCCTAAGCTCTGCTTTGGGCCCTTTTCTTCACAGCCCCAGATGATTTGTTTTCTCATGTATATCCAATGTACAGTACCTCCACAACTATATAAAAAGCGTGCAGTGTAAGTTTAAATAACACTTTAAAAAGTGAATTTAAAAGTATTTTAAGGGGAAACAAATCTAGTTAAACACATTTCCAAGAGGCAGACCATTCTAAATATTTATTTCCTTAAAATTATATCAGTCACCTTGTGTGACTTGTGACAGCAGTATATACATGAAAGATAATTGTAAGTAAATACTTCAAGGCTCATACAGGGAATTTCATAGATAGCCATCTCAATGGAGAAGAAGAAAGACTTGACAGGAGCAAGTTAGTAAGGCCTATTCTCCAACAGAAGAGCCTCCAGGCCAGCTGATTGTAAGGGAAAAAAACAGCAAACCAAAAGCCCAGATGTTAACATGGAGTTAGAACTTCCAGTGAAGCAGCTACACCAGGGGCTGCCCAGTGTAATGGTCCCACAACACACAGCAGAATCATTCCCTTTTGACCTCAGGCAAACCCTGAGGAGAAGGCACCTCAGTCCCTCTTTTCAGTTATTCCTCAGCTTTTTTCCAAAGACCTCTCCAGAAAGGAAAATTAATGTTAATTACAGGGTTTGATTTTCTTAGATGAAGTACACAAGCCTCCTTCTGTATAAAACTGGGCCCTATTAAATGCTGAAATAAAGAAATTATAGACTCAAGATTTTTTTTCCACTAATTCTCTGAGCCATTCAGAACACCTTGCAACTAAAATAAGTTGTATTAAAATTAAATTGTTTTTAAAGCAGCAGTGATCTCATGCTTTTGAGCCAACCTACACCTTAGAGGTTCTGGCAGGATTCTTACAGACAGGCTGGAAAAAATCGTGAGAGGAAAAAATTGTGAGAGAAATACATTCTTTAAAATAAAAAAAAAAAGAAAAATGCACTTAAGGAGTGCCTGTTGAATTGGACTAAATAAATTATTAAAACAACAAGAAAGATGTGATAATTCTCTCTTTAAAATGACATAAACTCTCCAAATAGAATCAATTGCTAACTTTTTTTATTTTTTTATTAAATTACAGATAAGGATTATATTTTCTTATTCTAATCCTATACCACAGCTTTTTTTTTTTTTTTTCCTTTTTATTTGCAGAACATTCATAAACATTTCATCTTATTCTCTGGCAACAGATTTTCCATTTCTTCCCCTCTGACAGACGCCCTTTGCATTAAGCTTTCCTATGCACTGTGCAACACTTCTGGCACCAATGATGGTATCTTGGGGTTGCCCAAGGCTAGGATTTGCTACATCCTCCCATGTTTTTTAAGTGTTCCTTCAGGTAGCAATGGTGGGTAAATGGGTATTGCTGCTCCTGCTCCACATTTGCATTGCGGTAGTTTCCAGATACCTCAGTCAGGTGGAAGCATGCTATCGTGGCACATTGAGGACACATGACGAAAAGATGTTCCTTACTTAAAAAGCCCGCAGTCCAAGCAAAGATTGTGATGGGAGTAAGAGTTAGGTTTAAAGAAGCCAGAATCCACAACAGAGTTGCCTTCAAAGGAAAAAGTACAACATGCAATACTGTAAAGAGTTGAAAAAGTCAGAGGAAACAGATCTACTCAACAAACAATTTCTGCCACTTATAAATTTTTTAAAGTCCACTGCAAAAGAGAATGAAAGAGTCCTGCTCTGAATTTATAGCAGTACTTTTATTTCAGTTTCTTGTCCTGAAAATGCTGTCCACAGGAAAGTCAAAGCAGCAGAGCGGGTTTTTCCCAACCCCCTTCCAATAGTTCAATCATCTCCATTTCAACAAAGCAAATTTGAACATAAGGCTCAAATGTGTTCTTGCAAAGTCATGTATGAGGAGAATCACAGGCAGCTGATACCAGTGGAAGTAAACTGAAGCAGTGCCAAGTTAAATGATACCAAAAGCAGACTCATGTATTTTATTGCAGAGCTTTTTTGCCAGACCTTCCTGAAATCATCCTGTGCAATGGATTTCAGTACCAGACCTGGCATCTGAGTACTAGAGACCCAACAGAGATAAACTGAAGTAGTCCCCAGGTTGCCCATAGCCAGCGTAGGGTAGATCCCAATGTGCATCTTAGATGTGAGAGTAAGACACCCTTTCATAAATATCAGTTCTTGTCTTGGAAAATAATCAGAGAAAAGGGAGACAACACATTTATTTTCACTTTTTTACTTCCGTCACAGTCATTTTAGATGGCACCTAAGCAAACAGGTCTTTGTCTTTCTTCTTAACCGGGAAAGTTCACTGTAAAAAAAAGGTAAGCATGAGCACTCATTTAAATGTTCATATTATGCATTATACCGAGTCATCTCCAAACACTGTGAGATCAAAGAGAGATTCTTCCAATCACTCAGAAGAGCCAGAAATGCACTACACAGCACTGCCTTGGTGGTTTAGGAAAGCATTTTACATTCAGGTGAATGCCATTCGTTCTGAAGGCATTACTCTTGGGAACCTACATTATTTTATCTTTGAGGAAACCTCATAAATGAGATTATCCTGCAATATTACCAACTTCCTGGATTGCACAGGTATCTAGGGTCAAAAGCAAACAAACAACTTAGTCTGTTCTCAGTGTAGTCCTAATTTTTCTCTTTCCCATAAGCTCTTGAACATCCTTAAATGTCTACATTTCTCCCAGTTCCTCAGTTGGCATTTCATAGCTGTTTACACTTACACCAAGTAGAGGTGATGCAGGTAGAAAATTCGACCATGGTGATTGTAGAATATGATCACTTTGGCATCTTTATGTGACAAAAAGGACAAAGGCAAATATTGAAAATAGCTGCTCCTCCCTACCACATCTCTGTTTGCTTCCACAGCCCCTTGACTATCTCCTGTGCTTTCCTGGGGGCAAGATCCACTCCTTTTTCTAATCCTGGCAACTGCATTTCTTCCTTCAGCTTGAGCAAGCTTAGATCTCCTTGAGCTGCTTTTCTTTTGCAGCTCTTTCCTGCCAGAGTTCTCCTAAATCACAGGGGTAGCAAAGGTCAGATTTGTTCCTTTTCTTTTAAGAAAAGGGTTTGCTCTTCACATATTTTTATTTTTTTTTTTTTACTCACAACTGCAAGAGGCCAACCTAATCCTGCTTTTCATTGTGGTTTTCCAAGTGCATGAAAACCCCCAACAATCATTTTAGCCCAAAGTATATTTCTGCAAGACACTCGCCACCACTTGCATTCAGTTTCCTTTCTGTTCCCCACACTGTACACCTGACCCTTGACCAGATCATTTCCCCAACTTTATGAAGCCTTTTTGTGATGTACCTAGTCCTTTCAAACCAATCTTTACTCCCGTTCAAAGTTTCACCAACATTGTATTTTTAAATGTTATTTCTTCTCTGCTATTTATTATTACCCACTTTAGGAAGCCAGTCCATGAACTTAGATAACTTTGTTACTCCCCAAGATGATTAATGAGGTGATCTTAAATATCAATAGCTCAACACCAGCATTTTGAAAAACTGTTTATATTACACAGTAACAAAGCCATTTGTAACTTCCACAGAAAACGACTCCAGAATGGAGATATTTCCTCCAGTTAGATCTTTGTTTATCTTAACCATGAAGAAAGCAGACCCCTTTATTCAAAAGTTGCATGCTGTAAGTTTCCAACATGGAATGTTCTATGTCCGCTGGTTTCCAGAGATAAACACTAAATATTTCCCTATGAAGATGCAGCTCTGTGGAATTAACTGCTGTATTTATAAATTAAGCTTGTAAATGAAGCAATTTTCCTGGAAGAGATTGACACTGGAGTGTTCCTTTTCTAAACATAGTGAGATACTGTGCAAGTCAAAGCTGGTATATTAACAGGTTGTATACGAAGCTAAAGAAAAGCTGATTACATTGAAGTCTGCTTTTCACAGCTGCCATCCTAATACTGACAACATACTGTACATTGCAGTCATGCTTCCTCCTCCAGTAATTTATATTTCTACTAAACACATTGGCAAATTTCTTTGTATAAAGAGGAAATTAAGCTGGAACTTCACCTGTCCAAAACTTTTGAAATAACATAGATCTCTAAAGCTAGGGTTAGAGGGTTCTATAGCTTCACCTGTTTGTTCGTTCGTTTGCTTTGCAGTTTCTCTGCTTGTACCCTTCCAGATCAGGCTATGGTCAGAAATAGAAAATGAACTACCACAAAGAATGGCTATTCTCAGAAATCCCAGTTATCCTGAAAGTAGCAAGTACCAAAACCACAGCACCTCTCTTGTGAGCTGTCTCAGCTTAAACACCTTAAGCAGTTCAGATAAGGTTTATCAAAGCCTCTGGATATGATTTTTTCAAGCCTCTATGGCTGTCCACCGTCAAATACATGCATTAGACTGGCTTGTTCAGAGTCATTTCCCATCCTTTCTGCTGGAGTTGGCAGTTACATAGACATTCTAGTCTAAAGCCAACTCTCAGCTTCCCAGGAGTAGCTATGGCTCCTAAATCTGGGACCCAAGCCAGCCCCACATTGCTCCTTGCCTAAGGAGTTTTGGGAGGGCAGTGGCAGGAGGCCTGAAGAACCCTGGGTCTGGGCAAAAGAAACCAAGCAAGAGCACCAGGGAGCACACCAAACAGATGGACAGTAATGTGCAAGAGTCCCGAGAGCCCACCCACTGCTGAGGTGTTGGCAAAGCTGCCCTGAAACTCCCCCATGCTTGCAGCACTGTCAAAAACCCATGACAAGGGCCACCCAGACCTTCTCCTGTCACATCATAAAACAGACTTGATGGTAGAGACTGTTTAGGATGCACCAGGATACAAACATTGCAAATTGATGAGCTCTTGAGCACTCATTGCTTCCCTTTCATGAATAACTACAGTATTTGCATAACTTCTTTCACCTTCTCTAGTGTGGATGCTGCAGGAAAATCCCAGCAATCAAAGAAAGATAATACAATGTATACACAGTGGTCTTCAATGTCCTGACCATGTTTTGGAAAAAAATTCCTTCCTAGAACATGCACATCTATTCCACTAATAGCTATTTCCAAAATCTAAATGTTTAATAATGAACGACTGCACAAGTTCACCAGAGGAGGAACAGATGAGAGGTGGAGTGAATGGGATTTTAGCAATGTTCATTGTCCTAATTACAGTGAATAATATTTTGGCAGAGTGACTACAGTGCTGGTTTTTCCAGGAACTTCTAACAATCAACAGACTATTACCTCACTTAGTCACACCAGAGACCTGATCTTCCGGTCCGATGAAGCACGTAGGATGGGCTTAATTTATAACACATGAACAGCCTAATTGACTTGTTTGGCATTACTGAAGTGCTGAGGAATGAATATGAGACTCAAGTGCAGGTTCTTCTGCTAAAGGTTTTCCCAGTGTTCTGCATACTGAAAACACGCCAGGCACCATTTCTCCCCCGCTAAACCTCTATGTTGCACTTGCTACTGTGGGTTTATCAGAACTATGGGATTGTGGAAATGATTAGTATCGTGGTTAACCTGAAGAAGAGGGAGGCAGCTCCCGTTGGCGGCAGCTCCCGTTGGCTGCAGCTTGTAAGAGGAAAGAGCAGGTTATGGAGATGAGCCCCAGCACTTTAGTTCTGGGAGACTGCCTGGGATTTGTTAGTACATTTCACAATCTAAGATTATTGATATCTTGGCTATCCAGCACTGACTTATCTTTTCAGGTCTACAGTCTGGATGGAGGGATGTGACTTTGCAGCCAGGCTTATGCCTCATCACAAGTGTCACCTCCAGATGGGAATAATGCAGCTCACGGAACACAAGGCCCCACCTGAAAGTCCCCAGGAAAGACCAACCATTGCTGACAGGGCCATCTTTGAATGTTTCCCCTCCCAGGCACTGCAGTCTGCCACAACCACCTCCTAGAACAGAGCTGGTGGGATGCCCTGACACCCGCCAGACTGGCATGTTTTAATTTGAAAATTCACAGTTTACCACTGTTTACTTGCACACGAGCCCAGTGGAGCTGAAAGGCACAAGTGAGAACCCCAGCCACTTAGGAATGGTTGGAGAAGGTTGAGAGGTTTGGCTTTGCTTGCAGTAATTGCAAAGCTGGTAGCCAAATGAAAGCAGACTCATGAAGTTCAATGCCACACACACTTTTGCTTGCACTGAGAACCTGCAACCAAACACAAGCTTTACAAAAGGGTAAAAAAAGAAGGAAATATTTCAGCTTTCCACTGAAAAGTTCCTCTTGGAACTTCCTTCCATTCATGGGTCTTTTAGGGCAGAGAAAGCTAACAAGGAATAAACCTAGAATTGGAAATCAAATAATCCTATTTAATTTTATAGTTGTTGACACAACTTGTTACATGTGTTTCCTACCAGAATAAATGAAATCACAGTCATCTGATTTCCAAATTACCATATCTATTGTTTCAGAAATACAGGGTGTAAATAATTGCAGTGCAATCGCCTATGTCTGGACCTCTCTCATCCGGAACCGTTATCAGGATTAGCATAAATTACAGTGCCATCTAATAATGAAATCACTGAACACTGATTGTGCCAACTATTTAAACCTGTAATTATTGCTCATTAGAAACATGTTTCACGTTATTTGCCCCTTACGGACCCCAAGTTGTTGTCAAAAGACTCCTGCAAAGAATTCTACAAAGAAAAGTGTACAGAAATTTCAAACGACAGGCATGAATTTCATTTGCAAAGACTGTCTGTGCAGAAGAAACGTGCTGTAGACACCATTTATCCAACCTGAGATACATTTGTATGTGTTACCAGAAAGAAAAGTTGCAATTGGTGAAAACATGAAACCTCCAGTGTAATCCAGATAGGTATGAACAATATGTGGTTTTCTACCTAAGTGGACAGTGATTTGCTCAGTGGTCATTATCATACTACACAATTAGGCATCATGTAGTTAACAGACTCTAAATAAGCTCCTGACCTAGCCAGAGGGAAGGCTTTCAGCAGATTTTATCATGGCTGGGTGGGGCCCAGGTGAGATAAGCATCTACCTTGGACACCACACCAAAGGCAGTACAGGTCAGATGCTAGAAGCAAAATGAAAATAACTACAACCTTTGCATGTTCCTCTGTAATGGGTTTGTAGAAGACAGTTGAATAAAATTTTTCTGCTTTCCTGCAGATCAAGCTCTTTGCAAGATGACCTGGTTAAAAAGGGGCTCAGATAAGTGCTCATCTTACATTTAACAGATATTTTAAATCAATTTTCCTTAACAAAGAGAAATAGATTCTTTTGGGGGCTTTTTTTTTTAACTATCTTTCTATTGCAGATAGAAAAGCTTTTGCTACAGGGATAACAATAACAGCTTCTATCACTTTCAGAAGCAAAAAGATACACAGGCAAGAGGGGAAAGACAAATATATATCATTTGGAAAGACTGACCTTGGCTTGAAGATCTCAGCTGACAGCAAGCCTATCCATCTTCCGTGAGGACTCCTTCCAACAGCTGATTCAAGTTACAGTTTAGAGTTTCATTCCTGTGGTGAGTGGGCTCATTTGACACACAAACAACCCAGCTGCCAAGGTACATATCCCTTATACAAACTCATTGCACTGAAGGCACACCTGTTAAGGTTATGCCAATACTTCACAGATTTGTAGGAGCCCATTTCAACTTCATCCAGGATGCAGAAAGCTTGGAGTCTAGCTTTTCTTTGATCAGAAGGCCCTGGTGTTACTTACTACAGGCCCTTGGGCAGAGAGACTCTCCAGCCTCCTGATAGTGGAGTGATCCTGCCAAGCTTTCTGCCATCTGAACCACTATAGTGCCCTGACGCAAGGTCAGCAAACCTAATCACTGGATGGGACACTTAACTAATTAGTTCTGTACCTTTAATTTCTAAGTATCAGCTGGCAAGCATTACAAGCCTTACAAAATGTTGTCATTTGATAGGAGTTGGCTATAAAGCAATTGCAGGACTACAACTATATCCTTAGGTGATGTGAGTGCAGCTATTTTTCTTGGTTTTTCCTTTCCAAAAAATAAAATAATTAAAAAAAAACCCCACACTTCTAAAAAAAAAAACCAAACCAAACCTTTTTCTTGAGCAGGTGGGACACAACACGTTCAGAAAACAAGCCACAACCGTTCTGTTGGCAGATCAAATTAAATTACCCTGGCAAAGCCAATCTAAGCCTTTTTGTCCCATTGCAGGCATTCACCCTCGGACAAAGCTTTGCATACCTGCGTATTGCCTTGCTTATGTCTGTAGTCTATGGCATTACTGCTACAAATATTTGAAATTCAATGTCTGATGCAAATAAAAAGATGACTTTGACTAAACAAGTACTAGGAAGTATTGATGTACCACCATTAGCTCCACTTTTCTGCATCAGTACTCACTATGGTGAATATCTTTGCAGAACTGATAGTTCTTTTCACAAAACCACCCTCCCACACCAAAAGCTATATTTGGCTGTTCTCATCTATATCTTTGAATGATGTAGAGCCCAAGTGTATTCCCTTTTTCATTATCAAATAATCTTCAATAATTTGCTGGGCACTAAGTCAGATTCTGTTATTTGGTCTTTCTCTCCAGCTATTTGGCTTTGCCAGGCCTTGCAGGTTTATAATTTATGTTTCTGGAGAGAAAAAACTCCAGAAGACTGTTTATTAAAAAGAAAAAGAAAATCAGCACTTTAATAATTTGTCAGTGTCTGCAATCTTCAACCTAGACTACTCTTTTGTGTGGACAGCCCTGGTTTCTGTAGCACAAGATGAAGAATATGCCAAATGAAGTAGACAATATCCATCCTACACAGGATTGTTAAACTTCATTAAAACTGTTGAAACCTTTAAATGATTTGTAGTTAATGAAATAAATTTCATTTCTTTAACATTTAGTGAGATAAACTGCAATTCTATTCAAGTAATTCTTCTGCTTTTCTGTCTGACAGTAGAAGCCAGGAATTTGCTTTCCATTTGACTGCAATATTATACTTGGTGGTTTTATTCTGTTTTGTACATATAGAAGTGGTGACGTGTTGTGACAAGAGGACAGACCTCGTATTACCATGTATTTATACTCTGCAGAAGAAATGATGGTACATGAATAGGTATATTAAAGAAGGTTGCTGTCCTTTATGCACATGAGAGGGTAAGGCATCATCCAGCTTCACAATTATCTACCCACTACCTATTTGTTTACCCAGTTTAACATACAGAGAACTAATCAAAGAGGAGAGACTGGGAAAAGAGCAGAGTTTAAAGTAGCAGTGGTTTGCAAATGCATCACTGGAGAGCTGAGAGATTTGTACATCTTGGACAATATACCATGGCTCTGAAGTGACTCCACCATTTTAATATGGATTGGTTGCCTTGCTCATATTTCATTGAAAGGTTCTGTTAAACCTTTGATTAAAAATTTTCTTAGTATACTTCTGACCAAGGGAGAAATAGCACTGCTCTTGCTGTTGGTACAACAGCAAACCAACAGTCATTCAAAGAAACTGCATTAATGACACAAAACATGGGGTTTGTGTACTGGTTTGTGTTGGCTTTATACCTGCTTCCATCTCATTAGCATCTCATACAAGCTAATAGCTAAAAAAAAATCTAAAGAAGAATTTGGTTAAAATTTTCCTATTCTGGTTACAGGTAGAAGAAAGGATACTAGCAAATACTGCTTTATTATAAATATGAAGGGAAAACCAGTAAGTCTTAAAATAGCCTGAGATACCAGACCTTAAATACATCACTTCTCAACGGTCTGAAATAGCAGAAGAAGTGTCAGTGCAGACAGAATAGGAAGGTGAATGCATCCTTGTAGTTAGTACTATACACGGAACACGTTTTAGTACAGGTGAGATAAAAATGCTATTATCACATTCAATATGTATAAGTGTATAATGGGTTTGTTGAGAGGTGTATAAATATCTGCCTATCACAATGCATGTGTGTTCACATGCAGGTATAAAAAAAAAGTTGGAGTTGAAATCTCTGTGCAGTTATGTCTCCATAAAAGCCTGCCTAGAAACCCCAGGCCTACAAGCCCTCAGCAATAGATGGCTTGGCTCCAAGGTGCTTGCAAAGCAATATGGTTTTAGCCTAAAACAAACATACAAAAAAAATGGCACCATGAAAATTGGTTTTAGAAATAAAGTTGATGATAGCCTGGATGCTTTGAAGTCATTTCTCTCAGCACAAAAGGGTAAGATCTTTTTGGTATTTCCACATGTAAATTCTGAGTCTTAACTTCTCTGGGAGAGATAAATGTGATATCAGACTCTAGAGCATTACATATTCTCTCTGTCTCTGTCCCTTTCTCTCTGTATATATTAATTTTATAGATCTTTTTATTGTCTCAACTATACTGGTTGCGTGAGAAGCAGAACAATAGGCCAAGTACTTCCATTTCACACATGCCACCTCTATAATTCAACAAAGAATAGTAAAAAAGATCTATAAACTTGTTATAAATCAGTGCTCTAACCTAAATTAACCATTGAAATAGATTATCATAAAAATAATGTCATAAAAATATTTTTCACCTTTGTAATCCGTGTGTGTGTGTGTGCATGCATGCTTATGTGTACCCATGCACAGGATGCTATGAGTGTGCCAAAGCCAGTGGCAGTGCTAACAGTGTGGCAGGCTGGACTTCTGCAGCCTTGGAGGAGATGGCAGGCAGGCAGGGCTATGAGGATAAGCTTTAACATCTCTGTGTCTGGGAAAGTAACTCATAAACAGATCCACTAAAATCTAATTACTCTATATAACTCACCTTTAGTAGTAGTGAGTCATCTCCGCTTTCTTATTAGCAGTGAAGCACTAGTCTTTTTGATTATATTTCTGAGGCAATGTTGGAAAAAAGATAAAACTCAATCAAGCTGCAGGCTAAAGGATGTGACAATTTAAGCAATACATAGCTTTGGCCAAGGTTGGGTCCTGCTCTGCACTCCCTTCACACCATATGCCCCAGCGTTTGATCTTCATACATTATGCTTCATGAGAAAGGGATGTGTAAAGACAAGGAGTTCAGTATTTGACTGACAGGGCAGTGGTTCAAGAGCTGGTAGGTTTTTTCCATCCAGCTGATACTCACTCCAGAAGACACGAGAGCAGAGAGCCCAAGGTGGCTCTCCCAAAGGCCTTCTTTGCCCACATCCAGCAGTGTCTTCTCCCTGAGCTCAGGCGCTGTCATCCTTTACTTCATAGTCATCATACAGGAACACATCTATGTTAACTCAGCTGTTTCCAAACTTCACCCATCAAAATGAGGTCTTTGTAAATGTGGAGGTGCCATACTTCTAACCATAGCAACAGCCACCTGGAAAACCAACTGCACCAAGGTAAGAGTAACTCTGGTCCAACCCTGGCACCCTTCTGCAGCCTGCTGCTGCTGTTAGACTTTACATCTCACTTTCCCAATCCATATATTGACAAGGCGATTCTCTCCACAAAAGTGAACTGTGAAATCTTCCAGAAAGGCATTTCAGCTGCTGAAATGGTAGAGCTGGGTGTCAGCCACCTGGTACGAACAGGATCTCATCAGCACTGGGAAGCATTGCCTTTGGTAAAAAATGGAAATAGCACAGAGAGCAACTGTGCCCGTACAATAAAATGGGTTAAAAATCTAGACAACCACTTGCATTCCTGCTAGTGGCACAGGGAAGGGAATGTGAAGAACAACCACCTTATGAATAAGAAAAAGAAAGCCTGGGGAAAACATGTAAGGGCTGAACTGAAGAAAAGGGAGTTGTGATACATGACAGAACTGAAAACAGCCATTTGGGAGGCATGGATGCTTCTTTCCCCAGGTTAGAGGGATGGTCACCACTCCAGGAAGAAGGCTCTGAGGTATTTCCTAACTGGGGATTTTAGAGCTAGCCAGAAAACACAGATCATGCTGAGGAAACTGAATTATTTATCTCTGCTCACTGGGTTCACATATATATGAGCAGCCTGGTTCTTCCACAACCAAAGTGTTGGTGCACTGTGTGTAAAAGTCCTGATTTTGCTCTGGTGTAGGACACTGAGTTGCTGTAAGAGTCAGACAGATCAACTAAAGTTCCCTTTGTTTGCAATTAGCTACATCTTTATCTCAAAATAGCAAAGCATAATCTATCATTTTTGGGGCTAGGAGTGAGACAGTAGGTGCTGAAGTAGGATGGAGCTAAATTAAAGCAACTCTACATAGCTGTAACATGAATTTGTTAACATAATTGGCACCAAAGTTAATCTGACCTCTGCAGTAGTTCCCTTTTTCATACATTGCTGGAAACAATGGGGTTCAAAGAATCATTGCCCCTGAAGAGGAAGAACTGTGCATTTTGCTTTCATGTGCCTTAGTCCAGTAGATAAAAGAAACTCATCCTTCAAGGTAGGACAGTCACCATGGCATTCCAAATAATCATTGTTAGAAAAGCACTGAACTGCTAGGCCAGTTAATAATGACACCACATTTTATTTATACGGCTCCCATCTGCTGAAGCCTTCTAGGCAGCTCACAATGGGTTTGATTTCCAGCCAGACCTTAGCATAGCTGTTTATATGGATGCAAATAACAGCAGTTGGATGGCAGTGTGCATAAACAGGTCTAACTACTAATCTTTGTGGCCACAATGCATGGCTTTATTCCTCCATGCAACAACAAAATCTCCATCTGAAAAACCCCTCTGACAAAGTACACAAAGCATGAAAAAGAACTAAGTTATTCTGAGTTTTTAATTGTTTCAAAGAATTCAGCATTCGGCTTGGCAATGGAGGGGATCACGAAAGGGATATCACTACCGTGCCCACTGATTAGTGATGGCTCCTAACTCCATGCTTCTCAGGATGGAGCACAACACTTCAAAGGTGAAAGACCTGGACATTCATTTCATTCTCCCATCACCTCCTCTCTTGCTCACCACAATGCCCCCCTCCTTCACCCAGCCCTAATACTCTTTCTCACCCAACTCTGCAGGCATCTCCCTGCCAATCTCTTTTCTCTCTTCCTTGCCTTCTTTCTGAGCTTTGTTTCAGCTGTTTGCATGTTTCTCACAACCTGTTTTCTGATGCAGGACACTGACATCTGCCATGGCCCCTTCCTATGCTACCCGCCATTGCTGCCACCTCACTGTACCAACGTGCACACCTGAGCAGCATCTCTATGCCCTTACTTGATGCTGCCTTCTATGTACTTGCCCTTCACCAGCATGTTTCAGCGTGGATGAGCGGCCTCTCTCTTAGTGTCTGCATAGACCAGATTTCATCTTTTTGTCCTTCACGCTGAGGAAAGATGGAAATATGAATACCCTGTCAAGCTCAGTGCTTATTGCTTGGAGTACTTCTATCGACTTGATGGAAGCAAGCACGGTGCCTGGCAGTGCTTGCAGAGCTGGGCCTTTGGATAATGGGTATATTTATAGTATATGCATTGCTTATGTACAGATAGCTGCCAAAGTAGTAAACAAACAAATGCTCTCCATAAAACAATGAGAAAGTAGGATCATAATCTTTGATCGATGAATGAGGGTGACAGGTTTAAAAAGGCTTCCTCACTCTTTTATACAGATTGCTTTTCTGACTGCCTGAATCTCAGCCAACATGAGGAGGCTGAAAGTCTGGAAAGGGAGCAGGAAGAGCAGTGCCCACCCTACAACTCACCCACCCTCTGAGGGGGGTGTGAACTCTGCCTAGCATTGACACCATGTGGCAGGATATGCAAAGAGAGGCTCTTTGGCTGCCAAGAGAGGGAGGGCTCAGAGCCATACTCCAAGCCATGTGCTAGCCAAGCTTCACCTCCAGGAGCAGGAAATGGCATAAAGTCTACCAGGGACCAGCAGGGACTTCCAGATTGGTGGAGACCAGTGGGTGTGAGAATGGTCTTCCAGCAGAAACTGTTTGGAAGATCATGTTTCATTGAGGCTCTCAACCTGAATCTACTTGAGGACAAGTCCAGGCTTGGTTCATCCAACAAGTTCCCCAGTGGGATGCACTGGAGAGACACGTTAAAACTAAGATCCATGTATTGGTCTGCAACTTGGGGTTGTTTGGATCTAAGTTTTAAACCAGTATAAAATCTACCTGCAAACTCTAAATCTGCATTTACACTTCCCACCATATACCTGCAAGAAAATTATGATACGCTCAGTGCAACCTCTTTTTTTTTAATCAGATACAAACTAACAATCATCTGTTGAGTCAGATCTCAGTTCCATATACTTTCCTGAAAGTCCAGAGAGATTTAAAATCAGCAGTCTTCATCAAGACTCTAAATAATTGATTAAATTCAATTTAGAACTTTGTTAAAGTGCTGCTTTTGCATTAAACTGAAATATATGTCTTAAAAAGCAGCTTAACTGAAAATGCGGGACAGTTGTAACATACTAACCCGATAGTCCATGATATTTTTTACCTACTAGATGTGAATGGCCTGATTTTCAGATTACTGTGCAGTAATAGCTGCAAGTTAAATCAGTGGGTGTTTACTGATTTGAAACCCAGGCCATAAGAGACATTTTCATTGAAATAATATTAATAATATATTATTAATATATTAATATATATTAGTAATATGGATTCACTAAAATAATATTTTATAAAGGGTCTGTACTACCTGAATAAGAACCATTATTTATTGGTTGAATTGCAGAATAACATTGATGTTGATGACTCAACTAATAACTTCATATTTAAATAGTGAGTTTCAAAGCAAAGGATCCTCAGGCATTACAGAGACAGGAAGCGTAGAATGATAGAATCCTAGAATAATTAGGGTTGGAAAGGACCTTAAGATCATCCAGTTCCAACCCCCCTGCCATGGGCAGGGACACCTCACGCTAAATCAAATCACCCAAGGCCTCATCCAACCTGGTCTTGAACACTGCCAGGGATGGAGCATTCACAACCTCCCTGGGCAACCCATTCCAGTGCCTCACCACCCTAACAGGAAAGAATTTCCTCCTTATATCCAATCTAAACTTCCCCTGTTTAATTTTTAACCCATTACCCCTTGTCCTATCACTACATAAACGTGCCATTGCAATTTTAGGTAGACAGAATGCAATTATCCAAATTGGATTCTGGCCAGAACAACGGGCACTACCCCCCCTATTCTTCTTTTTAAAGAAGTTCCCTGACAAAAGCGATGGCAGCTGTTACAAGAGAGGAATCCATCAGTTGCTCACAACACCCACCTACTTGATTTAAACAGCCTTGACTCCTACCACAGACAGGCGGCAAAAAAAGAAGAGACTGGTCAGTCACCTACACGCAGAAGGCTGCATGCTAATTTTCCCCTTCTTGGATTTCCTGCTGGAAAAAAAATCAAATTTCCTACTCAAACAGATGTTTTAATTTTTCCTGGAAGAAGTGGACTCAGAGTGGTTTTGAGTGGGGTGAAGCTGCTGGGAGGATTTACCCTGTTGGCCAAGACACACTGAGAGATGCAGGGGGAAAAACAGTTGCATCCTCAATCATCCCTTACACCCTGCCACCCTCCTGTATGCAAAGCATTTTTAAGACGTGTTCTGCTACATCTCCATCATTTCCCTTTGCACTCAGAGTCACCAGAATCTTTCCCAAGGAAGGGATTTTGCAGATACAGATGGTAAATAGCCCTGCACCCACTGAGATTAGCATGAAGACTAGAGCTCACAGGAGCGCTCACTCTGACGAGATGTGACTGCAGAGCAACTGTTCTTCTCCTGCATCAGCATCTTCCACCACTTTGCTATCCCAAAACAAATACCCTCAAAAGACAAGTGTTCTCCCTGCAGCTTCTCCCTAAATTGCTAGGCATTACATAGTCTCTCTGGGATTCAAGTATCATCTCAATCACAGAACAACCTTTAATGGCCATTTAGGATTCACAAAAGCCCTGTTTCAGTGGAGCACTCAAGCCTGGCTCCAGACGACCAAAACAGGTCAGGAGAGTACTTACATCCTGAAAATGGGTAGAACTTAGGTCATGTCTAAATCCTTCCTGAATAGAGAGGAGATTATTCACACTTAAAATGCATATTTACATACTGTACTGTTTTGGGGCCCAAGACTCGCAGAAGAATTGCACTGGACCAGTACTGAACCCTACCAAAAAAAAACCCACATTCTCTCTGTCCCTTTCCCCCTTAAATACCTCCAGAGCTGTTAGCAGACCAAGGCTATTCTAGAACTAAAAAGGGAAATTTATTCAACAAGCACTATAGCAGGTGGCAGCTGCTAAACAATCTGCCACCAATCAGCAGTTTATGAAAGAGAGTAAAGAATCCAATAATAACTCACAGTCGGGGAGGGAGACACCAAGCCTGCAGTTACTGAGGGAGGCTCGTAATTAGACAGTCAACTCTTTGGCAAAATTATTTCTCCTAAAATCTGCTTAACTGGTAAAGTTGGCACTCCACAGCTCCTGCAGGCAGGACACCCACAGCTGAGCCCGCTGTGATGTAAGCTGTAGGTTATTGCTAGGGGGCTTCTTGAGAGGGCCAAGGCAGTGAAAAATGAGGCTGGTGGAAAACCCAAATCATTTTATCTGTTTCCTTTTGCCCGTTCCCTTCTCCCGGAGAAAGTTTATCCTTATGCAAGCCCCCTGACCTTTTAGGACATTCAGAGCTTTCTGAGACTGAAGTATGCGGACGAGTCAATGGCACAGTTTTCTCTGAAATATTGCGTGGTGCCAGCCTGGTGAGGTGGGACTTAAGCTGTACAGAGTATGGGGAAGATGGTGAAGGTATGGTGACAGGGTACTGGAGTCCATCTGCAGGTGTCTGTAACTATTCATCTCAGCGAACCGAGTTTGCCATGCTTACTTAAAACTCAAAATCATGCAGGTGTGAAATTAGGCAAAACAGATCCGAGTTCAACTTCTGAGAAGGTCCAAGAAAATTCCACCCAGCCTCATAGTAAACCTTTTTTTTTTCAGTTAGATTACAGCACCATCTACAGGCCTTTCCTGATTTAAAACTCGCATCAGGCAAGTTGTTCCGCTACCTGTATATATATTTCATGGCTTCAGTGGCATGTCTAGTGCAGTCACAGACTGAACAGTCCAGCTTAGTGTAAACAGGGAAAAATGCCTTTACACTGGGCTTAGAAAATACTTTGGTACACATTACAGACAGGTTTGCTTCTTCACAAGAAGTGGCAAATTTGTGAATGCCCTGAGATTTTAATAGCTTGACTCTAAAACACAGTGTTAGGGGGTCCTTCAATTCAGTTTTATTTTAAATATTCAACTAAAATTGCATGTCTGTTATACAGATCTGTTTAGCACAGTTGAACCAGAACTACAAGAGAGAAAAATAAAAATGCAGAAATTAGATTTCAGCTAAAAATGGAACAGTAGATTTTTACTGTGGTTGTATAGGCTTAAAACACTACTGTCCACATTGGACCACATATGCAGAAGCATTAAGAACTGTTGGTCTACCAGGATTCATTATACTTATCCTGTTTGACTCAGATATGTGAACTCTACAACACAAAACCAGGGTCATCTCTGCCTGGAAACTACTATTTGCTAAATTACTTGACAGACCAAAAGAAATTCAATTGCTCCTACACATTTAGCAGATCCTAACACAAGCACTGATTCAGGGTAAAGAGGGCTGTGGTGAAGCAACCTACAGGATAGAATTAATTGTATTAAAATAGCATCCCTGCATGCCATATTTACCTGCTGCAATAAGGCGATTCTGCCTTCATCTGAAACATCAAGCCACAAACAGAACACAGGCTGACCACTGCTGACATTAAACACAGTCACTCAAAATCCAGCATCAAACTCCAAATAAATAAGAGTTAAATGGGACTCTAGAGAGATTTGGGGGAGAGAAGGGGAAGTCTTTGGGAAAACTTTACCTGCCTCCTGATGTTTTGGCTCTTAGGGGATAAAAAGTTATTTCAAGCTGTTCTCTGCAGCTAGGAGAGAGACAAGTCCTTTCATATTTTAAAGGAGAGTTGAGATTCAAACAAGCATGTGATGAGAAAGCCTGGAGCTTTAAGACAGAATATTAAATATCACAAGACTTGTGATAACATCACAAGTGCTAGCAGCACTGTGTGAATCAGCACACAAAGTCAACTGTAACTTTTCTTTATTTGAATCTCTGCCACGAACATAATATAGCTCTATACAATATCTATGTAATACAGGGACCACATACATAAATGCCTTTCAAATAAGACATTCTCGCCTTCACTTCAAAACAGAGAAAGGGTAAGTGGACAGGGGGAATATGCATGTGTCACATTTACCACCTATGTGAGGATTTTTTTGTCTTAAATGCTGCTGTCTCAAATGCCACATGTGCTATGGAATTAAAAGCCATAAAGTTGCTGTCTTTCCGATGTGTAACAGGACAGAGTGCACACCAACCGCTTTGGATTAATTGCACATATAAAAACAGATTTCTTTTTAAAAAGTCTGCGTGCAGGGAAGAATCATTAATTTTACTTGAAGTGATTCCCAAACAGGATACGGAGCCTCTAACAGCCCTTTGGTTGTGCCAATTGTTTTGTGCAGGTGTTTAATCCAAGTGCTCGACCGCACGTAGGGAACAGTCATTCTGCAAGCACCGGCTGGAGCGGGAGCTGCATGGTGGTGTCACATAGCTGCAAGGGGTTGATTCCTCAAAATCAGCAGAGACCTTGGGAAGCTGCTAATTCTTGTAAACAAGATCCTGGGTTTTATGGAGCAAAATGGAGCAAAAAACACTGAAGTACATGAGAACCAAATCCCTTCTGCAAAAGCCTGTTTTATTATACTAGTGAAGCACTAAAACCTGCCATAAACAAGCTGATTGCTTATTTCAGCCTCTCTGTGTCTGCAGCCAGGAAAAGCAGACACAACTGCAGACTGAGTTGAGTTGTGGGTATAGGAAACATCTCCTGAAGGTCAACGGTCCCTGTATTTTTAGGTTTCATTTGAACTTCCTCCTTCGCACGGACTTGAAAACAATATAAGCATATTTGAGATAAAAGCTGAGCTGCAATTGTTGTAAGCACAATACATCCCACCCTCTGCTTTGTAATGCCACAGTTTGATACAAGGCTGCAGAAAGATTGGATGGCTCCAAGGTGAAGGAAAGGGAGAGGTCCCAAGGCATCACAAAGGGCTTTTGAATCTACTACATCTGATCACGAGGAGTCTGATGAAAAGAAAGGTTCCCTTAAAAGCCAACACGGCAACAGTGAAACAGATTGTGTGCCCACCTCTGACATCCAGGGAAGTGGCTCTGCTGAAGGAATCAGGGTGTTAGTGGCAGTGTCCTGGAGAGACAAAGAGGAGGAGACAGGAATGCTGCACCCCACGGCCTTACACAAAGCGGCTGTCTGCGGGGGCTGAGTTGCAATCTTGGAACTCTCTTGACTTTTTATCCCAATTTCTTTATACAAGGCCACCTGCCATGGCCTTTCCTGCTCTAAGTGACTCAAGCAAGTCCCCAGAGTGGCTCCCATGCGACAGATCTCAAATTAACTCAAGGCCCTGCCTGTGTAGTGGCTTCTAGAGAAGTAAAATCAGGACCTCAAGCTAAAAAAGAGGTGGGAAACTATTAAATGGGTGTAAAGGCTATAGATGATACTTTTGATCAAAACCCAGGAGGTCAGCCCTGAAGAGTGGGATGCAGTCTCAGGAGAATCTGCACTCCAGTCTGTCTTGACCCAGAGTCAGCAGTAGTTTTACTCAACCCTACCCAAAAATTTGTGTTGCATTAAAAATTGACAAGCCAAATATGTAAACTTATTAAAGCAGCTGAAGCACAGAAACACAGATGGCAGTGGCTAAGTGACTCACAGTCCAGCATGCCTCGGAAGTACGACCACAGAGAAACCCAACATTTCCTAGCCTACCTACAAAACATCACTCCAGCCAGCACCAAACCACTCAGTGTGGCAGCAGCACTCTCTACCCTGCACTAATAGCACTGAGCATTTCTACAGAGCATGAACTCTGAAACAGTCTCTTCCACCAAATGGAATGGTTGGTGCCATGGGCAGGGACCAGGGCTGGAAGGGACCACACAAGTTCAGCCTGGATTTCACCAGTGAAATAGAGCTGGCATAAAGCAAACGCATTCACTAATGAATTATTCCAAGATAATTAGCAGTCTAAGGGAGACACTTGCAACAGCTTAATGCTTAGCATCAAGGGAAGCTAGTACCAAGCTCAGCACTGCCTCGGCAACTCACAAAAGGAAACAAGGCAAAAATAGAGGGGAGGGAAACATGAAGGAAGAAAATACAACATCTGTGAGCTGTTAATTACAAAGGTGCACATGTTGGAGTAACAAGGATGTTAATAGAGTTTTATTAGGAGACAAGAGAACTGTTTTCAATATCTTTGTAACAGAGCCAGAGCCCAGTGGGCCCAGCAGTGTGCTGGTGCAAACAGCGTTTTGCCAAAGCCTACTGGGCTCCAATGTCAGCACTCAGCACTTTCCACACGGCACAGCTGGTAAAACTGCCTGTGCGGCGCACGGGAGCTGCAGGGGTCCGCAGTGTTTCATACACTCAGTGGTCACGCACCTGGTCTTTGACACCGATTTGCCTGTTTCAAGCCATAACGAGTGTTTGTTTTCCAGTCCAAGTACTGGCTCTAAGTGTAAAAATCGGCCCACTAACATGCTGGGGAGTTGCACGGGAAAAGCAGCAGCAAGCATACAGTGCCTCTGTAAGGAATACTCCCATGTGAGATCAGTATTTTACCCACATATAAAGGGATAAATAAACAGCGAATAATCTGATATCAATCTTACTCTGCTCTTTTCTCCTTTTTTTTTTTCAAACCATGCTCAAGGCAACTTAATTCAAATGCTCCTGTGCAGTCAGTATGCAGAGCCAAGTTGAGCCCCCACTTATTAAGGAATATTTAGCACCCTCACTCTGAAGCTCTCAGATCAATGGAGTCCACATTCTTAATCTCATGTTGCTCCTGCTAACAATGTGATTACTGTAATGTTGGTCCTGATCCTCAAAGGAAAGAGGATATTAGAGCAGAAACCTCTAGTAATGAAATCTCGTGTAATCAAAGAGTGTTTACAGTGAAACGCTCACATGTTGCCATCAAATCAGAGCCTCACAGTGAGATTTCTGAATGCCTCTGCAATTATACAAGTACCACAAAGTGAAGTTGGGTGGCAGGCAGGTTATTTAACATTTATTGCTACTACACAGCACACTGTAACTCTGCAAGCAAAAAGGGTGCAAGGGATAGCAGTATTTCACAAAATACACAGAGAACATTTATAAGTGCTTTCAGTACATGTTTCTCCTATTAAAAATATACTGCATGCAGCTCAATAAACTGTAAGGGAAAAATCTTTCCAGCCAATGGTAAGAGAATGAAGCAGCCAGATTAAAAAAGAGGTAATGTGAAAAAATTAGGCATGGTAAGCAGAAAGCTCATGGAAGTGCTACCCCCTGTGGAACAAGGTAGTTTAGCCTACCTCATACCTGATGATAGGTGAATCAAAGCAATTTTCTTGTTACCAGTGGAATCAAAAATCTGGTAGAATCTTCTTGTTACCAGTGGAATCAAAAGTGCTGCAAGTGCAAACAGAAACCCTTCATCTGCAAATCCTCTGCATGTGATAAACCCACAGAAGAGAAAGTTATTTGTGTTAGGAAGGGTTGCAGGATTAAGCCCTCAAGAGAGGAGTTTAAGTAACAGAGGGCAGAGTGACTTGCATGCACAGGTGCTTCCACTTGTGTTGGTAAATGCAGTTAAAATACTTGCTTTTGGCTTGTCCCCTGAGTTAAAGCTAAGTGTGACTAAAACCAGCTTCACTTCTTGCAGATCTAATGCCCATTATGATGCTCAGCAGCTCACTCTGCTACAAAAATAGTTAAATGTTGTATTTGAAACAGTCTTTCAGGATGTTCTCAGCAATATCAGTAGCTTTCAGATAGATGCACCCATGTTATAATCAACCAGTTGATCATCCACCTTTAACAGTATCCTACAGTAGTTACCCTCTCCTGAACAAGAAGATCCATAGAAAGACACGAGTGTTTGGCTCTTGGTCACCAACTGATTTTCAGAGGTGGTGCAGGGGATAGGTGGTCAGCTATTAAGCAAACCAGAAAGCCAGATATCTCCTCTGCATGAACTAGCATGCCAGAAACATGGCCATCAGCTCGGCCAGCTTCTGCCAGGATCATCTTCCATCAAGATCACTCTTTCAGGATAGTGCAGGTGCAGTTTGTGAATCCAGTATATTCATCAGCAGAGCCTGGAAGCTACATCAAAAATTGGAGCTCATTTGATCTAGGCACTGTACAGATACATTAGAGACAGGTTCTTACCCAGAATATTCAACTTCTGAACAAATAAGGCAGATAACGGCAGGGAGGGAAAGAGACAGCGGAACTCGCCAAGATCACACAATAAAGGAAGAACCAGTAACAAAAATGTTGTACCCTACCCTGTCTGTTGTGCTGTTCAAGGGCTTTTTATTTTCTGTTCATTACTTCTTAATTATTTTTGAGTACTGGAGAAAGCAAAAAGCTAAAGACAAACAAGCCCCCATAGAGTTAGAAAACATCCCTGCTGTAAGGCAGACTCAAATTGGCTGAGTTTGCAGCCAGAAGAGTTCCCAGGAGAGGGAGCAGAGCCTGCTGCTACAAGAAAAGGGTCAGCTGGCTTCTGAAGCAACAGGTTTGGTTTCCAAAGCCCATGGACATATGAACAGAGGAAGTAAAGCTTGAGGCAGAAACTTGGAGAAAATTGCACCATGGAAGCTGTGCACCCATGAGCAGACTGCATCTTTCAGAGGACAGGAACATGCACTAACAGGCTGCCATGTGCAAGCATGAGATGGCTGAGACACAACTGTACCGCTCTAAACTTGACTCCTTTGGGGTAGGACTGCCCTGGTCCTGCACGTCCTGTTGAAGTTCCACAGCTTTTTAAAATCGGGGCGGCTGGGTTACTCTAACCCTGTGTGCCTGTAAACTAACTGGCAGCTTAAAACCATCTCGGGTGCCACTGAAACCCCACTTTTCTGTACTGTGGAGCAAGTGTCTGGTGGACGGGGTGTGCGCTTTGGTGGACAGCATTCAAAATGAACTGAACACTATATGGAGTGGCTGCATGTACTATGCTACAGAGTAGCATATTATCAAAGCTACTCTGGCTCAATGTAAATGCATTGGGTGCTTACTCAATTTTCAACTCTTCTCAGACAACAAACTCCAGAAAGTATCTTCCATTTTATTAGATATTCTATGCCACAAACTATTCTCTATGGCTTTGTCCAGCACTTCTCTTTCCTTCTCTCCTTGCCCCCCAAACAAAACTCTCAGGTAAATTTCCAACACATATCCATAGCAATTTAATATAAAGTTGGTTTTGAAAAGCATTTGTATGAACCAATTACCAAGTACAAGAGAACTGAGCAACAGTTTTCTTTGATGGAATTATCAGTAACATTGGGTGAAGCAGCAGAACCTAACTTTACAGCATTTGCAGCATTGATTCTCATTCACGTTTCTCAACTCTACAGAAATATTCACTACTATAATGATGTTTTAGACATATTAAGAAAGTGTGTAACCCCCTACATAGCAATAAATATAACTATGAAATTACACTGGTTTTCTGATCTAAAAAATTACAGGGGTATGAATGTCCCAGGTTGCAAAATCAATTTCCATATTCAACTTAAATGTTTATCAGTCAAAACCTTTAATTTCCAGTTCACATCATTATCATGAGTTCTGCTCTGATCTTCCTGCAACAGACCCGACTCAAGTGGAAAAAAAAAAAACAAAACATAAGAGAAAAAGCTAAAAAGGAAATCAGAAACTGAAGCTCCTGCAATGAGAAGGTCAAAATACTGCTTAAGTTTGGAACAGGCAGAGGCATTTATGCCAATACAGAGTCTGTATTACTCATTGCTTTTCCCCAGCTGGGTAGCTTTACCAAACATTATATTCTGCTGGGTCTCAGCTATGATTTTGTTGGACGTTGCTCCACAGATACAAGATACGTAGCCACAACAGTGTAAGTCATATACATTGTGCTCCTATACCATTCATTTGGTTGCAGAACAATAATAATTGCTATGTCACCACTAATCCTCTCTTTTCTGGTCAGGTTTTTTATGTTATGGCTAAGAATGTACTTATTTTGTTTTAGTGACCTGAGAATGTAGATAGGTAATACTTCACACCAGTCTCCTGTTCACACAGATGCAAGCACAGTACAGGTGTGCTTTGAAAACACCGCCACAGTTTCAGAGAGCACAGAGGACTGACGTGTAATTCATGGCCACTGTAAGGCACAGGCAATCAAAGCTGTGATGGAGAACTTCCACCAGTAAAACATGGCCCAAATAAAAGTCCAAAAGGTTTAACATACCCACTGCAGATGACAAGGATCCTGAATAATTGCTCCAGGGATTGTGTGTACTATACAACCATTTCAGTGCACTAAATCAGAGTGGTGATTTGGTTTAAATTAATGTCTCCCTACCACCACTCCTGCATTGATCATGCTGCTAGACCCAAGATAAAATGTCTATCAATAACCTCATAAAGCCAGGGAGAGGGAAGTATTTGCCGGCGACCATTGGGGTGGGAGGTTTCCCTCTCCACAAAAATGCTCTGGTAGGAACAAGAATGCGAAGGGTGATAAGAAGGTTTTTTGCAGGCACCACACATTTAATCTGTCATGCACAGTCGAGAACTGCACTTAATTTACAAGTCAATCTCATCTCCAGTTGCCTCTTTCTTCTGCAATGTTTTCTAACAGGTCTTAGTGGTTCAACTTCATGGTAAGCCTCACTAGGAGGAGAAACTGGCACCAAGAACTAACCTCACTTACAATAATCCATTTCATGTTCCTCTTGGTGTTTCTTTCACATGGAAAAAGCACCAGATTAAAGAAAAACACATGATAGAATTACTTGTCATGCCTGTCTGAATTTTAATTTGTTGAATAAAAACTGTGAATACAATCTGCGGATGGAGATACAAACAAAGAAATAGAACGGGTAGAAATAAGATCTGAAGTCCATCAGTAATTTGATTCAGCTTGCAATTGTGGTCACTAATGGCTGCAGTAATATGCCTGGTTTTAAACAGTTTCTGGTCTGGAAAACTAGACTATCATAATTATTGGAATCGACTTGATGGACATAGTACTAGGACACATAATTTTGGAGAGGGATTCATGTGAATTCTTTTGCTTTCTATGGATCAGCTCTAATGAAAGGCATAAAAACCCTGATTTGTCATTAGTATAATATTATGCAGTCATACTTTTTACAGTTTATTTGTAAACCTTGAGCAGAAAACAAGAGTCTTGAGTCTTGAGCAGAAAAAAAGGGTCTGTTTCATCAGGCATCTGACAAATGTCTTATGAATCCATAATTTCCCTCCTTTTTGGCCTACCCATTTCCTTCTTCCCTACAGTTCTGGTTGAAAGGTTCTTTCTTTTTCTTTTTTTTTTTTTTTTTGGGGGGGGGGTGTTGAATGGATTTTTCTTTTTTAAGGTAAATTACACATGCTGCAAATTCAGTATGACCACAGAGAGGGAAGCTAATCTAAACCCTCTTCACTTGTCATTTTCCTAGGTTACAGTCATGTTTCTTGCCATGAGCTGTATTTTCGGTTCAATGGATTCAGATACCTTTTATGGAATTCCCAAAGGTGCTCAAAGTTGATCTGGCAGCATTTCCTTTAAAAATTAACTTTCACTTGTAACCAGTGTGGATAGGGTACCAAGCACTTTTGAACCCACCCTTAGCAAACTACATGGAAAAGAACTTCTTTAAGTATCATCCTTCTATTTTCTTTGATACCTTCTTCATGCACTTTTACTCTTCTGCTTCTCTATGGTCATAACACGGGTCTCATACCTTTAGAAATGGGTTCCTTTTCTCAATTCTACCCACTATTATTTGACCTAATGCAAAAATCCAAGTGGTTTCACTTGTTTCGTTCTCCTTTCCTTCACATGTTTACCTCTCAATGAGCTTCACAAAGCTTTCCTAGCCTTATATAAAGCATATTCCCTCTGAAGGCACATTGGTAACTTTTATCAGAACACACTTCCCCATATATTTTGTGGTCTCTGCTCTTAAAATCTCCAGGAACTTGCCTGCAACTAAAGTAAAATTTACTAGCCTATTATTTCCTGTTACTCTAGTGCTTCTTTCATAGACTAAGATAACGTTAGTTTCCTTCATGTCCATTTACACCTTTCTGCCTCCCTACAGAACTATTAAATATTGTAATTCATTCAGTATTCTCCTGCAGTGACAAAACCCAGCACGTTCTTATCCCTCCCACTTGCCAAAGACAAGCTAGCAACAAACTCATCTGAGACCACAGATGCTAAAAATTATAGACACGGCCTCTTTCTGTGATTTCCCAAAATAACACAAATCTCTCATAGGTTTTATTGGGATTCCATTTGAACTAAATAACAGTTTTTTAGAAATATACACTCTGTGTTTTAAGAATTTCCTCTGATGGGAAATCCACTACAACCTTGGTTTTAATTTGGCTGCCTTCAGGTTTATCTTGCTAACTGTGAGCAAGTCAACCCTAAACTTTTCTTCAGTGTAGCTAACCAGACAGTTGCATGTGCGGCTCATTTATGTTCTTACAGCCTTTTCGGGTGGCAGACAGATGTTCAAAGGTAAAGCCCAGAAAGAGGGGAAACCAGAAGAGATAATTTGCAAAGTTCTGGCTTTAAAACACATTTCTCAGGTGGGTAAAGAGAATGCAAATTAGATGCCAGTACCATACCTGTCCTCTCCTGGTCTATAAAGCAATAGGGCACACTTGCAGGAAAGCAGCATGGCTGATGCAGACCTTAACAAAATGCTTTCTCTGGGTGCCGTGCTCCCACAACTTGGTCCTTAGCCTCTCCTCTCCCACCAGGGTCTGCAGCCTGCCATTGACAGTGTAGCTGCTGTCAATGCTGGTGGTATGGCAGATGCTGGTGGTATGGCAGATGCTGCTCACCAGCACAAGAACACCACAGTCACTCCCAGTTCTTGGCCACAAACCCTTTTCCTGGGTCAAGTCCTTGAACAGATTGGCTGTCGCTGCCTTGCTTAGCAAACACAAAGAACCCTGGGGCCTGCTGCACACTGATGCTCTCAGGGTCTTTTTCACTTTTCCTAGAATCCATTTTTTTAATAGGCTGGCCCATCTATGAAGGCCTTCTGGCAATCTCTTCCCTAGGCATTTCTTTGAAGCCAATCTTATCCTAAAGCATCAAGTAGCTCTTTAGCTGTGAGGAGGAGTTAAGTGGCCTTGTAAAAGTCACTTGCCAGGAGATTTGAGGACAGATATGTCAGAGCACCTCCAGGGTTTCTGGCAGCTCTGTGGTGCCTTTGGATAAGCCAGCAGTGCCAAGATGTGCTCAGGAGGAGGCAGGTATGGGCTTCCCCAACACACAGGGTCTGGACGAACAACAATAACTCTGCAGAGTTTAAGTCCTGAATCATGGAACGTTTCCAAACCCAAAGACTTGCCTGCCAGTCCTGAGTCCACTTTGAACTTCTGGGGCTTTCCCAGACAAAAGGGGGAAAGAAAAAAAGAAAATCTGAAATAAAGCAAAGCCTTCATGGGCTAAACCACAATGTCTCAATCCCTCCCTGCTTACGTTAACCCTAGCAAATCTAGGTGATGCTCTCTATATCTGAAGAGTATGAAGCAATATTAAATTAACTATTAGCTTTAATTTAAGACAAATCCTTTATTGATCTTTAATACTTTCAGCAAAGAGAGAGCTGTTTGCAAGTGAGGTTTCTGTGTGCTTGCCTCTCAGTTTTTTAATTAGAAGCTGTTTCTGCTAAATCGCAGGGCTAATAGCAAGCCTGGCTTTTACCCATCTTTCTCCTAAAACACAACCAATGTAACAGGCCTCGTGTAATCAACCACAATGGATCTGATCCTTAAAAACAACATTTGAGAAAGCAGGTGTCTTCCGGCGAGCCTCACGCCCTGCAGATGGGCGAGACGATTAAGTACTGCAGGAAATGCTGTCTCGCGCTGCAGAAGCCATACCAACAGATTGGTAATGGTGCTATTCTCATGAGGAAAGCGGGGGTCATTATTAAGTGGATGGAAACTGTTGTTCGTAAAAGACATTTGTACAAACATAAACCCTCCTTTACTATCACGTTAAATTTATCACAATGCAAAGAACTGTCAGTAAGAGGGTATTCAGTCTTCCCCCCATCACCACAAGGCCATTTAAAGCAGATATGTTCATCACTGGTGCATTAATCCAAAATTATATGTTCAAAATTGATCAACATACTCATCTTCCTCAAGTTCTTTGCACTTCCAGTGGAATCCCTTTCATTCCGGTACAAGGTAAAGTTAGTTGCTGATTACATGAGGCACTGGGAGCAATGCCTATGTAGTGTACTTAACACCTTTTCTCATAAAAGAGAGAGAAAGAAAGAGAGAAAAATCTTTCTTGCTGTATAAATTTGCATGCAGCTATTACTCACAGTAGCCCTGTGACATTTGGCTTGAAGAAAAATGCCTTTACTTTCTCTCATAAAATTTTGCTTGTGGTTTGCTTGGCTAGCAGCTAAGAGAAACCTTCTGTCTCATCAGGCTTCCACTTTCTGTAATAAACAGACAAGCAATCACCCCAATTTTTGCTGAGAATTCAAGTGCTGCAGCACTTGGAAAAGCAGTATGGAGGCAGAAGCTCACTCTGCTACCCAGCTACAAGACCTGTGCTGACTACAGCAACACCAAAAGACAGCAGAAGCATTCCCAGAAATACGGGAAAACAGAAAAAAAAAAAGACTGCTCTAATCCTTCCTCGCTCTGCTGAACGTCACCAAGACTCAACATGTGACATTCACAGTCCTATCCATCACTGGGATAACAGGATCTCTTGCTACCATTAATTTTTCAGTCCAAGTGGTAGCAGTCTGCTGAAATGCTTAAGGAGATGGATGAAAGTCCTATAGAGTAACAGGGGAAAGGCAATTCATAGCATCATACAAAACGCAGTTTAACTTTTTCTAAAGAGAAACCCATCTTTCTCCTAAAAGTTCTCCAGAAAGTTCTGTTTTTAAACCAGTGTTCTGACTTTAAACCAATGCTCTGGTTTTAAAGCAATGTTTGCAGATTCAAGCATTATGAAATATCATTTCCTCTGGAAATGCATCCCTACTCCCACATGGGTACACATAGGGGCCGTAGTGTTGGACTAGTATTTCTCCACAGGACCTTGCCGCAGACAACATACGGAAGACTGAAAATCAGGGCAGCAACTAAATCACTCTTTGACAAAGACTGGCTGGTTTTTGAATGTAAAATCAGAAAAGATATATAATTTCCTTAATAAAATAAATAAAAAATTAATAGCAAAACCAGTAAAAAAAACCCAGCACAGCAGTTCCCTACAAAGGGAATTAGTTTTAGTTAGTTAGTTATTTTTTTAAATATTTTCCCAAAAAAAGAGATGAGCAAGTAGAGCCAGACTGACCTTGAAGTGTTACACCATTATCTTCTGTGATATCTAGCAGAAAAAAGACCTACAAATTATTTCATAAGCACCTGGCTCATTACATCTTACAAATTATATCCTCATTTATCTATATGCACCAAACAGTACCTATTCATCGCCTTCACTTAAAAACACATTGCCCTTCTTTCTAGCCTAGTTAATTTCCAGATGCTAATTAAATTTATACTCATAAATGTATCTGTTTAGCATGCATGACCAGATCATCCCTCAATATCCATTATCCATTGTACATTCCAACATGTTTACTTACTGCTTTTGTTTTGCTTGTTTTGTTTGGATCCATTTCCATCAGTTTAGAGAAGGAAGCTTATGAATTTAAGTTTCCCATTTTGATGCTGGGTGGCTGGGTTCTCAGGCTTACTGCTTTTGTAAACAACTTTGTCTCAATCTACTGTGGGGCAGAGGTATTTTGAGATTATATCAGCAGAATATGGAAGAGCAGAATGGGAAAAAGCACTCTGAAATGTGTTCATTGGGCCTTTCGGCAAAGGCAGAGAACGGTTTTCTGCCCAGCCCTTCACTGCACGGTGCAAAGCCTGGCTAACGACTGTTTCGTGGATTTCCCTGCTCCACACAGTGTAACCAGCACAACTCAGACTTCCTCAGGAAGGATCTGAGACTGCCATGATGGAAAACCACATCCAAGTTCTGGTCCAACTCCTGTTGCAGACTTGCAGGATCTGGCCAAGAGGACAAGCTGGTAGCACTGCTAAGCAACTCTCTGGTGACTTAAAACATCCACTTTACAGGCAGGCAGAGAACACTCTTTTGACTTCAGTATGCAGCCACAGCACAGAGCTTCAGAGAGAAGTCTCAAAAGAAGAAAACCTGAAAGGTCCCTTGAGCCCTTCCCCTGCTCTTCTCCTATATGCTGCCATAGCATTCACCCTTCCCAGCTCAGATTTGCCACACTTGGGCAGCTGCAGCCCAGCCTTCAGTGTCTGTCCCTGCAACTATCCCCTGGACTTCCCTTGTCACAACGGGGCTCTTACGGGAGGGACAACAAAAGGCAGATATTCCTTCTTCTTTGTTTCCGAGCATGCACCATCTCCCATTTCAGAGCCTGGTTCTCTCCATGCTCTCCATTGTTTTTATTTTTTTGGTGTTTTGCCCTTTTTTTTTTTACATCAACTAATGCCACTAACCTTGGTCTGCAGCTTAGTGACTAGGACTTGTTGTCAGGAAGGCTACTTGTCCCATGAAAAATCCTAAGATTTCAGCAATTGTTTCTATTTCAAAATGGGTTGGGTTTGGGTTTTTTTTTTTTAAATCTGCTTTTTTAGCAGTGGAGAACATTTTGAAAGAATCTGCAAGTTTTGTTGTTCTTTTCTCTTCCTAATACTTCCTTTCTGAAATCTCTGATTTTGTTATACTGAATTAAATCAGCTGAGGAGGGCTTCAACCCAATTTGACATATCATAGTGCAGGGTACATATCGACATACTGCTACCCTGTCTCACTGAAATTAAACCTCAGGTCTGTCTTAGGCTTCCAAGCACCTCACTCAGGCTGCCCCTTCTCCCCTCCCACACTCCGTCCCCCGTGATGATTTTCAGCACAGCTCTTTCCATCCTGGAGCTCTGTGCAGTATGGGAAATGCAACCGGACATGGAGTCTAGGTTTGGTGGGGCACAGTGCTCACATATTTCCACTAGCAGAGGTCACTGCAGCTGCTCACTGGGGCGCAGACGAATGCTGATTCAATCCAAAAGTTACCTGATTCGATCAGCATCAAGCATATTTTGAATCAGATCAGTTCAATGTGAAACACGAACCCTCCATTTTCTCAATGGAAAACAATGACTGTGCAAAGCCTGCTTTTTTTTCTGTTGAGAAAATGTAAGTGAAAAATTCCCAGTGCAGAACCGGTAAACTTGAAACTGTGATCCTTACTTAGTCAAAACTTCAAGCTGGTTTTAACTTACCCCTAATGCACATCCCCCAAACTACCAAAATATATCACTGCTCACAAACTCAGTGAGAAAGATTCCTTAAAAAAAAACCCACAGAAATACTCCAAGGAGGTTCACTTGACTGACGTGTTTAGCTTTAAAGCATTACAGAAATGGACTAGTAGGAAGAAAAGAGCAAATACAGCTCTTGTCACCAGGGCTGATTTTACTGCTAGTAAAGCGAGGAGACTCCCACGCGCTGTAAGAAATACCTGAGACTCTGTATGCTGCAAAAGCAAAAGCAAACAATGCAGGCTACTGGTTAGCTCACACGCCACCAAATCAATGATTTGCTTCGGCATGGGATCTGCAGTGATATTTCATTCACTCTAACACAGACAATCATTATCTGCATGTGGGTACTGAGAGGACAAGGCACGAGCGTGGAAATCAAGGTCAAGGAGGCAAGAAAAACTCCCTCATTTATCCCATGGAACAGTTATTCTATTCTGCAATAACTCGGGTTAACAAATAACGTAATAAAGATTGGCGTGCTGCCAGGATGACTGAATTGATTCCTACACTGCACAGCACAAATCTTTTGATCTCCCCATAAAGAATGGGAAATTATAGCCACAGTGGGTACCTCGCAGGAAAAGCAAATAAAAATGAAATGAACATTTCTAGCAGTTTTGACCTTGCTTTGGGGAATACTGCTTTAAATTTGATTGCCCTGCCCACTTACTATTTCACGAGGAGACACAAGCAAGTCACAAAGACAGCTTTTAGTATTCTCTTTGATGAAGTAGAAAACTGGATAGTCTTCTCCCACCCACTTTTCTTTTCTTGCTTTTTAGTCTTCTTTTTTTTTTCCCCTTGGTTTATATACTCAACAGAAAAGATTTTATCCAGGCTTTGATTTGATTTTCAGGGTTTCTGGTGGGAAATTCTTATCGTGGATATTTTGCTTCCATTGGGGTTTATGGTGCTATTCTGTTTAATTATTTCTGGCATTTTGCCCATCAAATTGTGAGTTTCTTCAAAGGAATGAAATGACAGGAGGCCTCCTTTAGAGCAATCATGGATGGGGTTTGAATTTTGTTGTCTTGGAAACAAGCTAGTTCTTGTCATTGAATATATTCATAAAATAATGGTTGAAACATCACTGATAATAATGGGTTCTTTCCTTGTGAAAATGCATGTTCTGGGGACTTTGCTGCGAGAGGCCCTGTCAAAGAGTTTTTGCAGATGTTAAAGCTAATTTCAGTGCTTCTGGTTTAAAATCCCCAGCTCAGGTGTCCTACCACACTGCACCTGCAGCCGGCTGTGCCCACAGAGTCAGGAAAGCCCTGTCACCACTCTGCACCCTGATAGTGCCAGCTAACCATGTCCCTGCAGCAGAGACACCAAGGCACCTACCTTCCTGCCCCCGTTTGTCAGGACCGGATGGCTCTCAATCATGAGACCAGCACCCAGCGTAGATAACTTTGTCTGCATTGTGCCGATTAGGTAGAAAATATATTTTTCAACATGCCTGCTGATATAAGTCCCAAGGTTCATGGTATTTACACCCTGTGCCAGAGGTCTTACCAGCTTCTCAGCAGGCGCTTCACTTTTCAAACAGATGGATATTGATTGATGTGAAAAACCCAGAGACAGAGGTATGTCTTTTCGGGAAGGCTATTCAAATCGGGAACCTGCTATCACTCTTTGAGCTTCTGTATCAATCAATCTGCCTTTGGTTTTGGTTTTTCATATATATTTAAAACAAGGAAAAAAAAACGAGACCCTGCATCAAGATGGTGTTGGGTTCTGAAGGATATAAATTAAGCTGAGCTGTGCAAAACTTGACAAACTTCTATGGCTCCCTGAGACTGCTGGTGTGTCTGCATGGATGTGCACATATGTATGCATGCGTGTAGCACACACACACTGGGGGGGGAGGACTGAGGGGAAGGTATAAAAAGCCACCAGTGGGGATAAGTCATAAAAATCTTCCATTCCGCTAACTTGTCCATGAACCGTTTGGCTGGATATAGTAAACCTGTGGGACACTTGAGAAAATTAAAACTCTAAATTATTACTAGAAAGACTAGCCATAATAGATCTGCTGTGAGAATCTTACTAGCAGTTTTACGATTTTTTTCTGTCCTTCTCAAATCACTACATAATGACACTCAATACTCAAATGTCTAACAAGGCCATTTAACATAGCCTGCAGAAGAGGATTCTCCTGTGAAATTTTACTACAGCCTCTTTACTGCAAAGCTTTCTCAGATTATTAGTAATTTGCATTAGGTCTATTTAATTTTGAAGAGTGCCATTTCAGTGACCACATGCGTATCAGAGCTTAGCAAGTGCATGTGTCTAAAAAGTTACCAAAAGGTCATAGGAATTCTACAAGGCATTTGGGATTTTTGAATTTTCTCTTCATTGCAGCAAGGAAAACCAGCACGAACCCTTCCAGAAGGCCAGAGCCTCTCATCTGAAGCATGATGAGTTGCAAGCACTAGCAGTGTGATATACACATCCCTGCAGCAGAATCTCTGCCACATAAGAGAGTCTTTTAGCAAAACTTTCCTGTTGTCCTGTGAAAGAATAGCCTGATGATGGCGGATTTCCTTTTGGAAAATCTGAAGGAAAAGCACAGTTTTTTGTGTAAGCACTGGTAAGAGCCACCTCTTTCCAAGCAAGAAACTCATGGACTGCCGATGTGACATTTACGCTGCCACAGAGTTAGGAGTCACTAGAGAAATTCTGTAGTGCTTGAAGACAGTGCTTCCAGGTGAACCAAAAGCCAAAGGATAGCAGCAAATAAAAACAATATAAAGAAAGGCCAGTTTTCTTTCAAGAAGACATTTCTACTTTCTCCTTCTAAACCATCCAACAGATGCTTTGAATGCTCCCAAAGCCCACAACAAGGGTAACACCCAAAGGAACAATCATCATAACCCCAGGCATCACTTGGGCTTTTCTGAGACCCCAATCATTTGATAACTGTGTCTCAGCAGAAGGACCACATCCTGCACCCAACTTTAAAGTCATGCCTCAACGGGTGCAAAAATTGATCTTAGAGCCATGTAGTCTCCTGACACAAATGTCGGAGGATGAACTGCTGCTTCCCATTGGTGAGATGGAAAAATGCCCTCCCAGTGCCTGGTCTCCTGTGCAGCAAGGGCAAGTAAACTGCTCATAGCCTCACCACTTTGTGAGTATATTTTTATGCCTTGACTATTTTACACACATGCAATATTTCAGAGTCCTATCACAGTCCCCCGAGTACCAGGAAAATACAATTGTCCTGGCTCAGGAAAGCAGGATCTCGCCAACAAAATTAGCTCATCCTTGTGAGTCAGACACTCCAATCAAGATGATAGAGGCTCTTACAGTAGGTCTGAGAGGGAAACACAGCCTTACAAGGACAGGGCATTTCAGGCTGTCGCACATCAAGATTCAAAAGAGATCTGTGTTATCCACCGTACCATTGCATTAGTCTGAATGCACACTAAAGCATAGGAAGGTGAGGAGCAGACGGGAGGAGGAAAACTCTTTGCAATCTGTTCTTCATAAGTCAATGATTATGAATCAGATATCTAATGAAGCAGTAATAGGAATGATGACTAAGTAAAGTAGCTAATAAAGTTAATTTATGTGAAGTTAAAATTTTTAGTACTGTGCATTAAAGCAAGCATGATGTCTCAGCATAGTAGGGGCAATGTTAGTGCGATATATACCAAGCACTTGCAATGCTTCAAGATGATAATACAACTAGATATGCTGACCTCCTGCGTTTCTGATTAAAAGCTTTGTTCTTCAGCACAGACCAACCTACTGGCCTTTCCATGCCACCTGCACAACTGCTGGGGAATGTACCCTGCTCAGTAGCTCTGGGTGCAGCACAGCTGCTTGCCCCACCAGGAAAGAAAAGAAACAACTGAAGGGACCAATAAAGCAAATGTTTTCCCTATTGCTTAGTGTCTCCATTTTCCTTACTTTTTTTGTTTTCCTCCTCTTATTTTTTCTTCTTTTTTTTTTTAAAACGTAAAACCAAACCCAAACATCTGACTAACCTTGACTGGAACAAACCTGATACTCTGCAATGTTCATAGTGGGCAATAAACTATGGCACATATAGCTTCTCAACACTGCATTTCCATTTTAACTGCTCAGCTATGAGAGTATTTCACTCATACTGTAACTCAAATGATTACAGATTACTTTAATGCAATTTGCTCTTTTTTTTGCTTTCATGGATTTTAGAAAATTAATAGACATGAGCAAGCTTGCCAGGAAGTTTGAAGGCAGAGACAAATGAAGGTCTTGGGAGCCCAAACACAAGCTACTTAGCTACTGAAACTATACCCTTCTGAGAAAGGAAATATGTAGTGTGATATATTTGTTTGCTGTCACCGCCAGGAAGGCCTGCCAGGATAGCCTCACTGCTTTGGCACGCGGTCAAGTCCTCTCCCTATACACAAAGTCAAACCAAAGCCAGGGACACAAGGACACCCCAGGGCTCTGACTGCCTTTGGTCTAAGGACACTTTTGCTAGTGAAAATGTAGCTGAGGTGAATCAAAAGTGAATATTTTGGAGAAGCCTTCATGGCTCAGGTTCTCAAGCCAAGAATTTGCATGCACCCATCAAGCCATGGGCTCATTCTACCACAATGGTGAAGGTCTCAGCAGCAGATACATGAGGAGACTGCATACCTGAGACCCCAAAAAGGCACAGTAGCTGGCATCTTCCAGCACCAAGACACAGAAGAATATGTTCAAGGGCCCTGACAGGACAAAACAGCCCATATCAGCCCTAAAGCACCTCACCTCATCTGCCTCAGAGGGACTGGTGTCCACCACATAGGATGTCCATGATGTGGGGAATGCCAAGGTGCTTGTGGACAGCTGCCTGCAACGCAATACACTCACGATCCTCAATGAGAGCGCTGACTTTAAAAGTTGATTTTTCTCACTGGTATCAAAAAACAGATGATACTTTATTAAGATGTAATTTGGGGACAAGAACACTCAACCAAAGGCACAAGCCAAAGGGGTAGTATTTCTGAACAGAGGCATTTTATTGCGTATCATTTCTCCCAAGCATTCTCTCTCCCTCTCTGAGCCTCCGCCCATGAAATTGAAAGATTTCTAGTAGAAATGCCTTTGTTGTATCAGCTTTGGAAATATGGATTACAGTATTCTGTGAAAAACATTTATTACTCTGAACTGTGACTCGGACATTGTTGCATTTCTAGGGTTATAGATTTTCTTTCAGCTAAACTAAGGCTGTAAGTCACAGTGACAGTTGTAATGTGTGTAATACCACAGTACCAGATTCTATTACATACATATTTTTGCTAGAGGTTTATGATGTTAAAAATATTTCTTCTTTTCCCAATACCTTCCCCTAACTGTTGTGTAAATATATTGGAACCTATAGCACTGAAGTCAATTTCCAGATGAAATGTGCATGGGAACAAGTAGTTTGTCCTTTTTCAAGAAAAAAAAAAAAAAAAAAAAAACAACACACACACTCCCCCCTGAAAAACTAACAAAACAAAACCAAAAACCAAAAAAACAAGGATGGAGGGGAGGAGAACGCTGCATACAAACTAATTATATTCAAGCACAATATTGAATTGTAATAAAAGATGAATGAGAGAAAGTGTGTGTCATTGTGAGGAATGGGGAAGGTTACAGAAAGCTGAGACTAGGGAAGGATTTATCATGTGTGATGCTTCAGGCATTGTGTTGAAAGATCTGCAGACTTATTTGCAAGAGTGTTTTACGGGAAAAATAGAGCAGTCTACATAGGAAAGAATTACTATAGATTTTTATCTTTTATACAAGACAAAGATACAAAGATAAAACACTGTTTCTATTAGGAAAAAAAAAAATCCATAGAAGAAATCCCAGTCGCAATACAGAGGGGGAAACCTTTCAAACTGAGCTCCAAGGCCATCAACTGCATAAATTCAGGGAACAGACATTTGTTAAAATAGAGCTGATCCATAATTTTTAACATAAGCACAAAAGTATGCTGGCTTTAAAAGAAAAACAACACAACACAACAACTGCAACAACTAGAAAGCTTCCCAGTTTTACTTGCAAAACCCTGGTGCACATATACATGCAAACAAACCTTTTGGCTGGTTGTTAGAATTCAGCTCTAGTACAGTCATAACACAGCTGTGGAAGCTGGAAAAATAATGGCATTCGGGGTGTATTAGTATGCAAACGGGCATGCCAACACTTCCACTTTGCTTCCAGAATTCCTCTAGCCTGCACATGTCATGTTTCAAACCAAATAGGGCTGGAAATCAGGAGGATCAAGTACAGCTAACATCTCCTCTTCCATTGTTCCTCCTTAGTGGAATCCCTAGCTGGGGCAACATGAGCCTGCTCCACTGTGTCTCTCAGCAGAGGTGGGATCAAGATGCTCTAGCACTATTCCAAGCAAGTATGAACCTGCTGGTGTGTTCAATGGCTACAGGAAACCTCTGGCTGGGCTGGGCTGGGCTGTGCGCCAGACCCACGGAGCGGGCTGGGAGATGAAGCTCCCTAACAAGAAGCACGTTTTGCTCTTCCATCATGCTTCCAACCACAGAGCTCAAAGCCCTGTAAAACAGGCGTATCTGAATTAAGCTTCAGGACATATTTACCCAGCTCACAAGGGTATTCAGTTCTCTATTTTACAAATGGAAAAACTAGGGCACCAAGAGGTTAAGTAACTTGCCCAAGGTCATTGAGCTGAATCAATTTCAAAACTAGGATTAGACTGAAATTCACTTTGAGCGTCTGATCACAGAAACGCAGACAGTGTTGACTTTTTTTCCAAAAGAAGCTACTTATATGCTAAGCTATTTAGGGTTGAAAGGCAGAAGTAAAGAGCTTACTTGGGGAGCGAAGGGATTTGTTTATAAGGAGTTTAAATTTGAGGAAGAAAGAAACAGAGAGCCACTGTACAGCATCTCCTTCAGAGCTGGAGCCTCCCGTTGGGTACCTGGCCAGCTAACCTGGTTCTTAACCGTGAGGGCTGCACAGCCCATCCACAAGCCAAAGTCCAAACCACGGGACCTGAAACATAGCCACTGGGGGAGGGAGAACCAGGTCCAACCCCATGGCTCAGCTTTCCCACACATCCCAGAGAGGGAAGGAAAGGGACCACGATCTCCAGCCTAGGCCTCCAGCTCCTGCATAGCAGCATTCCAAACAGCACTATGCAGGCCAGAGCAATGTCAGCAGCCTTCCAGTCCACACTAGCAAAGAGCTGGGACAAATGGTCTGCCCTCACCCTCTCTGCCCACCCCACTGCAGCCTGTTTGAATGACATGGGACACTGACATTTCAGCCCTTTTCCAGGAATTCCATTGCATTCTGATTTCTCTGTGCAGCATTAAAAGTAACATTAGGAGAGAAGGTTTACCAATCGCAGAAACTCAATTAATGGGGCTGTCAAAGCTCTGGCAGACTTCAGTGCCACCAGGATTTCAGATGCAATTCCCATGACAATCTTAGCTTGACCCTTCCATACATATGAGCTATGCTAATGCTTAAAAATGCAGCTTTAAAAATATTTCCTTTTTTTAACCACAGGCAAGTGCGTCTGGGCCCATCCCCACAATGGACCACATGAAAGGGGATATAATACACCCTTCTAGGCTGCTGCACAGACTTTTATCTCCTCTGCAGCCTTGAAGGATCCAAAGCTTCAGCATGAGCTATTAAGGGAAGAGAAGACAAGGGTCACTACAACAGCAAATGCCCCCTATGTTCTGCTGCTAGTAAATTCATGTCTATTAATTGCAATAAGTTATCAGGTTATACCAGCAAAGTGACATGCAAGAAGTTCTCAGAAAAACAGATAATGACAGGAAAAACAATCAGGCTACAGGTTTTGTTTGCCATCCCCCCGGGACACTATGTAAATTAAAGCATTTTTTTCTTATGCAAAGAGCAGCACCACGTAAAGAACAGTATTTGCAAAACTGCTGATAGTCATATGGAGTATGAATACGCATTACAATTATGAGACCAACTTTTAACTGCCAGCAGCAAGAGTGACTCCAACAGCAACACCAGCAAACACAGTGATGCCTTGAGGTCTGGCAGGGACGGGCATCCCATCCTACCAATTACTGTGTGACCACAGAATGACACCCTTAATCTGAACAGCATCTTGTCCAAACATACATTCAGAGATCTACCTTCTTTCTGCTGGAGGGGTTTGAAAAATACTAGTGCGCAAATGAGTACTTACAGAGGAGAGTTGGCAAAATTCCAGCCTCTAAAGTGAGATCTCCCATATATTTAATTTGTTCTGAAGAAAATTTTACTTTGTGCTTTGCAAAACTCTTGCAGAGTTATGGACAAGCAAAATAGCTCACTGTTTTTCTGTGTAAGTAGTGTTTTAGATACTGGCCTATATGCAGTTCAAAAAGGGATTGTGAGATTACAGGCTGAGTTCCACAGGTTAACTAGCAGGTTTAAAAGCTCAGCTGTAATGTTACATTAACATTGATTTCTGTGCTTAGCAGCCTATTGAAGTCTAGAGCACCGGCATGAATTCATTCCATTTTCCTTTCACCACAGGAAATTTCCCATTTTCATCTCCTTCCAATGGCTACACCCCTGCAGCCATCACCTCTACACTGCTTGTCCCACAACGGAAATCTACTCATGCTGCAGCTGGGTTGCTAGCAGGGTTTGCTGGTTAGTGCAATGCAGGTGTTCCCTCTGTGACAGCAGTGCAAATACAGTCCAGAGCATAAGTTAGAGTTGCATTACATCTTTTGTGCAGCTTCCAACCAATGCACATGGGAACAGACCAAGTGACTTGCCCAAGGTCACAATAGGAATCAGTGACATAGACTAATTCAGAGCTTCAGCAAGTCCCTCCAGAGCTCTAGAGCACCTTCAGGCTGCCCACATGGGCTGGGCTCCTCCTTCATCCATTTGTTTGGGAAACAAATGGCAGAGAGAATGCTTTTGCAAACCAGGGTCTTTGAAAAGACCTTTCTTCTGGATTTCAAGAGCCAGCCCCAGGAGTCTATCCAGATCAGTAAGTCTAACAAGCTTTTGGAAGCCTTTCCTTTCAACAACAAGCTCTCAGTGCGGGGAGAGACCAGACACACACAAAACCAACAGAGAAGTCACACATACTCAGTAGAAAAGAGTAGAAAGAAATTGCGCAGCACTAGACAAGAAAGCCCAACTGTTCGGAGATCAGAGGACACCACAGTGCTCACCAGTAGCTGTGCACGGCAGGACTGGTTTAATTCACTCTCCGTGAGCAGGGGCATTATTTGTGAGAGCTTTCAGAGGGGAGTCATCTGCAGACACCTTATTATAAACTTCTGCAGAGGTGAAGTCAGCGCTGAAAAGCACTTCTCGTTCTGTCTCCTTCCTGCCTGCCTTGTTCCCCACACATCATTTTCTTTTATCAAAATGGATGGCAGTATCAAAATTGAAAGGAAGTAGAAGCTGTGAAAATAACAGACCCAGGAAAAGAATTTTTAATTTTGCCTCAATTTCTTTGATGATGAAACCAGTGCTGAATATTAAGCAAGTCCTGAGAGCTGAACATCAAGAATAGCTGAAAGTTTTGCTTCAGTCAGAAATGTGAGCAGAATTCCTCTATGACCCATTTCAGCTTGTTATTCAGATACAGATAAAACTCTTCTGAACTTCTCTGGGCAGATCCTGCTATGCTACATCCATGCCCCTGTCCTTCGACTTTCCGTGGCATCACGGTTAAAGAGTTTGTCTGCATTTTTACTAGAAAGGGTGGGGGTTTTCCTCATTTAAAACCAGGGTAAATTTTTGTTTCAATATAAAAAAATAATTTTCAGAAATTTATCCAGTAAATGTAAAAACTTTTTTTAAATTCTACTGTAATGTCTTTTCTATGATTCTGTTTGGTTTATGAAAAAGTTAAATTACACCTTAAGGCCTACAGGCAAAGGAAAACAAATATCATTTTTCTTTTTGACAAACCCCAAAAACACCATAGAAGAAAATTTCCAAACTAGATTACAGTAATGGTCTCTTCCAGCCCTAAAAACCTCTGAGCCTCCCTTGATGTGATTAATAATAAAATTGTATCTAGAGCAGCTATACAAACAAAAAGCTCCACTTTGCCAGCCCTGCACAGGGACGGTAGTAATTTATAAAACCTGAAGCAGAAACACCACCAGAGGCGAAGTGACTGCTTCCCAAGAGGAGCGTGGTGGTGGAATCGCGCCGGCAGGGCAAGCTGCACCTCCCAGGATGGAGCAGAGGTGTGCAGCGGCAAGGGGAGGCGGAGGCACCACCAGCATCATGCCACACACGGGGCTCTGTCCTGGGAGAGGAGTAGAGTGGTGGTGGGTGAGGAGAGGACTTAGTTGGGCAAGATGTCCCAAACGCTTCCCAACACAAGGAGCTTGAAACTATAGAACCTTTCCAAAAGTCTTTTTTCTTTTTTTTTATTTTTTTTTTTTTCTGTTGCTTGGAAGGGTTACAGTAACATCAATGTCTTTTGCTGGATCTAACTTCAGAAATTTAATCTTTTCTCCTTTAAAGACGCTTCCAAAAACTTGAGAGTAGTTCGGGTGAGAATAGTGGATTCCTCACAAATGTTATCAGTGCAACTTGGCTTACCTATGGATGTTCAAAGCAACCCAATGGGAAACCCAGAGTCAATCTGTTTTGGCTTTTTTTTTTCCCTTCCACATACACAAGAAACAAATAAACTCATTTCCTCATATTTAAAAATAAAACATTGGCTCTTTGTTATTCATTAGACAAGCTCTGCATCATAAAAAGCTCCCCGAATCTTAACTTTTCTACATCACTCAATTATTGCAAATACCCAGAAAAAAACCTGCTGGCCTCCTACCTCCTCGAACATTGGATTTAATCTTTGCTAATATTTGGGTTGGGTTTGCATGTTGAGAATCTTAATAAGAACATCAGTTATTATTTTTTAATCCAGCTTTCTGAGGCGATGCAGTTGATATGACAGTGCTGCCTGTATCTACCAGTTCTGCTTCCGGACAGTAATATCGAACCACTTGTCCAGTTTTAACCAAATCTGACATAAGTACACTGCTTCTGCTAAAATGAGTTTCTAGTGGGAACTGGGAAAACCATATCATTAGATGCCAGAAAATCTACCTCATATGTGTTGTAACCACAGGACAAGCTTTGATCAATCTTTGCATTTTGTTTAACAAGAGAGAACTTCTCCACAAGATGCAAATCTATAGCAAATTAAGTTCAATAAACTCCACTCCTCACTCAACAAACAGCACAAGAGCTGCTATGGAGAGTCCCACTCTCCCTGTGAAGAAGGGAAGTGCCCAGGAGGCACCAAGTCCTCCTCATTTATACTATCCAAATGCCCAGGTGCATGAGACCTTTCTTATCAACAATCTCCCCACTGCCATCAGAAAGGATCTTCAGTCTCAGGCAGGACTTTGCAAACATCACCGTTATGAAAGATGAAGACTGGACAGGGATTTATATGGACACTAAAATTTGACCACTTCAGCTCATGTCTTGCTCACCAAGCAGGAGCAGTGGTGAGCTAGGTGCCCAGCACTCGCTCTCATGGCATGTGTAAGAAACATCTGGAGCACTCAGGAACAAAGGCAAGCCAGAAGAATTACCCAAGCACCATGCTGCTGGGGGAAATCACACAGGCTCCTTGCAGGTCAGCGTGACTGACTGTGGTGGTCCCTCCACAGGAGGCAGACAGTGGCTCAGGGCCAGAGCCCAGCCAGGCTCTCCGCAGCGTGAGTCACCCTGGGTCAAGGAGCCAGAAGTGGCTAGCTGATGGAAGCCTCTCTGAGAGCCTTTACTCTATGGATGTGAACCTGTGGCTAATCCACCAGCTCACAGCAGTGCTAGGCTCCCCACCCCCCCACGTCCAAAGTCCCACCATTAGCTTCCCCTCCCTCCCAGAGCCGCTTATGACCTTCCTATGTGTCCTGCTGAGCACTGAACCTGCTAACTGGCTGCACTCTGCTTTAGGCAGGAGAGACAAAGCCACAGCATAGTGTGTTAACCAGCCACCAGTGGGTAAACCAGGGCCTGCAACAAAAAACCTGCTCTGACAGCAAGGATGGGACCATTGGATATCAGAGGCAGGGTGGCTCGGAGCAGGAGGCAGCAGGCAGGCAGTGGCTCAGGAAAGTGCTGCCTGTACCTCTTATACAGATGTGAAAAATTAAATGCCTGAGAAGGCTCTTAACAAGCCTCCTGCTGCAATTCCCTTGTCCAGCTCCAGAGAATGCTGGGATGGCCGCCCTGCCTCCGACAGAGCCACTTTGTCCCTGAGCACCACTAATCATCCCACCACAAACCTGGAGCAGGTAAAGATACCTAACTGTGTTGCATCAAGCATGTCAGGGGCTAAGTGGAGAAAGCAAATGCTGTCCGAGCCATGTTCTCCACTTTCCCCCTTCTCCCCCTCACCAGCTCTCATACCGCTGCCCCTGCATCAGTGTCCCACTGTACCCATAGACTTTGACAGCTTTTTGCGACCTAATGTGCCTGTTTCCAGCAATCTTGCTTACTATTAGCTTGTTTGCCAATATCTTTCATTCTGGCTGTGACAGGACTGACGCTTGAAGGAGACAAACAAAACACCAGATTCCCGAGCCTTCCTTTTTTGCTAGCACCTACTATTGATGGCACCGCATGGGAACACCCTCAGGGAGCCCGGCGGGACAGCTGTCCTTAGAGCAGCACTTCAGCATCAGCACAAGTTCTCCATCCGAATAAACCAACTCGCTGGCAAGAAAATGGGAAACTCCATCACATCCAGTGGACACACGGCAGCGGCTGATGAAGGGTTTTTACACAATACAAAATCACAGCACAAAGGACACTTATCCTTGCGCTAGAACACAGCCTTGCTGTCTCCAAACCGGGAGCACAATTTTGGCCTTTGTTGTCAGAAACAGTTTGATGATGTCGAGCGCTGACAAGCCAGCTTGAGTTGTGCTGGATTGCCCCCTGCAGCCGAAAGGTCGCATTGTCCCCAGCGCAGGTCTGGCCGCGGCGCACAGGATCAGAGCACTTGCAAGCTCCGATCCCCGAGAAAAGACTGCTATGATTTTAGTAACATTTGCCTTCCCAGCCATAAACAGAGAAAGCTGGTTTGCTTGTTTGCTTCCAGGTGGTTCCATCTGATTGCAAGGGGAGGTTGGCAAAAGAAATTACCTGTTAAGAAACACTGCAGCCTCCTGCATTCTTTCCTTCTGCTTGTGGATGGCAATCTGTTTCTAGGTATTTCCTCTCTCTCCACGATATGACAAACTGAGGAGAGGGGGAGAGAGAAAGGGGACAGAGAATCAGTGATGAAATATTTTCTAATCCTTCCAAGCAAAGGAAAGCAGCATAGTAAAGGAGATGTCAAGAAAAGGCTTTTTTTCCCTGTCCCCACACTTCAAAGAGATGTACCCTTGTATAAAAGATGCAGCGCAGAAGGCCAGACAGAGACAACTCTGAAGAGCGTGCAGAGCACAGACACAGACAGAACAAGGGTGGTCCCCATTTTGTTTAGCAGCAAAGACAGTACCAAATAATCAGTTATTTTACTCATGTACTTATGTCTCTGCCTCACCACACTGCTGTAAAACTTTTGAAGTATCTTGGTTTACTTGCTAGTAAACGCTGGGCTTCAAAGGAATAGGAAATGGATGCTGAATGGCAAAGTGACCTTTTATTACTCCAGCTACAGTTTGTAACCTGGAACGTTACAGACCATTTTTCATTCTACTTAAAAAAAAAAAAAAATAAACCCCACTAAGGATGAAACTTTCAAAGCAGCTTTAGTCAGAGTGTTACAGAGGAGTTCTGACAAGATACCAAAGTGTATTTCCTGGTTTCAGTCATGTAGCATGGACCGGGGTGACAGGAGGTTATAGCTGTGTCTCATTGCAAAAGTCTCTTTCTGGCTTCATTAGTTGTCATTATAGGCTCTTCCCTGGCCTCAGATATTGCCCTCTCGCTCTGTCTCCAGGTGTTTGCTCTGGCAAAAACAACCTTCAATTCCTATAGGTAAGCAGTTGCCAGTGTGCAAGGTGGGTAACTGAGGTCTCCCCAGCGAGCGCGCTCTAATTCAGATCTTCATGCACTCAGTAGTATATGTAAAAATTTGGTGGCTATTTTGGAAACATATCCACTTGCTTGATTTTGTCTCCTAAGAATACTCTTAACCATGAGAATAACTGCTATATAACACCTTTTGTTCATGTGTTTCATGAATTTGCCTTCAACTAGGGTAATGGGAAAGGATTCTGGAAGAAACACGGGAACAACTGCTGCCATTTGGTGTTTCATACTCCCACCAAATGAAAGCAAAAGAGTAGCCTCAGACTTCAAAACATGTTTCGTAAGATACAGTATGCCTCCTTTCCAGTGCCTACCATATTTATATTACCTTGGGCGCTGGGAAGCCTGGCAGTTAATATGGGGTGGATTGATACATCAATACAACCAGAGACAGACAATGACCATTTGTGCTACCACACTCAAACTACACTGTTTAAAAAGCACAAACAGCAAAGACCATGTGATCATGCAGCTTTGGTCTCTGGCTCTAAGTCTTGGCAGGATTTCTAGGTTAGGTAGCACAAAATGACGAGACATGGCGTTTGTCACATTACCAGTACTCACATTACATTCAACCACAGAGCCCATGCCCCGTTTTTTCACACTTGGGCATCCCTAAACAGCAAGAGCTAAAGAAAGACAGCGAATGCAGCTCTCCAGATCATACCTGTGCAGTAAAGCCTGGCATCACTCCTTATGGGTCTCTGCCCAGAGACTGGCACTCCCCAAACCTCCCCCAGGTTCAGATGGGACCTTGGATGCACCACCCTCCTTCCTCCCCACCCCTGCCTTTTTTTAATCTTTGAGATGAAGGCTGCAGGGCCTGATCAAACCCTTTTATGTTAAGAATGCAGAGGGACAGCCTAATCAAATGGTGGTATTTAGCAGCAAGCTAAATATCGAAGGACTTTGGAGAACAGGAAGAGTACACTGCAGCGTCCATGTGATAACAAGCAAGGGCAAGCTGATGAAATACATTGGCAAACAGCGGTCGGGACAAAGGAAGAGAAAGAGAGAAGCCCAAGAATGAGAAGAGGAAAAATACATTTAGAGTGAAAAGGGAAAATATTCTGCAGTTTGAAAATTATGAGGAATCAAGATGGAAATAAACATATGCTAGGAACAGGTGGGGGAAATATGAAAATAGCATAACAGGTCACAATTAGAATTTGATACAAATTATGCTGCAAAGTGAGAGACTGAATTAAGAGCTCAACAAGCAAAATATTAACAAGACTGGCACCATTTGCTACAACCATTTTAGGCTGCATTTATGTCATAACTAGGTGAGGGCCTCTTTCCTTTTACTTTTTTTCCCAGAAACTGAGAACAGTACATGATGGCTTGCACAAATACCCCTGACCAGGCAGAAAAGAATAAGCCAGGACTTGCAAGACTTATAACTGTCTTGTTCTTATTTGGAACAAATGGACTGAGCACAACAGAGGAAAAGATAACAAAAACAGAATGGGGTTAAAAGGAAAAGCAGGACTTCTATAAAAGTCCATATGAGCCATTTTCAAAGGGAAAAGCTGGAGAAATCCACCTCCCCTGTGAAGAAATAAGAGAAGGCCATGCTGCCTCAGCACCCCAGCTGAAACTAACAACTGGGAACTCCACTCCTCACTGAGTCTGTGTTTTTTAGTGGATTCATTTTAGAAGCGTGTTTCTCTCCTCCTGGTGAGGAATAAAGCCAGCCTTTTGGCTGAACGTCAGAAGATTTGTGAATGCAAGCATGGAACCTCCATAAACAGCTTAAATCAAGGTTTTCTTCCAAGCATGCTGATACTGAGAGCACGTGGGAGGCAAATTTAGACATCAAACAAGGGCCTGCACAGTAGAAATCCATCTGGCTACACTCAAAAATGGGCATTCACTGACTCAGACGTGCTTTTACACTATATACTAAGCCATTTGGATGACAGTAAAACTGAGCCAGTCAGGAATATCATCGTGTTTATATCTGCCAGTCCTGCCAGGATAAAGTTGGTACATCATTTATGAGCATTCAGCATTCCACAAGGCTCACAATATGGGAAATTCATCTACAGCCTCCTGTACGTAAATAATATTGCATTATCTCCTAAACTGGTACTACTGATATTGTGTGGGAACAGATTTTGTCTTCCATCAGCAGACTAGTGGAATTTAATAACATTTTTGGTCATCCTGTCCAACTGGAAAGACACATCACACACACCATACTAAATGGCTCATCATCAGCTGAATATATAAATCTGAGAGAGCTGCAGACAGCCGTAGAGTGACAGAATCTTTTATTGAACATGGATGCATTTTTCTCTGACAAATGGGCATCTCCAGGGAGTTATAATTTATCAGTTGTGCACCAGCAGCATGTTCAGTATTGCACAAGCCTCAATGAGAAGACGGCCCTGAAGAGTTTGTGATCCAATGCACCGGATTTTGCAAATGCTCTGGTTGAAATATTCACTTGCACAAAGTGGGGGTGTCTGGTGGAGGGGGTGGTATCTTATGCCCATGGAGAAACAAAGCAAGTGGAACATAATGGGAAATACACAAGAACTACCATCGCAGTTACACAGTCTGGAGGTTTCTCTAATGGCAGTCAGCAGCTGCCTGGGCACAGGGAGCAGAAACCAAAATGCTGAAAGGAGACAGAAAGATGCAAAGGTGGTGCAGCAGCTTTAGGAAACACCTCCTCCTATGTAAACCCATGACAAGGCACCCTTTGAGTTCAGTGCAAGCATGATTTCACACTGATTGTCACGCCAGCACATGCATGCAAAAAAATGCTGTGTTCCCTTCCTCTCTAGTGAAATCTCATCTATCATAACTACTCTGAAGCACTGCTCTATTAACCCTGCTCCAGGTGCTGTGCCCTATTTTGATTTCTGTTCTTTGCATGAAGAAGTGTGTGTAAAGTCTAAGGCATTATAATAAAACCAGAGCCCACCTCAGGTGTAAGAACTGGTTCTAAGCTGATGGGAACTAACAGGAGCCAGCTAAACTTTTACTGGTTTCCTCACAGTCCTTTGACTCTCTCTATTTCAGTCATAAGAAGACATTAGAAAGGCTGCTGAATTTTGATAATACAATAAATCTGCCTTAAAAAGAGGCTGAGTTCTGGGACCATCCCCATTTCCTTTGGAAATCCCATGTGTTATTTCTGAACCTGCAGACACCATTATGTTTTTTTCTAATTTAATTAACTTCCAATAAAGCTGCTTATACTGGAAACAATAAAACTCTTTCTACCATGTCACTCTTCTTTCTTTAACACACATACAAAACACACACAAGCCTCAAGAAAGCTCCAGGCATTCTAAGAATAGAAATAACCAAATACCACCAAATATTTAATTTTCTATGCTGGAAATGAGAAACAGGTGTAATTAAAATAACACTTTTTAAATTAAGTGACCTCTCTTGACCAACCATCTGTGAATAATTCAGATTTTTTTCCCCATTATTACTGCAAAATTAAAACTAGGGCATATAAATGACGAGATCCTCTTTAACTATCTTTAAGCACCAGCAATACATATTTTCCACCAGTTAAAATCCTTAATGATACCAAAAATCTGTCAAGCATAACTCCCCCAATTCATTTGCCTGAAACCATCAATATTTTATCATGCATTTGCAGTTGGCTTTAATTTAACAGTCCAGGTTACTAATCAAACAAAACACCCAAGTCATTAAAAGTTAGCGTGCCATTTAGAAAGTGCATTTCACGTTTATTAAAATATCTTTCATGGAGCCATTAGAAGGCTAAAGTTTTAATTACAATCAGATATTTAGTTCTACTTCAGTTATGCTTTTGGCACTCTCTTGCAACTGCCTTGATTAATCTTCCAGACAGAGCTCATCCATTACCTTCTGAAATTATTTTCCTCTTAACTTCTTCATAATTCATCTTTCTTCTTCCCCCCTCCAAACATGTAAAATGCATTAAAAAGGTGTGCACAATACCTGCCTGAAAGATAAGTCATTAGAAAGATTCCATTTCAAATGCAATTTATTCTCAAAAGTACCAAATAGCCATAATTCAAACAGATGTATTGAAATTGAAATGTACGTTTCCTTGTCTTTGTTGTCATTTTAACTATTTTCCTGCAGATGAGAGACTAATATGTGCTGCTCTTTCTCCTGTCTCAGGTTTTGAAATACACAGTTCAGCTGAATTTTGCCTGGGTAATTCTGAGGGCACCTCAAGATCACACACAGCCTCTGTCACATAAAATTTCCCATCTTTTTCTTCCTCCTCAATATAATGGTCATATTGCAATACATTTAACCAAACTTCTACACTGAGACCATTTCAGTGGCTTTTTTCCACCCATTTTAACTAAGATTGTGTGAAACCTCAGTCAGCAGTAATGATAAAATACTCTCATTTTGATTGATATTTTAGATCTTCGGTGTAACTCGAGGAACAGTCACTTACACTGTGTTTTGCAAAGATTCACCTGAAATGGAGGTACGAATTTGAAGAAAGACCAAGGAAGCAAATATGAATCTGTCCCAGAGGCCTGTCCCGTATCCTCTAATGAGCTGAGCTTTCATATATCCTCTGTCTCTGAAGTAGAGACAGTTTCAAGCCCTCCAGACTCTACTGGGACCTGTATCTCATTCTATGTGCTTGCTTGCTGGAGATATAGCCAGTTTGGATTACACACAAAAGCAAAACCTTGAAGAAACCCAAGTGGACAGTTGGAGATCAAGCTTGTTCATCCAGAGTTTTAGATTCTTATGCATGTTGTTTTTTTCAGTCCCTTCTTCAAGGCTCAATCTCATTCCCAGATTGAATGGGATCAGTGAATGGTCTTCCCTATCTCTGTTCTGCAACATTGCCCTTTACTTCTCCCATAACTGCAGTAAGTCTATTGAGATACAGAAGACATCTCAATAGACCTGGAAAGATCCTGACAAACCTTAGACAGGCCTTTCCACCCAGCTGGTAAGCTCTCCTCTGCATTTACCTCTGTGCTCAACCCACAGGTTCCCACTATTTCCTCCTGGAGGAGGATGGACTTCCCAGGCTACTCCTTGCCCCCTCCCCACAGGTGGTCCAGGAACCAGACATCACTGGGGAGAGTTTTGGCCATGCTCCCATTGGAAGGCTCAAGACAACATCAGTCAAGCCATTCATCTCCCCCTCCTCCTTCATCAGTTGGGTGCAAGGACACATCTGCCTGCTCAAGGAAAGCCTCTGTGCTCACATTGGTCTGAGCCAAACCCAAATCAGCATCTCTCCTACAACATCATCTCACTACAGGAGCAAAACCTGGAATTTCAAACCACCAGGAATTGCACAGGGGAAGCAGGAGATAGGCCAAGTCCAGTTAAAGCCCTCCACCCTCATTGATGTAATCAGCAGAACTGGCTCCAGGCAAGCTCAGGAAGAGAAATGCAGAAGCTTTTCAAGACATAGCTCAATTACTTAGGCAACAAAATGGGAGAAGCTTGAAAAACTTCTCTGCACAGCCCTTGTACAGCCCTGTGTGCATTATATTGAGAAGCATGCCTGTACTGCCTTTTGGGGTAGACGATATTTATGTTTTTCTTTTGAACCTAACAACTCTATTTATTAATTGATATTTTATTGTTAAAAAAAACCTGCAAATTGCTTTAAACAGATCTGTTGGGATTTTTTTTGTCATATCCTTAATCAATAATTGGAGAAGAAACAGGAGCGTGTAAGGAGGAGGGGGAGAAACAGGGAATTACAGGAACAGATTAAAGAGATAGATGGGATATTGTGATTACCAGTAACCTCAGGTCTCCGATCAATGTCAAGTACTCCACACAGGCCAAGGAAATAGAGGAATGGCAGCACCATTTGTAAAACAAAGGGGAAAAGCAGACTGGGCTGGAACGATGTTCAGATTTGGAACCGGCCTTTCCCTGACAAAAGCTCAGGGTCAGGGTTAGAAAAAGGTCTTTTTACTGCAACCATGTTTCCAATATGTATACAGAAACTCTACTCTTTCCCATGCGTTGGAGAGAACAGCCGGCTAAAACCGATGATGCTTTCTGAAGCAAAGCTCAGTAACATAGCACCATCTAGTGCCAGCTGCGGAAAGCAGAGAGGAGAAACAGGCACTTCCTGAGAGAGCTGTGCTCCTTTAAGCCAGACCCTGCCTTCAGACCATTTTAAACGCGCGACTTCATGACAAACAGACGGGCCAAGGAAAGTCCTGGCCGAGGAACTGGAGGATGGGGCTGTGACAAGAGGAACAGAAGAAAACATGGGGCTATTTACAGCTCTTTTAAAAAGTAAAGGGCAAAAGTTGTGATGAGGCTGTATGAAACTTATCTCAGGAGAAAGACTTGTATCACTGAATCTTCAGGACACTCTGTTTTTGAAGGAAAACTTAGATTTTTTCAAAGGTGGTGCTCGGGTCATCTTTGGAGTTTGGCACCTCACTGCTATATAAATCATTTGTTAGACTTGCTCCCAGGCAGACCACTAAGCAATGATAAACCAAAATTATGTTTAAGATCCTTTCCACATAGGACATAAGAGAAAATTTCTGTAGGTGGAACTGTTTAAGAGAAGCCAGGGACATGCCCTTACTAGTACACGTGGCCTGAAATCCTGTCCTCCTCACTGGAGTGCAGTGAACGTTATCACTGATTTCAATGGGACTATGATTTTTTCATTCTTCCTACATCCCATTATGGCAAGTGCCAGATGCTGAACTTATCCAAAGCCTCCCATCCTACATATTGCACTTCACTAAATTCACAGGTGTACCAACTAATTAAACCTATTGGAGCTATAGGCAGCCTTAGAGAGCAGAACATAGGAAGAAAATTTACTCCCTTTCATACATGGCTTAAGTATTGCCAGCTGACTGCTGTACTTCACCTAAGTGAAGCAGAATCTTCAGAGAAGCATATTGTCTGCTCTATGCATAGAAATCATTACATAGCTACAAACTTGGAAAATGCAGACTTCTCCTGACAGCAAAATTCTGTTGTCCCTAACTAGGGAGGACTGGGGCTCAAGGAGATAATACTTACTTCCATCACTGAGCTAAAGAGTTCATTTTCTTGTAAGCAGCAGAATAAGGGCTGCTGAACCAACTGGAATAGGATTTATTTCTCTGCTTATAGAGCATCTTTTCAATATGGCTCCTAGCTCTGTCAGACCTTGGACACCATAAAAATACCATTATTGATGCTAATACTTACAGTAATAATAAATTTTAAGGAAAAAATAAACTATAATAACCAGATAGCAATAAAATGCCAGTTGCTCTTTTGCCATAGCTGAAGTATATTAACAGGAGAGGAAAGCACCAGTTCTTCTGTCTTTATCTCTTAACTTTGATGGTAAAAGTAAAAGACTATAACAAGAAAACAAGGGGAAAAAAATCTAATGTGGAACTAAAGCAACATTTACCACATCACCTGATAATTGTAATTGCATGATGTATTTCCATTTCTCTAATCTTTAATCTTCTTCTATGTAGATTGAAAGACCTGCAGGGCAAGATTCCTTCTACATGTCAGTTAGCATCTAGCACAGTGAGATCGTGATCCTCCCTCTGGCCTCTAGGAACTCATGAAATTAAAATATACAAATGATAATGGTCCACAAAATAGACTCCCAAATAATGTGGACAATACAGTACTCAGGTTCTCAGCACCACCAGGTACTTTGCCAGCTTGCAGAATCGAGAGCCCTTATTCAGGAGCCTGGATTTCACTGGCCTGGGCAGAAGCAATTACTGTGTGAATGATGGGCCAGTGCTACCACAAAACCAGGAATTCACATATTTGTCAGGAGGTGTAAATGGGACCCTGCAGCCCCCTCATCTCCCCAGTAATCCTGCAGCTACTTCAGATGCCTGACAACAAACTTGACAGAGGCACTAGCACGCACATTACCCCAGAGCACATGTATGTTGCAAGCAGGCGCAGATTTGCCCTGTGTTTATGTCTGCTCAAGCACTTTTTTTGCTAAATCTCAAACTGGGTCTAAACAAGTGAGTCCTGAGCCCAGGTGCTGCTTAAGCAGAGCAGGGCTGCTTCACAGCCCCGCAGCTTCTGCCTTGCTCAGGGCACACATGGATCTGCAAGTAGGTGTGAAGTGACTGATGAGAAATGAAAAAAAGAGAACTGCACTTGTTACACCAGAAAACGGCTGTAAGGAGCATTCTTCTCTGTTCTGAATGCACAACCTTCCTCTCTCTCCCCAGTTAAGTAGCTAACCAAGCCCTTTCTGATGTACCTCTGTGGCCACCATCCTCACCTGCAGCCGAGAGATTTTGGTACAGCTTCCTCCACAGCCCTCAGGAGTTCAAACATGCATGCCTCCCGTCACAGGTGTGTAGCATTTAGGGTCAGGATGTTGTCAATACCACCAGGTTTTTAAGGAACACTTAGCTATTCCTTGGACTAGAAAAGGGAAAATTTCCATCTACACACTTAAAACCTCAACTTGAAAGAGAGAAACAAATTCCTCTTCCAATAAATGCTTAGATTTTAACTGTAAAGATTCATGAATATTAATCATTGTGTTTAAAGCCAACTACAAGATCATTAAAGCCTTCCTAAATATTAATTTCCCATATAAGCATAACCTACTGTGATAAGAACTTTGGTAGCCATCAAAAGGATAGACAAGCTGAGAATATACAGATATAAGGCCATGACAAAATAATCTGTCTTTTCAGTTTACATTCTAGGAAAGTTTAAGAAACTGATTAGAGAATGAATGAACAGTCATATGGTGCAAGCTGTTTTCAACATGCATTGTACATTCAGAGTTTAAGCTGTTTTTAAACCAGACACAGGAGCACAGTTTGCTATTTAACTCTCTAGAACATGTTGCCTTTCTCTAAGGGCAAGATATTGCCGCTCCTGTTTTATGAGCACACCAGCTCATTCAGCTATCAAACACACCACTCTCACACAGGAATTTAAATTTGCCTTTTTCACACATTAGTATGAGGTTACCAGAAAACACCTGATAGAACAAATTAACAGAATTAAAAGTAATAATAAAAATATCAAATAATCATAATAATTTTATTATTATGCCACTCAGTCTGCCACAAAAACTCTGTGAGGCAGAAAGATGAGAGCCAGTAGACATTGCCCACAGAGTACTCTTACGTGTTGTGCTCCCATCAGGGCTACAGTGGAAAATGAAACCCTACAGGCCAGCAGAAAGCAAGCAAGCAAGCAAACTGGCAGAGACAAAGCAGACTCCAGATTAAGAAGGTATCAGCCAAAGAAAACAATACACGGTTCTAGCGCCCCTGACTGCCTGACAGTCCTCCATGACAACTACACAAACTCCTTCCAGGAGGGCAGGATGATTAATTACTCGGGAGAGGCTTTTGCACTAACATCCTGATTTCAACAGAGATACTGAAATGCTCTTCCTAGATTTGCAATAAGAGGTTTGGATACATGTGTTGACTGTTTACATTTTACAGCAAGAATCATTGCTTCTAAAACACAGATAACTCACAGAAAGGAGGGTGTTGTAGCTCACTGAAAGACTGGCGGGACAGAGAGCAAGGCAGCGCACACTGCCGTGACCAACCCTTCTCCAGCTGCAGGATGAGAAACATAAAGGCACCCAGACTCCTTCAGGCCTTTCCCATGTCTGGTTTCTTTGATTCCTTGGATGATGTTTCAGAGCTGATCTGTGCTGAGCAGCTACTCAAATACCTCAGGAGCTTTTGCAGCATTCAGGCTACGCATAGCAAAAATGTGTATTTGAAGAAACAAAGCAACAGCTACGAGCAGGTGGTCCAGCAAATTGGACAACTTCATCTCAGCAACCATCTACTCCAGACTGACAGGTCTCCTTCCTCGGTTCTTGAGCAGTGGGGAACACCAGCTGCAGGACTCTGTTGAACTGAGATAGTGCAATCTGCTGACTAAATGTCAAAGAAGATGCTATTTTAGAGGTCAAAGACCACTTCAGAAACTTCCAATGAAGGTACACCAGCAACAAGGACACAGAAACTGAAAAAAAACCAGGATTTTCTCTAAAGAGTGCTCAGTAAAAGTTTGTGCAGAAGAGCTGATGGCAGAAAGAAATTCTTAGTGAAAGATGGTCAGGAATACTAAGGCTGGTAGGGAGTCAAAGCATAAGGAAACAACATAGTAACATTTAATTAGTCTGGAAAGTATTTAGGGTAAAAAAAGAGAATAGAAACTCAGGTATGTGAACATGCCAGCAATATTATTTTACCTGGGTTATAAATCATTATTCATGGTTTGCTAATGTCAAGAAAGCAAACTAGTAATAGTACTAGACTGGATAATCAAAGTCAACAGTCAGCTAAGGTGATATTAATTGTATTTGACTGATGAGAAGGGGCGGGAGAGTGAATAGCTGGCAGAGGGAAAATGTAAAATTTGATGCCTGCTAAATGAGGCATGATGAATCATGGTTTTTCTTGTCAAAACCACTGTTAGTTTCCCCTCAAGCTGTAAGCAGGTAATCAGGAACATGTGTCTAGTTTTAACCAGGGGTCTGATCCTTCTCCTAATAAACGCAACAGAAATTATTATAAGTGATACAAACAGGAGCTGAAAAAGACCAAGATAATGTCCTACAGCCACAAGCTGAAATTCCATCTAATTCACAAAACGTACATTCAAAGCAAAGCAAAAATAATCCAGGGAGGGTACCTATTATCTCGCATGAACAGCCAGCAGTTGTTGACAAGACTTAATAGCATTTCCCATGAAATTGGGCTTAATCTGTTTTTTGTTGAAAACTATTTTTTTTCATGTATTTATTAAGAGTAAGTAGAATTTATGACAAGATACTCTCTAACCAAAGCATTAAAAGTGGGTCTCAGCTAAATAAAATAATACAGCAGCAATATAAGTCATTCAGATCTTAGGTTAAGGCTATTCAGATAATTAAAACCACTGGTTTGTGTTTATCTTACTTGCTACATCTTTCCAGAAATTGTTCATCTATTAGTCTACTCTATTAATGTAAGCTGTTGTCCTGTTGCAATGTGCATGAGGCTGAACTGCACTTTTTTGGGGGGAAAGCAGTAACAGTTACATGCTTCAGCTGCATGTCTGATGTGTTCTAAACCTGCTCTCAGTTTTCATTTAATTTTAGAGAACCAAGACATTTCCTATTATCATTATAATAAAATGAATTTGTGGTAGGGCAACTAATAAATCATTACTCTCTTTAGTCTTCTTGTTATGCAGAAGACAACTCTGTCCAATTATTTGGGCAAGAGCCCTGGGGGTTATGCACATAGAGACTTACACCACATAACAATGCCTGAGATTCATTCTCTCTGAACTCCCTTTCAGACATTTTTTCTGTATCGTTCTGATGCAAACTGACTCTAGATGTTTAACAGCAGGCTGCAGAAATAATTTAGGCACAGAATAAACAAAGCACTTCCTGGGGATGGACCGTTCAGCAAGCAGAGCCACAGTCCCTTCAGGATCCCACTGAATCCAATGAAGAAAATGCCAAGCAGCAAGGGCTGTGCAGTAAAAATAATGCAGAGAAACTATGTGGTCTCCACATCCAAAATTTGAAAACAAAGATAAAAAAGAGCCTCAGCCAGTAATTCCATTGCAGAGCTTCTTCCATCTCACCCAAAGCATCTATTAATGGCCACCTCAAATGACTGTGAAAAAAATGAATTCAGTGATAGTCTGCTGGTGTGTGGTGCACAGAAGGAAATTAATGTTTTGAGAAATACAGAACTGGGACTTCCAGCCCACTAAATCACAGGATTGGACGGGAGACCAATTCACCACAGTTCAGACGCAAATTCAGACTTCCTCCAAATTTGGAGGGAATGAGAGCTCAAGTTCTAATTTAGACCCATCTTTAACTGGAGTTAATCTTTAGCTCATGAGCTTAAGGGTCTGTTTATGAATCATTCTAATAGTACCTAAACAATGTGTATACATTGCCACTGAGATCAGTGAGCAGGCCTGAAGACCTCAAGGAACTAATCCAACCATTGCAGACAACAGAAGGCATAAACAGAGGTCAGGCTGGAAAGAAAAAGGGACTTAAGTGCACAGCAGGACTTAAATCCAGCATCTGCCTGCAAGGTAAATTCAGAGGTGTCATCAGTGACATGTTAGTGCTAACGAACTGATCTCAGGCAACCTAAGCTTGACGGCTTACCTCTCACTGTCTTTGCAGCCCTGTGACTACCCAGGTCTATTCTAGTCAGAGAGCTCTGCTGCGCTGCTGGAGTACTCAGGAGCCCATCTCTGCTGGGTTTTTCTTGCTGCAGACATGGCTCCAGACTCTCCCTGCACAGGTCTTGTAACCACAACTCCTTCCTCAGGCATGCACACGTCTTTGTGACTCATGCACACCTACAGTCACAAGCACCACCTAAATACTTCATCTTCTCCCTCCCTCAGACACAGCCTGCATAGCACCTGCTGAGATGCTCCAGCATTCACCCCACCATCAGGAAAAGCAGCAACAGTAGGCTTGCAGATGATCTGGAAGGACCTACCTCCTGTCCACCAATTACTGGGACAGATGTCAGATCAAGCTCTTGTGTGGGTGCGTGCCAGAGGAAGTCTGGCTTTCTGGGCAATGTTTGAGCAACAGAATAGGCAGAAGCATGTGTGGACCCCATGCAGTCTGTAGATTGCTGCTCAGACCACACTGTCATGCATAATTCAGAGAGAAGACACCGCATGTTATTAAAGCCTTTTCTGTAACAAAGCCCGTGATGTGGAAAGTGCAAGCAAACAGTTACTCATACTTACTACGCAGGTAGTAAATAACTTGTGGGTTTGATATTCTCCTCTTCTGAGGACGTTTTCGCATTGTGTCAGTCTCTTTTTTTTTTCCCCCTAACATATTCTATTCTTTTTTAAATTGCAATGCTTGTGAAAGTAAAAGCACCGGCATCAGCGACACAAACAAACTCCACATAACCTGTAAGCAGATTCCTACAAATACTCCTTCACTCCAGCCTGAAATACCCCTGCTGATCCTATGCAAAAACTTCCAGTTTTATACAACTGCCGGCTGTTGATGTGACCTTTCAAAGATCTGAGAGTTGAAGTGAATTACAGAATAGTTCAGTATGCCTCAGACAGGCACTAGGAAGAAAGCACAGCCATGTGTGTTGTTCAGGAGAGAGTAAAGCGCTGTTATATATGTGCCTTGCTGGAAACCAGCCCTTCATTTCTCTCTAACAACAGGGTCTCCTATTCTGTGCACATTTCTGCAAGGAGTATACATTGGTTTGTTTGATAACTTCAGTGTAAGCAGCAAAGAAAAAAAGGGAACTTTCACTTTTTCTTTGGTTTTGCCCTTTTCCCCCCACAGCCTTCTGCGTACATGTGAGATTTCTTCCTTCTATTGCCTAAACCAATTTTAGCATTACGCCTCTTAGCATGATGCCTCTTAAACAAAGAGATGCTGAGGTTGACAGGGACCCTTTGCAGGTGATGTAGCCCACCCCCTGCTCTTCTGCAGGCTTCTAATCTCTATGTTACAAGCATGCAAAAGCAGAACATGGGCATGAGGCATTCACCCATGCACTCTTCAAAGGACTCAAAAGCCTTTCTATCCCATTAATTTTTCCCTAGATTGTCCTTTTTTATTTTTCCCACCAGACAAAAAAAAAAAAAGCAGCATCCTTGTGGGGTACTATGAGAAACAGGGAATGTGCCATTGCGGAAAATTCCCAGAACCACCAGGTAGGGATTGCACTTCTTGCAAAGGCAGATGCAAATGAAGCGTTAGTAAATTCAAACATCTAATAGCACAGTCTATTGTCAGTGGTAAAACTGTCGAGAAGGCTGTATTTCCACTAGGTGTCATTCCCAAAACTGCCACGTTTGAAGTAACTTTTTCTGTAAATGGAAACACGCCATTTGCAGCTCCCCCTCCTTCCTTTAGGGTGCTTTGATACAGCCTGTAAAACCAGTCCTCACCTAAGAGATGTCCTTTACATCTGCTCGCACAAGTGTGAGCTGAGGCTCTCTGCTGTGGGGGTATTTGGTAGGGTGAAGAAAGGAGAGCGCTCATCTGTGAAGTTTTGGAGACAACCGGTGGATATTTTTCTTTTCCAGCCAAGCAAAACCACATTAAACTGACATGCAAACACGTATCAGTCTGCAGTAAAAAAGGAGAGAGGTGGGCAACATCAGTGTAAACTGCATCTGAAAAACGGGCCTGGTACAGAGGGGGTGAGGCCAGGCTCTGAGGCTTTCCACTCACACACAGCAGAGGGCTGCGTTGTGCTGAACAGAGCCAGGACTGACAGTCAGGAGACTTACTGCAAAAAACAAAACCCAAGCCCGAGCAGAAACAAATCCCGTGGTCACTGTAGGATGGAGAAGAGTCAGGAAGGACCAGTATGATCTCCTCATCGTGCCAGAGGTGCTGCCGTCATTTCTGCTCCATCTCAGTAACTCGCAGTATAATGGGATCTTCTGGCCACACAACCCATCTTCCCCCAAACAAGCTTCTCTCTCCTTTGGTCTTGATCAGATTTAATTTTAAACATTAATTTATTTTGCTACACACATTTATTCCACGAAAGAGTGGTTGCTTTGCTGCTATGTATAAATCAATTGTTCATTCTTTGCCGGAGAAGTACATGCAGTTCTGCTTACTCCATCACAAAAGGGATGCATCAGCAAAGGGAGTGTTTCTGGGACAAATGTTATGGATCATTAGAAACCCAGGAAAAGTATAGAGGCAGCACAATGAAACAGGCTGTTATCTAAGAAAGAAGATGGGTGCTTCAATATACCCTTTAAAAAACCACAGATACTGTGTACCTGATAAGGCACAAAATATTTTATTTCAGTGATTTAACACATATACAGTATGCACCGTTGCTATAACAACATGCCAAGAGTGCTACTGCCATAGCATTAAAACTGCAGATATTTGTGATGGAGCTTGATACATAAGCAAAGAGACAAAAGCCTAGAAGGCTGCAATAAGCAGAAGCCTGAGGTCAAGTCACATACTTTTCTTTTGGGGAAAGAGGTGGAAAATAAAGAGCTGCAGGATTCAAATGAAGAAAAACCAGCATTAGATGGTTTTAATGACCACACACAGCCTGAACAACTGCCTAGCATCAACACTGCTTCTCCATAACGGATTCAGTTTTGTTGCAATGACAAAAAATGGCCCATGTCAATACAAGGAAGAGCTCTTTTTCACCTCTTGAATGACTAAGCAATGAGGCTAACCTACCATCCAAGGTGCCCATTTAATGACGAGCTCTTCTGTTCCTGGCTTACCTTGGGAAAGATGAATTTGTTCCCATTTTGCTCACTGTGGTGTGTCAATCCTCTGGAGAAATGACAAGTATTGCAGTCTAGATGAATTTATTGATGAGCAACTGACTCATATATTTTTGACAAGTAACAGTTTTGGTGTCTCCTGGAGTTTTATCAAGGGAACTCTTTCCTAGCAATAACACATGAGGCAGAACATCAACAGAGAGGAGCTCAGTCTTTATGGCACCTACCACTGAGCGGGCTTAGTACCCCATTGCTATTTTCATTAAGTCACCCAAGTGCCGAGTGACTTTGCACAGGAACAATTCATACAGGAACCGATTTCACAAAGAAACTGACCAATCAGGATTAGTCTCAGAGGTACAGCAACTGAACATTGGGCAACTCAGCCTGCTCCCAAATGAGTCACAAAAATCTCGTCATCGGGGTAAATGCCAAGATATACCAGCTACAAGTCACAGCTGTCATGCTCCATTTTAAAAGATTTGTATCCTTATGAACTGTTAGTGGGATCGAGACAGAAGCATGATGCTGCTAACCTTGAAACACTGGAATTAACCATTTCCACAATCATTTAGATGGCTCTGTCCTGTAGCACTGATTCAGATGACTGAATTATCTCCTGGACCAGAAAGGAGACAATTTATATATATATATATATATATATATATATATATGAAAGAGCAAGAACTATCAGAAATTTAGAACCTCACCTAAGCAATATATTTTGCATCTCAAGAATTATATGAGATAAATCTAATTTAAAGGTTGTGGGTTACTGTCTCCTTTTGTGTTTCCTTGTACGTCCTGTACAACCTAGGGATGGGGATTACTCTGAATACAAACAATCTTAGCAAAATAAACATGGGAGAAACTGCAAGAAATATTATAGATATTTTTCCATCACCTGAGAAAAGAGTGGGTCTTATTCAGGAGATATAAATCAATAACCAAAGCCAAATTGAGGAAAGCCTTGCCTGTTTTTTTCAGACAAATATGGTCCATTCATGCCAGCCTGATAAACACAGTGATGTACTAACACAAATTAACTAATCTTGCTGTCACACAGTTTGCAGCTTTGTAATCATTTGTAGCTCAGTTCATTGTCACTTTTCAATGTGTCTTAATTGGCTGTAAATTACTGCATTGTATTTTATATACCTGGCTTTGTTGCAATTTCAATTAACACTGCTGACATTGTATTTTCATTATTGTTATTATGCTGACAAGGAACAAGTTTGCATGTGTTTTCTGTTGGCCTCCGGAACATCAGCTTTATGATAGGCTGTAAGGTTCACCATTACTGAGCTGTCCCTCAATATTAAGTTCAGAAAACAGCAAACACCTAAAACCACAGAATTTGGCCAGTGCAGAGTCAACCTTCTCCTCGCAGTGCTGAGAGCTAACTGTATGGTGCATGACACAAGCACTACATCCAGGCCACCCATGTGCAGCATCAGCACTCATCCCCAAGGATCGCAGAACAGACCTACAAAAGGTGGGCACTCTCCAGCACAGTTCACCCACATCTGCTTCCCTTCTCCATGACCATCACAAAATCCAGGAGGTGCACAGGGATGTTATGAAATCACCATCACTGGGGATCTTTCAGGTTAGACAGACTTCAGTTCAGCAGATGATGCTTGCTGATCTACACAGCTGGTCCGGCACGTGAGTGGAAGATGAGTAAGGCAATGTCCAGCCTCATTGTCTCTATGGATCTCAGATTTTGCTATCCTAGCATTGACTTGACTTTCCCCCTTCCCTATTCATGAAAACAAACATCTTGTTTACTTAAAAACTCACAAATGTGCAAAGAATTGAGTGCTGCATCCCCTTCACAGCAGTCTAACTGGTTTTGACCATTAGTACACTGATCATTAGACTGTTTCAGAAAACATGAGTAAATTGCCACACTTGTGAGCAGAGGAAAACAGAAAAGGGGCACTGCGCTGGCCAGTGTGCTCAAAAATCACCTCACCACCAAAAGCACTCACCACAGCATGGAACAGTATCACATACCAGTCTGCTCTGTCCAAATATGTGGATGGATTGCCCAAGAGTACCTGGAACAGTTAAGATCAAGAAGACAGGTAAAATACCTGCTAGATTAGACATAAAGCTGCAGTCCAATTAGAGGTGTGGTAGGAGCATACCCGAGCCTGAGGCTTCCTCACCTACGGGGACAGGAGCAGAGGTGCTGGGGGCCACTGGTCCTGGACAGCCTGTCCACAGCCAGGTCCCTCCACATACACTGCCAGGAAGCCCCCAGCTGGGAGCCCTGTAAAACACCAAGCACCAGTCTGACTACAGTAATCTCAAAGGATCAGGAAGCCACAGCTGGTAAAACTTTGCTTTAAAGATGGGCCCAGAGAAGCCAAGATCACTGCACAGTTGGGCTGTTAAGACCAAAGAAAACAGACACTAGCACGGCATCACCTGGGCACTGCTGTCATTGTGCTCTGCATACCAGGTATGACAGCAAAAGCTGAACCTACAAGAGCCATCCCATATGGAATGGGATGCATCTCAGCTGTATAAGTCATTTGGTCCTTGTATTTCAAAGGCAACCACTGTTGGTGGCAAACAGAAAAGCAAAAACACATACTTCTACCAGGTTTCACCAGAGAGCCATGATTTACATGTGCTTTTGAAATCTACAAAAGCAGGTATTTGTTCCTTCCCCATACCGAATGCTTCTGGTAACAAGAAGTAACAAGCCTTCCCTGACAATGAGGGGAAACTTCCATTAGCATATAAAACCTGCGGGCTGGAGTAAGCAGTAGGTCATAATCAGGAGTAATTTTATGGCAGACAAAGTCAGAGCAACGTACTGGACTGTGGCTCACCGGCAGAGCTCCTAGGTAATCTATAACTAGCACTCCACATTTCTTTTCAAACCAATCTATCTACAGCTGCTGCATGAAAACAACCTCAGCAAGTAAGTACAACACAAGTGTAAATCTAGATGTAGAGAAAGCTCAAAGAGAGCTGAGGAAGCAAACAGGAAGAGTTGTTATTGCACAGGTTATGTTAAAAATCAAACCAAATAAAACCAGAATAGTAGGGTAATAAATACAGAAACTATGTTATCCATAATCTAAAATGCAGATGTCCTTGCCTAAAAAGCCTTAAGGAAAAGATAACCAGACAAAAGCTAAGAAAATGGGATGAACCAGGAAACAGACTTGTAGTACAACCAGAAAGGACATAAATTTGAAACAGCACATGAACTGAAAGGGAAAAGACAGAGCAAAGAGGGACAACAGCAGAAGAAAAGCAGGAGGACAACAGAAAAAGAACAGTCTTGTTATCTTCCTAAACTCATTTTGTTTATTAAAGATTTTGACTGTATGCAGAGCCTGGGCTTGGGTGTGCCTTGTTTGGCAGTGAATTGCAATATAAACAAACTCCAGCTGTGATGCACGGAAGGTCTAGGAGCAGTGGGGAACTTAATGTCTCTAATGCCTGGTCATAAAATGAGGCATGGGAGGCTCCAGATAAACTTTGGCATGTAACACATTTCTGAGGGGAATTAGGAACTGGATAAATAACAGTTTGTCACTGCTGTGCTCTGGATATATTTGCAAAATGGAAGTGGTGATGAGATCAGAGTATTTCCTTCTGCGTTGTGCCCAGGCAGTCATCCTTGTGCCTCCTTTTTAACTGCAAGAGCTATGGTAGATCAAGAAGAGGGGAGAGACGTAAAGGAATACTGTGTTTAACTTACCTTCAGGCCTACCCTTTAAGCATTGCAGCTATGTCCAGATTTGACTTGAAATATAAGCCACCTAAAGTATGGGTTTGTGCCACGGTAACATAGTAAGTTTTTTCCATGCATATAAGCTTTTCAAAACAAAAAGTAAGTGTCTGGAAGTCAGCTTTAAGTAAAGATAAACAAGACTATGTTTTCAAAGCTTTCATTAAACCCACAAGCTGGAAAACAATCATAACCTTTCCAGTCTCTCTGCATCACAAGAAGAAAGCACACAGGGACCACATTCCTCCATTGTGGGGAAGCAGAGTACATTTGTGGGCACAAGCTATCCCCACTCAGCTCCACCGCCCTCAGAGCACAGAGCTTTATTTGACTCCATATTTGCCTGCTGAGGTTTTCAGAGGCAGAGATAAAAGCACAATTAAGGACAGCATATAAAACCTCTGTGCCTGAATTCACAGTCCAGAAGTGCGGATTTTTAACTCTTCATCTCAGTACTACTCCTTACCAAGCAATGCTATGTACTTCTATGCTGTTGTTTTGTTACCTAGGCTCCCATTAGTGCTTACTTACCCAAGTTTGACCACAAGTACTTACATCCATAATAAAAAGATGTCTAACCCGCCACCCTGGTATGCAGGATACCTCTCCCCCTTCACAAACATCAGGAAAACATCACTACAGGTCTGGCTCTGAGGCCAAGGTTTGGGAGCTGCAGAGGCTAGTACAGACACTGAACCATGCTTCCCAGTCTCCAAAGATTAGTTGGAGCCAGTTCTGGAAAATAAACGGGAGATGAGGCTGATGAGGGACAGCAAGCAAGGAGGTGATGGCAATGACTCAGATAAGAAGTAATGCCCTAAAGACAAAGAATTATTTCAGCTTCTTGAGTATAAGAAGAGACTTCAGATACCAAGAACACAGCAAAGTTGCTTTCTTCCACAGGCGTCTGGTAGGATATATCACAGTAGTATGCTCACAGAGTGCAAAAATCACTTATCAACAACACAAACAACAACAAAATACACACACACTCTGTGTGTGTGATAAACCAGTGCAAATCAAAAAGTCAGTGCCCCAGTTCCCAAAGCAAAGCATGATGCTGTGGACACCTACACACCCTCTAGCACACAGACTGATGGGAAAAGGCCTGGCTCTTACCCAGCACATCCAGTTAACCCACCTCCTCAGCTGCCCATTTTCCAGCCAGGCCACAGCCTTCAGAAGCAGATTCTGGGAAGAAGGAGTCAGTAATGCTTCATGCACGGCTCCATCTCCCTTCAGAAACACTTTGTGAGCCAGAATTTGGTTTAATCCAGTTTCTTGTTGTCTTCAGCCACAGATGGCCATTGCAATTATCTATCTAGTGGCTTCTAATAAAAACAATAATTAATAATCAACATTTTGTGCTACTGGTGTAATTATGAGCTTCCACTGAGCAACACATGAACACCCAATACCAGGCAATCCCATCTCTCGGGTTATTACCAGTTTTTCAAGACACTATCATATAAAATGGTCCTTACTTCAAGTCAGGACTGAATCATCCTATCATCCTACCAAAAGCAGGTTAAATTAAGATGTATGGATGTTTACCACTGTCAATCACTCACCAATTATGATAAAAAAGGTTAATTCTGAAATTAACCTTTTAATTTTGTTAATTCTGATAATTTTTTAAATTTTGTTTCTATCACCAAAATATAATGCATTAGGAAAATGCCTTTTTTTTTTCTCCTCTTTTTTTAAGAAATACTTTGATTTCCACGGGCCAATAAGAGCCAAGAAGTACATACGACAGATAAGTTCACACAAAGTATCCACATTTATTCCATCCTTTAGAAATGCCTGTTCCTTGGAGTAAAGTTTTGAATACTCTTCAGCTTGAGGTTCCAGCTTTAACCCAACCTAGAACACAGTATCAGCAGACAGAAAGGAGGCATGAAATTCATCCCTGGCAGTGTTAAAAGCCAGGCTGGACAGGGCCTTGCGTGACATGAGCTAGCGGGAGGCACCCCTGCCATGGCAGGGGAGTTGGAATCATGTGATCTTAAGGTCTTTTCCAACCCAAACCATTCTGTGATTTTATTACTGGATTACCCCCTTTTCAACCCTTCATTATGCCAAGAAACTGCATTTAGCACCGGTATATGTCTGCAGGAATGGAAAATCTCTGATGTTTTTCCTTCTGTTATCCCTTGTTACCTTCCGCTTCCTCAGCTGTTGCCAGGCTCACCATTAAAGTTAGCGGGAATGGATCTGCAGAAGACGGTAAGCAATGGAAACCTTTCTCCCTAATTTTTCAGGGCACTCTCCAGTCTCATCCATCACATTCTGGTGCTGATGAGTGATGATAACACCATCACCAGTGGTGTAGCATAGAGCTGGTAGTGCAATAAGCGTGCAACCTGAGGATGACGTAGGGTTTCATAAGGCTTTGAGAGGTCTGAAACAGTATCATAAAGCTAATGCAAGTAGGTCCTATTTGAACATCTCTCAAGGGAAGGCAAAGAGCCCTGTCCACCCAAATGTCTTAAGCACAGCCTAAAGTGCAGTCTAAACCGTGAGAGGGTTTTTAGGCAGTTTGCCAGAGATACACTCATTACAAAGTGCAGCAAATGGACTTTCATCAGAAAATGTATTTTGATTTTATTCTTCACTGAAGTTCAATGTAGTTCAATGTACCTAACTGCCCTAAATAAGAAGTAAAAAAATCTCACATGGATCCGCTCTGTGCTGCCACAGACTGAACTATACCCCATACTGTAGTCAGCTCAGGCTATCTGCAGTTCTCAATCCCGTGCAGAACGGAGCTGTTCAGCCAAGGATTTTGCATCAGCAGTTCCCTGTTGATTTGCCTTGAGGATAGAGATCTCTCACTTCAGAGCCTTCAAACAGACACCACACTTCACCAGCACTAAGCTCACTTTACAGAAGCATTTACTCTGAGCAAAAGGAAATACAAGTTTTTCGCAACTATTCAACTCCATTGGATTTAGTTGGTTTAAGGTTTGAATTTTAAGTACCCACTTAACAGAGGGAGAACAAATAAGTGGTAAATACACTACACTCAGCACACAATACAGCAAGGTAGCATGATCTCTCCTAACAGTTCAGACACACTGAGTTGAAATCACAACACTTGGCACATCAGTGACACCAATCCCACCGATTTGAATGTGGCTGGGATTGCCCAGCATTTTGACCAGGCTAATCCCTAATCCCTGCACTATCTATCTGAAGACAACTGGGAAACTGAGGAGGAAAGGAAGAGCACTGGCTCAAGACAAGCAGAGGCCTGTCCTCCACTCCACTTGTTGCTATGCTATCACCATTACGGCGTGGGGCTCATGAGGTCCAAACCAGGGTGCTCCTCACCGCAGCACCACGGAGCCTGCAGCCAAGGCACTGGACCTGCTGCAAGCACACACTAAGTGGAAAAAGGAAGGAGCCAAGTGAAGGCAATGGGCTTCACCATTTCTTGAAGGAGCAGCTGAAGTGATAGGCTGTACCACTGATAGCTTCAGCACAGTTTCAAAACAAGCTATATTTTCCCCAGTGAGAATCCAAATAAAATCTTCTAAAGACAAAGAAATATCACAAAATTATTATCTGCTGCTAGAATATGTACATCCTACACTCCTGTTCCTTTCTCATTACTCTGTTTCCCTTGAGTCACCAAGAAGGGGGCTTTCACCAGTGAGCATCAGAAAACCACCCAGGGTTTCTGTACAAGTTGTTGGCTTTTTCAAATTCAATTTTCCCAGCCTCAGTGTCCAAAGCTCTGCTCTCCACTTCAAAGACCAGCCCTATTGACATGCTGTGACCCTCATCTCCCTTCAGCTTCATTACCTGTATCAGGTAGCCTTGGATAGATACGCTTGCATTAAATAACACTGAACTGCCTCATTTATTCAGGCTGAGATGAGCCCTACAGAGAATGTGTTTAGCTCAGGGTTTCGAACAGCACGCCCTGCTGCCCTCCCTGCAGCCAGCCCTCCTTATCTTTCACCACCACTTTCCATCTCCAGTTCTCTCTCCCCTGCTCCACAAAGAACATATCCAGCCTCTGGAGCCTTCAACCTCAGCTCTGCCCTCTCGCAGCTTCACCAACCACAAATGCTTTTTACAGCTGCCAGGAAGGACAACATTTTGGAAAAGAAGAGTATTTTCTGGAAGTGGAGTGGGTATTACTATCTCTTCCCAAACATACTTCACAGTCACTCTTTATTCCTCTTCAGACATTGCATACAAGCTGTTTGCTAAGATGCCTAAGAAGCATTCCTGGGATGGGAAGAAGGGTGCCTATCAGCCAACCAGGGGCTGCAGTGCTGACAGCCAGAAATGATCAAGACTTGTAATTGATTAGGCCACATGACCTTCTTTGCTACATATTCAGTGGCCTTATGACACATGTCCTCACTTCCTTAACAACTGATCTGCACCTCTTCCCTTCTACATCTCCTCCTCACATCCCTTGGTACAGGTCAATGTTGCATACAGGAGAGGAGCAAGGAGGTATTCATCCACAGGCCATCGGGTTTGCCCTATCACATACATGTGAACAGGCAGTATTTCTTCTGGAAGGACAGGTAAGATAAAAAGATTCTGCCTTTTACTCTGAGAATGCTGTGAGGTCTGGACCGCATCAGGAGTTAATCACAGAAAGCTCTTCATCGACCTCAGATTAAAAACAGGGAAGTGTACAGAAAACAATCTAGGTCACATTACTAAAGATGAGTATAAGACAGAGGATAGCAGGAGTGCCTAGGGACAAAATCAGGAATGGGAAGATAAAGTGAGATGTTAACTAGAAAGGGACATTAACACAAATTCTTCAGCAACTGGAAGAACAGGAAATCCAGAATAGGAATTCGGAAAAGAAAAATATCCCAAAATGGCACAAGTCCAAGACAATTTTTAACCCAAAAGCCCCAATAAGAAGAACAGGTTGTGATAACTTGGCCATCTTTTGCATATTTGTTCATATAATGTTCTTTGTTCTAGAATAATTAAAAAAAAAACAACCAATCAACCAACAACAACCAGAGGAATTAATCCCAGAAGTGTTGATGGCCATCCTGGAGAACTCACAGACAGTTTCTGGCAGACAGAAAATCCACTGCACCTCTAACAAGTGGAGGAAAAAGAGGAGTTGGAAATTTAAAACCTGCTATGTTGAATTACCAGAATATTTACTAGAATCAAGCACACCATCTGCAAACCCACCAAAGGTACTAAAGCAGATGAATGCTAGGGAATGAATCACACCAAGCCAATCTGGTTTCCTTTCACAACAGAGCAACAGGCCTGTGGACAGGGAAGAAGCAATCAATGCCAAAACTCAATTTCAGTAAAGGCCTTTGATGTCACCTAACATGACAATTTTGTAAGCAAGGTGCAGAAACAAAAATTAGATCAAACCACCATAGGATGGCTGCAAAAGTCATCAGACACTGTTCCTAAGGGGTAATTATCCACAGCTCCCTGTCAAAAAGGAAAGATGCATTGAACTGGATAACTGCACCATTTCCAGCTACATTTAGTGTTTTCACTCAGAATTTGGACAATGGAATAAACCTTATTAAATCTGCACATGAGAAAATAGGGAGAACTGCAAGTATACTGGACGGCAAACAGAATTCAAAATAAAACTGGAGAAGCACTTGGGAAAAGGAGACAAATGGAGCAGGAGCTTACATCAAGCATTACATTTTCATAGCAACATCCAACAGAATGACTTTGGGACATTGTGAGGTAACAGCCCTAAGAGGATGGGAAAGCAATAGATATCAAGTGGAAGGCAAGTCAATATAACTCCACTGTGAACAGGCAAACATCAGACAGGGATGTATGAACAGGATTATTTCATGTGTCTTTCAGAATTTTTCCATTTTAGTTGGCACTGATAAAGCCTCAGATGAGATAACATCCAGTTTCAGAAAAGATTTGAGGCACCTTAGCTTATGGGAGATAGTTAATTCCCTGCCTCATCCCTCCAGCCTTGAAATATCTAAAAGCCTGCTGCAAAGAGAAAAGGAACAATCAGTCACCTTTGCACACAGTGGACAGGACAGGTAGCAACAGGCTTAGATGGGAGCAGAACTGTGGTTAGAAATGAGGAAAATCTTCATAATTGGAAGGGTAACAGCCCCACCCCACAAACAGATTGCCTAGTTTGTTCCTTTATTTGTACAAGCATATGATGCATGCAAAAAGCATCTTGAAAAGACATGTAAGGACAAGAACAACCAGATCTCTTGGCTCCCAAAACTGGAGATGACCCACTGATCACAAAGACTGCCTTCTTTTCAAGGCCAGGCACTGCTTTTTGCTGTGCTAGCAGTTCCCAAAATGAATCTGTAATTCAAACAGAGCTTTGCAAAAGCACAGAGCTGGGAACAGCTGGGGAATCAGCCACTTCCAGACAGATGGATGACATTTAATTTTCACTAGTGCAAACTCCCTCCTCACTAACAGCACTCTCAGCAAAGGGTGATTCTTGGGGGATGGTTGTTGCTTGATGGCTTTGCAGGAAGGTTGATTTGACTACAAACCTTAAACTTACAGCTTGTTTAAAAGCATAGCAGTTGTTTGATGTTTGTAATCCACTTGACATTCTGGCTTGTTATACCAGTACATCAAGCTGGTATGACAAACAGGCTAATTAAATGGAGAGCAGGGACTATTTTCACAAGCTTCACCCATACCATAGAGATAAGCTCTAATTCCTTGCGTGCTGTCACTCAAAACAAGTCACTGTGTTTCGAGTTATTGCCAGGGGGGTTGCAGGGATCAGGTAGTTACCCTGATACATCAGTTGCCAGTGGGAAATCTGTCTCATTCCCAGAGTGAAATAATCGGTCTTTCAGTTGTAAAGCAAAGTTGGAAGCATTTGGGGCCAAACACATACAGTGGATCAAGGGATACCTAGCCTGGACATGTTCTAATAAGGATGTAACAGTCTTCCTGATGCTCTCCTAAATTCATTTGGATGTGAAAGCAAGGACTGGAAGCCAGGTTCCCCCAGGTGTGTCACCATACTACTGCATTTTAGCTACCTAAGTAAAGTTGGTGTTAACCTCAGCTACCAAGGGTACCCATATCCTGTACCAGTTAAGACAGACATACTGACAAGAGAAATTAAGATCCTCATTTTGTCAGTATCTCAGAGCCCTTATAGTCCAAAGAAGCTAAAAATTACTTTAGACAAGAGCAAAAGCTCCTCCCCACCCTTTCCAACTACTGCAAAAGGACACCAAATAAAGGTCTAGTCTCTGACTGAAGGCACATAAGTGGCACTTTTTTAGGGTTCTGACACCTACAAAGAAAAAAGTTCTTTACAAAGTGGGGGGTTTTCTTGAGGAAGATCCAGGACTGGAAGACAACAAAGCATTCCTTTTTAACAGTTCTTAACCACACATTGTTTGGGAATTCACAAAACAACATCAACAGCAATTCTGTAATAACCAAAAGGAAGGAAAACAAATTACTCCACAAAAACTAACTGCAAAACCAGGCTTGTTTTCCCTGGTTTACAGCTTCAGGCTTTTCATAAGAGCAACCAGCTCCCATAAATACGCTATCTTCAAGTTTACAGGGAACAGCCTCAAACTAAATTAGTGGGAATTAGATTCTTCTCTTTGCTCTCTTCCAAAAACAATACTTTACTGAAAATGGAGATGAGACTTCTGGATTTCTTAACAGCAGCCATTCATGACTATGACATGCTAAGTTTCAAGTATAAGTCTCCAGCTGTGGATATGGACAAATCAATGTTTAAGCCCAGAAGAGAACTTGGAACATGCACTGGGGGGGGGGGGGGGGGGCAGGGGGCAGTTAGTACACTTTAACAATGTACTAACAACAAGGCATGGGGCAAGTCCATGAGACACCTATTCTGAAAATACAGCTCATCAGAAGGTACATAATTCTGCTCAGTTCATAAGCTGTTCAGTTTCACAGGAAACAGATTTCAAAACATTGCAGCACATGCTCCTCCTGATCCTTTCTCTCATTTCAAGCTCAGAAAATAGCACTCTGTGCTCTTTAGTTTTTTCAGTCTCATTAACTATAACTTTCTTATTGGCTAATAGTAGAACTGAGGGAAATACAATCTGGCTGACCTTGCTATAAAGGTCATCTTGGGACCATGTCACCATCATCATCTCACACATTCCCTGTACTTCATCATCCTGAGAGATCCTAATACTTCAAGTTCTGTATAATTCTCCTAATGCCTACTGCTTCAGTTGTCATTATAGAATCATAGAATCATAGAATCGTTAGGGTTGGAAAGGACCTTAAGATCATCTAGTTCCAACCCCCTGCCATGGGCAGGGACACCTCACGCTGAATCTTATCACCCAAGGCCTCGTCCAACCTGGTCTTGAACACCACCAGGGATGGAGCATTCACAACCTCCCTGGGCAACCTATTCCAGTGCCTCACCACCCTCACAGGAAAGAATTTCCTTCTTATATCCAACCTGAACTTCCCCTGTTTAAGTTTGAACCCGTTACCCCTTGTCCTGTCACTACAGTCTCTAATGAAGAGTCCCTCTCCAGCATCCCTATAGGCCCCCTTCAGATACTGGAAGGCTGCTATGAGGTCTCCACGCAGCCTTCTCTTCTCCAGGCTGAACAGCCCCAACTTTCTCAGCCTGTCTTCATACAGGAGGTGCTCCAGTCCCCTGATCATCCTCATGGCCCTTCTCTGGACTTGTTCCAACAGTTCCATGTCCTTTTTATGTTGAGGACACCAGAACTGCACACAATACTCTAAGTGAGGTCCCACAAGAGCAGAGTAGAGGGGCAGGATCACCTCCTTCGACCTGCTGGTCACGCTCCTTTTGATGCAGCCCAGGATACAGTTGGCTTTCTGGGCTGCAAGCGCACACTGAAGCCAGCTCATGTTCATTTTGTCATCGACCAACACCCCCAAGTTCTTCTCTGCAGGGCTGCTCTGAATCTCTTCTCTGCCCAACCTGTAGCTGTGCCTGGGATTGCTCTGACCCAGGTGTAGGACCTTGCACTTGGCATGGTTAAACTTCATGAGGTTGGCATCAGTCCACCTCACAAGCATGTCAAGGTCCCTCTGGATGGCATTCCTTCCCTCCAGCGTATCAACCAAACCACACAGCTTGGTGTCATTGGCAAACTTGCGGAGGGCGCACTCAATCCCACTGTCCATGTCAGCAACAAAGATGTTGAACAAGACCGGTCCCAACACTGATCCCTGAGGGACACCACTCGTTACTGGTCTCCAGATGGACACTGAGTCATTGACCACAGCTGTTTGCGTGCAGCCATCCAGCCAGGTCTTTATCCACCAAGTGGTCCATCCATCAAATTGATGTCTCTCCAATTTAGAGACAAGGATGTTGTGTGGGACAGTTCTGACTGTTTTGCACAAGTCCAGGTAGATGACATCAACTGCTCTACCCCTGTCCATCAGTTCTGTAGCCCCATCATAGAAGGCCACCAAATTGGTCAGGCAGGATTTCCCCTTAGCGAAGCCATGCTGGCTGTCACCAAGCACCTTGTTGATTTTCATGTGCCTTAGCATGCCTTCCAGGAGAATCTGCTCCAAGATTTTGCCAGGCACAGAGGTGAGACTGACTGGTCTGTAATTATGATCCACGTAAATGTTTTGGTATCACTCCTTCACCTGACTTCTTCATTAGTCCTTAAGGAACAATAGAAAAGCTGGTTCAAACTGATTTCTAGAGATCACCTAGTCCAACCTCCCACTGAAAGCAGGACTGCTGCCAGCAGTAGTTCCAATCAGGTTAGTCATGGCTTTATCCAGCCAAGTCTTGAAAACCTTCAAGGACAGAGGTTTCACAACTGCTCTAAGAAACTTGCTCCTGACTCCTAACCATCTTTGTAGCCTCTTCTGGATAGTTTCTCACCATGCTTCTGGAACAAAAGAGCCCCAAACCAGACAGAGTACTGCAGCTACAGCCTCAAAAGCACAAAGAGGATAATAATCTCCCTCGATCTGGTGGCCATGTTTTCCTACACAAACAGACTGATGTATTTGTGTTGTAAACTCACTGTTGACTCACATTCAGCACATGCCACTGTAACTCCCAGCATCTCTCTCAACAAAGTGGAGAGTTCCGCCCTTCTCTTCATCAAACTGCATGAGGTTTCTATCAGCTGAATCTTGAACCCCAGCTCTATCTTTCAGCATATTAATTCTCTTCCTCACAGAGGAATGCTGTAATAATCAGGGTCATGATACTAGTAGAGATGATGTTTAGTAAAGATACTAAACCTCAAACCCAGTATCACCTTACAGAGTATTCCACTTTTAGCTACCTTACAAATGAACAATGAGCAACTGATTTGAGCCCAGTGGTCCAGCCAGTTCAAGCCACCAAACAGTCCATTCACTTTACTCATACCTCCTCTGGTCCAAATGAAAACACTCTGGGAGACTGTGTCAAAAGCCATTCTAAAGTCAAGGTACATGAACATCCAACACTGCCCTCATCCACATAAATTGTCATTTAATCATATAAGGCCACCTGGTTGTCTAAGCAATCCTTTTACACATCTCCTCTACAGCCCATCCTTAGTTCTTCATGCTTCTTGTGTGCTCTTCTTCAGCCTTCTAGTTCACTAACAAGCACCTTGTTTACATAAGTAAGCCTTTTGCTTATACTCGGGGCTTTCTCTCCAAATGTTAGTTTTGAGCCAGTAACATAAGCAAAAGAATAAGCTGATGCGAGTCTGACACCTGTAAGCTTAGCCAGTAACTCAGAACCATGCAGCCGCTCGCCCACTTCCCTCCCTTCTTCCTCCCCATCTCTTGAGGAGCTGAACCCTGGGCAGTACTCAAAATCAGACCTAGCGTGCCTTTGGTAACTCCGCAGATGATCTGATAGCACAATCCTGTTATGCCAGCAAGAATATTATGCAAAGACATCTTCCAGCATTTCGTAACCTTACCAGTATGTATTAAATAGCAACACTGTAAAATGTATTCTGAGGCATCAATTTCCTGCTATTTGAAATACACAAAGCAAGAACAGCTTGAAGGAAAAACAAAGAGCAGACAACAGCTAAGCAGGAGAGGAACACAAACTTAGACCAGAGGATTTTTGCTTTAAATTCTTATCTGGTCATACTTACTTTGTCTCCCAAGGTAGCAAGCAAACAAACTTCATAGAAAAGGCAAATACAGATCAATCATTGCTAAGATGATTTTTTCCCCAAAGAATTCTTTTGGGATAGTACATCTTGTCATTGTGAAATATGGGCCTGAGATACACTGTCCATCTCAGATTACAGGAAGCATAAAATGCAAGCTATGACAAGACAATTCCACCTGCAGATGTGCGCATGAATAAAAAACAATTGTATGAACATTAGTGAAATCTGATCATCTATTAGTTCCAACCATGAGATTTCTTAGAGCAAGCAGCTCATACAGGAACATGCAGGCTTATGAAGATTTACATCCATGTACTGTCAGTTTTAATGAAAAAGCAACCAGCTACAACTATAAAGTGAATCTTGTGCTTCTTTATTAAAGAGGTTATCCAGATAATGTTTAGCAGGATTAAATAAAATACTATGGTTTTTGGTTGTTTTCTTTTTTGTGGGAAGATAGTAGTAAGCCGTTTATTAATCATATGCTTCATTTCTAAGCATTAAAGACTAGAAGTCTTTATTGCTATTTATTTCAAGCAATAAAGACTAGAGGAGCCATCTATGAAATCAGTCACCTTTTTACTGTTAAAACACCCTCAACATAATACAGCCTACTGAAACTGCTGTGACAAGATTGATACTGTCCACAGCACACACCCTTAAAGAAAGAGGAACAAAAAAACAAAGAGAGAGTCTTCCTTTAACCTATAAAAGTACGTTTCAGCCAGTAATAGGCTGCTACAGAAAATCACCAACACGAAGGATGGCTGTTCCCTGCACAGACACACAGCCTTTTCTAAGATTCTTACATTTAGTGTGTAGCTGCAACTGGCAAATCCTATATCCAATTTAGTGATTACTGCTCCATGATTATCTGTCTAGCTTAAGACAGGTGTCAAGGCTGCAGGGTTTTCCATCAGTTTATTTCATCAAAACATCCATTTACGCAATACAAGATATAACAGTAAAGCCTTTAGGATGATTACTTAGTCCCTAATCCCAAACACCATCACTCCAAATCTCTAAATAAATATATAAATCACTGTCACATCCTACCAGAGCTAGCAGGTGCCTTTTTGGCATAAAGGTTCTCCAACCTAGATAAAAACCCATGGGTACACACATTCCAACCACACAGCCTAAACATGCAGCTGTATTACCAGGGTAGTATTATCCACTCTTAAACCAACTCTTTTAGCTTGGCAGCCATTATGTTTATATGATATACTTTCTTTTGTCTAGTAAGTTTTGGGGCTTAGCACAGGGATCAGCTTCAGATTTGAAAACAAAGCTACACTTTCTGTTTAAAGAAATAACTCCTACGTTATTCAAAACATTAGAAAAACCAATTTTCTAAAGATTTAAGTTTCACAGAAACCAGAGGCTTTGTAAAAGAGTTTTCATCCCTCAGCTCACCCTGTCACTTGCTCAAAGATAAACAAAATTTTCATTTCCAGTCTGTCTTTGGTATCAATTGCACTTGTATGCACCTTCCCTTCGATTTTACATAATGACCCAATTTTATATAGCTGAAACTCATTTAAAAACTCCTGCAGAATGAAGAATGCCATTAAGAGAGGGTCTTCTCCACACAAGAGAGTATAATCTGTAACAGACGTCAAAATGTCAAGCAGTTACATACTTGTGGGATTACAAATTTTAACAACAGCAAAACAAAGGGAACAGTTGTAAGTATAAAACAGGAGTCTGATACTTGACAAGTCTCCCTCCAAAATAAAGCATGTCTCTGTACATTCATATTATAAAGTCTAAACACCTGATTCATAAACAGATGCAGCTTATAAATTGTACATATATATCATCAACTTATTCATTATTAAAATAAGCAGTACCATCTACAAAATAAAGTGCTAGCCAGTGCCTTAGTTTGGTTTTGGGGGTGTTGGTTATTTTTTTTCTTTTAATACGACAAGAAGTCCACCAACAAAAAGATAAATTTTGTTACGTGTACGTGCTGGATGGCTCATAGAATCCATGAGAGCACTGCAAAGAGGCAGAGCAGCAACACAACCTCGGCATAGTCTGACTTTCAGCCAAGGCCGCCTACCAGCTTTTGTATATTGTGTTAAACATTTAGTGATAAGGTATTGCATAACATAATTCCCTGTTTTACTTAACTGTAAGTACTTGCAACATTTGAGAGAGACACCTGCTGCCATTGCAAAACTGTTGTGAAGAAAAAGCTCAACCTTAGTGATGCTTTAGAAATCAGATCAGCATTTGAATCAGGTTTACATCAAGGCCTGTTCAACTCTTATACAGGTAAACTCTCAAGGAGAGTGGATATTAGTAATTTCTCAGTCTTCAACCATGCAAAGACTGTTTCGATGGGTTAAGGATCTTGTCACGACAGGTTACAAAAAGCAGATGGGTTTCTGCTGAAATTCCACACTGCGATCAAGATCAGGTCTAGTATTTAATCTCTCCCTTTTACACAGAGAGGAAGTTGGATCCAGCTCTGGATTACGATGCCAGATTTTCTCCTTAAACCACCATTACACAGACACAAGGCAGAGAAGACAGCAGCTCTTGTGCTCAATGATGACTGCTGTCTAAGGCTGATCTAGCAGACCAAATGGAGAAAACGCCGCCAGCCACTCAGAAAGCTTCATGATTTTGTCTTAAAAAAAACAAAACAAAACAAACAAAAAACCAAACACTGGTGTCAGGATAACAGGTCAGCAAGAGGGGAAGAAACTTTTCCTACAATAGCAGTCGCAGAAACCATGAGCAAATTAGCAGATGAAAGGAACTCTTGGCACCGAAAACATTTACTGGGGTCCCAAGTCCAGAGTATGCTGCTCTGGCATTTCAGAGGATAGCTGCTGCCTCCACAGCTTTATGCACAGCCCACTAACCCCATGGTATCAGATCTCTTCCAAGTTTTGTCTCTTCACCTCAGTAAAAACTCTATTTGTCATTAGCCAACAGCAGATACCACTTCTTCAGTATTTATAATGCACACTTCATTACTGCATCTGAATGAAACAGGGCAACACTTCACACCATACCAGTTACACCAATTTGCACTACTACAGTGCACATCTGTAATGTAAGACACATCTTTACAACGTCATGCACTTCTCACACCTATTTCTTTTTAATATTGAGTATTAACACAAAAGCACAAATAGCTTTCTTGCTAAATTTTGACATCTCACTTCAGGATTCTCTGGTGAATTCCTTCACAGGGTAGTTAAGAAACCAGAAAACAAAACAAAACAGTAACACAGCCTATCTCTAAACTAATTACGACATAATAATTTCTGACAAGAAATAAACTGGTTTTATGTATCTGTGTGTATATACATATATTTTGTGTATGTGTCTATATATATATACAAAAAATAACTGACCCAGGACACACATACATACACAGATCCTGGATCTGTTTCCATCTCCAGACTGACTTTCTGCAATACTATGCCTCAGTTTCCTCTTTTGGTTAAGGTAGCCCCTACTGCAAAGGTTTTTAATGATTACTTCTCCAGCACCCAGCCCTGATGCCAGCCAAGGTGCCCCTGCAGAGCTGGCTCTGGAAGCCACCAGGGTGAGAGCCTATGCAAGGGTCCCTGCCAGGGCAAGCAGCACAGCAAGTCATCCCACTGAGCAGGTGTCCCAGCCACACCTTCTGCCAGCCCCAGGCAGGGGCCTACTGATGGAGCTGGTATGCTCAGTCATGCTGTTAACACAGTTAATGTATTTCTGATGACTCAATCTAAACTCTAAGAGCTATTGCTATCAAAAGACTAGTATAAAGCCACTTACAGAGGGCTCAATATTTTTCCCTCATTTCTCACAATTATTTTTTCCTACTTTATCTAAACTACTGATGGCTCAATTATTATCACCCTCTTTAAGCAGAAGCATAATTGACCAGCTACCTCCACCAAATGGTATTTAAGCTACCTTCCAACTCCAGTTTGCACACAAAAAGCTCACATTTCTATCATATGGTAGATATGATCCCCCAACTAACATGACAATAAAGCAGACCGCAGTGGGAAAACAATTTGGCAGCCTTGACTCATCTATTATTCAAATTTAATGATTAATTAAATCCCTATCAACACTCTTACCTGAAAAAAGAAAACTTACTCTGCTTCATAATTATTATTCCTTGAACCATCACTTCACTAGGTCAACTTTAGGAAAAGGACACACTGCAGAAACTTTCTTCTAGAAATTCAAACTCCAGTAACATACAGTATTTTATTAATGAAAATATTCCATCTTTAACAAAGTATCCAGAATCTAAAATAACAGCCCAAGACTATGAGATTCTTGGTTTATAATTAAAAACAGAAATGCTGAAAAATACTGCACTGAAATTAACAAATTGAATCCAAGTATATCGATCAAGCCCACTCCAACGTAACACAATTGGAGGTTACAGTTTCTCTTTTTTCCCCTCTCAACAAGAAGCAGATGGCTGATAAGTCAGTATATCAAAGCCCTTCTATAAAACCTTTCACAATTAAAAGTTATGTTTACTGTTCCTAAAGCCACCACACAGAAGGGCTTCCCCGCATACAACTAAAACCCTTTCTCAGCAGTAGATGTGTATCAATCACAGAAGTAGTTCAAAAGAAATAAACATCACAGTACCAGTTTGATCCATGGACAGCAGGAATTTATGCTACATTACTTCAGAAAGAGTATGTTAACCTATCTTTATCTCCATATATACTTAAAATACTCATATAAAAAACCAAACACAAACATACACACAAAAGCCACCACCCCAAAAACCTACTATGTTTAGATATCCAACTATTTAATAAGCAAAGGCACTTGCTGAGAATTGGGAGACTCCTACTAACTTTGGTAAAGCTAGGGTTCACCTAAGAAGCTTACAGCTCCCAAGATGATAATGGAGTTTTTAATCAAATACATATGAAGTTCTTAAATACAGGGGGGAAACCCACTCTTTTAAGTATGGACTTGAGAAAATTAAATACACCTAAAAGACCTTTGTCAAGCATCTTTTACCCCTTCTTGGAAAGTTCTGAAAAAAGCAAGCAGTATTCAGAAACACATTAACTTCTCCAAGAAAGCTCTGCATCAAAGCTCTGCTTTTAAACTTTTATTTTTTTAAACAACAACAAAAAAAAAACCCGCACTTAGGAAAGTTGCCATCATCTTACATTTCAGGATACAAAACTGAAAAAAATCCCTATTAAAAAAAAGACAGGACTTCATCCAAGTATTCAGCTACTTATTGCTGTAGTTGTAACTCAAGTCCATTTAAGCCCCTATGTTTTGGTCATTTGTAGTGAGAACACGTTTGGAACACTAGCAGCAATAGAAAACCCCTTTCAAACCCAGACATAGCTACACTGTTGAGTGAACATTAGCAGAAACCACAACCACTGGGACATAATAAAGCATCCTGTAAAAGTACAATTGAATTGATAGCTAGAAAAACAGGGATGATTTAAAGTGCTATCCCAAAGCCATATGTGGGCCTATGCCAGTAAAGAAAAGTACTTTCCCCACCACTAGATAAAGCCCCAGACCACAGTAGTACTCCAAACATAACGAATACGGTCTTCATCCTTCCTCAATGCCTCATCTTCCCTCCCTCCTCCAACAGGTAGCATACAGAAACTTGAAGGAATTGCTAATTCCAAATGTAGGTGATACTCACAAATATACTGTTGAACAAAGTCTGAACAGCAAAGAGTACACCTGAGTTCAGTCGTACAAACTAACTTCTGTAAATAGCGTTAGACGAATATATTCATGTCTCTAATATGAATCTAAATGTATTTTCTTACAAAACGCATTAATAGAAATATCCAGGCAAATACATACCATACAATAGCAAAAGCTTTAAGCCCCATTTAATAAGATGACTTTTCAATTAAAAATAGAAGGCAATTAAGATTTACTCAAAATTACAATTAAGAAAAGCTTTCACAGTGCAATATTGAAACTGTCACAAAGTTAAGAAAATACTGATATCAAAGTACAATCACAATGTTAAAGTAGACAAAACTACTATACAAGGGCTTATCCTGTAAAACTAAAAGGAATGAACACAACATAGGGGACATCTCACGTCCCTGCTCTACGTATCTTGTTTGCTAGTCTTCAGAGTCATAACTGTGTCTTTCTGACATCAGCAGAAGTCTTGTTAGAAGTAAGATGTTCATTCTTCTTGTTCGCAGACCAGATTTCAAAGCCCAATTACTTCTTGAAAATATGGTCTTCATCACTGCACAATTTCAAAGTAGTGCAATATTGCCATGATGTGCTGAGGCATGAACACGTAGCCCGTGTACAGTGCCATTCCAACAATGGAAACGAGCATGGAATCTGAATTACAGTTGAGGAAAAGAGCATTTGAAATAGAAAGTGCATCAGACATCACACAGCATTAAAACTTTCCTGGTAACTATCTTACAAGACTGCATGTTTAAATCAGACGGGGTCAACTGTATTTAGCAATTAAAGACTGGAAGAACCACCTGAACATCAAAAAAACAGAACACCAGTTTCAGCAATGAGCTGAATTACAGAATGATGCCTTGCAAGTTATCCACTGCCTCGTCAGGGACTCAAGAGGACAGGCTAAAGTATGGGAAGCGTGATGGAAGAACAGAAAATGGGCACTGAGAATACACAACTTCTTAACATGCATCTTCCCAGGTGCTAAGCAAGTCTTCCAAAAGCCAGTGCCATGCAGCCAAGCAGAAAAAAAGTCAACCATTGCAAAAAATAGCCCAACAAACCAAACAAAAAACACAATAATAGGAATAGCTGTACTGAGTAAGAGGTTTTATTTGTGCATGTCCTACTCATTTTTAAGCACACAGCATTAGAGATTGACCTCAGCTTCCTGGAACAGAATGACCTAATAAATTTAATTCATGATGCACAGAGCACATCTGCTGTGAAAGTTGTACTGTTAGCACAATAAAGTCAGGAAACCTCACATCCACTCCTAGCTGCCAGTGTCCTCTAGGCTCTAAGTCACTGCATTATTTGGTTCATTTCTCCACCCACATGTACTCAGACCCTTTCTCATGGGCAAGCACCTCAATTTATGTGCTGTTTGGAGGCATTTAGGAAAAAGAAACCGCAGGAGAAGTGAAAAGTATGAGTAACATTGTGACATGCACCTATTTCACTCACAAAGCCTCAGCATCAGCATGGCTTCAAGTCAGGTGCTTAAGTAAACAGACACTCATTAGAAGATCACACTGCAAAACAAGCTTCACATGAAGCTAAACAATTTTAAGATGACTACTTGATCAGTTGAACTCCTAACAGGGACCTCCTGTAAAACACACATAGAGAAGTCAGACAACAGCTTATGATGTGTACATACAACTGGACCTTTGTTCAGCTTTAGGGTTCCTGCAGCTTTATCTACAGAAATTATGGCATCAGATTACTGAAAGATTATGCCATTCAAAGTTTAAGGTTACATAAATTCAGAAGTACTTGAAATTAACAATAAGCTGCTGATTTCATCCAACTACCTGCATTCAGTAAACTTAAGACAGGAACACTATAAAAAGCACTGCAGATTAACAAGCATGATAACAGTGGACAGCAGTACTCGGTTTCCACAGGTGAAACCAGAGGAGCTCCACATCTTTGAGAAATCAAGTCACCACAGCACACATGTAACATGCTCTGTGACCAACTTCCCTGTGGCAGAGCAGAGGTGTTAGTTGTGCTTATTAGAGCATACTAACTGCTTGGTGTGTTTTTAGTCCCAGAAGATTACACAATATGAGATGCTAAAATGAAGGTCAACTCATAAATCCCTGTTTCCGTATCAGCACTCACTCCTGATTCTGGAGCATGAGCAGCAATGAGGCACACAGCAACAGAGCCACACACCATTAGTTCCCAAGGCCGCTGTGTCCACGCTGCACTCATACAGACCTGGCCCTCCAACAGCGAAAGCATCCCGTGTGAGGATGCAAAACTGCTTTGCTGACCCGGGATGGCAAGTGATACTTGTGCCACTCACATTTGTAAACTAAGTGGCAATTACTTCACTGCATTTTATAACAGTAAACATGCACACACACCTTAATTTACCTAAATACCTTGCACAAGTTAAAATGCTCCATGGCTAACACAAAGGAAAAACAACAAAAAAAACCAAACTCATTACTAATATAATTGAAGAGAAAGCAAACATGAAGCTTCCTTCGTGACAAAGACACAGCATAAAGAGAGGAAGATACGGTAGCAAGGAACACTTGCTTGAAGGTAAGATCCCCCACCCAAACAAAAAAAGAGAGGATGTTATCTCCACTTCTACTGACTTTACACAGTAAAAAAAAACTAAATCACACAGCTGTAACTTGAGCAACCACTTCTATATAATAAATGCAAGTTCCTTTACAAAATTGTCCAGTATCTCAGTAAAAACAGCTTCTCACTACTACTTATACCCCTATCTTTGTTGATGTTTTGGTTAATTACTCTTTGCCTTTCAACATTAACTGGAGATGGCTCGGGGTCATCCCTGTCAGACATCATTTTAAGTCAAGATCAAAACAACCACATTTAAGACAAAAATACTTGTGATGCCTTAACAACAGCCGGGAGAGTATACTGCCTGTCTGAAAGGGGCGGGTAAAGAAGCCGACCTGTAAGCAGTCTTTAAACACATGCCTTCATGTAAGCATCTATCAAGTTCTTCCACTCCAAAAGAGCCAAGCAAACTTACCAGTTGGAGGATTAAATACTCATCTAACACAAGCCATATGACAAAACGCCATAAGCTTAAACATAAGCTTCCAAGGTTTTGCAGCGCGCATGTTTACTTTCCAGTAAGCAAAAATACAAAAGAATTAATAAAAGACACCAGTGCTTAAGGGAAAGCTTGAGATTTCAGTGCAAAAGACGCGAGAAAGTGCTACCATAACCCTAGAGAAGGAAAATTAAAGAAGTAACTTCGAGATATAAACCTATGCTCGGCGACAGGCTGAGGAACACCAGCATGATGATTACTCCCCAGCGTTAGCTTGTGACCGTGAGGAGCCGTGCCTGCCAGGAGGGGACAAGCGCCGGTGCCGGGCGGAGGCTGCCGCTCCTCCGCTGGCGCCTCAGGCCAGCTGCCCCAAGCACGGCGCGGCACGGCCCCGCTCCCCGGCACGGCCTCGCTCCCCTCCCGCCGAGCCGCGGGCCCCAGCCTCGGAGAGCCCCGCCACCGGCCAGCCGCCCTCAGCAGGGCCACGGCCCTGCCGCTTCCCCGGCACCGCACCCGTCGGGGCCGCCACACCAGCCGGTGGCCTCAAGGGAAGGGGACGGGAAGAAAGGAGAAAGCAGCCCCCGGCGTGCCGGCGAAAGGATACTGAAGACGGTGCGCTCCCAAGGCTCCAGCATGTACAGCGCGGTGATCAGCAGGTACTGGTAGTACAGCCACGACATCTGCTTCCACGCCGAACCCAGCGCCATGGCGCGCCTCGCCCTCTGCCCCTCCGCCAGCGGCCGCGCGCCGGGCCCAGGCCGCGCGGAGACGGGGCGGTGGCAGCCCGAGACCCGCCCTCCCTCCCGCCGCCACGCCCCGCCCCGCGCCCGGGCAGCCCCCTGAAATGGAGGCGCGGATGGGGGTGTCAGCGGACTCGCTCGCCCTGGGGTGGGCCGCGGCGCTGCAGGGAGCCGTGAGACCCGGCCTCCTTAAATCGCATGGCTGCCGTGAAGCCCGAGCGGTCTGCCTTTCTGAGTCAGGCCCAGGAGACGGTGCTGCAGCCGGTTGTCCTCATCCTCTGTAATCTAAACCGATGTTCTGGGAAGTACCGAAAGCCCGGACACTGTGCTCCGTGGGGCACAAGGAAAGCATGTTGAAAATGCTCAGCGGCTGTCTTCACTGGGCAAAACCCACCCAAAAACATGGCTGAGATAAATGAGACCTTAACATCAGCCGACTCTGACCAGGTTAATCCCTTATGAGCAGGAAGAATAAGGATGCCATAGATCAACTGTTAGCTGTAACTGTTGCTAACTTGGTGCTTCCCTAGGGCACCTGGGCCAGAAAGCAGAGGGTGTGGGATGCCCTGCCCTGGCTGCTGATCAGCTTGATACGGAGAAATTCCCAGAGCCTGGCCTGGGACCGCATGATTAGAAAGCCTGTTGGCAGCCTATGGTCGCACTCTAGTTTGGAAGACAGAAGATGGAAGCCCACTGGAAAGCAGTATACACAACCTTCAGGCTCCATGACTAAGCACAGCAGGAGGCAGCAGGGCCGGCCCCCGTGCGCCAGACATGCACACCGCAGATTAGAAACTGGTATCGATACTCGTCCCGCATAGTAAATCTGTTTGTGATTATGTCACTGTGTTGTGTGATTATGTCACTGTATTGTGTGATTCTGTTCTTGCAGCAACCCCCCCCACACACCTTCAGCTGCACCATTAGCACAATGAGTAACGAGGAAACAAGAGTCACAGGAGGATGCACACAGGCATTACTTACACAGCTGCAAAATACAACCATGGTACTAGCAGATAACTGAAAAAGTATTTTGTGTGGCAGAATCCGAAAAGACATTTAATTCAACCAGAAGACATTTAGACACGCTTTACCTATTCAGACTTACTTCAGCACAAGAAGAAAGGAGAGCATTCACACAATTAATACCCTGCAGCAACTGGCTACAGGAGCCACAGTCCCTATCCAAGACTGCTGCTGCTTGTTGCAAGTGCTGCTGGAGAAGTCTTGTGTTAGTGTTGCTGCTTGAAAACACAGTAATCATGAAAGCCTCCTTTCTATATAAACAAGTACAAAGTTCAAGGACAGGTGGGGTGTTCAGCACAACTAAAGCATTACTCCCATTCAAAGGTGCAAGAACATTATCCATATGGGTGGGGCAAACGGGTCCCAGTCCTGCCTGCTCCTGTGCTTCCTAGCTAGAAGCTCTGCAATTCAAATGATAAGCAAGAAGAAACAGCAAGAAAGGGATGAAAGACAGTATCTAGAGGCATGCCAGCTTCAAAATCTGCCCTAACCCACCACACCCCTTATGCCTTTTCAGTATGGCACATACTCAAAAGGTTTGCTAGTTAGCCCCTTAAGAAGACAGTATTCTTCTGTATAGTTTCTCCTCCTTTGTCAGCTCCATTCTACCCCTGCTTAGGGACTGCCATCACATAGTTCTTCCTGCTGCCACCTACATCGACATTTGAGCCCTTGAACTACATACATTCCCACACGCTCACGTTTCCAGTAGCTCAGTGCAAAGACCCTTAACCTGGAGCTACAACAGAGCCTTCACACTTCACCTGGAATGGAAAGACAGCTACACAGAGGCCAGCATGCCCTGCAGCACAAACTTAACCTACATTTGACGAAGAAAACTGTCGAGGTAGCGGCTGAACACTTGGACAAAAGGTAACCAGAGAGTCACAAGATTTTATTATCATCCCAGGCACAGAGGAAGTATGTTCTCCAGGCTCCTACCTCCCAAGTTTAATTATTTCTGACAGTTCCTCAAAGCACATGTAACAAATTCTTCCCAGTACTATTAAAAGCATAAAGATGAGAATTTTTTCAGACAGAGCCCTGCTCGAAGTGTTAAAACAATATCAGCCTATAAAGAGGAAACATTACTTACTAATAAAAAAACCCCAAGGGGAGGGGTTTTTTGGAAGCATGCCCAGAAGAAAAAAAAGGGAAGGGTCCACTGTTAACACTGCACTGGCAACAAAGACTAAGCATGATATCTAAATATCAAGTAGCAAAAGCTCTTTATGCTTCCCTAAAGTTGTAAACGTACTGAAGAAACAGAAAAAGCATATGAACTAGCTCTACGATCATAGATCTGACCATAAATTTCTTCTTAAAATGTGTCACTGTAAGGAAAAAGGACAGGAGAAAGAAAAGTATTTTCTTCATATACATATATTCATTTAACGCTCTTAACTGCATTACTAAGCATTAATACTTGATTTAAATTATCCATGCCAGCAAACTCAATATAAGCTAATCTTCCACTCTGTATAAATGAAAGTTTCCATTTTTGAGATCTTAATAGGCCAAAAATCCAAATATGACAATTCCTTATCAAACCTACCTGTGTGCAGATCTACCAGGAATACCAGTGTAAAGAAGCCAAATACCCTGAAAGTTATTCCCCATGTGCCACAGAAATGAGCAATATAGAGTGAACCAGTTACTATACAGTATTTATTCTAAGCAGCAGTTATAACACATGCTGAGTTAATGAATATATATACAGAGAATGATCATAACATACAAAACTTACATTGTATTTACAAAATTTTAAATCCCCAATGATGCAACCGCCTGACAGAGTGGAAGAATACTGCTTTCAAATGCATGCTGTGAACTGTATTCCCTTCATTAACTTTGCACAAAGTTTAGAAGTTCTCCAATGAAACGTACACTTAGGAGATCGTACTTAAAAAAGGCTAACACGCCTGCATTTCTAACACAGTCTTATAGCAGGTGCAGGGTTTTTTTCCCCGCTGCTTTTGCACATTAGCAGTGGCTGGCTAGAACATTGAAGAAGTGAAAAACTTCATCTTTATCCATTACTGCCACTTCAGTTGAGCATTCAGTACACAGTACTGGATGATACACTTCCTCCTCTTCTTGATTTGACTGTAGAGAGGTAGTTTCTTTGTTGTGCTTCATTTTCTTATTTCTTTTCTTTGACTTCTTCCTGTATTTCAGAATTTCCTCTTTATTAACAACACAGTTCATCACAAACATGGCTCTGTATTGTGTTTTGTAAGATTCATGTCTATAGAGAAGGGGAGAAAATGCAAGTCATACCATTGGTAAAACTCTGCTTCCAAGAAATCTGTTATCGTCACTGGAAATGGGATTAAATACAGCAAGTACCACGTCAAAGAGCTGAACGCCGAATAAACATGAAATTTTATAAACAAACGTTAACAACTACAAAAAACATTAAAAAAATGGAATTGCAACCATTTGTCCTGTTTTTAAAGCATTTTAAAAAACACACTGGTTATTGCTGAAATAAACACCCCGGAGTACAATGGTTGATACAATTCAGAATACCACAGAATTATGCATTGCTATGTGTAGCTGACAGTAGGCAAAAGATCATGAAGGTGTGAGTGCAAATGACTCAACTACTGGCACCAATATCCTAAAATGTCTTGCAAGCCTGAGATTCCTTATTTATAAATAATAAGCATTGACACACCACACTTAAAATAGCATGTCTATAATGAAATATAAAACACAGTTTCAGCTGTCATCAGTGTAACAACTGTGTAACTGGAGTATGTAGCAAAATTCAGGGCTGCAGTTCAATTCAATTCAACACCACATCCCTCGGGCTGCAGTTTTACAGCAGCCTAAGCCCACATAACAGGTGGCTGCAGAAATCCTGTCTCGACTTCAGCTGGCTTTACTGCTTGTGTAAGGCTGGGTTGAGTTATTTCAGTTTATTAAACCCACAAAAGGCCAGTCTGACACCAAAACCATATGGTTTTCTGCCAGCTTAGCAAACTGAAATACTTAACTGTAGAATAGGGTCAAGCAGTACCTAAAGCCAGCAAAGGGGAGAGAAACAGCACTCAGTACTTTGATGATTTTAGGCTTCTGTGAATTTCATCCTCAATCACCAAAAATACTCAGTAAATGAGAGGCATTTACTCCTCATCGCACATTTGTTTCTCATTTTCTCCCAGTGCAGGAGTCCCCTCCTTAGCACATGTTCACAGTACTAACTAGTTTTGCAGTGCAGCCAGATACTGGAGAGCTGCAAAACACACTGAAGAATCTCACCTAAATGCTTACCAAGCATTTTAAAATATAACTATACTCAAAACCACAACTGCTGAGACTGAAACCAAGCCAGAATACACTATCTTGATTTTGCTTAGTCCTCCCCTAAACAAGGCACTTTTACACAAAAATAACCTGGAATAATTTCACACATCTAAATAGCAAGGCAACATATTAAAAAAAAACCAACAAACAAAACAACTCAGCCTCAACTGCCTGTTTAGTCCTCATGATTTTTTTTTAATAGTTTACATTCTCCACTATACTGAAGTTCTTCCCTGTTCTTCCTCATCTCCATGTTGCAGGTTAAACTGCAATTCTTACAAAATAGCATTCATCCCTAAATGTGATTCACATGTATGTACCTTCTCTTTATTAGTGCCACCTTGTAATACAGAATTGATAAAATCAATTTATCAAATTAAGTACCCTAAAAATACTACCAGCCAAAAAAAAAGACATTTCAAAAAGACCCTCTGTTATTCATTAATTACCTCTGGCAGTCCAGGCATAAGGTTGTCATGCAAGCAGGGCAATTCAAAACAGCATCACTATTTGGAACAGCTGTAGGTATCTGCTGCTGCTGCGGCACCCTTTGATTACGGTACCTAGCAATTCAGGCAAGGAGGAAGTAGAGACAACAAATGACACCACATGCTCTTGCTGTCAGGCATATCAGTTCAACTGTCAAGCCTTTTTTATGTTAAAATACGTCAATTAATACTCGTCTCCTTCTGGACACCTTTGTCAGTAACTCAAAGCACATGAATATATAAACCAGAGAAAAACTATACCAGTCTTTTCATTTACTTTGTAGGAAGGATTTCATTTGGTGAGACAAATACATCCAGCACAAGAATTTGTGCCTAATGACCCTCTCCTCCAACAAGGTGGGTATCTCAAGTGCAGGGAACATATACTAATATTATCCTTTTCATAAGATTTATGTGGAGAATTTTACTTTTCCTGCAACAATCATTTTCTACTTCACCCTTCAAAACCCCTCAGTAAAGCACCTTTGTGCTGTTCCTATTTTACCTGAACATTTTGTAGCTTGCTAAAAATCAAAAGTTTTCCAAAACTAAAACCAAAAGTTTTCTAAAACTAAAACCAATTAGCAGGAACAGAGATTAATTCAGCAAAGTACCTCACAACCTTTTCATCCACTGCACAGTTGTTTAGATGAGATCTGTTGACAAATCTGGCTTGCAGAACTAGGAAGTCTCGAGTTTTAAAAAAGTGCAACTTTTGACATTGCGGAATTTTGAAGACTTGACTTCCATTGCATACATATAAAAATTTTACAGGCTTTTAAGTTTCACCTGCTATAAACTAAATAAAAATATTTTCACTGAATGGACTTGACAGCATGAGCTTTTTCTCCATATTAACCATTTTCATTTACATTTTCAGCTTATGTTAAGCATCCTACAATTCAAATATTTATTCTGGTCTCTTACCCCCTCCTCTGTGAGTCTACCCACTCTTGGTCTCTACTGTCTTCCTCTGGGTCGTACAGCAGTTCATCATTGGAAAGAATCCGACGCTGCTGATGTTTTATGGTTTTCCGGATGTCCTGTGTAACTGGAAAGATTTGTGCATGTTACATCCCTCAGACATATGACGATTCTCTACTTAAGTAATCAAAATACCAGTTTTTCTTTTTTCATACTCGCAATAAATCTAAGGGTCTAGCTCATTCTCCTCACCCCAAAGCATTAACACACCTTACATACACTGGGATACATACATGCATCATGAAGTTGCAGGAAGCACACTGAGATGATACAGGCTAGTAATTCTCCCCAAAAAGCCACCTTTGGGAACAGCCCCTTAATGCCTCAAGAGGACTGTAAATCATCCGAGAGTACTACTGTAAAGATGTCCTCCTCTCTCCTCTCCTCAGTCATTTACCTATTTTATCTTCATCCTCTGAATCAGAATCGAAGTAAATGTCATCATAGTATTTTGAAGTGGCAGCAGGTCTAGCCTGCCCAGAACTGGATGATGTACCTGTGAAATTAGAGAAGTGGTAAGAACAACCCAACAAAAGGACAGCAAGTATACAGCCCAGAACCAACCTTCATTTTTAAGTTACTCTATCTAGAAGTATTCTGCTTTATCTGGTTATATTAAGTAATAGCTCTCCCAGTTTACTCCCACATCCTGATCATCCACATTGCTTATGTCATTTCATTTACAGGTGCTCTCTCGGAGCAACGCTGCTCACTCTGAGATGAACCTCAGGTAGAGCTCAAAGGAAGGTTTCTCCTGAGGTACACTCCTTCAGACATTGAGGACACCACATAAAATATGCCTGCCTTTGCCCCATATAACCAATGCAGTCCCAGACACTCCACAGATCTTCAGTCATGTGGAAGAAATACAGCTGTGGCACATTGTTTCACAGATTTTTTTCCATTGATTAAAAGAGAAGGGCTTAGAGTTGCTAGGATCCTGGCCTGGGTGCCTTGCTTAAGTACTTAAAGTCAAGAGTGGATGAATCAGAATCTAAATGCTGTACAAACATTCTTCATAATTTTAAGTTCTAGATAACAGTCATCTTTCTAAAGCACATGTGCAAACTTCAGGCATTTTATGATGACTTAATATTATTTTGGCTAGAAAAGGCAAGTGTAAAATAAATCATGTGAATGGATATTATATATTGCATTATCAGAGAATTTCTGGCTGCCCTATCCCTGGCAGTGTTCAAGGACAGGCTGGCTGGGGCTTTGAACAACCTGGTCTAGTGGAAGGTGTCCTCGCCCACTGCAAGAGGTTGGAATTAGATGGTCTTTAAGGTTCCTTTCATCCCAAACCATTCTATGAAACATTCAATTCACTGAAATGGCACCTGGTGAATATCTTCTGCAGACACAATCAGCCATTTTAAGGCTTTTCTGCAGGCTTCATACAGCACTTAGCTGCCACCACCCCCTCAACCCCACCCTTCAGCTACAAGAATTAACTTCACACCTTAAGTGTGCCCACCTTAAACAGACACCACTCAACTGACAATTTCACGTGCAAGTGGATGTTAAGCGTGATTTACCCATTTCTGGCAATTGCCATTTGCCTTCCATAGTCCTCATGGTGGTGTTCAGTTCCGCTTCCATCTCCTTTTGGAACTCATCGTCACTGGAGGACTCGCTCTCCCCAGTGAGGCACTCCCGTATCAGCTTCCGCTTCTGGTCAGGAGTGCCGTGTAAGAGCACATCCACCTCATCCTCTGAGCTACAGATATGTAAGGGTTACACACCAAATTATTACAAACAGGTTACAACACCGAGTCACACAGACAACGAACACCTGAACTGTGTGCCTGCACTGGGAAGCGCCCATGTGTTTATAAGAAATATATTATTACAATATTCTATTACTAGTTTTGATGCAGAAGAGCTTCAGGCTGCGGCCTGACAGCCTGCCTCTGAGGCTCCGGTCAGCGCGGCTCCGCGTCGGAGCAGAGAGCTGTTTACACACTGGCGGTTGCACGGTTACAGGTGTAAACACACCGGGTTCAGGGAAGACAACCGCGGCAGAATCGTTGCGGTGATCGATCCTGCCGCGACCCACGGGCGGCCCCACCGCGCACCGCAGCGCTCGGGCCTGCCACCCCGCCGGGCCCGCGGCCGCTCCCCAAACCCCCGCCAGGAGACTCCAGGCGACAGCGGGGAGCGGCCCACACCTGCTGAGCGCTCGCTCCTCGTCGCTGGGCTCCTCCACCAGGTACGGGTCATCCTCCTCCCGTAGGCAGCTCATGGCGGCAACCACTACCAGCCCACCGCTGAAGCCAGGCCCGGCCCGGCCCCTTCCGGGGCCTCTGCCAGCTTCCGGCGGCCGAGCTCCGCCCGCACCGGCGTCGTCCCGCGGGTCGGCCGCAGCGGTTACCAGCCAGCCACGGAGCCAGCCGGTCTGCTCCCACGGTGGGTAGCGGCCTCCCGGCCCGGGGGGGCGCTTCCTTTTGGAACTGCCAGCCCCGGGCCGCGTTTAAATCCGTTTCTCCAGTTACAGAGGCGGGGTTTAAGAGACACACCCGATACCAAGAGGCTTGAAAAAGATTTAATGAGCCAGTCACACTGAACAACGAGGACTAATCTAAAAACTGTTCCCACATCCTAATTAAAATATTTACAATTTTGTTAACTGTATGTACATTGTAATCTTTGTCCCTTATAGTCTATTTATAGATGAGTTCCTTAGGAATTATACCTGTTATATTTGGAAGATGAACAGCACAGTATTAGTGTAGTAGCAATTGCTGGAAAACATTATATATAGCAGGTGAGTTGCTAATAGCTGTTGGGCACTGGTAATCAAAGTCTGAGGCTATGCGTACACAACTCGACGCACAAGGCAAACAGCATGTTCAGCTAAGAAATGTCTCTGCCTCTGAAACTCTCCGATGCGCAAGGCAGCAGGGTAATAAGCGTACTACACTGTGCAGTTCACCCTGTTCAGGAAAAAAAGCAACACAACCCCAAACCACACACCTCTGTGCGGGCGTACAGGGAGTCTGTAATCACAGAGACATTGACTTACACAGATCTGCACCTCCAAACATCCCATTCACCCAAAATTCTGCTGCTCCATACAAGGTCTAAAAACTCATATGAAGCAAGGAATACCACTGTGAAGAGCAATTCATTAAGTAAAGCCTAATTTTACAACATCCTGAAATTACACAGCAGAACAGCACCTCTTGGAAAAGTTTCATGGTTCAACTAAGAGAGACAAAGCAATACAACAGATAAAAACCAGACTCATAGCTTTAAGTCCAGTTAGCAGAATGAGATCTTTTCCAGGCACTCGTTTACTGGATACCTTCACTTCTGTTCTCAAGCAAAGCTCCTTACCTGTACCAAAGTGCGGCAGTATTACCTTTCATCAATATCTTAACCCATTTTCTGAACTCCTTTCTGCTACTTTATTTCCCCTTTCTGGAAAGAAACCCAAGAAGTTCTCTGAAAAGCCAAAGAAATTCTGCAAAAGAAATTACAGTCAGCCACCAAGCTCGAAACAATTTTAAGTACACTGGATAGGAAAGTCACAGACAAACAGATAAACCTGAGAATGCAAGTGAGAAATTACTGGGCGAGTAGTGCCAGACCAATCCAATACTTGCTCAATGGTTTTACAGGGTGAATAGAGAAAAAGCTAATTAAATTAATCTGATTTACTAGAAAATATTAAGCTTACAGATGATACAATGTCTGCATAATTTTAGAAAAATCATTGATTTCATGGTTTATTTTACAATAATTGGATTAGTCTACAAGTTAAGGCAAACATACTAACGCATTTGCTTTCCTTTTTAAATCATAGTTACAAAGGTTACACAAAGTTCTCCAAAATTTCTAAGAAATGTTCACAATTGAAAAAAAAGATTAAGTTTCTTGATATCAGTACATGGAAAAAAAAAAAACAACAAACAAACAAAGACAGTGTATACAATGCCATTATAGTAACAATATTCAAATATCTAATGGTAATATTTAGGCCATTTGAACAATGTGCTTCAAATGGTTAACTTCAGAAAGTACTTACAAAGGTAAATAAGATTGGCAGCTGTATTATAGTATTCATAACATGAACATAATTATATTGGCTGTTTTCACAAAAAAACGAGCATTTGGTTTCTGAACAATGAAAGCATATAATGATTAAATAAACATGAATACGTATGTATAACAAGTATGCTGTTGCTTCATATAGTCTGGAGCTACTTTCAGGTGTTTGTTTTAATTCTTCTGAAAGGAGGAGCTTGCTTTATATGCACTTTGTCAAATGTTTCTCCAGGGAACTGTAAATGCCTATTTAAAGTCATGAAAACAAAATCCAGAGGAGGGCAGCCCTTGTCAGTGGGAGGACGGAGCGTAGCTTATGTGTCACCATTTAACACAGCAAGGCAGCTCTGCAGCAGCTGTAAGTTACCCTGTAAAAATAAAGGAAAACATGACCACATTTCCCTACTTTTTTTACACTTGTGACAAAAGAAGATGGTTTTCAAATAGCAATGACACCACTAAAGGAGAACTGATGGGCATTAAGCTTATGTAGAGACATTTGTGCAGGGAACTTTTATCTTAAACAGTTTTTGGAACGTAGAAGCATTGTGCCTTGGAATTAAATGGAGCCAATTTAAGATTCAAAAATAAGCATTTCCATGTTTCTTCCTGAAGATCTAGTCTGATCACAAAAACTAGTGACTACAGAACACTCTGAGCAATGAAGTTCAAAGTTACAAAATCTTCATGTTTTACATAGTATTGCCATTACTCTGTTACTTGAATATTATTCCCAAAGCAGAAGTCTTCGTATGAATTCACCAAGAAGCATTAACCAATTCACAGCACTCTGGATCTCCTCACTGGGAGAGGATCCATCTAAGCTCATAGGTCTGTTCAAGACAAGGACTTGTTTAAAGACAGACTGATCTACGTGCTCAGCCAGGTGATTTAGCCAAAGTTGAGTTTAGCCATTAGAGCCAAGGCTCCCTAAGCGATTATCACAACATTAACTAAGCTTTATCACTAAGGCCAAGTTCTGCCCCTTTTTTTTCAGACACCTGTAGGTCAATTTTTAATCTTATTTAAAGCATTCTGATTCTACCATAAAAACATACAGGCTGACTTCAGATTTATGAATGAATTTACAGAACTGACATGTAAAAAGATACCCTTGTTGATTAAGCATATGTGATTGACAAGTAAGACAGGATTTATTTTCCAGGAAACAATCAACTACCCACCCCACCCCCCCCCCAACCCGAAACCAAATCAACCAAACCAAAAAACCTGCCAAAAAAAAAAAAAAAAAGCACACACCCCCACCCCAGTATTCACATTGTTTCATGCATTCATTTATGCTTAGATAACTTTATGAAATAGCTGTATCAGACTGGTTCCCAAATCTGAAAGCTCTATGTAAGCAACAGTGCTGGGCTGTTGACAGCATGAAGAGTAATCCCTATCAGGTTCAGATAAAATGCAGGAACAAAACAGTCTGAATGAACAGTACAGCTATGATAACAGCCCAGTTATGTACACAGGAGAAATGGCTTCCTTCTAAAAAGTCTTTGGATCTGAAACTTCAAACAGACAAAAGCATGTCATTAAACAGTATCAGTAGCTGTGATTTGCAAGGCCTTGATAAACAGTCTACGCAAGTACTAAAAAATTTGTCATTCTTACTTTTTCAGCTGAAAGCATTCCAAATGACCTGTGGTACTGAAGGACACTTGTCCCTCAGCCCGAAAGGTAAGAAATAGTAATTCAATTCCCCATTAAGGTTCCTATAATCCAGATTAAGCAATTAACTAAATTAAAGGCTTCAAAGCAGAAGATTCCCAGTTGTGCCTACTGAATCCTTTTTGGTCTTATCCAGAAGACATCAGTTTCAGTTATGGCTTCAACAGCTTCTGCGAGATGAACAAGTTCCATGTATGTGAAATGCATGGGGACTTGGTGGCCCATCTTTGTTGTGTAGAGGATGCATAAATCTAAGGCCTCTGTTACTGAAGCTGATTACTGGCTGTAATGAATAAAAAGGAATACTTCAGTCTGAAGTCTTCAGTCTTCAAATGAAATACCTCAGTCTGAAGTACACCTGTGGACTACGCACAAGTTACCTATAACAAAAGCATGACAGTGATCTTTCGGCCATCCCTTTATAGCTCAGCAGCAGCAGGAAGTATATTTGCAGTTCACAGGCCACTACATAGCACCCTGAAGAAAAAATAGTACCAGGACATCCTTTACACAGCAGTAATTTCTAGAGTCAACCAGCCAGTCTACTGGAATTTTCCAAACAGGCACATCATTCATCTTGATTAGACCAAATGAACAAAGTTCACAAGAACAGCCTTCTTTAAATTAAAATAAATCAAGGAAAATAGAGGCTGTGAGCTATTACTCTTTCTGGCTGCAGAATCTGATATACTTGACTTACATCACATAGCTCAAGAAAGTCCTACAAATTCAGACTCAGAACAACCTTTCTTGCCAACTCAGTCTCCTACGCTCTACATATTACAGCTACTGGCAAAACCATTGTGACAGAAACATTCTTTGCTAGAAAGAAAGAATTACTGACAAAGCATACAACCAAATCCCTTGGCATTGGATTTTGCTTACTCTATTCTTCTGTCAGTTCCAAACAGACATCTGTTGCAAGTATAGCACAACTAATTCTTTTTCCAAAAAAACCCCACAAAGGCAAGAGCATATATACTAATATTTGTGGAAAGAGAATTTTTTATTTGAGGGAAGTGGCTATTTTACTCAGTTTCAATTCATATGTCAAAAGATTCTAAAAGTATAGCCATGGCTACAAATGCTTTTAAGTATATGATTATAGCCTTAGCAGTTTCACCAACTATCAAACCTCCCTTCTTGAGCATGAAGTCCAACACAGGATTTCCACAAAATCCAACCATTTAAAATACTGAATAGGTTTAAATGCAGCTTTTGCACTAAATATCAAAACACTTAATCATGTCTTACATTAGCTACAGCTGCAGGAAGCCACAAAGAAACACAGAGCTAGTAAAACAGAAGCTAAACACTACCTAGGGGGATAATCAGACAGATCAGCCATAGAAAAAGAAACATCGATCTGTTTAGTACAGGTCAGAGACCAAGCAGAACCTGCAGCTGCAGTCTGACAGCTATTTTAAGTAAATCTAGGGTACATGCTGCTGCTAAGAAGGCAGCCGTCTTTTAATCCCAGACCCTCCCAGCCAAAACTGTGTGTTCTGACACAAGGGATGCTGTGAAAACAAAGCTGAAAGTAAAGCTCAGAAAAAAACAGAGCAACTTTTAGCTCCATCTTACAACACAGCTGCAAACATAATAGTGCCAGCATAAGTGAAAGGAACAGAGTTATGCATCATCATCATCCTTCCTGGCAGCAGTCTGCACTTGCATCAACTTAAAGCAATGTCAACCCACAGTCTAGCTTTTTCAAAAGGTCGGAGCTGCAATCAGGAAAGGACAAGAAGATATTAGCAAGTATTTTATAAGGAAGTGTTATAAACGTAACTAGGCAGAGAGGGTGTGCTTAGTATTTGGATATACAGTGTCCTTGATTTACTAACACAGTTTGATTTCCCTATCACCTTCCAGTCTTTTACAGCCATACAGCCAGACACAGCTCAGGGTATGCAAGCTGTGTCTCTGAACCTTCTGCCAATACTCTGGTCATTCTGAGTTTTTTGGTGCAGCTATCTCCATTTTGGGATTTATGTTCTTTCTGCACAGAGCAAATAACTTTTAACAGTAAATCATGTAGCAGCCTTCGTTGTGATTTGAGTTCTTCCCAAAGACAGCCTCTCAGGTGAGTTCCAGCACCCACTGGTGCATCAGATTTGACCTCCATGCTTTCTGTGCTAGGCAACTCCGAGTCCAGAAGCTAGACTGCTTCAGAGACAGATGCCTCTGCATGACATCTAGTCTGGAGGTACTTGTTCCAGAAAAAAAAAAACAAACAACAAAACACCACAATAGAAGACTTGCAGTGAAAACCTGCAGCAGTGTTATCTGTTGCCCCCAGCCCCTGCTCACCAGTTAGAATTTTTGCTGGAAAGCGCACTTACACCTGAGTAACAGATAATGCTGCAAAGCCTGGGAGTGCTGTGCTTCACATGCTGTTGACAAGACAAGCACTTCCCAGTTTGGGGTTGCTAAAATTTCACCTGCCTCCTGTAGCTGCAAAAGCATGAAGACAGGGACTGCCACAGCATCAAGCAAAGTCTTTTGTCCAGAACCTTAAAAGCAGGGAGCTTTTAATTTGTCTGCCTTAATTTATTACCTACATGAAAAAGCAGCTTTCTTTTTGCTTCTACCAGCCCTCTTTTGACTCTACTGCAAGAGTAACTGGGTGTCTACAAACACCCCAGCTTAGCCCAGCCAAAACCAGGGTCACTTGTCTTCTTTTCAGTGGGAGCACTATTCATGATTTGCACTGCAACAACTATAAAAACATCCTCTCTGGGACAAGGAGAAACGTTCATATTCCCCTAACACTGTTCTTCACACATCAGGGCACAATGCTACCTCAAAATAACCCCCGAGTCTTTTCATATCTTCTCTGTTCCTTTCATGGAACTACCTCAGAAAGTCTCCGTCAAACCATTTTATCCTTCAATACTCTGTACTGAATAATAAAAACCCATCCGTAAGACTGTGCTCAAATACACTGGTTATAGTGTTAATAATAAAATTTCCCATTATATAAAATTGAAAAATATGATCTATTGCACTTGTAAATTCTGTAATAACCCAACTCAGAATCTGCAGAAACAAAAGCACAGCAACCAAAGTGATCTACCTGTAGTAGCTTGCCTTGAATAAATATGAAACACAGGCTTGGAAAACAGAACTTTCAAACTTAGTGAGAAACAAAATATCTTTTCATTCAACATTTGTTAACATTTCAAAAAGCGTCACTTTTAGTCCAAATGGCCTTTTATATTGTAAACCTTTAAATACTCAAAACTGTCTAGTGAATCTTACAGTGCTCCATAACAAAGTAGGTGAAAAGGTTCAGTAAAAAGAAAAAGTTCACCTTCAAAACCAGGACTACAGTTCAAAACTTCTAATATAGCCTTATATACTCGTTAGTAAATTTACTAACAGTTGCAGACTGAGACAGGACAGACTATCTAAAGACCTCCATCTTAAACATGGACTGTGGTGACAAATGAAGAATGGCTAAAAAAAAGTTCAAGCTCTTCCAGGTAAACTAAGGACATCAGGAAGCATGCATCAAGGAAGTTAAAAGCTACAGAAACTAATCATTTTCCCTCTGCCTTCCACAGTTATTGGCTGTCAAAATTCAAGAGAATATTGCTACAAGATTTTGACTTGTACAGAAATTTAATACAGTGATTCTTTAAGGATAATTTAGAAGATAGAGACATTGTTAAAACATTCTCCTTGAGGGCACACAGGAACTTCAGCAAGGGTCAGTTACAAGAGATGATGAAGAGTCAGTAACTGAAGTAAGACCTAAGTGGTGTGGATTCGTTCCCTTATTAAAGCATGATACAGCATACAGCAAATCAATAAAAACTGTTGCAAGTATGACTGTTAGGACTATTAATTTCACTAAAACACATAACTGGTACCTTCATGACCAGACACGGGGATTTCTGGAAGACTCAGGGCTGGATAAAGAACTGTTACACACACAGAAGTAGGAAGGCCGAACATTGCCAAGTATTACGAGAAGTTTTAAAACGGCAGGGGAAATACAGCTGAATTTCTGATATAGCACATTATTCCTTTCTCAGGGTTTAAAGTATTCCAAACCTTATTGATTACCCACAAAACATCCCATCAAGCTGACCTTATACTTACAAAGATAAAAAAATGTCCCCCAAAGAAACCTTTATATAGTGCATTGATTTTACAAACAATGGGTTTGGCAGAATGAAGAATGACACTGCCAACACTGCTGAAAGGAGTGGGAAGCAGTAACAAATTAACTCAGCAACACTAGACACTCTTACCTAGTCCTTTTAACAGATACATTCTGAGTTAATTCAAAGCCTGGTAGTCAACACACTTTCAGATTTGTGATAATAATGAGAAATGCTAAAAAACTTCCTTTTTAAAAGAAAGCCGCCTCCTGGTATAAGACTGTCAAAGTAACAGACTGTTGTACTTGCCTATGAAACCAGAGCAGTTAACCCCATTTAGCCAAAACCAGTAATTTCATATGGATTAGAAGAATCAAATATATTGTGAAATTTAAGGACAGTACATGCCCCTTAAGTTTTTTCCTGCAAAAATTTATTTTACTGAAAAGGCTATCTGCAACATTCCTCTTTTGTTAGCATTTTATAGTTCAAAGGCAAAAAGGTTCAAAAAACAGAGTAACATTGATCTGACTTCAGATATTTCCTGTGTGATCTCAATACTTAATAGTTAGGCTATCCTATACACCAAGTCCCCAACATCTGGATAACAGGAGAAACCACTTCTTATCTCACAGTAAAATGGGCAAGATGGGGTTTTAAAAATAGGCGGGTATTCAAACTTTGCCTCTATAAGTATCAAAACAGCTAGACAAACATAAAACTGAAACCAAAACTGTCTTCAAGGAGATGAGTCTTCCAAAGGCACCTCAAGCACACCAGTCCCTCAGAGATATTTCACCTATGTACTTCCCCACCGCCCCCCTTATTCAAGAATACTCCTCCACCTTTCTGGATGGTGCCTAACTTTGAATTCCTCTTCCTGAAAGTGAAGTGCATATCACACAATAAATGTAATCGTTTTGGTTATCCAAGCATTTAATATTTAAAATCAATTTAAGTACTGGCCAAAAAAGATCACAATTACCTTAGCATGCTTTAATTCCAGTTCTGCTAGTTCCACCAGATTTTTTCTGAATGCTGCAACTCTTCTTGTCTTAAAGTCTATCAGTTCTGTAGAAAATAAAAATGTATTCATTAACAGTATTGTGCTAGTGCCCTGAACTGCTGACAGACTTTCTTCAGGATGGATAAATAAAGGGTGAGAGAAACAACGGGAAAAAACCAAGCACACTCCAGGCTAAAGATGTTGCTATATTGTTGGATGAAAGCAAATCATCATTGCAGTTCCTCATCTCCAGCTAACCTTTTGTGGACACAAAGCTCTTTTGAGAGAAGACTGTAATGTGGGTGCTTTTAAACATTTAATTCTCTTATTCCACGTGCATTGTTCTTCCAAGGCTTTATGTAAAAGTCTTTAGGGAAGACACTAAGCTAAAATTAGCACATATGCTTTATGCATACACTTTTGTGGTTAACAGGATCACTCATTCTCCACTGTCTCATTTATAGGAACCATTAGTCAGACTTACAGGGTCAAACACCACTTAAATGATAAAAACAGAACAGCATGGTGTTTAAGCCTTTAACAAACCTGCCACAATTAGAGACCCCGTCCCAAACCGTGGCTGTTCAGGTCCCTGGGTGCAGGGAGTGCCAGAGCCTGCTGCTGCCGGGGGAGGGAGGACAGCATTGCACCTGCGTGAGGTGTGAGCAGGTAGAAGATCTGCTTAGCCTGGTGGCAAGACTTAAGGAGGAGGTTGAGACGCTGAGGACTATCAGGGAGTGTGAAAGGGAGATCGACTGGTGGAGTAACTCCCTGGCGTGCCAGTTGGAACGGTTCCAGGGAGATACCCCCCAAAAGGGGAAGGACCCCCTGCCTTCTCACACAGAGGGGGATGGCCCGAGACAGCCCCTGCCCTGTAGCTGTTGCACAGAGGTAGGGGACCAAAAAGACGACGAGGGTTGGAAGCGAGTTCCAGTTCGGCGTCGTGGGAAACCCTCCCCCCTTCCTGCCCTGCTTCCCCAGGTGTCCCTCCGTAACAGGTTCGAGGCCCTGGATCTTGAAGGAGAGGTAGGTGAGGATGTGGGGCAAGGCCAGCCTACAAGGCCACATAGGAAAAGGCGGTCGACTTTGCACCTCAAGACTGCCTCTGATAAGAAAGAAAGAAGGGTCATTGTAGTAGGGGATTCCCTTCTGAAAGGAACAGAGGGCCCGATATGCAGAGTTGACCCTCATCATAGGGAAGTGTGTAGTCTGCCTGGAGCCTGGATCAGGGATATCACCAGGGCGCTCCCCAACCTGGTGCACCCGACAGACTACTACCCGCTGCTGGTCTTCCAGACAGGTGGGGAGGAAGCTGCTTCCCGCAGTCTGAGGGGGATGAAGAAAGACTACAGGGCCTTGGGGCGGATGGTGAAAGAGTCTGGGGCTCAAGTGATCTTCTCCTCACTCCTTCCATCTTCCACTGATGATGTGGGAAGGAATGGGAAGATTCAGTTCATGAACAATTGGCTTCGAGACTGGTGCTACAGGCAGGGCTTTGGATTCTTTGATAACAGCTGGTTTTATAGGGCACCAGTCTGGACAATGACAAGTGAGAAAGGTTTGTCTCACAGAGGCAAAAAGATGGTGGGGCATGAATTAGCAGGGCTCATTTGGAGAGCTTTAAACTAGATTCGAAGGGGGATGGGGTTGTAGCTGGGCTTGCCCCAGTGGGGCAGCACTCCAGAATTAATGAAGACTGGGAGGCCTCCTATAATCCTAGGGTGAAATCGGTGTGCTCAGCTCGCTCCCTGGAATGTCTGTACACCAATGCGCGCAGCATGGGAAATAAGCAGGAGGAGTTGGAAACCTGTGTTAAGTCAGGAGACTGTGATCTGGTGGCAATTACAGAGACGTGGTGGGGCAGCTCACATGACTGGAACATAGTCATGGAGGGCTATGTCCTTTTCAGGAAAGACAGGCCAGCCAGGAAGGGTGGTGGGGTTGCTCTTTATGTGCGGGAGGAACTACAATGCACCGAGTTCTGTCCAGGGACAGATGACGAGCGAGTTGAGAGTCTGTGGGTGAGAATTAAGGGGCAGGCTGGCAGGGGTGATACTTTTGTGGGTGTCTGTTACAGACCCCCAGATCAGGGTGAGGAAGTTGACGAGGCCTTCTACAGGCAGCTGAGAGCAGCCTCACAGTCACAGGCCGTGGTCGTCGTGGGGGATTTTAACTTCCCTGATGTTTGCTGGAAGGACCACTCGGCAACCCAGCCGCAGTCCAGGAGGTTCCTCCAGTGTGTGGATGATAACTTCCTCCTGCAAATGGTGGATGAGCCGATCAGGAGAGGAGCGATGCTGGATCTCATCTTCACTAACAAGGAGGGTCTGGTTGAAGCAGTAAGGGTTGAGGGCTGCCTTGGTTGCAGCGACCACGAGATGGTGAAGTTCAGGATCTTGTGTGGTAGGACTAGTAGAATAGCAAGTAGAATTTCAACCCTGGACTTTAGCAGGGCAAACTTTGGCCTTTTCAAGCAATTGCTAGGGGAAATCCCATGGGCAAGGCTGCTTGAAGGTAAAGGGGCCCAAGATAGTTGGTTGATATTCAAGGACTGCTTTTTCCGAGCTCAAGATCGGAGCATCCCGACACGTAGGAAGTCAAGGAAGAGGGCCAAGAGACCTGCGTGGCTAAATAGGGAATTGCTGGGTATGCTCAAGTGGAAGAGGAGAGTTTACAGGTCATGGAAGGAGGGGCTGGCCACTTGGGAGGAATATAAGGCTGCTCCTAGAGGATGTAGGAAGACAGCTAGGAGGACTAAGGCATCCTTAGAATTAAACCTGGCGAGAAGGGTCAAGGACAGCAAAAAGAGCTTTTTCAAATACATGGCAGACAAAACTAACACCAGAGGCAATGTAGGCCCACTGATGAACGGGATGGGTGCCCTGGTGACAGAAGATACAGAGATGGCAGAGTTACTGAATGCCTTCTTTGTCTCTGTCTACTCTGCTGCAGGCAGTCCTGAAGAGCCCTGTACCCCTGAGACCTTAGATGAAGCCAGGTCAACGGAGCGGTTTGCCTTAGTCGATGAGGAATGGGTTAGAGATCAGTTGAGCAATCTGGACATCCATAAATCCATGGGTCCAGATGGGATGCATCCGCGGGTGCTGAGGGAACTGGCGGAAGTCATTGCTAGACCACTCGCCATCATCTTTACCAAGTCTTGGGAAACGGGAGAGGTGCCTGAGGACTGGAGGAAAGCAAATGTCACTCCGGTCTTCAAAAAGGGCAAGAAGGAGGACCCGGGTAACTATAGAGCGGTCAGCCTCACCTCCATCCCTGGGAAAGTGATGGAACACCTTATCCTTGGTGCCATCTTAAGGCATATCAAGGATAAGAGGGTTATGAGGGGCAGTCAACATGGCTTCACCAAGGGGAAATCATGTTTGACCAATCTCTTAGCCTTTTATGAGGAAATAACACGGTGGATGGATGATGGCAGAGTGGTGGATGTGGTCTACCTTGACTTCAGCAAAGCATTTGACACAGTCTCCCACAGCATCCTCACAGCTAAATTGAGGAAGTGTGGACTGGATGATCAGGTAGTGAGGTGGACTGCGAACTGGCTGAAGGAGAGAAGCCAGAGAGTTGTAGTCTATGGGGCGGAGTCTAGTTGGAGGCCTGTAACTAGTGGAGTGCCTCAAGGGTCAGTACTGGGACCGGTATTATTTAATATATTCATCAACGATTTAGATGAGGGAATCGAGTGTACTATCAGCAAGTTTGCTGATGACACTAAGCTGGGAGGAGTGGCTGACATGCCAGAAGGCTGTGCTGCCATCCAGCGAGACCTGGACAGGCTGGAGAGTTGGGCAGGGAATAACTGGATGAAATATAACAAGGGAAAGTGTAGAGTCCTGCATCTGGGCAGGAACAACCCCAGGTTCCAGTATAGGTTGGGAAACGACATGTTAAGAGAGCAGTGTAGGGGAGAGGGACCTGGGGGTCCTAGTGGACGACAGGATGACCATGAGCCAGCACTGTGCCCTTGTGGCCAAGAAGGCCAATGGCATCCTGGGGTGTATTAGAAGGGGGGTGGTTAGTAGGTCGAGAGAGGTCCTCCTTCCCCTCTACTCTGCCCTGGTGAGACCCCATCTGGAATATTGTGTCCAGTTCTGGGCCCCTCAGTTCAAGAAGGACAGGGAGCTGCTGGAGAGAGTCCAGCGCAGGGCAACTAAGATGATTAAGGGAGTGGAGCATCTCCCTTATGAGGAAAGACTGAGGGAGCTGGGTCTCTATAGTTTGGAGAAGAGGAGACTGAGGGGTGACCTTATAAGTGCCTATAAATATATAAAGGGGGAGTGTCACGAGGATGGAGCCAGGCTCTACTCAGTGGCAAACAATGATAGGACAAGGGGTAATGGGTACAAACTGGAACACCAGAGGTTCCACTTAAACTTGAGAAGAAACTTCTTCTCAGTGAGGGTGACGGGAACACTGGAACAGGCTGCCCAGGGAGGTTGTGGAGTCTCCTTCCCTGGAGACATTCAAAACCCGCCTGGACACATTCCTGTGTAACCTTATCTAGGTGTTCCTGCTCCGGCAGGGGGATTGGACTAGATGATCTTTCGAGGTCCCTTCCAATCTCTAGCATACTGTGATACTGTAATTAATGAGCTAGATGACCACTAATTCAAAACAATTTCAACCTAAAAAAAAGAAAAGAATAAGTTCTCAGGAAAAGGGCAACACGTAAATAAGGTTCCTTTTCTCTAGAGCCACTGTAAATCTGCAACTTCAGTGAAATCTCATTTCATGTCTCTCCCTTTTTTATCATGTAGTAGCATTTTATCATGTATGTAGTATCATCTCTGTGACAGACTGCTGCCTTCGCAGTAGAATGCATAAAACCAAAACGGGAATTTCAATGATACATTAAAAGATGAGGTTTGCCATTACTGCTAGCAATTACCATTTTGTATCCTATCCCATGCATAAATACTACCAAAATAAATTAAAAAAGTGGTTAATAAATAATCTACACCTAGACTTTGCTCTGCCTAATGGTGCTATGAGGAGCCAAAGGAAAGCATTATTTCACCTTCCTAAAATAAGCAAATACTGACTGAAAGATAATAGCTCTGCTTAGGAAACAGAACAACAATTTATTCTCACTAACCATATTCTAAAATCTGTTAATTTTCAACTAGTGACATACAATCAAAGACCACCAAGTACCTTGCTTTGCAGATTCAGAAATTTTCTCAAATTTCTGACAGCATATTTGCTGAGTAGTTTCAGCTTGCAGTACATCTTTATTTTTTGCCCTTGCTTTATCCAATGCCTTATTAGCATTTTCATAATCCACTAGTGACCTAGATCTTCTATATAAGAGATCCTACAAAAAAAAAAGCACATAAAGGTTATATAGAATTTACAAGAATCTACCCAAGGATTTTTAGTATATACTGAATATATATATATATATACATGAAAATACCAGATTAATTTTAGTCTTTCTTGCTGTATTTCAGCTCCTAGTGAATTACCTGCATTCACTTTATTTTATCCTGCAAGTCACAGCAATGTCCATACCGAATGAGACATGCAACATTGTTTGGTCTACATCTTGCCTGACAGAGGCTAGCAACAGATGGCTTAGATGATACCCCAAAGAGCCTAAGAAAGGCCAATCACGGGAAATTTCACAGCTTCTTAGATTAGAAACCAACTACATTTAGATTATGTATTTGAAATATACACAGGGCCCAAGAAATAGTAGTAGCATTTTTTGTGCAACAGTTATTACTGTGATCTTCCAACTACACAAATTTTCTGTCAAATGCTTCCTAATTCTGTCATATTACTTAATTATCTTACATCAAATAGCATTAAGAATCAAATTTTATGTAGGTACAGAATATCAATTTTGGCCCATGTGTTTTTGTATCAGCACTTGCACATCATCTGGAACATCCACTTTTAATATTAAAAAAAAAAATAAATTGCTTACAGTCTACAAGCAGCAAACACATGAAAAATTCACCAACAGCTCTTCCATTGTTTTTAATTATACTGCACAATTTGGCATTGATAAGTGGATCACACAGTTCCAAGCGGTCCCACAGTCAGCAAATGCATTGTTACTCCTTATATACAACACAGATATAGGTTTTACACTTGAGGGATAAATTGCAGGCTAGTGGTGGTAGCATTTTAACCTACCTACTGTGCATTTCTCAGGATGATCCCTTATCTCTACCCCCTCCCCCTTTTTTTTTTTTTTTAATAAATACTATTGCACTGAACAAAAGCCCATAAATTCACCTTAGCAGCTTGAGATTCCCTTAGGTAGTATTTCAGAAGATCAGAAAGTTTAAGGTCTTCATCAGCAGATACCCGGGCCTCTATTTTCTGGAAAAACAATAAGTAAAAGCATCAATTTAAAAACATCCAGACCTTGGGTATTCACCTGTATGATGTAAATAAAATATACAATAATACATGACAGATTAACTTTTTCAAAAACCAAGATGATGCATTTGTGACAGAGTACTTAAAAAAATGCATCATGAGAGGCAGTATTATGATTTTGTATTAAAATGTAAGCAAAAAACAACCATACGAGCAGTAACTGACAACTGGCTATTTTAATGAATGCTTTCCTCCAAATTTCAACTGTACATATCAAATACTAGAAAGACAGCAGAGAAACAAAAACCTTACCTAGTACAAAGAGTTGCACAAGAAGTTGTGTTGTTTTTGAGATCAAAGGAAAACAAATTTTTAAGGCACCTTTGCAGACTAGTTGTGTAACTGTGTGTATTAAGTTCATTGGTCTCTTGGACCATTTATTTGCTTTTATTTGAAACACATTTCTGTGAATTTAGAAACAGAGTCTGCAAGTACATTTTTTAATCAAAAAGGCAACATTTTAGGTCAAAGCAAATAATTCTGTTAACTTCATTTTCTTTAAAGTATGTACTTATACAGGTACAATTGCTTGTGTTTAGGAAATGCACACATTTATTTATTTGAAAGTCTTCCTGATACATGGCATGCATCTCCTGCTCTACTAAGCCAAGCAAATAAGGCAAAATAAATAAGATATTTGAAAATCTAGTTAGGAGCATCAGCAATAGTATTTTTGAGTCAAAGAACTGCAGAAACAGATCTTAGCTCCAGAAAAAAAAGCAGCATGACTACCATTTTTTTGATTAAGGATTACATTCCTGATTTTCTTTTTCTTCCATAGCAAGTTCTGTGATAACTCAGTAACAAGTTTTGAAACCAATAACAAGTATTGAAGCATTTTAAAGGAACAGCAGCTTTACTAGTGTATTACATATAAGACAGGAAGACTGTTTAGAAAGTGCAGTAGTCTGAAGAGTCCTAAAGACCAATCATCTTACAAAATGTATGACTGAAATCTTATGCTTTTTCACCCCCTACCACACACTGCTTAAATGCTTCATATAGAAGCATCCATAAGACATCCACATATTAACATCTAGTTGACACAAGATGTCCTGCCACTTGCAGGACATACACAAAAAAATTATCTAAAAAGGTTTCATAGTACATACCCTTGTTTTGTCAAATAACTCTGATACCTTCAGAAAAAACCTGCATAAAGGAAACAGCTTATATTACAACATTAATTTCAATAGCCTAATTACTTTCTAGAACTCAAAATATAATCTGCATCTGGCAATAAAGTCTGTAAAAGCACTGCTCAGAATTGTAATTCACAGAACTCAGAGAACATAATGGTTTCAAATTGTAGTGCTTCAAACATCTGGGAATTGTACAACTAAGAAAAGGGACAAAAAGCATAAGGGATGGATGTTTTTTACCAAAGAATAATTGCACAGCTCCTCAGGGATTCTTTATGCTTTTGCAAATGAAACCCCAATCACCACCACACTGGTTAATGGTCCTATGCTATTATCAAGTGTCCTTCACTTAGATTTGAACGTGCTTTTCTGCATGCAGGAAACATGACGCACACCCAACTTGGAATTCAGGGAGGCTGAGCAACAATGTGGCACATCGTTATCACAGGAGGCAATACAAGGGTTCAGTGTGACAGCAGACTCAATTACAGTCAAATCATACTGTTTCAATACAAGTCAGACACAATTCCTAACAGACCCCATCAAATCTCAGTACTGCCATCAAAGTAATTGGTATGTAAGCTATCACCAGATCTGGAACTGTATCATGGTAATTCAGGTAAATTACTGAAAATAAGTTAGATACCTTTCATACCAATCTCCTGTCATCACACTGACTCTACTAAGAATATACATTCACAAGCATCAGCATCTTTAAGCTAGTGAACCAAGTTTTACTTTCAGATAAATGTTCAAAGTTCATACTCGGGTAAACCACTGAGAGATAAAAGGACGAACATCTGTACATAGAGACCCTCTTCTATTTTTAGAGTTCTACTACTCTGTGTAGATCCCTTTCTTTTCCAAGAAAGTTGCAGTAAAGTTGCCAGAAGAGCAAAACTATTTTTCAAGATGTTGGTGCAGGAAACACCCACAAAAAGTCAGTGTACTCAGCCCAAGATCTGTTCTTGCTGCACATGTAGAAGCACTTAAAACGTTTAGGAAAAAAAAAATCTGGTGAGTTGTTGTTTGGTTTTTCTTTTTCTTGTTCTATGAGGACTTTTCCATCTCATCTGTGTTATTTTCTACAAACTGCAAAAACCAGCATTTTTTTTCCAGACAAAGAGTAAAGCAAAAATATTAAAGCAGCCTTTACAGAAAAAAAAAATACTAGAGAAGAAAATCTCTTCATGTGATATAACCATAATAAATTCTGGATTTCTCATAACATGAGAACTACTGATCCCAGCAGGCCACCATTTAGACTGCTACTTAGCAAATTCCCCCATAAGTTATTAACAATATCTTACTTGCATATATCTGTGGAGTCCTGTGTTCCTAATGCGTATAATGAAGAACCAATTCTATTATAGTCATCCGCCACATCTAGAAAAACAAGTAAGCACTAGTTTTACTATTTCATTCCTCCTCTCTCTGAAAATTTTGAAGTTGCTCTCTTTCTTCAGGCAGAGATATTTTCCTAAAAGGAACATGCTATAACACAAGAGCAGAAGTAAAATTCCAATCATGTAATTTATTATGAATAATAACTTCACACAACAAACATGGCGCCCCCATTGAACAGTGAAGTCTGTAATTTATTTAGGAGTATTTAATACAACTAGTACCTCCTGGGTAAATTTATGTGCAACTTAGTTAGGTTTTATTTTGGTGGAAGATGGACAAACTCATTGGCTAAAGTCTGAATTTAAATCTGAATCTGAAGTCTAAAACTATTCAAAAAAAATAACCACTGTCCAACAATAATGAAGAGTAAGTCTGTGTGCTTGACAGCAGTAAACTGAATACAGACTCCTAACTACCACAATACAGTGCTGCATGCACAACACTTTCTAGTGCATACCTCATTTCCAGAAAACCCTTACCTCATGAAAAAGTGATCACTGTTTGAAATAACATTAAAGCATTTTAAACAATGAAATTAGAAGCAGGGTTCATAAAGAAAGCTGCATAACTTGACTAGTGAGGTATTACTATACAGTAATCATAAACATAAAATCTTTGCACAGACAGCTTTTTTGAAAAGCTCTTAGTATAAACTCAGTGGACGATGAAAACGTTAACAGATCCAAGCAATGAACAGGAAAATACATTGGCTTCTTATTTTTGAAGTTTATATGCCTTCAAGCAAAAATTTATTTTTTTTTTTAAATAACACAACCTTGCTTTAACAGATTGAGTGGGTCTCCTGCCTCCCAATTCATTACTCCATAGATCCCAAGGGAATCAGTGAAGCTGGTTACAGTGCAGAATGGTATTAGGAAGCCGTTAATCTCCCGTTCTATTCCTCCCATTTAAATGTAAAAATAGATTTTCTGCTGGAAATAGGAAGCTAGTATTTGCAAGCCCTGCAGCTCTCTGTCAGTAAGTTATCCATACTTACATGGGTTTTTTTTTTACTACATCTTTACTACAGGTTGCCCATTTCCAAAACAGGTTTCCCAGTCATTGCTCTACTCCACTAGCCAGAATTTCTAAAGGGGCCCTTTCTCTCAATTTGCAATTTGATAGAAGTTACCAGTAAACATCCTAGATGATTTGAGCTTGAAAACCAGTGCAGCTTTGTCACGAGTTTGATCAATCCTTTCCCATCACATCCTCTACAACCTAATTTCTAACCATTTTCCTGGTTCTACAACCAACATGAAACACTCACCACCTGAAGTCTGGTACCTACCTACCATGAATGAAGTTCAGTTTTCATTTCAAGAAAGCAAACAATACACCAGAAGCCACACTGGGTGGGAACTGAATGAAGACACAGGGTCCCTTAGTAATTCATTAAGCCATAAATGACTCTCTCCATCTCCTAACATAAACACTAAAGCTACAGAAGACTCATTCTTCATGAATGAGAAATAGCAAGAGAAACATCTGAAGAGCTCTGCAAATTCTTGGTTTAATGTCTCATTCACTATCCATTTAGAGTCCTTACCAATGAAGTCTCACAAAAGGTTTGCAGCCTGGTTTTGTGTGAACTGTGTTACCATAGATAGCAAAGATGGAATCTATGAATCAGACACAACTTTCAAGAAAGTAGATGGAATCTAGTAGTTGTTCAATTCTGATTTATTGACACTAAAAGCTCAAAGTCAAGGGCAATAAAGGTCAGCTTCTTTCCAAGCTTCTCAAACCACTGTAATCCTAAACCAAACACAGTAATCCTAAAACAAAGACTTTCCATTTTTGCAAATAAATGCACTGCACTTTAGAGGACTATCTTGAGCTTCCAGAAATCACATTAGCTAGCACTCAGCTCAGGAAGCTAAGTGGAAAATCTTGCCTCAGTAAGAAAAGGGGTTACGGAAATCAAGCTATTGCATGTACACATTCCCATCTCCATTCTAAAAAGCTGAAAAACGGAAATCTGACTTCCCGGTCTAGAACTAATAGCCCAAATAGGAATTTGTTGCTCAGTAAGGTAATGCAATGCTTAGTGTGGCAAGAAATTGCGCTCTGATGAATGCAAGCTCATCCAGTTAAGAGCAACTTCCCTGGGAGTAAAATCACACACACTGCTATATTCCAGACCTCCACATATAAGACTAAGAATCAGACTTTGAAAAAATATTATTACTGAAAGTGTGTTTCTCTTCCAGAGGGACAACATGAAGCATTAAGATATCTTCAGTGCTGCATCAGGCTGTTCTTACTCCCATCTAGTCAATTACAACAAAGGCTAAACTTTGAAAGTCAGGTTAAACTTCTTCAGACTTTTTGAAGACTACATTTGGAGAAATTAATTCACTTTTTACAAGCAAACCAAAACCTAAAAAATACTACTCCTCATGAACCACTTCTGTACATTTTAACCAGCGTTATTTTCACCCTGGAGAAAGAACTCACTTTTATGTGATCTTGTCATTTTATCAGATTTGGCAGAGGCATCTTTGACTCTGTTGTGATATTCTACAAGGAATGTTCTTTCATGTTCAAAGAAGTCATCCACATCCTACAAAAAAACAAGAACAACTTAAAAAAAAACCAGGATTCCACTCACTCTGTACAGAGCAACTGCAGAGTAAATTTGCATATATTGCTGCTGCTGTGACATGAAATGCAATCTATTTTTACTGCTTGAAACACCATTTATGTAAACTGATTTCTTCATTTATTTTGTTATGATCTACAGTTTTATTAAGAATTTAATAAGAACTCAGTAAGAAATCATACCAATTGTCTTAAAGGTCTAAATAGCTAAACCTGAAGTGAAGGAAATAGTTTAACTGCTAACTACCACTTTCATGACAGAAAAATACAATAAATGGCAAGTACTTAATAAAAGGACATCTACCTAGAAAAATGGGGTGGGGGTGGGGGAAGGGGGACAGGGGAAAGAGAGACACCCAGTTGCATAGATGCTGAAGTCACAGCAGAGACAATATGAACTTCTAGCTCAGGAATGCTGATCTTGATGAGAGATTTCTTTCAAGTTGGTAATAGAGGTAAAATTTAATATTTTCTGTATTACAATTGGAGATATTTAGTTTGTAGTTATTTTTAAAAACTTCTAAAATAGCACAGATGCTCATTACCATGGAATAGCCTACAGCATGGGCTTTGAACAATGTGCTTATGAAAGCCCCTGATTATTCGGACTTTGTATTTTCCTCCAAGTCATAATTCACAGTTACAGAAACTATCCAGCAGTTCCAAAACTCAAGATTTTACAACTAGGAACTTCAGCTTCTCTTACTGGCTTGTAAAATGAAAGTTAGCACTGGGAAGAAAGGAGATCAAAATAATCTTCCGCAGAATTTATGAGTGTTACAAAACCAATCTTTCTACTTTTGGAAAAGTCAAAATGAAACAGAATTTTCATTAAAATTCTTTTTTGGGGCTTTTTTTTGTGGTCTCAATTACATTCTTGTATCTATGGGGAAAAACAGTGCCAGCTTTATCATTGCTCTTAGTTTTGAAACAGTAGAAGGATGTTACAAGGCTGGTAAAATGCACACTTGTTTTAGCAACTTCTGAGCTGCAGCAGTTGGGAAAGCTTTCCAACTATAGAAAATGACAGGCCAGAACAAAAAAAAACACCCAGATTATCAGTTTTATATGGATTTAAAAATTGCTTAATTTTATAAATCAGGGGAAAGAGTACTGAAAGCCCTCAGACAGATCTCACTTATCTTGCATCCAGGGCTACAGGTTCCTTTCCATACTCTGCCTCTTAACAATTAAGTTAGACATTGCTAGAAAAATCCATTTCATGTAGCTATGTAAAATTCTGCTTCATTAAAAAAGGGACAACAAAGTTAATATATTTTAAATCTCGACAAATTAAGCAGTAATCACCTTTACTCCTGAAACAATGACACCATCTGCTGATTTAACCATATTTTTAAAGAAGTCTTCGAGTTTCTCTTTCTTATTTTTCCCACGAACACTCAACTGAAAAACAAATTCATTTATCAAGTTGGATCATTTTCTGAAGGCAACAGAAGCTTTAAAAAAATAATAAACAGATAATCTTACACTCTGCATTAACACCAACAAACCCACCAGAACCCCCCCAAACAACCCACAGCAACAAAAAACATAAAACCCAGCAACATTCTAGCACCTACAAATAATACCAATGTACAAGATGTACATTTCAGTTATCAGTAATACAGTGTTTATCAAATGGCAGATCTTTGACTTTCTCTGAAAGCATTTACTCCTCAGTGCACTGAAGATGTTGGTTTCAATCTCGGACTCTTCCTATCTAAATTTGCCCAATTTAAGTAAACTGAGTTCCTGAACCAGTAAGCATTTCTACATCAAGAAACAAGAGGATGCCCTGTAACATATTTTGAAGTTACGCATGTATTCAGTTGAGCCAGTCTTTCCAATGATTTCTTCAACATTTAATGCCAATTTCTGCAATTTTAAAAAGCAACTAAGAACTGCTCACGGGATACGAGCAATCACTAACTGACACCAATCATCATGAATCCAGTAAGTCTCCATTAACTCAAAAATTAGATAGCAATTCAGTATGTAACATGCAGATACCCACAGTAGTCCAATATCTAGGAAAAAAAAATGGAATAAATTTTCACCTAATTAACAAAAAGGCTCTACGTATCAGAACATTTCATTAGAAATCATCTCTAGTTTTGTTAGCAACCCCACAAAAAAATAAACAACCCAAAACATACTGAATTATCATTAGTATTTTTGAAGCTGAGGCTAGAGCACATAGCGCATTTGGTTCCCCAGGGGGCAGGAAAATGAACTCATACAGCCTAAATGAATTTCTACCTTTTATGATACAAGTATGTCTGGAATGAAGGAATTGATGCCATTTACTCCAGGAGGTAAAGCCCTTTTAATCAATTTTCCATCCTACCATAAAAGTACATCTTGATTTCTCTTCCCAGCAATTCAGTTTTCAATACTCACATCCTGATTATATTCCAAGAATACATGGAAATTTAAATCCTTTCTCAAAATAGGATGTGCTGCCACACGACACAAAAATACTTCATGCATTGCAACTGTCTTCTTGAATATTGCCAAATACTCACTGAAAACAAGAAACAAGATAAGACATAAGAATTTAACACAAAGCAATTAAGCTTGAGGTAAGCCTAGTGAGCATCTTTAAAGGATCCTCAGTAAGGCTACAAAATTATAAGCTGATGTTGTAGAGGTTATCACTCCAGTATTTGATATATGCATAAATAAATAGTACAATGTTAATACTAGTGGGAAATCAGAAGCCTGAACACATTACAGAGAGGCTTTTAATGAAGGCGCAACAAATGCATTCTGATTTTCAGGGCTAGCTAACATACGTTTGCTGAAAGTGTAACCTCGTTTGATGGTCCTTTCCCCAACTCCCCAAAACAAAAAAAAAACTGAGATACAGATTACAGTCACTAGGCACAATATATCTGATGTGCAAATTCCTTCCTCCCCATCTCCATCCCCTTGCCTATTTGCACCCTCCTTACTTATTTAAGTGTTCTTGTAGTTTTGTTAGCTGTTTAGATGGAAGTCTTTCATTCCATGTTAAAGCACCTAGCCTCTGGGGACAAAGCTTACATGAATGTCTTGCTTCATAGTGGTTCTAAAAGCGAAATTAAGTATTGCATTTGGCAGGTACAACCAAAAAAAAAAAGGGGGAATCACATTTAACCATGACAATCACACAGTTGCCCAGCTGAGCCAACTCAAGATTAAAGCATTTGTAATTTAATGGGAAGGCTTTCTTATCAATACAAGTTTGCTAGAATTCATTTTGCTTTGGAAATTCAGTAAGATAGAACCTGTCTAGAAATGAGGAAGGGGCTTCTTTCCCCATTCTGAGGTCAAACGGTGAAATGATAATTAACACTTTTGCTTCCACTATGTGCAAGGAGGTTAAGATTTACATACCAGCAAACCAGCAGGGCCAGTGTTGGGAGATGTTTGATCTCAGTGAGAGTAGTAGTCATTCAGTGAAGACAAAAAAGGAGGATGCAGAGGATGGAGGTGGCAGTAGAAGAAACCCAAAGTTTTCTGTGTTATCCAACCCCTAACCAGACCACAAGAGAATCATGATCAGGGCCGCTGGAAAACCACAGATTCTTTAAAATCTATAGTGTTTTGCTAATTTCCAGTTTTCTGCATATGAAGTGTATATCTACTCTGCTATAAATTATGTTGTGTACATAACACTAGTAACAGAGCTTTTTAAGACATTTGCTCACAGCAGCTGGAGTTTGGAGAGAAAGCAGCAGTTCTAAGAGTTCTATGTACTTTTCTTGCCAATTCAGAGCTCTTGATAGCAGTAGTCTAGAAGCAGTGTAAATATACACTTGAAAACTGAAACCAATGACAGGAAAAAGATCAAAGAAGTGAATGCATGATAAGGAAAGTGGATGAAGCAAGGAGAAACTTCACTGTGTAACTCAGAATGAAACAAAAAGCATTAGAGCTGGTATTTCAATACACATTAAATTCACAGTAAAGGAAAATACTATTTTCAGGAAGTACATTCTCCTTGTCCAAGAGAAGAAAAAAAAAAAGAAAGAAAGAAAAAGGGAGTGCCAGAAGACAAAAAAAAAAAAAAAAAAGTATTTTCCAGTAATCTTCATATTTCTTGGGGAATAGAAAGTTGGCATCCACATTTACAGTACCAACTGCATCCAAAACTCCCTACTTCAGTCACTACATGTATAAACCTTAAAGTCTCACTCTGCTTATAAACTGTGGAACACCAGAACTAAGACAGAGGTTACCTCCTCCCTTTGCATATATTCTGTGAAGAAAGGGATCTAACTAGCCTTTTTCTTATAAAAGAATGCTCAAGAATAGCCTGATTTTTTTTTCCTGCTTCAGAAGATCTTCCATGAAATTTCTACAATTTTCCTAATGGCTCTGATCATGATCACTAAGATAACCCTGGTTACGTAGCAACTGGATTCTCAAGCCTGTAACTCACAGAGAACCATTATAGTAAAATCAAAAATATGAAATAGCAGACAGCATTAAAAATTGAGAGATACAGGAAAAAAGAGAATAAAGTAGTAATCAAGTTTACATACGCCTCCAGTTCTTGTTTCATCTTGGTGAATTCTTCTTTAGTCATCGATCCTTCCCCTTCTCCAAGTTTCTGCAATTTCTCCCTTGAGGCATCAAAGTCAGGCCTGGGTGGTGCTGGTGGAATCTGGAATTGAATCAATTTTCTTTTAATTGCTCTTCTCAGTCAAACAACACCCATTCAGTACAGGAACTGTAGATTGCCTGCAGCTTTTTAATACATGGCGCTCTTTTTTGTCACTCATTACAGCATACATGGATAAAGTACTTCATTCATGAGTTAGACATGCTGCATTACTATACCAATTTTGGCCAAGTGTTCTTGAAGATTAAGAAAGTGTCAGTTAATATTTTATTAATGTACTCTTGGCTTCAATGGTTTAATAATTAGAGAAACTAAGTAATACCTAGATACCTAGCTTTCTCATGACAACAAACTAAACCTTGAAATCATTATTTTTTTACTTGGTTTTGGTTTAGCTTATTTGGTAAGAATATTTCTTGTTTAAAGAAAAAAATAAAAATAAATTCACAACTGTTTCCACACCATCCATTTATAAACCCCCAAAACTTTAAACCAAAAAACCCATTCCATATTGTTTGCAGGCACTAGATCTTTCTTGCAGCACTGTTGACATTAAAGATACATCTGTTGAAATAACAAAGCACACAGTAAAAAAGTCTCTATGTTAATCTTGTAATACAGTATATTAAGATTGAAAAAGAAAACACTGCATTCAAACTAATCCTCAATTGCTGAAAGAAAAGGGACATGGAACAAAGTTAAACTATGCTTAAATTTCATGTCACCCCTATCTGTCCATTACATTAACACCTTACAAAAAAAAATAAATCTGGCATCAGTGAAGCCAATTGTCTGAAACTAGTTATTGCCACACTGAAGGTCTAGTCTTTCTGACTAAAAAAAGACTAGCTCGAGAATGGTATGACACATCACAGGTTATATTCATCATAATGTACCCCCATGTCAATTAGAAATATGTTTACCTTGTGAATCAGTAGACATGCTCTCCCCAAAACAAAATTAATACCTAACTTTCACATAAAGATGACAAAAATTACTATTTGTAATTAAAGTGTGAACAGCAGCACTCATTTTTAATAGGTAGCATTGTAACATTGTAAGGTGGCTATTTTGTGACCTCTGCTCCCTGGAGGCCTGAAATAAACTTCAAACCATAAATTGTTCAGTTGTGTATTAAGGTTCTCTGTAGTTCTAGATGGTATTTGCCCTGCTTTTTTTTTTTTTCCCCTTCAACTGATTTATGGTAAAATGATTCTGATCTTCATCATGAAAACTGGAAAAATGTAATTACTAGAGCTCAGTTACTGTACTCTGCCATTTCAGCTAAAACAAAGGCAACATGAAACTTGAAACTAGGTTAAACATTAGCTTGCAAAAACAATACCACCAAGTTATACAGTTCACCTATCCCCCACAATTTTAGCATGGTGGACTGAAGATATACTTGGATACAGATTAAACTACTCAGTCCTTTGGAGAAAAAAGGCAAGAAAGTATGACAACTACATTAACTTTCCTCCAACCTTGCTTCAACCGTTAATTTTGTGTAACTGCATAAAATGAAGTATTAGAGCATCTCATCTGATTTTAGAAGGAATGAACATCTGCCATTTCCATAGCATTTAAAAGCAGCCACAAGTACTTCAGATACAGCCCACAGAAAACAGTGCACATAAACCAAAAGAACTGTAATACTTACAATATAGCCAGCATAGTCCTCATTTTCAACAAAAGAATCATGAAGCCAAATAAACTCTTCATGTTGCCGGACAACAGAAAATTCATTTTGTTTGAAATTTGGTAAGGAACTCTAGAAAGGAAAAAGGAAGAAGAATAATGAAAAGTTTTCCATTACTACAGGAAAAGCACCCTAAAGGAGCAACAGAATATCCCTGTAAAAATAAAAATAACCCAATCATCCAAGTATTGATTTGACCAAAAGCAAAGTTCATAAAACAGTAATTACCCCCATCTTTATTAGTGCAGCAGTCAATTGGAATGAGCTGCCCAAAGAGGTTATAGAGTCTCCACCCTCAGAGATATTCATAACCCAAATGGACAAGTTCTGGGCAATGAGCTCTGGTTCACTCAATTTAGTGGTGGGAGGGAGGGAGGAGATGAGACTAAATGATCTCCAGAAATTTTATTCAACTATTTTGTGATTCTGCAATCAATAAACATTCAAATCTAAGAAAGAAAAGCCATTAAAAAAGCAGTAACTAAAAATTACTCTTGCATGTAATTCCATTATGAAATACATTTTAATATCTGAAACCACAGCTAAACAAACAAAAAAACCCCTACACTGAAGTATATTGAGATAAAGATTCTACCTGCAATCAGGCCAATTTATAAGCATGGGAATGGCATGACAATGTAACAATACAGAAACTGGAATGACATTTTTTTCTAAACAGTTTTTTAACCCCTTAAATTTTAGTCAACTTTAGCACTGCAGCTACAGAGTCTCTTAAACAGGACGTAAACCTACCTTTTCACTTCATCTGGATTGTGCTACATTTGTTTCAATACATAAAGAAACTTTCTTTTCTATATAACTAAGAAGCTGTTCAGTGTACAAACCCAAGCTTTTACCTTTGTATGGACAGTGAATTTCACTTTGTCCCTCTCACTGAGTGCATCTGAGATATCCACTTGCAGAGCAGCATCAGTCTGGAGATCTACATTTATTGCTCTAAGCTAAAAAAAGAAAAACCTCTTTAGCTTAATTTTAACAAAAATGACAATACAAGCAATTTCCTTTACCATACTCCTTGTTAGTACACTATTTTTATTTCTGTGTGTCGTTAACTTGCTAGTAATGATATGGTCAAAGTATACATACAGACAGCAGCAAGTTCAGAAGGTGTTTTTATTTATTTCTCTCTTCATTCCCCCTACTCTCCCAAACTGACAAACTGCTGTAAATAAACGTACTTGTAAAGGTAATTATGGGATAAAAGTGGTCCAATATTCCAAAGAAGCAAGAGCTACTAAAGACATGGTTTACTCACACTGTCTTAACACTATTCTTTTGTTTAACATTTCCCATGACATACTGAAAAAGCTTAAAAAAAACAAAAATCCCTGAACTTCACAGACCTAAATCTCTCTGGAAATATTTCTCGGGGGGGGGGGCAGGAATTGAAAACCCATCAAAACCCACACACAGAGAAAAAACACTCCAACACACAAACAACTAAAACTAAGATTTCAGTCTCTTCAAAAACACCATGAGTAATGGCAAAAATGAAAGGAATACACACTTTTTCTTCCACAAGACATGAAACCTGAACTGTCTCACAGAATAATTCTGAAGTCACATTGGGAAAAAAAGAAAAAAAAGAGAGAGACAATGGTCAAATACAGAAAAATTTGAAGATGACTGAACACTGCAATGTTTGGCAGCAACTGGACAAAAGGCTTCAACAGTATTTGGTGAAACTAATCTCATCTAGACCCCAACCAGGAATTTGAGTCCCCTCACCTTTGCACCCTCCTCACTGTTCTAGAGCAGTGTGTCCCATGACGATTTCACCATCATGATCAACAGACATTCAGAATATTGTTATAAGTAGTAAGGCTAACTCTGAAATCTTCTCCAATGAGTGTCAAAAAAAGTTTCAATGCCATGCTCATGAGGCCTACTCCTTACTGAGACCCTGTGTTTTATTCTGTGCTGCAATTTTCTTAGAAATTCTACATTACATTCTACAGCATAAAAATACTTTGATATACAAGGACAAAGACTTTTTCCTCACAAGCATTCTCAGGACTGCATTTTGAAGTTGATACTCAAGTACAAAAATGCTTTCTTTAAGTATCAGCAACACAGAGTACAAAGGTTACAAACAAGTAGATTTAGAAGGTAACTGCAAGGCACTGAACAGCACTAGGAGAGAAGCATCAACTGTCACATCTTGTTTTCCACCAGTTATCTTAACCCTTATCTTAAATCACAGTGGTCAGCACCCATTCTAGTTTTCTTGTTAACCTCAATGCTTATGTAGCAGCAACCAGACTAGCATATTTTAGAATTAATGTATTAAAGTAAAACCAAAATCATACAGTCTAGCATATGCTGCTAAACTAGCAAAATATAACAGTTCAATAGCTATTACACAAATAGTTATAGCTTTTCCTAACAACAAAGTTGGAAATCATTAAAACCACTGCGCAGTAACATATTCGGACATGTGATTCAGGCATCGCTTTTTGTTTTGTTCTTCCAAGGTTTAGCGGGTCACAGCCTCACACAAAGGCATATTATCATGCGACGATCCCTTGCAGATCACTTCTGAGAGGCAGAATCTCCTAGCTCCTACTGAGTTTCCAATGTGCTTACCATCTAATTTAGGAAAGAAAAATATAATCTGACATACCAATGTCTGCCTTATGTCATGACACCACATTTTTCAGCTTGCAAAAAAGTTTTTAGTAGCCACACTGTCTGAGGTACTGTTTTTCACCAGTCCCCCACGATACATTAGCCTAATAATCTCAGCAAATAAACTGGATTATCCAAAAAGATTTTCTAGTCTTTCACAGGTCACAAAAGTTTCTACTCAAATGCGCTTTTTTTCCGCCTTTTTAAAAAAGTGGTACAACACAAAATTCTAAGTTTCAGTGTAACAGCTGTTTGAGTTTGTCACTAGCGTGTATGCAGTCTCTAGCGCAGTGCACCCTGGCCATATGCACTATTCACAACTCCAGAAACAACGTGCTTACCAGTGCTGAGAAAATTAGAACCAAAACATGACAACTTCACTCATGACATACAACTGTAAAGAACTATTTGTTTGATTCATACTAGTTACGTTTGTAACAGTTTTGAAGAGTCTAATCATATGTTAAATTATGCTGTGTAGCCTGACTGCCAACAGGGAACCTTTTCATCTGCAATGGTAATGAAGCATTTATGAAAGGTGTCAAAGACAATCAGAAAGTTGAAAGACTTTATATGTATTCATGTGACACAATGGTTCACACTGTATTACCAGCAATTAAATTCACAAACAACATCATCACACAACAAACTTAAGCAATCTCTTCATCTGCTTCCACAAGAAAACCGCCACCATGGTTTTCCAGTCACAGAATAGAAAATGAAAAAAAAAAAAAAAGCTACAAAACCTGATCTAGGTGAAAAATCCGATCTGGATGAAAACTGAAATGGAAGTACCTTAAATTCAAGAAAAAAATGGAGGTGGGATACAGTCCCTTTGTATCTTGCCCCTCTCTCCCAAACTAATACATACAACACCACAGTAATTTTATGCTTAGATGCTAGTACTCTACACCCATGCTGAACAACTCGCAAAACAAAAGCTAACTTAATTTAGGTGCTTTACGCTTTCCTATGCAATACCAAGAAAGTCTCAGTTTTATTCAGAGTCTTGAAAACACAAGAAGCCAAGGGCTAAGCAATGTTAGAGTACTAAAAGAACAATGCAGGGAGAAGATTTAGCTCTTGCTCAAGCATCAATTACACTTCAAATGGTAATGAAAGGAAGCTCGTAGAGACAAGGGAAACAATCAAACCCTACATTCCTAGGTAATGTCATCCATTAACAACAGTAACTTTTGTACTCTAAGTTCTTTTAAAACTGTTAAGAGAAAAAGGACTCTTCCTTCAGTGGGTTCTTTACAGGCAGATAAATACCATAAGGCAAGGAAACAAACAATACTTTTACAACAAGAGATTACAGTGTCTTCACTTTAAGTTCCTAGCAGACCTATTCCAAGGGGGTAGCTCGTTTTCCCTGAATGACTAGACAAGAGCATTAGCCAAGTCGGCTTAAGTTTACATCTATATAAAATACACAGGACAATACCAGTAGAGCAACACTATACCACCTTTCAAAGCATGTATTGTTTACAGTAGAGAGAGCATAAAAAACCCCCAACAGGAACAGTTACTCCAAGCAAACTCAATAGTATCTTCCTAAGTGAGATTCAGAAAAGCAACTCCAGCAAGTTCATTTTATGCAGACCATTTATAGTAAATTCCTTCTACAGACCACCCACTGCTACTTCCTCAAAGATGATTCTCAGTGCTCTGACAATTCTCCAAAAAGGCTCCATATGGTATCATACAATTGTTTGAGAATTACTGTTCTATGTGGCATCAGCATAATTTCCAGCCCACCTTCTATCCCACTGCTCCACGTTAAACTTAACACAACCGTAGCTGACCAAAATGATTCTGAAGAATCAGAAGCATATGATCATAGCAATATCTGAATTCTAGAGAGGAAAGAATACTTGTTCTATTACTCTAACCAGAACTTGCCATCCATGCCTTCAAATAAAGGCGTGACCTGCTCCTTTTTTAATTGCAAATAGAGAAAGGCAACAAATCAGAATGAGGGAAACACTTTATGAAGAGTTGCTTATTTTTACTACTGCTAAGAAAAAGTTACTGTTTTGAAGATTGAAGTACAGCAACTCCATTCATTAACAGATTGACAGTATTGCTTTTGATTAGATGTTCTGTTATCAAAATCATGCAAATACCCTGTGTTTTAACCCCAGGGATTTACACAGCAGTGAGAAAATTAAAACCCCAGTGACTGAAAATAAGCAACCTAAAAAAAATAGTGAAAGGAGGAGGACACTGCTCTCGTTTAATTCCTCAGTGCTGGATGAAGATGGGGGAGGGGAAGGAAAATGAAGAGCTGCACTTGGCCAACTGAGATGATGTAAGTTGTCCAACAGCACAAACAAGGCTGCTAAGAAATTTCTTAAGGCTTTCAAAGTACCTTGTGAACTCTGACTACCCACAGCCTTAGAGGGAAAACTAACAACTCACCAAACAAACACAGGTTTCACACAGGACCAGATCTGCGTTGTTATCTTCTACCTGTACCTTCAGGTAAAAAGACAACCTAACTGTGCACTTCAGTGTCTGTTCCTACACCCCGGGGATGACCTATGTAAAATACCACTCCGGCCTTGCTCTGAAGATGCTCAAAACAATTTCCTCTTTCTCTCTTTTCATCCAGTATTCTTATTAAGTATCTGTATAATTAAAGACAAAAGCTCTACAGTGGTTTGAACTGGCCTAACACGATACTTGAATTCCTTTTCTAATTTCTGGCCATAAGCTGAACATAAAACACACTGAATTCCTACCACATACATACAGTCAAAAAATGCTTAATACTTAACATTATATTTGATGCTTGAGTATGGCATGCCTGACAACAGGATATACCAACATAGTGTTTTTTCAGATTTTGTATTTTTAGCAATGTACTAGATGCAACAGCCTAGGCAACCCAGAAGCTGCTCTCCTACCTTGCTCGGTCATTCTTTCTTAATATTCTAACCAAGAGGGGCAATCAGTCTGAGTAAGTTATACTCGATTAGCTGATTTGTTGCTTAAATAAGGCAGACAAGTTAAAGAAAGATGGATGCAGCAGTCGGAAGAGAAATGAAGGCCAGAAACAGCAGGGCAGAGAAAAGGTTTTCTCAGTAAGGAACATAATCGTAGCATCCTGTCCCAGTGACAGAACTTCTTTCCAATAAAGAGTTTATTATGCAGTGTGTGCCTGTAAATGTCCCATTGTTATCTATGGGAGAGCCTCTAGGGCCTAAAGACAGAAGAGAGGGCAGGGCTATTTCACACAGGCCCTGGCTCACGAATAAAGATGGAACCTGGTGCTCTCCACCAGGCTGGTCAGCCTGGTCAGGAGGACCGGACAACCTGGGGGTGTGCAGAGGGAGAGGGCCCACATCAGAGCAGGCAAGGACACGGAGAGGGGACGTGAATCTCCAGCACAGACATAACATCCCCTCCCAAGCCAGCCGCACAGAAGCACGGAAGAACTGCCCTTCCAAAACTTGGGTGACAGAACAATGAAAAATTCACGGCAAGACACATGGACACCAGATCCAGAGGGAGGCCGTGCTAGCCCCACGTCCGCAGACCCCGGGAGACACACACCCCGTGCCCCGGCTGCCTGCCTCCGCCAAGCATCCCGCCTCCCTCCGGGAACCAAACAGTGAGCTCGGGCCGGGCAGCAGCGACCGGGCCCCGGGGAAAGGGGCCAACCCGCCCTCACCCGCCCCAGCCCCCAGGCACCGGGGTCCCCAACGCCTCTCCGCGGCACTTACACCTCGGTCCTCCTCCGAGAGGAAATCCGGGCCGTCGTCCGAGCCTTCCTGCTGGGGGCGAAGGGGAGGAGGAGGCGGAGCGGGCCGGGGGGACGCGGAGGGGCACGGCCAGCAGCGGGACGGTGCGGGGAGAGACAAAGCGCACAGGTTAGCGACCCAGCCGCCCGCGCCCGCCCCGGCACCGCGACCGCCCCGAGACCCACCATCATGGCTGCCCGCCGCGCTGCGCGCCCGCCGGCCCTCCCCCGACAGCCCGCCCGCGGCCCGGCGGCGAGGCGAGCCGAGGCGAGCCGAGGCGAGGCGGGGCGGGGCTGCGCCGAGCTGCACCTCTCGCGAGGGAGCGGCGCTCCCCTCCCTGCGCCGGCTGTAGGCGGCTGCTGAGGGGAGGGCCCGCAGAGCTGGCGGGAGTCGGGGCCTTCCCGCGGAGGGAGGAGAAGGGGGGGGCAGCTGCCGGCCCGGTTTTATTTTTCGATCCGCTGCAGGAGCAGCGGCGGTCGTGGGGCTGCTCGGTGGCTGTGGCGGCCCCCGAGACCCTGGCCTTCAAAGTGCGTCCGCGCCTCGATGGTGGATGTTTCTCGTGTGCGGTTTGCAGAACGGAGAGCGGCTTTGTTCACGTGTACAAACCCCGACTGCTTTGCACATCGAGAGCAAGTGTGCAGAACCCCTGAAAACGTGCATAACGGGCAGAGCTCTGCTGCCATCCCTGATCTGTATGCGTAACCGACGGCTTATGTGCTGTCCTGTTTTTCTATCCATCATCCCTGTGAGAGATGGGCTTCCCAGCCCTTCACCCCGTGCATTTTTACAAGCATGTGTGTGAAACGGACTGTGCAATTACACGGTGCTAGAAATTTAAGTGGTTTATAATACGCCTTGGGTCTATGGGTAGTTAACGTGACTAAGGCTGATGATGCCTTTCATTCAGGCTAAGAAACAGCCGCTAAATGCCACTTCGTCTAATGATAGTGGAAAACATCAGCATCCGCAGACGAAACCGGACATAAGCGTGGAGGGCAGGGAGTCCAAGCCCAGGACAGCATTTTTCTGTGAATTAGAGATAGAACAGTCGAGAAATTGCCTCAGGGTGAGGTTTAATGCTCAGCATAAACTGATGTAAGAGTGTGCCGTTGCTGAGAGATGGCGGCAGGTGTGGACACTCGTACTCCCGCGGGCATACTGCTGTATGACAGACAAGGGCATCGGTCCAGCTGCACATTAATCTTGCAACAAATGATTAGTTTACATCAGTCAGGTCCATAATCCAGCCAAGCCCATAGTTGTACCAGCACTGGTGGGACAACAGGACCACCGCCTGCCACAGTGGCTCCATGGATTTATGTGGGATTTGGAAACTACACCTTGAGAAACGCTACTCATGCAGCCTCAAGATAAGAGAAGGGAAAGCTTTCTCAGCGTTGTATTGCTTAGAAGTGGGCTTTGGAATTCAGAAATGGAAATTGCCTCTTGGAAATTGTTCTTGGTACAGCTGTGGAAAGAGGCCTTTGAATATGCATTTTGTAAATAATTAAAAAAGCTGCTCTTTAAACAATTTTCATGTGCACAGTCTCTCTCAGGTTTGATACCGACACACACAACACATTCCAAAGTACTGACTTACTACTTGGGTCAAGAGAAGTAAAAGTACTTTACAAGATTCTGAGAAAGACTGTGTGACCACTGTTTAAACACCAACCTTGTCATGCTGAAGGGGTACAGACAGAGGCAAGCAGGAAAATTACTTCTGGGTGTTGACCTGCATGTGTTAGCATCCTGTCTGGTGCACAGCCTGGGCTCAGCACCGTACCACCACTCCATCTAGTAAGCATCTACTTTCCTAGGAAAACTAAAATCAGCAACAGAATGAGTGTGTTTTTTTAACGTTCATTATTTATTGTTAATACATTTTTGTAGGACCAAACAACCTAAGTCAAAGACTTGAGAAAAGGCTTCACAAGTATTAGAGACATGTCCCTCTTCCAGGAAACAATTAAGTAATCCAGTTGATGGGCAGGAATCTGGCAGGATGACCATCTGAGGTGCATCTACAAAATATGGTGTCCAGTTGGTTCTGGGATCAGTTCAGTCATGTTTTGGATGGCTCAGGAGGGACATACTCCAAAGCAACAGCAGTGCTGTGGCTCTAAGGGTGCTCTGTACCAAATGACACTAAAACTTCCAAACAGCAATATTATCCATGAACCTAATCTTTCATACTGCCTTGATCAACTTGTCCCAGCTCCATGTCTTGTCCTACATCTGTCCCCATGCTCCTCTCCACTGGCATAGCAATGCTTGCTGCATTATGTTTCTGCTTCAGCAGCTGGTAGATAGGTCATATATGCCATGGGGACACCCTAGCTGGTAGCTGGGTAATGAGCACTACCTCCTCTCAGTGCTCTTTTGGTCAAGACTCAGTTTAATAAGCCTGCTCTGAGGCTGCAGGATCATATTCAGTTTCCTTTGACAGCTGAGCCCACCCCACCTGAGGAGTTTCCATCTTGGCTGTTTACACGCTGACCTTGATGTCCACCTAACAATAATAAGCTAGGTCAATTGAACTAAATATAACCCAGCAAGAATGAAATTGCATATTGTAACTGACACAGTCTTTACAGCCCTTTGGTACCATCACATTCCTCTTATCCTTCTTCACACACCTGGCTGTCTACTTTACACCAGCTCTGGTCTTCAGCAGGCCCTGACTCCAGTCAGTCTGTCACGCCAGCAGACAAACTACACGGGATGAATGAAGGGAGAAGTGTTTTGACAGTGAGTTGCACTGGCTCTGAGGAGGATGCAGAAGTTTGAAGCCAGAAGAAAGGAAAGTCGTGGGACTTTCAAATGACATCTTAAGAAATTACTCCCTTTACCAGCAACACCTCACTTTTGCCCCATGACATGCTCTGATTCACTTGGCTACTCATCTTTTGTCTCATTTTTTCCTCCCTGTTTTCCTCATTTTTTCTTTCCGGCTACTGCGCTTTATTTTATCTCATTTTTTAGCTGCTAAACTCTTGAGGCAGGGATTGTAATTAATCTGAGTTTACAGAGAAAAAAAGCAGAAAGAGGGACTGATCCTGCACCAATTAGGGGAAAACTGCTGCCCTATTGTAATGCATAGGTGTTCTGGTTTAAAAACATTCTCCTGCAAAGACTCACAACGTCAGTAGATGGTGCTATATACATATTTTTAGGAATGCTTCCCGGCTTTTTACCTAAGTAATATTCCCTTGTGTTTGAGTGTGATATCCCTGGAAACCTAGAAGCCACACAATTTAATATTTTGGCTTTTATCAGAGTCACTGCAGAGAGCTAAAGGCTTTCCACACCGTGGCATCATGTCATATAGCACTACCTGTACTGTGTGACTAATCATGGAGTGTTTCAATGAATGCATTTGATGCCTGCAAGTGCTGTAGTTCTGATATTTCATTAGCTGATACACATCTTTAAAAAGCGTGAGGAACTATTCTCCATGCACTTTTCTCTTTCGAGAAGTCTCTCGACCTTCCCCTCTAAACCTAATTAACTCTCAGTTTCCCTTAACCAACATCATGTGTTGTTAATATGGTGCTCAGATACAACATCTTGCAGACAAACTGTGGGCAGCAGGACCAGCTTTTCTGTATCTGTTCCAGACTGATTCCTCCTTTTTTGTCTTTGAGATGAAAATATTTTATTCCCGTACGTACGTTATCTAAATTTTCTCTAGTGCTGCTAACTGAAACTGTATTAAGGAACCAACAATATCATTAAAGCTACATTGCAAGGCTTTTTGTGGCAGAGCCGATAATTACATTTTAAAAAGATAAATCAATATTTACGTCTTATTTCTGTTGAAAAATAGAGCTTTTAAGTGTAATATTTTCAGACAATTAAGACTCAAGGAGAAAAAGGCTTCAAAATCTTATTATAAAACCCGTCTGAAAAGCTCAGTTAGCAATAGAGGCTTTTTACCTGTTATATGGAGATAGATCACTTCATAGCAGAAGATGACTATCAAACTGATCATATTCCTTTAGAAACACAAAGAGGATGTAAGCTGTAGGATTAAAAGAACAGAGAGGAAAAAAATAATTATGATATTCTAGAGAAGAAAGCAAAATATAGCTTAGTACATTATGTGCCAAGTAACTTCTAGCTACTCTGAGGAACAATAATTTCCATCAGGAAAAAAAAAAAAAAATCTGTTTCCCAGTGTGGAATAGACTTCTGTGAATTCCAGAGCATAATGGGGCCATATGCAAATAATAAGGATGTGTGGGTTTCTATTCAGACTGCAGGGACCCTGAAAAGGCTCACTCTGCACTTTTAAAAATCCTGGCCTCCTTGTGCCAGATGCTGACTATACGTATGCATATAGATTGTAATGCAATTCAGCACACTTCTTCCCTACTAAAGAATCAGATTTTTTCTTTTTGCCTTTTTAAAATTCATTTACATGGCATTATAGACACATTCTGTCTTTGTCTGCCATGAATGACTTCATGCCCGTATACAGCTACACTGATGCAGAAAACTGAACTATCTAAAGCCTCATTTTTCACCAAAGCTATGAACTAATGGCAAGAAGCTGTAAGGGGAAGAATATATTATCCAGTTAACAGAGGTAAAAATCCCTTATTCTGAGCTCTGAACCTTTTTTTTTGTTCTTTAGATTGCATATTGTTATTAACCTAATTGTCATATTTCTGTAAACAGATTGTAGGCAATCATTGCTCTACACAAATACTTCATTGCAAATGGGTGCACAAGGAAACTGCAGCTCCCATAGCTCCTATAGGGTTGTCTAGGAAAGAGCCAATAAAGCAGCTCTCTCCTTCCCTGGCACACAAGGATGCATAAAAATGTTTACAAATAAACTCACAGACTGATCAGCATTTCAGCTGCCTACTCTGGACTTAACAACGCCATTGAGCTCATCTCTTCCTAAACTCCAGTCCCTTCTCCTTTATAAACCACCTGAAACATGGAGCACTTCAGAGAATATTCTGAGAGAATCCTTTATTATTCTTCCCAATTCTTAATACATCTTTCTTCAAGAGAAAGCCAGAACTTCTGGCCTCACCTTTGCTTCAGTCTACGGGTTTTGCCTGCACCAAGTACTTGCACAAAATTCTTTAAATTATTTCAACAGAATTAATTATTACAACAGAAACAAAAACCTTTTTGTTTACATCATCAGCCTCAGTAACTGCAGTGGTAGGAGCATTATGGGCGACTTCCCCAAAGCAGTTGTATTACTCTTTTCACATCAGATGTGGAAAAGTCTGAGGTAAAAATATGGAAGGCTATTTACAGTAGTGCTTTCATCAGTGCTAGCGCTGACGATTCTTGTCAGGGCTAGGGAATAGTAAAATTGATTCAGGAAAAAACCTCAGTATAAATAAGGCCTTGTTGATGAACATGTGGCCAAGAAGGATAAAAAGCAGATTTGCTAACACTGACCTCTTACACGTCATTCCTCAAAGGCCAGCTCTGCCCCAGCAGGACAGCACCAGGCAGGGCAGACAAAGCAGCTCTTGTCATGTCTTGTCACTGGTACAATAATGGGTATCAGGAAGGACTGCACAATGCTGCTTATTTTGCCAGAACAGACTGAATGACACTTTCTGCCTAATTCAGTAGATACCTATTGTTGGGGACTATTAGTCATTAGTATTTGTCTTTTGCTCCTTGTTATCTTATTTCCTTTTCTTTTACTACTTTTTTGTTTGCTTTTCAATTATTTTCCCCTCTTTTTATTATTTACCATTTTCCCTTCCTAATCTCTCATTCTCCTTCCAACTTATCTCTTCCTTTCTCTTTATCAATCACCCCACTCCTTGGCCCAGTTTCCTTTGGTCTTGCCTAACTGTTCTAGCTCATCAAAAAATGTCACCCCTCCCCTCATTCCCAAGTCTTCAGGTCCTCTGTAATCAGTCCCAGCTTGTTCCATTTTTGTCTTTTCTTATTCTCAGTCTTACATTCAGTCTTCTGTTCTTCTCATGTGCTCTTCACTGTCTTCTTATCATAGAACCATAGCATCAACTAGGTTGGAAAAGACCTTTAAGATCATCAAGTCCAAACTTTACCACAGTGCTGCCAAGTTCACTAAACCATGTCACTGATGGCCTCACCTACACATTTTTTTGAACACTTCTAGGGATGATGATTCCACCACTCCTGGGCAGCCTGTTCCAATGCCTGAGCATCCCCTCTGTGAAGAAATTTTGTCTTGTATCCTGTATAAATCTTCCCTGGTGCAGCTTGAGGCCGTTACCTCTTGCCCTGTCACTTGCTACTTGGGAGAAATGACCAGCCACCTCCTCTCTCTATCCTCCTTTCAGGTAGCTGCAGAGAACAATAAGGTCCCCCCTGAGCTTTCTCTCCTCCATACTAAACAACCCCAGTTCCCTCATAAGACTTGTGTTCCAGACCCTTCACCAGCTTTGCTGCCCTTCTTTGGACCGGCTCCAGGACCTCCATGTCTCTCTTGTAGTGACGGGCCCTGAACTGAGAACAGTATTTGAGGTGCAGCCTCATCAGTGCCAAGTACAGGGGGATGATCACTGCCCTGGCCATGCTGGCTGCGTTGTTTCTGTTGCAGGCCAGGATGCTGTTGGCCTTCTTGGCTACCTGGGTGCAGGATGGCTCATGTTCAGCAGCCATCAGTCAGCACCCACAGGTCCCTTTCCACCAAGCAGCTTTCCAGCCACTCTTCCCCAAGCCTGCAGCATTGCATGGGGTTGTTGTGGCCCAGATGCAGGACCCAGCACTTTGCCTTGTTGAACTTCATACCACTGGACACAGCCCATCAGTCCAGCCTGTCCAGATCCCTCTGCAGCCTTCCTGAGATCAACACTTCCAGCCAACTCAGTACCATCCACAAATTTACTGAGGGTGCACTCAATCTCCTCATCCAGATCATTAATGAAGATATTAAACAACACTGTCCCTAACGCAGAGCCCTGAGGGACACCACTAGTGACCAGTTGCCAACTAGATGTGACACCATTTACCTATCCTATTACACCTATCGAGGCCATGAGCAGCCAATTTTTTCAGAAGAATGATGTGGGAGACAATGTCAAATGCTTTACTAAAGTCCAAATAGACAATATCTACAGCCTTTCTCTCCTCAACCAGGCAGCTCACTTCCTTATTTAAATGTCATTGTTACCCTCTTTTATGTCTGGCTGGTAGCCACAATCTTCTGAGTTCTCCCCTGAAAACCTTGGATGAAAACCTAGCATGTCCCATGAAAGATAGTAGTATTAGAGCACCACTTGCAGCATAAGACAATATGATGGCCACTGACCTGGTCTGCTTGAGGCAACATTCACAAGTTGGCTAAACGATAACAGTGCATCTTGTATCTTCCTGCACATATCAGGTGAGCCTACCTGACCATCATCCTAAAGGCACCAAAGGGGTTTCATTCCAAGTGATCGAACATAAGCCAAGAAAATTAAAAACAAAAACAAACAAACAAACAAAAAACCACCAGAAACACCTGCATCTCTGGCTTTCATTTCCTGACTTAACAGCTATAGAGATGTAGGTGCCTGCTAATTTTAAATTGTGTTGGATAGCCAGTAGGCATGGGTTAAGATGCAGCCACATAGAGCACTCACTGTTAGGCTTACTGCAGTTTTATTTCCAGCTGTATGGTTTTGAGTCAGTGTCTCCTGGGACAGCTTGATTTGACTGATGGTGCTTACTGCAAAACAGGCAGGACGTGCAGGGCAGGTGTAGCTGCCCTGAATAACTGATTCCCACAGTACAGCCACCAGCACTGGAGCTGCAGCCCATCTTCCAGACAGGCCCATTTTGTCTGGTTTATCATGCCATCTTTCTGGATCTGGAGGTGCTCAATGTGAAACAACTATAGAGCACATTTTAGGTTAAGCCCCTCATGGTTTAACCTCAGTTGGACAACTAAGTACCACACAGCCACTTGCTCACTCCCTGCACACACACCCCAGTGCGATGGGGAGGAGAATGAGAAAAAGGTAAAACCTGTGGGTTGAGGTAAGAACAGTTTAATAACTGAAATAAAGATAATGAGGATGATGGTGGTGGTGACGAAGAAAAGGGAGATAACAAAAATAGAAAGAGGAATAAAACACAATAAACACAAATGATGCATAATACAATTACGAGCCACTGACTGATACCCAGACCATCCCTGAGCAATGATTAGTCCCTCCCAGCCAACTCCCCCCAGTTTATATACAAGGCATGATGTGCTGTGGTATAGAATATCCCTTTGGCTAGTTTGGGTCAGGTGTCCTGTCTCTACTCTCTCCCGTCTTCTTGTGCCCCTCCTCACTGGCAGAGCCAGTCAAAAGTCCTTGATCAGGGTAAGTGCTGCTGAGCAACAACTAAAATATTGGTGTGTTATCATTATTCTTGTACTAAATCCAAAGCACAGCACTGCACCAGCTACTAGGAAGAAAATTAACTCTTTCCCATCTGAAACCAAGACACCCATCAAAGGCCATGCTGCTGCTGGAGGAGAAATCCTGCCTCCCCTGTGCCCCTACTCCCACTGCTGTCTCAGTGCTCCCTCAGTACAGCCCCAGGGACAGGCAAATGAGGGAGCTGATCCCATTTACCTGTTTTTCTTGCAGGATCAGTTTACAGCCAGCTCACTTGAGCCAGTACAATAGGAACAAAGGGAGAATATGAAGGGTATCACCCCACTTTTCAGCAGCAGCAGCCCCACCACTTTAGATTGACTTAAACCAATCAGGAAGCCTTGTGGCATTACTAATGGATTACCTCAACCTGCATGTCAGCAAAGACGAGCTCACAGGCACATTACAATAAAGCACCCCACTGTGAAAACCCAGTGAGTACACCAGGAAAAAATTCAAGTGGCTCCTACTATGGTGTCTTAGAGTAGTGTGGTAGTCTTCACTGATGAACAGGATGTGCACCAGGCAACCACCAAGCCTGTTTCAGCCCAAATTCAGGTGGGATAGCTTGCATCACAACAGAGGTCTGCACAATGCATGCATGCCTACAGCTAACAAAGGCACTTGTCCATCAGCATCTAGCCAGCACAGCTTTCTGATGTTGAGTAGGACAGGCTATAATCTGAAATAAAGGCTAATGGAATAGCATTTGGATCTCCATTAGCACTTTACTGAGTTGCAATAGTCCCATGATGAAGGCAGAGGTAATATGATGAGAGGCTGTATATTTGTAGCCAGAAATTACAACTGTAATTCTGTGAGAGCAAACAAGCTGTGTGCTGCAATGTGGGGATCTGAAGTGTTCGGTATTTGAGACACTGACCTTCACTGCATGTGTTCAGAAAGACACACACTTGTAATGTCCACAGGCATGTCCAGGATTGGCTCTTCAGTGCTTCAGAGAGCACTGTTACAGGATCAGGTCTTCCGAGCAGTGTTACGGATGCTGTTTGTCCCAGCTGTGCAATGTATGGTGGAGGGAAGAAAGAAAAGCAGAGGTGCTTTGGCTTTGTTCTTTCTTTTTCCACACTCATGCCTTTTAACTTATGGATTTTTGCATCTGGGTGCATGGATCTGATGGTGAACAGGTGAACCAGCCTCACTGGGAACTCTGTATGTGGCCAAAGGGAATGCTGGGATATATGGGTCGCCCTGCAAACGAGGACTGAGCAATGGGAAACAGCCTAGGAAATGTTTCCACTCCTCCTGCTGGGATGAAGATCTCTCCTTCCCAAGGTACAAAATCAAATCCACAACATTAGTTTAGGTTTAGTTTGAACTCTTGTGTTCAGATCTGTTTGCAGTTATCACAGCAACCGTGACATGTAGGGCCAAATCCTGCTGATACATGAAATAACATGGGCACCAAAAATTCTTCTATTAGGGCAGTGTTTGACTCCATGCAAAAGGCAGGAGTTCAGAGTATTGTTCATTGTTGCCGAGTTCCCAAGCCTCCCTGTTATGCCCTTATGGTAGACACCGTTCACAAAGCAATAAATATCAGGAGCGGAGCAGGGAGTTGTGCCTCAGGACTGGTGAGGAATTCAGCCAGGCCAGGGGAAAAAAGGGAATAAATCCAGATCCTCTTCTGGAGTGGATGCCTAGTGCACGCTGCACTAGGGCTGTAAATGACAGCTTTGGCACTGAAGTAAAAGGACCTGCGGAAAGGAGCTACAAAAGAAACACAGACCCTTAATAATCTTTATTCTTGAGAATTATTTCAGGGATATTACCTACATAAGCAGGACAGTCAGAAATGCACCTCCATCCACTCAGCTCTTCTGCTACTGCAAATCAGTATTTTTCCATTAAAGTCAATGGAGCTTTGCTGATTACATGAACTCAAGATTATTATGTACAGTTTATTGGCTTTAGTCATTTGATAATACTCTACATGGGAAATTTTTTACCTCTGCTTCCTTTCTAAAGCACAAAGGACCTGTACAGTTTCAGATCATTGTATTTTGTTCCAGTCCCACCTTCTCTTGAAAATTCCTTTTGTTATTTCTCACTTGAGGGGGCAGCTATGACTAAGTGGCTGAACAAAACCTTCAGATTTACCAAACCTGCAATGCAGCTCATTTCCCACCATTTAAGGCAATGCTATTTTTGGAATTCGCACTTTGAAATCTCCCCAACCAGAGACTCAGTACTGTAGGACAAAGGTAGGCACCAGTGTAAAGCCCCATTGCAAATGCATCACATAGGAGTTTTATGTTAAGATTTGCCTTTCACATCTCATAGGAAAAAGAGTTTCTTTTCTGTATTTCTTATTTCACATCTCCATATAATCACCCAACTGTGGCACTGAAGACAGGGGAGTTGCAGTAATACATCCTGGCAATGGATTCCCCTTCCAGTCTGAGCTGATGTTTCTTAGCTCTGGACTTCATGTAATCCTGTCTCCCAGTCATACAGTCACAATATCAGCACTGAGCCTCTAACAGCTAAGACTTTGCTTAATCATAACTACTTTATCCTAGAATGTACATTAATTTCTGCTCCATGAAATATCTCAGTGTGCTGTAGTGGTACAACACGGTATCAAATCCTGCAAGCACAACAGAATTGAGTTACACAAAGTCGGTACCTGTGTGACAAGCTCAGAGGAAAGGACAGCAAAAAGTGTCACACTGATTCATTAGGTGATGTCCTTCCCTGTGCAACCAATGCCCTAAGGTACACAGGGCTCTGACTTCCACATGAATCATAAAATGTTTTGGCTGCTTAAGATGTGATTGTGTATGACGTGCATAATCTTTGTGATGAGGTAAAGCAAATAACAAGAGCAAGCAAGGTTCAGTCAGGTTCAGTAAGGCTGTTACGTCTGCGTATTTTCAGCTCAAGTTCCCTCCTAGCATTCTCCTCTTTGGGTCACCTGCAGTTCACATCTGGTTCTGAATCTAAAACATATCAAATTCAATTTAATTGTATTCAGTGTCACAGCTTAACACGAAGTGTTGCCAGCTCCTGATTCATATTGGGCAACAAGGCTATCACATAGGGCTCCACAAGTAAGATAACAGCATGCCTCATAGTTGGAAGTTGGCTAAAGTGATGCTTATAGAATTTGGGAATTCCATCCACAATAAGGTTTACAGCTGTTTCATTCTTTTCATATTTCCCCTCTTTTGTACATTGCTGAGGCACTGTTTTATAATTAATAGAATATTAGAAAATCCCTTAATTTGCTGTAATTCTTAGCATATTTATTTTGAATGAAGTACCAAGTATTTGGGGTTAATTTATTAACAATAAAAGTGAGATACTGACCTCTTAATTTTTAGATATATTCAAGAAAGGGACTAAGTTAACTAGGCAGTTGCCAAAGCATGTGTGTCTGACCTGAATGATGGTCATATTTGGAAAGGAAACATAATAAGAGATAAGGATATGGACATGGGATGAAAATGCCCACTTATCATTGCTAAATTATTCCAGACTTGTTTGATATATGTATTTGATAAAATAACTGCCTTTTCTTTACTGAGATAGACGCTAGACCTAATCTTGCTGGAATCCCGAATGTATTTTGTATAACATTAATTAAGATGAAAATCAAGACTAATATATGAACTGTAAAGCATATAGGAAACTGACTGGACAGGAGTATTCTGTCAGGAAAAAGGGGAATTATTAATGCAGTTTCCTAGATTCACTCTGGGAACAACCTTATTTAATCTTCTCATTAATGGCCTTGGCACAAAAAATAGGAAGTAAATGAGCTAATGAAATCTGCTGACAACACAAAACTGGAAGGTACTACTGATACAGAAGAGGACTGGGGTATCATGCAGGAAGACCTTCATGCCATTGAGGACTGCAGTAATAGAAATAGGATGGAATTTCATGGCAAATAATGCAAGGTGATGACCTTAGGGGGCAAAAGAAATTTCTATAATCATGAGGAAAAAGCAGAGGAGAGAAAGAAGGAGAGGTTTCAGTCACAGGATATATATTAGACTTTAATGGAGGAAGGCATACTATCCTGTGATGCAGAGACAGCAATGCATTAAAGTCTTCCTAACATGTAGTGATAAGGCATAGTCAAACATGCTCAGGAAAGATTCAGATGGGACCGAGTACCAAGAGGTGCTGCTAGAACAATTGAGGGGATGAAGAATGTATTCAGTCTGGAATTAAAATAAGGCCTAAAAGCATCAAAGCAGGATTCTGGAACATCATCTCCTTGTAGTAGTAGAAAGAAAAATAATAACTAATTTTAAGGTGAACTTGCTAAATCTGGAAGGAAGAAAAAGGGCAGAGGGCTATATGGCTTGATAACTGGCAATAGGTAGTTGCTGGAATGAAAGCCCCATTGGGTGGCATCAAGTTCTCCATTGCCTGTCAGTCTGATTTGCATAGAAAAATGATATGCAAACTTTCACATGCACAGCATGGAGTCCTGACCTGTACCACACCTGCTTACTGCAGGTGTGGAGCTCTGTGATCACACTCACAGACATTTCAGGTGGTGCGGAACATCATACGGCCAGTCCGTGTGTAGAGGAAGTTTGCGTTCCTTTGGTTGTGGCAGCACTATGTTTCAGCAATGCACAAGACCAAACAATTCCCACATATGAGGAAGTGAACAAAATAGCTTTGATCCACTCAGTGAGTCCACTCTGCAAGCCCAGCAGTGTGGCTAGTGCTGTATTTGCAGCAGGAATTGATTTTTATAGCTTACAGAGACACCTCTCACTTCTCAGATTGTGAGCATGTGGAAATATTTCTTGCCATCTCATCACTGGAACTTAGGCTGAGAAAAACACATTCACCTCTGCGCAGACAGTGCTTGAAAGATCATTCCTGGAGGAAGTAAATTAAACCTGCAGTGATGCTATGCCAGAAAAATAAATATTCTTCTGACAAATGAATCTGATTCTTAAAAAAAAAACAGCAGACTTACTGAAGAGAAGTACTGAACAGACATGAGTAAGGCATGTGTTAGGTGTGGAGATGTTAGTGTCCATGGATACTAGAGTTAGACCTGGTTAGGGCACTAACATATGAATTGGAACCATAACTAGTCAAGAGGGAGATGGGTTCAGGCTTCTTCCATAATGGGTGGATTTTGTTTTCGTATGGTTTCGTATAAAAAATGGAGGGCACTCACACATTTTCTAATTATTATGGCAATAAGATTGGGCTGTGCAATGTTTGTGCTGAATCCAGTGCTGTCAGTGTACGCTAGTCCTATTTAAAGTACCCTTACTACACTGGGCCAAGGGGGAGACTCAGGTGGGAGGGAGAGCCCAGCTTCCGCCATACAAATGGGCCTTGATGTCAATGCTGTTTTCGGAACATAAACTCACAAAAATGAGGTGCACTTCTGTGCATATATAGGACATGAGGAGACAATGCAGGGATGCTGATCCAAAAAGCTCGTAACAGATATAAATGGCCACATGATAAAACAACAGCATTTATCATTGTATCTCAGGCATTTAAAAAGTGAGCGCTATTAGGTTAAATTAATAATGCATATTTAACATAATATTTTGAGTAAAAGAATCATGGCTTCTTTTCCTTTATATATTGAGGCCCACCATATTTCAGTCTGGACTATACTGTCTTTGTTGTCTGAAGCTGCAAATCCATGATACGTGCTCTGAAATATGCATAATGTATGTAAAGTATTTGTCTTCATGTACTGTACACCCAGAGCATTCCCCTGCTGTCATTAACATCACACCATGCTGTTCTAATGATTCCAGACACTAATGAACATGTAATAAGCATTTCTAACTTCCACTGATTTTAATGGTGCTACCTCTGGTTATGCCTGGATTACATTAATCCTGACAAAAAAAAAAACAACCCAACAACATATATACTTATATTCGCCCACTGTAGGAGAGGATCAGGTTCGAGTGTGACCTCATAGCAGCCTTCCGGTATCTGAAGGGGGCCTACAAGGATGCTGGAGAGGGACTCTTCGTCAGGGACTGTAGCGATAGGACAAGGGGTAATGGGTTTAAACTTAAACAGGGGAAGTTCAGGTTAGATCTAAGCACTGGAATGGGTTGCCCAGGGAAGTTGTGAATGCTCCATCCCTGGCGGTGTTCAAGGCCAGCAAAACAGAGACAGAGCCTTGGGCGACATGGTTTAGTGTGAGGCATGCCTGCCTATGGCAGTGGGGTTGAAACTAGATGATCTTAAGGCCCTTTCCAACGCTAACCATTCTATGATTTTATGTGTGCTCCAACTGAATTCCAAATACACGTCAGGTGAGCCATTTTGCCTATTACTCTTGTTTTCTAACTTGTCTGTAGTAAACTCATAATTTACTTTTCCACTCAAATCACCACTAGATACAATTCATCTAGAATGCTAACAGAGTTCTGAGGTTGAACAAAGTCTGTCTCACCAAGTAAATTAACAAAGCAAACCCCAAACTCTTTAGAAGTGCTGCCCTTGGATATTCAGAGGTCTGTGATGTGCTGTACATGGCACTGTTGAGAATACTATGGCATGGCAAGACTCCCAGTCTCCGAAAAGCTTATAGTCAGAACTTTAGAATCTGAGGAATTCAGTTAATTCCTATCACAGATCTTCAGGGGGGAAGGGTAGTGAGAGTACTGTTAGAAAGAGTGAAGATAGGAAGCAAGAGCTGGAGTCAGGCATGCACATGTCTGATAAGGTGAAACAGAGTTACTCTACAAGTTAAACATTAAAATGCCTTACACGTCTGTGCGGCATTATCAGCAGCTGAGATTTGAGGAACCAAATTTCACCACTGCAGTAGTGAAAGCAGTAGGAGTCAGAATACTGTAAAGTATGTACATGACAAGAAGCTGAGATTAAAGTCATTTGGCTTTCCTGCTTTTTGCCTGAGATTTCCCAGCAGACACCTATGACTGTGTCAGAATCATTCACTGCATTTACTGCACAAGATGTATATAATACAGTAGCCTGGAGTTGCCTGGAAATGGACAGAGCAACATGCAGGAGTACAGTGACTGTCACAGACACCAACTTCAGCTCCTCCACAGACACCCTGCATACCATATACTGAATTACCAAGACCAAGGCAATTCTCAGAAGCATCTGGAACATTTCAGGCATTGTGCCTTCCTAAACAAGCTAAAAAATAACCTTTCCAAAATAAGTGAGAAAGGTAGATTCCTAAATTCACTGCCTGGTCAGGCAGGTATGGGCACCACACCCGGTAGAAAAGAGGGGGAGCATTCAGCCCAGCATCTGGAGGAATCCCCCTCTCATTGCAATATGTGTCATTAGATTGCCTTCACTATGTTGTCGAACAGCACCCTCAGATGGCCCTACTTCATATTTCTTTTTATCAGACTTACTTTCTTTTTAAGATCAGGAAAAGGAAATAAATCCTCACTGCAACGCTGTTGGTTTCTTATGCTTGTGACTGCAGAGAAAAGCCCAAGGAGATGAATAAGCATAATACAAGGTTTCAGAAAAGGAAGCAGAAGAAAACTCTTAGAAGATATTATATAACTATTATACAAAAAGCTACTTCATGATTATTGAAACTTTATTTTTTGAACACATAAGGGAGTAATATGGCCTTTAACCCTTGTCGCAGTCTTCTATATATTTTATAATACTGAGATTTTCTTGATTTGCCTATGAAGCAGTGCATTTGACTATGAACCTATGAGCCATGCAATTAACTTTCAGGTTTCTATGTTGATACACAGTTTATTTCATACTATTTCTACAGCTTCAGTTTTCAATATACTCTAAATTCATGCATCTCTAGCATCTCCCCACACTGTAAGTACTTACCACTTTTGCAAAAGTTTAACAGCTGAAATTAGATGCTTTAATGATTGCAAGAAAGGACAGTTCGGGCTTCTGGCACCGAGGAAAGCATAAAGTAACCCAATACAGCAATTCCCCATCTAAATGGTGGAGTCTGGATTTCAAGAGTTAAATCCTGTGGACAGAAAGGAACTGTTTAAATATCTGAGAGATTATTTCAGACTGTTTGCCACTTCAGCAAACTGGAGCCAAGTTTACTCTTTGAACAATTTCTTCATACGGTTACATATTTTTAACAAGAAAAGCCAGTAAATGGATCCAAAGTGTTCGGGTTTTTTTTCTTGTTTGCACTATGTTTATAATAAAGACTAAAGCACACTGCTAATGTGGGGGAACAGGACCAGAGGAGAATTGGAGCTAACAGGGAGGAAAAAGGTTGTGATGATCAGAGGTGAGACTGGGGTAACTGAGATAAACGTGAGGACTAGAGGCAGCAGGTGAGCAATTTCTGCATGTAGGCAAGAGAGGGGTAAAACGCTTTGGAGAAGCAACACAGAAAGGAAGTCGAAGGGGAAAGGCTCAATTTCATTTTCCTGGTTAAGGAAACAGTAGGACAATTACCTGTTCAAAGGAAGCTAAATGTTACTGACAAGTTCTGATCTAAGAATATTTTTTATTCACTTTGCTTACAGCATGACGTGTAAGTTCACCACCATTAAAATCATGCACCACCACACCCTTCTATGTACTCTTTCACACTGTGCCCAAAAGATGGAAAAGCAAGCCTGATAACATTATAGCAATTCCCAAAAACAGATTAAGTAAACTGGTGGCTTCTATAACATCCACTTATTTTTCAGCCCCGTAAAAGACACTGAAGAACTACATTTCCACTAGTTATGAATCGTCTTTTTAAAAACATAACAGGTGAAAACATCAAAACGTTCATCACAGGTATAAATACTTTACCCAGAGAGCTCCAGGTTTATAACAATGACAAATTATCTCAGACTAGTATTATAAAGTAGCTAGAATATTCATCTCAAATGCTGCTGCAAGGCTGATGAGATGGTCTATGATTATTTCAGGATTAAGCGCTACAATAAGAATTTCATTCCCATTGAGTGCTCCTAAATACTCCCAGCAAACCCAGTAGTCCCTTTTCCTTAACAGTTATCCCATCCCTGTAAAAAGTAATAGCTCCATAAAACTGGGTCAAGCAAACAATTTACTCTTTCCTACAGTAACCGTATATTTTATATACACAATACATCCTTCCTTTGATAACAATTTAATCCAGTCTGTATTAGACTGAAACAGTGTGGAGAAAGTGAGAACACCAAACCCAAGTAACTAAAAAACTAGAAAGAAGAGATTTTCATGGGCAACTTACAGCATAAGAAACTTGTCAGGAGAGAAAAATGTAAGTTTTTTGAAGTTACTTTATATGTTCCTCCCAAAATATGCCCTTTGGTAATTTTAAGTTTTTATCTCATATCTCAAAACCGTGTGCATGTTCATATTAATACTGTAAAATGTGACTTATAAAAATCCTGTGTTCTTGTCCGTTAACCACTGAATGTGATCCAAACACTATTTTGAGAAGAAACTGAGAGGCTCTGTATTTGCACACAACATAAGATGCTGATGCAATGAGAAATAATTCTTCTCCTCTTCCCACAGTTAGCTGAAAAGTGGAAAGACTGGTTATTAATTCCAGGTTCCTTGACTGTCTGGACAAATAATATTTAAAGCACAAGCATGAAAGTGTATTATTCCATTTCCTGGATATTAATTAGTAAACCTTGGGAAAAATCTTATCCTCCCTATATTTTCCAAAGAAAACAGCTGTTAAAGTAAGATTATAAACTACTATCGGTGTTAAATCTATTTTTATGTGGAGAATTACTTTGTGCGCAGGGTAACTGCAGAATACATACAGCCATGTGCTTCTTGAATCTGGTGCACACAAAGCTACTACTGGAAATATCTCAACTGTGTATTTCACTATTAGAGCAACAGCAGTCCTAGCGCTCCTGAAGGTGTCTTCAGCTGTCAGTCAGACTGACTTCTGGAGTAGAGAAGCACTGTACAGTTGCATAAACAGAAATTCTAGAGTAGGCCTAGCCTTGTGACGCTACAGAGGTGCTGCAGGGACAGAGCTAGAGTGCCAGACACTCAGCCTCTCACCACAGCTCTTTTCTGGAGGCCACCAGGACATGCACACAACTCAAGTTTGACAAGGTCACGCTTCGTACCTGCCACAATAACTGGAAACAATTACGATGCCCAGATGTAATTCCAGTGCTGTATTCTGGCCTTATGGTGCACAGTGCTATGAGAAGCATTCTCTTTTGCCTTCTGGCAATCAGGAAAAAATAAAACTCATAGCTGAAATGGTTGACTGAATAACTGTAAGAAAAAGCTGTTAACTGCAGTCTGCCCATTCTGTTCAGAATGAAAAAGGAGGTGAAATGCTTTAGACAGTGATACCACAGTAACCTCAACATGTCCCAGGATAGGAAATACATCCAGCTATGCAAGAAAGCAAAACAAACTGCTCTAATGCGAATGCTCCAACACTTCTTCAGCCCTACCATGAAAATCTATGGCATGTGTTCAGTCAGGAGCTCTCTGGAAGGCTGCTTGATTTGCCATCCTCATTGCAAAACTGAGACCAAGCTATAGAAATAAAATCACCTTAAACTGCTACTAATTTTGACGATGATGACTTTTAAATGCTTTTAACTTTAGCTTTAACTGCCTAGAGTCCAGCATTGCTAATGGAATAAAGAGCTGTAATGGAATTAAAGGCACTGAATTAAAATAATAATGAGACCAAAGCAACTACCAGAATTACTGAAAGGTTTTATGCCTAAATATAGTTTGTCCTGAAGGTACTTCCAACCACTGCATCTGTTGAAGTGAACCTATAAAACTGGCTAGAACCAAAGCCAGGTGTTTTTGTCAGAACAGTTCCAGAAAAACATTTAAGAAGTGGTCATCACTGTGAGCCTGACAGCTGTTTCACTCAGCCTTACTAGCAAGCAAGGCATTCAGCCAGCTTGTAAAGCTTTTATCTGAGCAACATTAAGGCATTCTTTCCTGTTTCCACAAATTTCCTGGGTTGGGCTGTTGCACACAAACCTGAATGGGCTGATGTCCCCATCAGAATAACCCAACAGTCACGGACAGCATGCAGGGCCAAACATGTTCGGTAGCCATGCAGGCTAATGCCATGCATTTGTTTCCTATGGGTGTTCTACAAGATGCCTTTCTCCTTTAGTCACACCGAATAAATATTGTTTAGGAATTCTGGTTACTTGGAAGGAGAGTTCTGGGAACTCATTTTGAAGTGTGAATGCAGAGAAATAATGCAGCACTACAAAGGGAATTCACCAATGCAGAAGAATAAAAACCTTCAGGTGACAGATTCTGCATCAGCAGAGTCAACGAAGAGCTAAAATTATGCTACTGCTTCTTAAAAGAATTTATGCAGGCAGTGAATTCTGTGGACTGGGAAGTGTAATCTATAAGTCATGCTTAAATAACAGGGCTAAGACTCTAAAATATGGCTATAAATTATATTTGTCACTTGCAGTCACCTAATTAACAACTACACCCTTTCATCCTCATTCCTGACCAATGTAATAGCTTAATTATTGTATTTGGTGTAATCAAAAAATACACATTTTTAAAGGGCTGTTCAAAGGCAGCTTAGGTGCATGATCATCTGTATGGTATTTCTATCCTACAGCCCTGTTACATCACGGCTTCATGCTTGTAGGAATAAAACCAATTTCACCACTACAGAGCTGAATGTTCACACTGCATTACTTAAAAGCATTGAGACAGTGGGACTGTGGAATCGGTATGTTCAGGCAGAGTAAAAGATAACATAACCTCAGCCTTTACAGCTGCAAGCTCATGCTGAAACTGAAAGGAAACAAATCCTCAGCTGTAACCTTTTTCCCTAGTAGATGCAAAGGTCTCTATGAAAAACTGCTTCTTCTAAACCTTCCTCTGCTGCTCTGCACCTTGTTTGCAACATGTACGTTCCATTTTCTGTTGAAACAGCCAAAATGGAAGAAAAGCTTAGCTCTCACATTAGCCTTAATAGAAGGTCACAGATGAAAGCAGTGCTGCCACTAAGAGGAAGCAGACACAAATAAGGCTCTCTAAACTGGTTCTCAAAATCACATCTCTTTTTTCAAGTCAATGTATACCCGGCAGCTGTGCTCACCAGAGAGTCACTGATGCTTTTAACTTTCTGCATAATAGAAAAGCTTTTGAGGAGCATAATATTACAGCATTTAGTTTTTCTAAATCAAACCCCTACAATCACAAACAAGAGAGGGGAAAAATAGATACTAAAAGGTACAAGTGGAGATTGTCTGTAAAGCTTTACAGAAGATGGAGGGCAGCTGGTGGGGATTTGCAGTGACACAGCTGTTTTTAAAAATAAAGAGGTGGAAGAGGAGAGGCATGATTACAGCTACACACACATTCCTGAGCCTGTTCACACAAGAGTAAAAATTAAGCTAGCAGCAGGAAATTGAAGTTTGTGTGTGTTATTTTTTTATCACCTGAACTGACATTTATAAACTTTAATGATCAGTGACACTTTCATTTTCCAATCTAAGTAACTATGAAGTAAAGGTGACAAGAGAAATATTAACCTACTATCAGACATGAAAAAGGCAACGTCAAAATTACTTTCAGTGCCTCCAAATAGCACACATTTTTGCTGTATGCCTTACAATATAAGATGAAAATGCTATCAAGTAAACAACATAAATTGTTACCCATTTGAATTTCCTACAAAAGGCTTTAATTTTCCACTTTAGGGTTTATTTTTTTCTTTCCAGATGTTCTTAGTAGATTGTGGAAATAAGCAATGCAAGAAATAGTAAGGTGTATGGGGGTTATTGCTGATTCAACACCATGGGAGGTGAGGCAGGGAAATGCCCAAATTCAACAGGCTATCAAGCACTGTATATGAAAACAGTAAGAACATAATTTAACTAAGCGGTAATTTGTATTAAAATAATTTCATACAGACACCTTGCACTCATTTGTAATGTATATTTCCATACATGTCCTCCAGCCACAGAAAAAGCATGTTAGGTAAACACTAGAAAGGCTGTTACTCTATAGTGTAAAAGCCTGTCTTCTCTTAGAGAATCAAATGCTGCTGCTTCTTGACAGCTGTTTGCAAAATGAACTCTCTTCCTATTAAGTGATTCCTAGATCCAAAAAATTTCAGATTGAGAGATACAACTGATAGCAAGAGGATTACCTTTTGATCATTCTTCACGGAGTCACCATTTTCACACTACATCAGCTCACTTTCTTCCCGAGTATTAAAAATGACTTGTCAGTGTAAACATTATTTTTTGCTACCTTTAAAAAAACCCAACCTATCCCATTTTGTCAACATATGACCTAGGACCCAACACAAGAAAAAGGTTATCCAGCACCAGCCCACTAAAAACTTCTCCATACCCACCTCCAGAGCCATCAGTGCTGGCTTTTTGTACATCTGGGTATTGAACTGAACAGGTCGTATGTGAAAGCTGTCACAAAAGCACACATATTCCACCCATTTACCCCACAGTCTCTCCTTTCAGTTTCTGGGCTGCTCCCAGTCCGAAAAGAACAGCAAAGTGAATGGTGTAGGTGCTGCCTAGCACACAAACACACTCAACAGCTGAGGACATTTAAATTAATTTTATTTATACCAGGTTTTCAAAATCAGAAATATTTCAAAGAAATTCAATACTTATAGACAGGTGCTACATTGATGATCTTTGATCCACCATTAGTGCCATGTTCTCACTCTACAACCATTAACTCGCCACCACAAACTAAGGGGAACTTACAGAAGTTTATAAAAAATAGGCAGACATGAAAATTTGGTTTATACTGGAATTGGCATAAGAGTAAAGCTTATTGTCAAACTGTGGCAACTGCTGTATTCCACCACTCGTTCTGAGGGAATGGTACAACAGAAAAAGACTCTCCCACTTAAGAGAAACACTTTGGGTTTTAACTGAACACACTCAAAATCCATTTAACGATCTGACTAGGAGTGATTCTTACGCTCGAGTCCGTATTAATTTAAAGGTCTGCATTTCTAAAATCGCCACAAGCATAAACCCCACCTACTCACCCGGTCTTGGACTGATTTCCCTTTCTGGAGAAATCAAACCCATATGTCTACACCTCTTCCAGGATTTACCAAATCAAACAAACAGCTGCTGGTTTTAAAGTATATTTTAAGAAGAAAAATGCCATTTTCTCACAAGCTACCTTCATGAAAGTTTCATCTAAAATTTATCAATACAACAACTGCAGCCAAGATACCCAAAAGTCACGTCTACATGGAGATACACAGAAGATACTCTAGAAGACTTTCCTCCACTTCTCTATCACAATGAGGCCCTCACCATTTTGCATAATGACAGAAAACAACAGCTGACAAACCATTTTGGAACAGATGCCAGCCGTCTCTCATTTGTTTTACAATTCAAACAGTAACAGTTCTGTAGCACTTTATTGGTTTGGTTTTTGTTGGTTTGTTGTTTTTTTTTAAAGCAAGCCATCTGAATTGGACCTCGCATCAGTCAGTCAGTCAGTCATTTCAAGAACAAACTGAAGAAGGCAGGCTGATCCGTTTGGATCCACAACTTGTTTTGGTAGGAATCTTACATAAATACAGTTTGTGCTTCAATTTTTTATCTACTTGGACTGAGTGAATATACACCTAAGCTAGTTTAAAAAAAATAAACTTGAATATCCAACTCAGAAGCCACAGACATCTTTCCAGACTGTTTGCAGCAGAGACAAACAATAAATTTAAACACAGTACTGCTTAAAAAAGTTTACTGTCTAAAATGAAATTTAAATGGTTTATTAAAAATCAACATTTTCCATTTTGGCTTTTTTTAAAGAAAGCATACCTTGTGAAAAAGTCAGTTAAAAGATCATTTCATGATATTGAACTCAAGTCAAACATAAAGCACAAAGTAGGTCTTTACATTAAACTGGGCTTTGCACACAATGTGAATTATCAGAAATAGACTATTTCTAGGAATAAAAACTTGATTTTTTTTTTTTTCTAGACAACATGCATACCATCAGTTACTTCTCCACCTTAAAAGTTACCTGAAAGGAGAGTTTTGTAGAAAACCAAGACTCATTAATACACTTAGTAAGTCAGTGGTCATCATGCCTTTTTAGTTAAAGTCTAGTGAATTTTAGTCTACATAGAACAGCTAACACAATGATGTGTGCAAGTCATAGGGACAGCCAGAAGCCTGAAGCAAAGTCTTAAAGTTCTACAGGATGAGAGAGACTAAACACAGTACCACCATATTATCTGAGCTATTACAAAAAAAAGGATATTTATTATTATATGCCTCCTTGCTGAAAAAGGGCAATGGACTGAATGCAAACGGCCCGCATTCAAAAGCTCCACAGTTCTACTCTACCAACTTTTTTAAATAAGGTAATGATAAAGAGCATTCCTTCCAGCAGCCTGTACAGTTCAGCTGCCAGTGGCTGCCTAACAGCGCTCCTTCATGCATACCAGGAGAATCATGTCCAGTTTTGCCATTTGTGGATAACGATGACAAGATACAAAAGCATGTGTTTGCCATAAATAGCTCTGGCTAACGGAGGATTGTTCACACAGAGCAGATCAAATTCTCTATAAGGAGAGCATTATTTGGCTCCCAGCCAAATCATGTCCCCAGTGCAAGCCTCTGTAGTGGCAAACACTTTCCAGTTCTATTTACATAGAAGCTAACAAGTAGAACAGTTAATTTAGGCTGTTTCTTGTACCAAGTCCATCTTAAATGCAACACTCAAAAAAACTCCAAAGATTATTTACTGGCTTCATATTCTGTGTACAACTCACACTACAAATCATCTTACCCCAAAAAAAGACGGCGAGCTGCAAGAATTCATGCAAGGTTTTACTCTGACATGTAGAACTTTAAGAACGCTCAGGTATGGAACGCACTGCGTGGTTAATTACTTTGTACGTGTCTGACACAAGTATTTCATGGAACAAATGGTCTCTAGTAGTGGTAGCTTCTTTAACGGTAAACTAGGAGCAAGTCCTTTATCAAATGATCGGAACAGAGCCACAAAATATTGTAAAGCAGTACCTAAATCACAATTAGGAATGAAAAATTTGCATTATTCAAGAAGAGATTAATGACTGTTTACCTTTACAATACTTTCCACAGAAGTTATTTGAAATATGCTTAAATTAAACATACTTAAAAACTATATTTTCCAATGAAAACAAGGCAACGTTCTGTAATAAGCCACAAGTTTTATTGCAACGTGGCCAGTTTTTGATCTCAAAAAACAACGTTCCATTTAAGGCTCTTTTTAATACAGAAACTGCCACCATGACTGATGTTTTACAAAACTTTAGTGTTTCAAGACTCATATGGTAAACAGATAACTTCTACTCCTGTTCAGTAGTGTACATTCAATGGAAAACAAAAAGGCATTGTAACAGCTACTTCATTTGTAAAGATATGCATGTAACAGGAATGAAACTGAGGTACTACAATAATTTGATGACACAGTTACAGCAACTTAATTGGCATTCCTCTGGGGGGGCGGGTCAAACATATTACAAAAAAGTGCTTTAAATGCATAGTGTTGTGTGCTGCCATGTCACAAAAATAGGCTTGTCAAGGCAGGTGAGGTGTATGAATGCACAAGAGCCTCATGGAACTGCAATCAAGTGCAACTGTAAGTAATACTGTATAGAGTCTACCATCCGACCAGTGGACAATACTTTCAAGGCATTCCATTAGCTTACCTTTTGCTGTCTGCTAGACTATTTACATTAACTATCACATTCATTGTACATGTTGCAAGGAATGCCTGCGACGTCAGTTTTGGCTAAGAGTATGACGTGAAAGCATTCCTTGGATCCTACATAAAACTACCAGGATTAAACAGTCTAATGGCAATCACTGGTAGACTGCTTAACAATGACATCTCCTTCAGGAGCATGAGGGAAGGGCCTTATTTTTTGAGGAGGGAAGGGGATGGGGAGACTAATACTATTCCAATTGAACGAGCTGCAGAAATGGAAGCTCCTTAGATCCAGATGGCACTTGTTTGTCTTTTTATAAGGGTTTTCCTTCAAGTGAAACTACCACGTTGCCTCCCAATTTCTCTCCAAGTGTTGAACGGTCCTTAATATCATCCAAACCATTTACTTGCCACTCATGTTTAATACCTGGAAGACAAGACGGACAACAATGTACTTGTGAGAATCTCAACATCTAAAAAGCATTACAATCAATGAACAAAACACTTTTAGATCCATACCTGTAAATTTCTTTTTAATGGCATCTTTAGAGCTTGCGTAGATCATCTTGCTTTTTAAAGGTGCGCTTTCAGGAGCCCTTTAAAGGAAAGAAGACGACCACAACAAAGCAGTTAGTCATCCAGTGTTAACTCCAGAATATTCAATTTTAACAGCAAGCTTTGCTTTTACACACCAGAATATAAATACCAGGTCTTCTTTCTTAGATTCCTTTGTCTCATATGTGGCATCATACAAAGCATATCGGCAATCATTCAAAGGTAGTAACTTCACAAAGGCTGTATAGGGGTCCTCGACCGTATCTCCAATGTCACCAACCAATATCTGCTTTGCCTCCTCTACAATTATTTGTTTTTTGTCATCACTTAAGCAGAAGAGAACAGCTTTCTTTCTTTTTTTAATCTCTTCTGGGGTTGAAGATTTCCTTACTTTCATGTCATTAAAAACCTTTATGACTTCATCATTCACTGTTACTCCAGAAGCCTGCAAAATGAGATCAAAGGAATACAGTAAACAGCAAAAATTAACACTCATGAGAAAAGATTATAGCCCACAGTGCTAGATAAACAAGTCTGCCTTATCCCATAAAAATAAAAATACTATACGCAACCTGAACACACTACGGATTTAGCAATCTTTGCAGGATTGGAGCAGAAGAGATAAAGGAGGTGTAAATTCTGTACTCTCTTGTTGCAGATCTCAGCATCTTCAGCTGTGATTCTGGATAGCAGTTTTATAGAGCTAGGCACACAACTGTACTACTCAAACAGTTTTCCATTCCCTTATCATGCATATGGCTTATTTTGGGGAGGGGGAGAGTGAGCAGAGGGGAGTGGAAACTGAACACAGGAGAGAAAGGAGTCTGTAGTTTTGGGTTGGGATGGGGGGGTGGCTTTTTGTTGGGCTGGTTTTGGTGGTTTTTTTTTTTTGCGGAACAAATGCCACAGCAGCAGCTCACATCCAGCACTGTCATTTTGCTGGGTGAGGTAAGGCTCTACAAGCAGCAGAAATGTTTTCTGCATTGTGTCAGCTTCAACACCGCGCTTTAAAAACTCCTGAATTTTTACTTCGCACTACTGCACGAGCATTATTTAACTGCTGTTCCTTCACACAAAAACACCAGTTACAATGTGCGCAGTTCCCCATAAGGCTCGCAAGCCATCCAAACCCGAGCCTAAAGCAGAAAGGAAACAAAACACTGACTCGGCAAGCGGGGAGATCATGACAGAAAGCAAGCAGTTTAGCAAGCCCTACTGCGAGCGAGCTGAGCCGAGCCGAGCCCATCCGCAGCGCGCTTGCTCTCGGTCCAACAATTACATCCGAAGAGGCGGGCGCTGCCCGGGCAGGCTGCTCGGGAGGCAGGTGCACGGCTCGCTGGGAGCCGCGGCTTTGTGCCCGGGGAAGCCCGCTGCCCCCTTTCCCGGCTTTGTTCGCGGGGAACGGGCGTCTCACCGCCTGCCAGCCCTGGTCCCAGCCGCACTCGCTCCGCCCGCAGCGCTCCCACACGATCGCTCCCGGTCTCCCCGCTCTCCCCCCGGGCCGGGGCACCAACCCCTCGGGCCCGGTCCGCACTAGCGGCTGTCGGGAGCCCCTCTCCCCGCACCAGCCCCTCACACCGCCGCCAGGCTACTCGCACGCCCGAGCCATGCCGCAGGGAGCGCTGCGCCGCCCGCCCGGCCCCGGCGCCAACCCCAACCGCCGGGCCCGAGCCCGGGCCCCAGCCCCGCCACGGTCCGCCCCGCCGCCCGCTCCTGCACCGCGGCCGCTCCCACTGCTACTTCCCCCCGCACCCGGCTAAAATTAGACTAAAATGGCCGCCGAGAGGCCTCGGGGCCGCGTCGCGCTGAGCCGGGCCGGGCCGGGCCGGGCCTGCTCAATTCAGCCCCGTGCCCCAGCGGGCCACACTACCCCCTTCCCCGGGGGGCCACCCCGCCTGGCTGCGCCGCGTCCCCCTTACCATGGCGCTGGGGCGGCGGCGGCTGCCTGCTGTGCGGGGCTGCTGCACGCAGGAGAGCGCTGCGCTGGGGGCGAGGCGGGCGGGGACTCGGGCCGGGAGGGGGATGAGCCGCGGCGCCCGGGGAGGGCCGGTCACATGGGCCGCGCCGCCACCACGTGCCGCCGGGCCGCGCCGCGCCGCGCCGTCCACCGCGGGGCAGGGCCGGAGTGAGCCGGGGCTGCAGGGAGACAGGCTCGGCCGCTGTCCCACCGCCCCTCGGAGGGGCCCGGCTGGGTGCCGGTGCTGTCCCAGCGTCTGCCGGGCAGGCTCGGCTAGCAGCGTCCGGGAGGGCCGCTCCCGCCGCCTCGGCCTCGCAGCCCCGGGCGTTCCCCCTCGGCCGGCCCCGGGCCCACCCCGGCGTGTTGCTGGCTGTTGGCGGGTGACGCAGCCCCCTCAGCCGGCCGTGGAGCAGAGGGAGAGCTGCCGCTAGCCGCTTCAGGTCGGGCACGGTGGTGGCATGGCCCCTTCTGGAGTTAGCTGCGACGGCCCGGAGCGGGGCCGTGCCCTGCCCTGGGCAGCCCAGCGCGGCTCCCTTCACCGAGGCGCTTTGTGCTGCTCCAGGGTGACGCTTTTGGCATCGCCCCCCGGTTCACCCCTCATGCCCAGGCGCTGTCTACCTCTCTGCCGGCACACGCCCGACACGTCGGCATACATAGGGAGTATTTTGAAGTCGCAGCGTGCTGCAATTCATTGCCCCCCCCGGAACAGGAGACGAACTGCTGCCATGGCTGCCCTTGCTTTGTGTAGTGAAAGGCCTGGGGCGTCCAGCACAGACACAGCACGTTCCGTGGTTTTGGGAGAGCTGCTCAGACAGTGGGGCAGGACACAAGTCGTAAGGCGGAAGGAGGAACATTACGAGATAGGAAGGTTCCTTACACGTAAACAAGGTATGGTAACCTTCCTTAGAGTGTGTCACTTGTCCATACTGAGCAGGACGGGGCTTCAGCTGCAGGACACCAATCACAGAACGTTTTATCTCTAGCCCATAAAAGTGGACAAGAGGATTGTTAGCACTGTGCAGTGCTCTCCACCTCGGACTGGTGGTGTCTGAAAACCCAGTGTTCCTGACAGTGCAGGATCTCAGCATACATGTGAGCACCCAGCCTGTGCTGTGGCGCTCAGCGATCTCTCCCCATACACCTGGATTGCTAGTAGTACCTTGGTGGAAACCAGCCAACTAGTGCTTGTCAGCATGCAGGTGTGTATATACATACATAGATACGCACATTTCATGCTGCAGTGGGTGGGAGATGTGGGACTTTTTCCTCTATCCATTACTATGCACCACCGCATTGACCAGATGAGCCACTATGTTCCTAATCACTGTTCTATCTCCTGCTCTGTCTGTATACAGAATTCAAGACTGAATTACATTCATCAGTATTCAGAATCTGGTCCATCAGCCTTGAAATCACTTAGCAGGAGCTGTATTACACCTCAGCTCCTCACAGCCATACGTTCAGGACTCACTACCGCCACTGTTAGACTCAACCTTTTCCCATCTGATGGCCACTCATGTATTCTTACTGCCTGTTCTGTGCCAGCAGTGTGGGACCCAGGGAGGAGTACCTTTATTGTGTATTTGCATTTAAAGAGTCAGCCATTACCCAATTCAGTTTTCAAATACAACATGTTGCATTTTGATCAAACAACCAGTTAGGAGAGGTGAAAATTGTTATGGGAATTAATAGCAAAAATCCTAAAACAGATAACTCTCAATAAACTGTTTCATGACTGGTTTAAACCAACATAAATCCGTAGGATATCTTAACAGCCTGTTTCCAGGTATCTGCTGCTCTTGTGCAGCTCCGTGGGGTGGACTTAAGTGGTTACACATGCTCATCATCACGATGGCTCAGTGTATCCCAAAACAGCCTTCATGACACTGCAGTGTGGCATGGCATGCTGCGTGTGACACGTGCCATTCTCAGCATCCCAAACGGAGGTCTGTGTCCTTGCAGCCACACACAATGTTGGGAGGCCACTGTGGCAAGCAGCAGCAGGGGGGTTCCTTCACTTCTGTAAGCAGATATGCATGTGTGTGGTACATCCTCCAGTGCCAGTGGCCACAGCCACTGCCAGGGGCTCAGCAGGTTTCTCCTAATGCTTGTGCAATACCATGAAACCGCTGTGTGTGAGGGCCCTATGCCCCCATGGAGGAGCTCTGCACTGCACATCCCAGGCTCTTGAAAGCTGGAGTACGAGTTACCAGCTCCAGAGTTGCATGGGCAGGTTGATGCTCTGGGGATGACGACTCCATGACTCACCCTCTGGCTTAACTGCCATGCAAACCGAATAATGAGTCAGAAGGGCTTGTTATTCTCTTCACCTCCCAGGGTGCACACCTGAGGCACCCAGGCACACCGAGCTGCACATCGCTGACCAGTGCCTGCCAGTAATCAGAGAACAGAAGCAGCGAGGGTGAAGAAGGGGGATTTTGTGATTTTACAGACATCTCTAAGAAATAAATGAGTTTACCAGAATCGGAGAGCATTTCTCAGGGGTGAAAAATGGGTCACAGGTGAACAGGAAGGGGCCTCTCATTGTCAAGAAAATGAGCAATGGACTCCTGGTGACTGCAGCAGGCAGAGAAGGAGCTTGTGGTAGAGCCCGGTGGTGACCTTGGAAGCCACAGAAATGGACAGTCTCCAGCTAAGAGCAATAATGACCAAGCAAATCTTACTGCCGGAGCACACTCAGACAAAGCTGGTTCCTCACCTTGGCATCTTGCTGCACTCAGGAAGCATCGAGTTTCACTACCCTTGTGCCACAAGGCCTCCATCCCACCAGGCACCACTGAAATAGCCCTATGATTCAGAGAGCCCAGCAGCAGCAGCACTAAAAACTTTGTGAATGATACCCTATGTGGAGTGCATGCCTCTGAGGAAGCCCTCTAAGCCTCCCCTCACCCTCTGTGGATGGAAGTAATGACTCACCGTGAAGCAGAAGGCACTGTTTGTTTGGATTCAACTCCTGGATGCTCTTTAGTGTGAAGTGATTAGAGTGGACCAAGTTGCCTTATGTACTGAAGCTCTCTGAAATCATGGTCCTTTTCTTCTGTATGCTGTACATCCTCTTTGCTTTTCTGTCAGTGTCACTAAACTCAGCGTTACCATTTCAGCCTCATTTCCCGTGGAAGCAAGGTGTCTGCTTGGCCTCCTCGGGTACCCCCTTTCTCGCTTGGGCTAGTCCCTGTCCTGCTGACTTTTTGTTAGCTTATTTGAGTTAAAGCTGGCAGAAGAATAGGGGTCACAAAAGTAATTAAGATCCTTAAGTAATTAAGTTTCATAAAATAATTCATTTGAGATAGAGGAAAGTGGGGCTGCATGTCTGCTGGTTCAACTCAGGAACTTGCTGGTTTCTACTAGGAGACATCAGATCTCCTATGGTGTAGCCAGATTATCTTCAGGAAGAGGACTGCAGAGGGAATGCAGAGGAACTTGTGTAGGTGTACACTGAAATAACAGGAAATCTTAATACCACTCAGTTAAAAGATTTGATCTGTTGTGGGAGAAGTCCATAGGAGACTGCATTTGATGAGATGTGTCACTCAGAGCACTTGATTTACCCCTTTCCTCTCCTGCCTCCCCCTGGAAAATGTCTGGTTTCCCTCCAACAATTCTGTATTTTCAGTGGGAGTGCAAAGAATGCCAGATAAAATCTTAACATCTTGTAATGTAAGACAGTGTTAGAGAAAACCCTGGTGGAAAGCAGACACTGAGGTTTTATGTGTTTCCTTACACTGTGGACACATTTCCTTTAAACGATTATACAGCAAATGTATTTGACTGTGGGTGGTGGATCCTGGCATGATTTTTGCTGCGTCTCCTACGTGCAGTGATCCTGGGAGTCCGCATTAAGGGGCAGGATGCGTGTGCTGGTGTGGAGCACGACTCCCCATCAAGCCCTGCTGTCGGACCAGAGGATGGATTTCCCCCCAAGGGAAGCTCTGGCTCCACCGTCCTTGGCAGGGCCCCTTCTGCTGGCTTCAGCAGCTTCTTCCACCCGTGTGGTCCCAAAGTCCCCTGGGCGCTCCGAGCTATCAGGCAGCTTCTTAACGGCGGGGGCTGGCTGAGGATGAGCGAGGCGCTGGCCGCCGCTCCCCGAGGAGCCGGGCAGTGCCTGCTGGCCCCTGCCCACCGCGGGGATGGGAGCCGGGCTGTTGCGTCACCCTCGCCGGGCGCCCCGGCTCCCCGTGCCAGGACATTCCTGCGGCTGAGTCACTGCCCCGCTGCCACCGCGCTCCCACCACGCTCGCTCGAGGGTGCTGCAGCCTGCCAGCGGCTGCCCAGGCGTGTGGAGCTGCCGGACTGCCTTCCCAACGCCTTCCCAACGCCTGCCTTCCCAACGCCTTCCCGGCCTCCACCCGGCACTCCAGGGATCATCCCTTCCAACCACTCGCTGCACTGAGGAGACACAGCCGTAAGAAGAGGGGTAAGATTTCCCCGAGCTGCGATGCCAGCTTGAGTGCTGTGATACTTCATTTGGTTTAAGCAGCCCCTTTCCCTGCCAAGTGGAGCTGCCTTTTAGACTGTGCAGGGACGCGGCTGAAGAAAAGCCTTTTTTCGTTCTCTTGGAACGCTGTTCAGCTGTGCGCATTCCCTGGCCAGGTTCACCTTCCGGCCGTCCGCCAGGCCAGCAGCCAGGGGGAGGCAGGAGGAAGCAGCAGCAGCGGCAGCAGCAGCGGCAGCAGCGTGAGGCCGGCCTGGCCAGCACGGGCGCTCGAGGAGAAGCGGCCGCATGCTCTTGGGGCAGGGTGGAATTCCCCCCTCTCCCCCCGTGGCTCTCTGCGCTGTGCTGGTAAGTCACACGTGCCGGTGAATCATAACGCCGGGCAGCCGCGGGGCTGTCATTGCTCAGTGGGCAATAAAAGAGAGATTTAATGAAACCGTTATGTCTTGTAATGACATCATGTTAGGGGTGGTGTTTGGGCACAACAAAAAAGGAAATAAAAGCTCCTCCAAGGAGAGAAACGTGGAAACTGACAGCAGAAACGTGGCCAAACAGAATAAAAATTTCCCCTGAAGTCTAAAATACAGGAAACTCTGCTCAGCCTTGTTAATGCAAACAGGAGATAAAAGTTACATGTAACTAACTGGCATGTATTTCACATTCACAAAGGTTTGTGCATTCATGGCACTAGTAAAGTAACTACCATTTACCCTGCTACCCTTCATGAATTCCTGTATGCCCTGCAAAGTCCATTTTCCCCATGAGTAGTTTCTTCCCAAGTCTCTCTTCATGCTGCCTCTTGTTCACAGCTGAGATAAATTTACAGCATAACTCTGGGAAAGGAGGATTTATATGATCAGCCACTGACTATAGTGGTTGTTCAATTTATTCACGTTTTTTTTTCTCCAGGCAACTTTCACTTCCAAGCTGAAGACAGTATTTCTTCTTTTCTTCGTCATTTTTCACCTGTGCCATTTTTACTTCAAGGTCTCAATGCTCTTCATTAACATCATTAATGAGGTGTCTCTGCCTGGTCAGTAGTATTTCCCCTGATGGATGTTTCCTGGGGTCATCCAGGAAGGCTGCGGTGAGCCCTGGTGCTGGGCAGGGAGGCTTGGATGCCCATCCCTGAGTGGCACCCCTAGACCATCTCTCCTCCTAGGGAAGGAAATGTAGGCCAGGCAGAACAATTATTTTCTTGAATCCTCTGTTTCAAGCAAACAGCAAAGTCAGCCTTTCCTTCTCATAAGCATTCTCCAACAAGAGTAGGTGTGAGGAGTTTGATGTCGGCTATCTCCCTACTACTGATGTGTCAGTATATAGCCCTGATATATAGCAGATGTGGATGCTATTTGGTAAGTCCTGCCTGAAGAGAGGAAATGTAAAAAGCAGCGCTGCTTTCTGGGAGCCTGGTAGTTGCTGTGCATCATAGAATAATGTTTATTACAGTGAAACAGCAAGAAAGGAGCCAAAGTGACCTTTAGAAAACCATGCATCTGTGGCTGACCTATACGCTGGGTAAGTGGATTAAGGGGAGAGCTGCCAGAGCACTTTGGAAGAATGGGCTGTAATACTAAACAAGATAAAGATTATATCATTTGATTATTCTAATAAAATAAAAGACCAGAAATGTTCTTCAGGCAGCCAAAACGCAACAGCACAATGTGCTGGATGTATCAGTCACCCGGAAAAAGCTCTTCTGGATAATCCATTCTCTTTGGGTTCTTGTTTTGTATACATGACTTTTTCATACAAAATGAGCTATTGGCAGAGTCCCCTGAAAGTGAGAATCTCTCACAGGAATAGCGTGCCAGTGTGAAACCAGTATGAAGAAAACCCAAACTGTTCTCTGGCACCGCCGGCATGTTTCCAGCTGAACTGCACTGTTTGTAGCTTGAAGCACGTTATTCTCCCTGTCTGTATCTGCAGAAGGAGCTGCTGCACAGGGGAGGTAACGCACCTTCCCAGGCCTGGGAGCTCCTGCAAGGGCCTTCCCCAGACCGTGGCATCCACTCACGGCTTCAGAGGAATCCCCGCACTCCTCATACGCCGTCCTGGCGCTGTCCAAGAGCACACACACCAGTCACACAGAGGAGATGCTGTTAATAGCTCTGCTGGTTTCTGTCAGGAGTTCCTAGTGCAGCTATAAAGCTGGGGTGCCCAGGTTAGCAGGGATGTTCATCAATGCGAGGGCCCCAGGAGGTGCTCTTCAATAGCAATTGCACCCCTTGCTGATCTCTTCATATTTATGGCAAAAATGCCCTGCCTTTGCCCCCAGAAGAAAGCTGTCTGTTACTACCGTGGGTGTGCAGCACTGTCATGCACCTTGCTTGAGCCATGTGTCTCTTCCTGCTGCAGGTGTCTGAAAACTTGTCCAGCCACAGAGCAGGGATTCCTCTCCAGGGAGGAGCAGGACAGCTGGAAGGGTTAATGTCCTGAACGTCTTCAGCCTGGTTCACAGGAGAGCGATTGCCAACAGTTAGGATGTGGTTGGACATCTCAGCAGATGACATGGTTTAAACCCCCAGGAAAAGGTGGCAATGGTTTCAGAAAGCCCTTTCCCTCTGGATAGATGCATGTGGACCTTCAGGATGCTGGGGTGGGCTGGCACATAAGGCATATAATGATTCAGCTTTGTTACATTCTTCTTTACAGAAGAGCCCCCCCCAAATGATCCCATCGAGGGTTCCTGGTGGGACAAGGAATCCTTGTTTTCCTGTGGCTAGACAAGTGCAGAGCAGCACTGTACACAGATTGTGCAGAGATTTTGGGCACTTATCCCAAGTCTTGCAACCTTTGCCCGATTTTGCTACTAACCTTTCATTGCTCCATGCTTCCTCTCCCACTGGGGTTCTGTTGTCTTGCATTGGAATAAGATCCTTGTCAAATGGGCTGTTTCTAATCATGATCAGCACTTCTGTGCCATTGTAGGTCTGATTTAAGGACATATTTGCCATACATAAAAGTAATCACCAGGAAGGGAGCAAATCCTCTCCAGGAGATGGAGGAAGCCATCATGAAAGTGCCAAGACAGGGGAGATTAATTCATATGGCCTGCTTAGATTGGAAGTTGCAAAGGCCAGACAAAAAGGAACACAGATGCTTTTGGTTCTGAAGTTTTAATACTATTAAAATTACTCCAAACAAACAGACCTAGTACCCATTTTGCAGCATGACATCTGAATGGAAGGAAATTCTGTCTGCTGAAGGTTGAACCCAAGGACTGACTTAAGAAACCTCTTAGAAGCAGAGATGGACAACTGCAGAAACAAAAGACGCACTGACTAAACCTACTCAAGCATTGCAAAGCCCCCTCACAAAGCATCTTGCTTAGAAGTTTGATCTCGCCTTTTAAAACCGCTATGTTTTTCTTCTTCAGATAGCAATCTAAAAATACAGTGCTAGCTAAGCCCAACATGCTAAATACATGAGTTGAGATCACTTGCTGGTGGTTGAGGATGGGGCTTTAGGATGACGGGGCCACAGGAATATTTATAACCCTTCCTGGATCGCAGGACACTGACACGCAGGTCAGTGCGAAAGTGTCCTCTGGTGACAGCAGCATGGTTAAGTAGTGCCAGCACTGCAGGGCTGAGCATGTGACTGATGGTGGGATCAGCACTGGAATGCTCGCAAAAGGCAGCTATGAAGCCCTGATCCCACAGGCAAATCCCTGCGCTGTCGAGAATCAGGTGCAGAACTGATCCAAAACCCAAACGTTTCAGCATCCTGCCTCACGTTTCTGCTGTTTCAAACACATGATGCACAGCAGCCAAGCCACAACACAGCCCATCTCTTCAGGGTCCTTTCTGCCCCAGACTAATTTCATCTGTGAGTCGCTTGGAGAATAAAAATTGGAAAGGACATAGATTATTATACACGTTCTTATAGGACTGTTAACCTAGGAAATACCTGTATAAAGCCTAAAGAAAATGGTAAGGTAAGAATAGCAAACTGACAGAACTCGAGTTGGACCGTGTGTCACCCTAGCCAGGAATATCCTCTACGAGACAACTGTTGTTACAAGGGAAACGATGGCACAAGTGTGCCATTTTCTGCTCCTCCACGGGGCACTGTTAAGCCCAGCTGCACACTGAGCCAGAGTAACTGTGCAGCGACACGGTGCTAGCACAGCAGCACTCTGCTGCTTGAATAAAGACCACTGCTGTGGAGAGTCTGCCCGCACCTACATCCCTGTAGGAAACTTGGCCCAATTGAACATTTCCATCATCAAACATGAGTGACCTGAACAGCTGGATTCACCCTGCGAGCAGCAGGGAGGGCACAGGATCAGCCCCAGGCTTGCTGCCTTGTCCCCTTCCAGCAAAGGCTGGGGGGACCTCACGCGGGGCTTCTTCCAGAGCTTCTCCCGGGGTACGCTCTTCTGTGTGCCCAGAAAACATGTATTTTCCCTTCTTCCATACCTAAAAACTGTTAAAGGTGGAGTAGCACCTGAAAGAAGTAATCTAAAATCAGGTTTAGTAGTTTCTAGAAAGCAGCACCACAAACCTGGGAAACCAATATATTGTGGTAGAGAAACAAACCCAAAGTTGGCCTCAGTGCACTTTCTGGGAAACATAAGCAGCCTGTGGCCTTCTGCCACTGTGAACATATCAGGTGTAGTCTGTACTGATGCTGAACATTTTAATGCACTCCCAGTATTAAAAAGCATTGGTTTGGAAAAGTGTCTGTTTGCCAGAATGCAGCTGCAGATGATGGAGTGCTTCACCAACAGCAGGTCAGGTATGTTTGAGTACTTAGGAAAAATAAGCCCAAATTTAAGCACAACCCCAGCCACACGTCACTGAAGCTAGGGCAAGGGGATGCTGCTGGGAGCACGGAGGCACTGGGCTTTGCTCCCAGCACCACTCATGGTCTGAGTAAATCACAGTTTCAGCAGCACTTTCCCAAGTACTGGAGGTAAACCTTGGATGAAGTACAGCATTAATGATAAGCATTGTTTAATAGACAGGGGCTTACAGCAGTTGAACATACAAAACTTCGCACAAGTATACACACATAAACCCACAAACACATTTTAGGGATGTTGCTATTTCAGCATCCCTCTTAGGCAACAGATGGGAAACAAGGTGATGGCTTACACACCTGTCTTTGTAATTCTTTTGATTCACAGCACAAGTCATTTCACCTTTTGCACTGGACTTAATCCAAACATCTTCAAACCCAAGTGCCCCAAACCAGGAAACTTTCTTACTGGTAGTAACCAGAGATTCTCCAAGAGGGGTTTGTTCCACAGGCCTGATATGTACAATTGAGCTCTTAAGGGCAAAGTTTTGCTAGGGTGCTGTTTAAGGAGGCACCAAATTAAGGGAAGTACATTGCTTGTTGAAGGGCAGGTGGGAGGAAGAAGACATCACATGGTCCTGATGGCAGCAGACTGAGAAACCTCAGAACATCACCTCACAGTAAGCTGGGTAAAGCACAAAGAGCACCCTTGCAGAGCTGGACCTGGAAGTCACTGCTGTGGCGATGAAACTGCCTGCAGTCATCCAGACACTGGCAGTTTCTTCAGTGGAATGGCTCTCACAGGGTAGAAAGAGTTCTTGGTGGCCTCAGGAAGCGTTAGCTGGAACTGGTGCTGTTATGACAGTGATCCACACAAGGCAACGTGACCAGGGCAAGGTATTACTCATTTGAATGTACACAGATAAAACAAGATTACCAGTCCAGCAGCAGCATGGTGATGGGCAGGATGCCTCCATGGTGTGGTATCCACAGAGATGATCTGCTCCCTGCACAGATCCCTAGCACAATCCCTACTTCTGGTCTGTGCTCGTTCCATGGATGGATGGTTGTGGGGCAGCTGGCGACTGTTGGGCTGTTCAGGGTCTGTCAATCTCTTCCTCCTTGTAATTACACATGTAAGTTCAGCCTGGTTTTCAGCTGCTTCTTGCTCCTTTCTAATGCCCCTATTTGCTAAGATTATGCTACGAACATCTTCCTTTACTGTTAATACTAACATTTATGTGCTCTCTCCTATGACAGTGAAAACTTCACCCTCCACACAAGAGCCATCCAGTTCTTGGGTGCTGGCCACAGCCCAAACCCCACAAAAAGAATGCTGGCTCACATCTGCCATGCACTCTGCCAGCCCAAAGCAGCTCAAGCTTTCCAGCATTGTTGAGGTTTCCAGAAGCTAAGCTTCCAGCAAGCAAATGTGACACTGAATATGCCAGCCAAGGTGATCACCTGCGTCTGAATACAACTTTGGTTCTCTGGTGCTGCTGGCTGACACATGAACAGCCAGCATCGGCTTGATGCAGTCAATCATCAAACAAGGCTGCATCCAGCCTTCTCCTCCTGACCTCACGCTCCTTAGGTAGGAAGGGCAGCTTCCAGTAACAGCAGCCACTGCACAGATTTGTCTTCTGCATCTTCATCAGTCTGTGGCGGCCAGGAGGTGAGCAAGTGGTATTTGAGGAAACATCGAGATTTGCTGGAAGAGAGAATCCTTTGGGTCGGAGCCCGATTCCTCCAAAGGACCTTGCCCCATGGTTATGAGAGAGTTATATACAAAACCCATCAGAAATGGCCCAGGGTGGTTACCCTGTAATTCCTAGCCCTGACATGAATGAAAGGGGCTGAATTTGCACAAAAGGAAAACCAGCAGGTAAAGCAGCCTCTGAGTACTTGCCAGGGTAAGATACATTGGAGCTGCCAAGAAGGGGAAGACTTTCACTATTGGATCTTGTCAAAATGCTGCTTGAAGGACAGGCACTGGACTTGGAGCCTGTCTTCCTGCAGTGTCTGGTACAGCCTGATTAGTTGCAGCTCTGAATCGGAGATGAAGCCGTTGACCCTATCCATTTCTGCACCTTTGTGAGACTTTGGCTTGGAGCCCTCTGCAGATACTGTGCAACGCTTCGCCTGGTGCTAACAGCACATGGCATGGCTGGTCATGGTATGATGCGAGTTTGTTTTGGTGGAAAAGTGGACATGGAGCACAACTATGCCATGATTATGACCAGGAAGGAGATACTGAGCAACTCGCCTTTTTCCAAAGGGATATGCCTGGGGGAAATAAACAGCCATAGAAAGACATCTTGACATAACTCAGAGAAAACATAGCTGAAGTCTGAAAATGCTGCACTGAAAGTACTGACTCAGGCAGTCTACTACCAGGAACCAAAGGCTCGGCCCATGCCCTGTGAGCACCACTGAAGCTGAGGGCATCTCCATTGCACATGCAGCATACATTTAAACACAGCTGATCAAAGGAGAAGTGGCCACTTCTCTGATTTCACCTCCAGTGTGCTTAAGTAAGGCTTGCAAACCTCATGACAAATTGCTAATTTAGTTCATGGCACAAGCATACAAACACCACGTCACAAGCAGAGAGCTGGGTTAAACTGTTCCTACCGGCTCTAGCTAAGCTCAGACTTACCATGGTGCTGGCTGAGGGGAAGCTTTCAAAGGAAATAACCTTAGTGGAAGACTGATAGGAACAAACAGCTGCGAGACTGGGGACAGTAACCATTTAAATGGAATCTGCCACAGATGGACTTGCTCAGCCCACAGCACTCGCCCCACACGAAGTATTCACATTTAAGTCAATGGGGACTATTCATGTGAACAAGAACTCCAACAAGTGTCTGTGCAACTGCTAGTCAGGATGTTCACATCCTCTTGGGACTAGACAGATGCAGGGATATCAAGTACCACCTACACCATGCAAAGAAGTCTTCTGCTGCTCACATTCCTTGTGGAGTTTAGCGTTCTTTGTGGTGGGAACAAGAAACGCATCTTTGGACAGGAGAGATGTCGGCTCTGAACAAGGGAAGGCTCACACAGAAACTCTGAAGTATCAACAGACATTTCTAAACAATATCCCCCCTGTTCTCAGCCTTAGATTATTTTAGGTTTGTTTTTTTAAGAAAACACCTCCACTCAAATCCACCATTTCAACCTGATCAGTCTCGTATGTGTTGCCATCCACTCCCTAGGTTCAAGGGAATGCCCATTCTAGCCACCTCTTGCTACCCCCAAACTTCTGATCCATGCCATTTTTTCAGTGTGGCATAACTCCAGGTGGGCAAAACTGGTTTCTAAAGGGTCTTAAAGGTACTGATTCAAACAGAGTTTAATACATTAATAAATACTGAAAGTAAAACTGTCGAAAAGAGCAAGTAGTTTAAAGAAGGTGCTGGTCAGCTAAACAAAGCTATGAGGTTTTACACTCTTAGGATAAAGATCCAAATTAAATAACTATACAATTTATGCACATACTTCTTACGTTACTCCTTACATGTTGGTGAACATTTGCATCGCTCAAAGACCAGGTGTCACAGCGGCTGCAGTTGCTGAAAATGCTGACTGGGGTACTCACATGGAAACCAAGTTCTGCCATGTTCTCTCCAGCAGCTTGTCCTGGCAGGTTAACGGGGAAGATGGTGCAGCAGTGTAATGCAGAAGGAAATGCCAGTAAGCTCAAAATACTTTGAAAAATGTGTCATTTTATTTGTGCACATCCAAAGTTGTATGTAGAAAGTTATAGTACAGTCCCGTAAATTTACTCATTGCTAGAAGAACTGCCAGGGCCATGGGCAGATGTTTATTGATTGATCATCAAGTTAGAGGGGAATAAACAAACAAAAAAAAACCCAGAAAAAAAATTAAAAAGCTATGGAACTCCTTTTTTTTTTGTTTTTTTTTTTTTGTTTTTAATCCCCAAGTACAAATTTTATAAATACAAAACAAATTCACAAATTACTTTGAATGCTAAATAAATATCTACTTAATAAACTCAGACTGAATACCTCCAGCCAGCACTGGTACAGTACTTAAAAAGATATGCAGTTGTACTCATTCATGTGTAGTGTTGAGAAGATATGCTCAAAGAAGTTTCAAACACACACACACACACAGTTTCCTCAACTGTGCTACAGCAGAAGATTTTATCTGAGTTGATAAAGCCCTCCATACCACAGCTCCTACAAAATCTAGAGGATGAAACAAGGTCATTTTGTGCAGGAAAAAAACAATGTTCTTCTGGAAGATATTTGGACACATGAATGTATTAAAAATGTACAAAATCTCTGTAAACCAGTACTGTATCAGTACATCTATCAAAATTATCAGACACTGAATAAAACTGTAGCAAAGGTAATCTTTCCTACGTTCTCCTGAGTGCTTAATATTACATTGAGAATATAGTGCAGGCCACACTTCAAGGTGGTTAAACAGTTGTTATTGCTTTATACAGGTATGACGACTGCGTGATTTAAGATTTAACATTTCATTTTAATGAACATAGCAGATTTCTCAAAAAAATCCTTTGGAAGGTAGAGGTTAGATTCGTGACTTCTTCGCCGCAGGAGCAGCATGGTCCACATTACTAGATGTGATTGGAAGTCCAAGCTTTTGAGCCTGAATGTGGAAGAAAGCTTGAAGTCTAGTTCCAGCTTTTGCTTCACTTGTGTTACGAGGGTTGTATTCAAAGCAGTTTGAAAACATCAGCTCAATGTCTTCAATGAATTCCGCTAGGAAATAAAAAGTAAATCAACTGAACGTGTCTCAGAGCAGTACAATAAAGCAGTATGACACCACTAAATCACTACAGTGAGCCTACAGTCACAACACAAAAATGTCTTTGCATGTGTCAAGTGTCTATCATTATATTAGTGCCATGTAAACATTCGTGAAATTTCTCTTATTATCAATAAAAACGACAAATCCAGCAGTAACAACAGGACCTTTTTTAAATATTTCAGTGCCACTCACTAACATCAAAGGCTTGAGAAATTACCAGCAGTTCCTCAGCTGCTCATTTCTTACCTATGCATCTTGGAGTAAAAGAACCGTTCAACAAATCTTACTTTAAAATATTAGTAAATGCTCTTTCAAAAAAAAACACAAAAAACAAAACACACCACGAAGCCCCAAACCAAACAATTTCAGCTTCCTGATCCTCTGACACAGCTCTATTGTATGACAAGAATTTATTTTAAAGTGAGAGAAGAGGGTTCATTACCTCTTTCAATCAGTAATACTTACATGCTAACTTGTATTCACATTTATTCACTTTTTCACGGATAATATTTAAGGCAATAGGTTTTTTGATGATATCATAGTAGTCTGGTACCTAAAAAAAAAATAAAATATTTCCATAGACAAAAGGAAACTTAAAATTCTACCTATAAACAAATGACGTATTAGCAAAAGCATTTTGGTTTTGCTTTTAAACAGAGGAGTCACAAGCAACCACCCCAATCTCCTGAACTGAGTGTTAGTTTTCAGGTATTGCTTCTTCATTTCTGTATTATTCAAATAGTAGACCACAGCAAATATTAGCCAGTGAATAAATCTAACCCTAAATACCCTGTGAACAACTCTAAGAAAATTGCATGAACAGATAAGCATTACAGTGGTCCCATCTGTCAAGTGCAAAATGATTTCCAAGATTTAAGAACCTTTCATTTTCCTGCAACATATTACAATATTAAAAGCTCCTCAGTCATGAGTAATGACCATTTTCGCTCCACTACTATTCACTGTCTTACAGGAGAAGTGAAATCCTGATGCTCCATTCAGTTGTGTTGAACAGGAAGTAGTGAACCTTTTTGTAGCAAGAACACAGTATTCAAGCAGCAGACAGAAAGACTCTTTATGTGATGAAAGTGAGGGGACGAAAAGGATTGCCTAACTGATCATTTGGACCACAGATTTTGAATTCCATGTAAGTACCAAGCTTAGGCTGAGTGTCTCATTAACAAGGCAGGGCAGGGGGGTAAAAGAAAAGGATATCTGATCCAAATGTGACTCCTCCCCCCAAGAAAAGATACCCACATGCACCATCATGTATGTTTTTAAACCAAGGTCTTGTTTATGGCCTGTAACTTTACTATATGAAGTGCAACCTGCAAATGAACCTAAAGAAAGAATTAGCAGAGCTACAGAATTAGATTGACACATTTTACCTTCCTTTCCCTTTAGAAGTGCAGTTCACATGAGAACTAAAAAAAGTTTTCCTTTTCTGGCTTGCTGTGCACTGATCATTCAGTGTATTCTTTACATGGTCTTAAAGGCAGCAAAAAAATCAAACCAGAATTTCTGTCATGATGAAGAAAATTTGAACTACTCAGGAACGGATTTTTCTTTCCAAACTATACAGAGACTGTCCCTTAGTGATTGATTCAGGCAAATAGTAACACAATGAATTCTAGCAGTTTCTTTTTAGAATCAAAATTAAGTTGAATTCTCCATCCCTCCTTACATTCACCAGATTCTTGCACTATCCATTGTAATTACTGTACACGAGTAGGCAGACACTAATCTCTTATTTCATTCAGGATTCCTCTCCTCCTCCTCTGCACTTACATCTTTCATTCATGTTTGAACATCATTCTTTTTGTCCAGATACATTAATCCTTTCAGCTATCTGTGACTCTGAATTCAGTTTCAAGTCTTCATTTAACAGCTGTCACTGTTAATTTTAATAGAGCACTTGAACACTGAGCTCTAGATACTGCACGAATGTCTGTGCAGAGTTGCTCCAGAGGCCTCGGAGAGGACAGGCACTTGGTTAGGGTATGACAGTTTCAGCAGACAAACCTTTGCCACCTGCAGAAAAGCAGATGTACCTTGGGAACTTTTACTGTAATACAAACCTCTAAAGCAGCACTTACTTTGGGTACCTACTTACCATCAAGTATTTTAAAAGCTAAACAAGAAGAAAATAATTAAGAACTAAGCTAAGAAATTCTCTGTTTTACTGCATTATAGTTAACATCAGAGTAAAGCTGTTCCTATCTTGTTATATTACTGCAGGTCTGTTCTCAAAAACACCTTTGTGTAAATTGAAGGTTACTCCAAATAATTAATCAACATAAACGTACCTTTAGCAGCCCCATGCTCTACCTTTTTTCCCCACAAATCAAGGCATTTCATATTTTTAAATGCCTGACAAGCATACTTTAAAATTTCCCAACAACACACCAACTGTAGAAGTTACTTCTGGCACCATATTTGAGCTGAAATGCAAGCGTTCTCCTGAATCACATTGCTTATCTGTATCCCTTTGTTTGAGCAAGACTATAAAATCCCGAATTTTTACTGTCAGCAAGCACAGTTCTCAACCATTCCCCTCTACAGTTCTATCAGTTACCTGGATTTTGGAAACCAGTTTCATGAAAGGCCAGCTGTCATCATGTCGTACCAGTTCCACTACGAGTTGTTCGAAAGCTGAGAGTTCATGGACTCCCCCTTGACGTCCTGAACTTCTTCTGTTCAATGAGGTTTGAGGAGATGATTCTGGAGAAAAAAATCCCAAAAAACAAAACCCACCCCACCAGATAAAAATAAAAACCTGAGAAGAAAAAAGTTTCAAAAAGTAGTAAAACACCATTATTCTTGGGTAGTAAAACTGTAGTTTCAGGACAAAACTCAAGTAGTTTGGCTTCAGGTATTAACTACACTGCAGCCTTGTTATTAACCACTAAATGTCTCTCTTGCAGTACAAGATGCAAAGTACCAGGACTTAGCTGGGTTCCTCCTCCATTCTCCTGCATCACATTAATTTTGGAAAGGATTTTTTCCACTGATTTCAATTTTAAGACAATTTGTTAAACACTGAAAGAAAAGCCCTATTAGAGAAAAACAGAATAAGCTGCCTGCTCATAACTTTTGCTTCAGAGTGGTTTTATCTGCTTTCAAGAGTAGTCAGCAGGGTGGTTAGAGGATAAGCCTAGAAACTCCCAATGGTGAAGGACAGAAATGGCACAAAATACAAGGCCACCACACTCTTTCACACTCTTCAGTCTCACATTGGAGCCTTTCTGTTTTTAAAAGGTTATTGTAGCTGGCCAAGTATTCCCCTACTATCACATACTTGTTATTAACTTAGCAAGCAAGAACCCTCTTAGCCCTATACCAGACAGGTGACACTTTTCTTCTGGCAGCAGTTTATTGTGGTTTGTGTATATTCCAAATTTTGCTACCTTGCCTACATCTGTGTTCTGCACTGTTTCACAAAACAAAACCGTAAAAGCTGTAAGTAAGCATCTGCATTTTTAAGGGTTAAGGCATAAATATCACTTTCACATTTTCTACCCACTTATTAGCAATTGCTCCATATTGTTAGCAAATATGAACCTTCAAATATGGGTACGATAAATCTCCTTGGCAATTGAAGTATTTGTTCTTTAGATGACTGAATTTTTCTTTTTGAGGTTCATTTCTGCCACTGCAAAAGAAGGGATCTGCCTTGTTGGAAGAGGTAAAACTGCCTTCAAGCATCATTTCTAGTCTTCTTGCTCTACCACCCAAATATTTTTACAAGGAACAGAACATGGTTTTTATTCTGGGCAAAATTATTTCTCTAACCTGTGGATTGTCGTTTCCTGCCTCTTCTCTTGGGTTCAGTAACAGGAAGAGAAAGCTTTGAAGTAGAAACTGGATACTTCCGAAGCCGTTCAGTCGGGTCTACGGTATCAACAATTCTAAATCCGAGAGAATTAGAAGGGCTGTTTTCCAGTGTGTTATCAGCATTCTTTCTTCCTCTTCGTCTTCTTCGAGGACTGAGTAATTCCACGAATACATCTGCTTGCAATGAACTTTGGGTCTGACGAGTGGTCCGGCTATTAAGTCTTAAAGAAGGCTTTGTCACTGATGGAGGGGCTGATTTTACCTTTCTCAACCTCCTCCTGGTAACTTTAGATGAAGATTCAGTTTGCCTAGGTGTGTTTTGCTGACTCCGAGAAGCATATCTTGCCTGACGCTGGCTGTTCTGACTTGAGAATGGATTGTTGAGTTTGGCTGCTCTCATTTTTAATGGAAACTTCACCTGAGGTCTTCCTGGCTTTGATGGGCTACAAAAAGTGAACAATTATGTTTATTTATCCCCAAATTCCCTGTGTCTCTCTTCCCTCAGTTTTCTAATTCAGCATTTAAAAAACCCAACCATTCAAGGTTGGACTAGTAAGCAACTGCCTTTCAAGCTGACGCAGCCATCCAGCTACCATTATCTAAATACTGAAGTCTCTTAAGTAGATACTATGTGGAGCACCTACTATAAAGAAATGCTTGGAAGTTCCATCATCCTTGCAGCTTGTGCAATACAAATGCATTAACTGGAGCACCAGCTATCAATTTCTTTAAATCACTTGCTTCTTTCTCACAGCAACTATAAGTAACTAGGATTTTTAAACTGTATTTCCAGCTACGTAAATAAACTGCAGTTGTAAAATACTTAATGTAGAAGTTATGCTCTAGTCAGGGTTTATAACTAATAGTGAAGACTCTCCTTCCATTACAGGAGAGAAGGAAGAACCCAGAGATGAATTTACTTCTCAAGGAGATGCAAGTTCTCTCCAACTATTGCATTCCAACTGTCAGAGCCACAACAGTCTTGCTTCAGTCAACAGGTTTTCTACTGTTTGAAACTCTCCACTTTACATTGAAATAGTAGCTGTACAGAACTGCAACTCTGATGGCCATCTCACCTATACATCCTAGGCTGGAATTTTCATCCTGAAAAGTGAGTCTAAGTCCACTGGACTTAAGTTTTGTTAATACTAAACCCATCATGTAAGAGCCAAATTCCTAAAAGCTGCCATTTTTTTAAAATAAACATATTTTTCACACTGGATTTTCAAGATATGTGCATATGTGAACAATTACTCCACCTAATAATAAAGATATTTCTGTGAGACATCTGCTAAAGGGGCTTCCATTTACCTCATCTCTTCTTCCTCCTGAGATTCATCTTCCTCATCTTGCTCTTCTTCATAATGCTCTTCCTCACTTTGCCCCATTTCATCATAATTTGCCTCTTCTTCCCCTTCTCCTAGTTGTTCAGCAGTCTCTTCATCACTTTCCACAGAAGGTCTTTGTCTGGAGGAGAGGCGTCTAGAGCGCTGTTTTGGTCGGCACTCTGGGCAAAACCAGTCTCCTTCAGGAATGACCTAGAAGGAAAAAAAAAAGGAAAAAAAAAAGAAGAAAGAAGCAAGCATTAGTATGCAATTAAATTGTAAGAAGTACTCAAGTTTTGTGTGAAAAGGAAGCACTTCTTTTTCCTCAGATACCTTCAGCTTGGGTCTGATGCAGTAAGTATGATAGCCTCGATCGCAGCCATCACACAGCACCATGCTTTCTGCATCGCCTTTCTTCCGACACACTTTACAGCGAGCATTGAGGATGGACTTTGACCAGATGACACTTCGATCCAGTGTAGACAGATGAAGGAAAACTTGGGACAAGCTGGTAGAAGAAAGAAGTGACTCTCTCCAGCGATCCAAAACTGTTTTATAGGCCCGTCCACCATCACTGGCATCTTCCATTAAAGACGGGTATTGAAAAAAAAAAAACAAACAAAACAAAACACTAGAATCAAACAACTTGTCAAACATCCACATTATTTTAGACTATGAGGTAAGGCTCTGATTCTCAACACAGCAGTAGTAAACTGGGAAAATATTATAACCTTTGTCTTATCTCCTCAATACTTGAATATTTCCCCTTTAGTTTCCAAGCTGCTGATGCCATTAAGAATTTCCTCTTCAATACCACTTCAATTTCAACTTCCACATACATGGGACATAAGAAAGACATAAAAGTATTACTCAGATAACAATCTGGAAACCTAACAACTTGATTAAATTTATAAATGAAGATTACTTAAGATTAAAAAAAGGACACTCCCAATTTACTTTCCCTTGTAGGTACATTTTGAAACCACAAAATTATTTATATTTCAATATTGTACCTAGCATTAACCAGAGACTTTGCTGGCAAAAAACAGCTTAAAGGGCTTTTCTCACCTGCACTTCTCAGCATAATCTAGCAGACAATCTTTTAGGCCTCTCTGCACACCTCAATGCCCTTATTCCTGTCCCGCACTTCACAAGAACCTGCATGTCTGTCCAGCTAACCAGACTGGGTGACTGCTGTAGTTGAAATATTACTGTTTTCTTGGTATTTTATAAGCAATGTAGTACACATGAATCTGTGGTGCACACCTAGTGGCAAACCAAGTCAGACCTGGGATCCTAATTCAGTTAGAAATAAACGGGGGCCGGGGATGAGAGATTATCGTATTTTCATGGGTTTGGTTTGCAACCCAGGCCACCAAAGCAGCCACACAAATACACATACAGGACAGTGAGGGAGGAGGTACTGAATGGGAATGAGCAGCTGGGAATTACAGAATCAAAGTGGCTGTTTGAGGAGCTGGAGAAATGAGAAGGTATAAACGACACCCTGCACTGCTGCTGCTGAGCAGAAAGGGTATTTCTTTATGAATCTCAAAAGCTATTTCTTGCATTTTGAAGCAAGAAGGTTTAAGGAAAGGAAGACACAATATAGTAGTACTTTTGATTATGGAAATGTTCAAAGATTTCCCTTCTAGAAGGGATAGCCCACTTATTACTGTTTGACCTCCAGCTGATTAATGCTGCACTCCAGTATAAAATGCCACCTTGCCTGACTTGCTATAGTAAGAGTGGGCACAGGAATGGCATATGATCCACCTGCCAAATGATTTCTCCTCAGCAATAGGATGAGAAAACATCTAATAACAAATGAAAACAAAATGAAAGAACAAAAATGAGACTAATTGCTCTCCTTGCAAGGCCTTTTTGCCTCTCATCAACTGGCTGCCAGGATTTGCCTAATTTTGCATACATCTGCATTAGCATCAAGCAGCACAAGAGGAGTGATGGTAGAAGGCAAAGGATAAACAGGCAACACAGCTTCATAAATAAAATGTAGCCACTCCTGAACTGTAAATTCGAACCTGGATTTCCTAAAATTTCCTCTTACTTTATCCTTAGGTTTCCTGTCTGAAGTTCAGTCTACTAAGGATAGTGGTCAAGTGCAAAGGCAATGCTACACTCTATCTTCCTGGTGTTTTTTTTAAAATCAGCAAGAAGAAATTAAATCCACTTGTCAGGACACTAGACTAACATGAGACCCAATTCAGTTCTGCTGCAAATTTCTACTGTAACTCTGGCAAAGACACTTTATCTTAAGCATATATATATATATGTATATATCAGATTGGCAAGCATTTCTTTTGCTGACAGTGGCAGCTTGAGCATAATTACTGGGTGTTTTGGCAGTTATTTTTAGCCTGAATTGGTTCACCAATATAGTTCATGACATAACACAACAAATATTTGCACTGCAAAACTGCAAATGCAATATAGAGATAGAAATTACCGACCACGACCTGCTTCAGCACATCCTGCTGCTGAAACATGCCAAACAACCCCCGACGGTTCAGATCCCAATTTGTAAAATAAGAGTAACACTTTTTTCTTCCATCCATCATCTTTCTCATTTATATTGTTAACTTGGAGGGAGAAACGGCCTCTTCCTTTGTGTCTCAGCAGCTCTACACTGCGCGGTGGGATACCCCTCTGTCAGCTAAGCCCTCCAAGCCTTGCTACAATGCAAATTAAGTTGTTTGACAGATCTATGCACTCATCTATCAATAGCTATTGAGCTCAGGGAAGGGTTTCCATTTTAGTATTCCTAGAAAGGATATGCAATTGCACAATGCTGCAAAGTTTCAAAAAACCCCGAAGCACCCAGAGGCATTAAAGGTGTGGGGGGAAAGGATTATGTGAACATGCAAATTTCTGTTCCAAATTGATAAAAAGAAAATATAGAGTTTTTTGTTGGGTTTTTGTTTTTTTTTTGTGTTTTTTTTTTTAAATCTGTAAGTTGCATTTTATTACACTATACTAAACTATAAAACAAAGTTTTTTTTACTATAAAACAAAGATTTTATATTACTATCCATGTTTAAACCTTTGGCTTCAATAAAAAAATTCTTCAGTTTAAGGAATTGGCTACAAAATTATTATAGTAAACAAACAAAATCTGATAAAATATTTAACAGTTTCTAATTCTTAGCAACACGAGTAACATTGAAAGTTTACCATATCTCTGCCTACTCTTGCCTTCCCTGTCCTCCTTTTATCCCCTCAATGCTTCCATTCATTATCTTCTGCATTACCCAACATAAATGCAGTTATTTCAAATACCTTTAAGTGTGGCAAATTATTTTTTTAATTAATTTTTATCATCCATGCTTGTGGAGTCTAAAAATATAACAGTGTTTCCCAACATGTGCATGTGGAAAAAGGTAGGCAGGGAAGGGTAAGAGAATAACATGCACGAAGGAATTGCTCATCCCAGGATTTAATTTGACTCCCACTACAAACAGAAGGCTTAAATCTACCCTCCCTTATCTTCCTGTCCCTCTCCAGTACAAATGGATATAGAAGCAGCTTACTGACCACTGGTTTCTCTCCCAGCAAACACTTTGCCTGGTCTATGCTACCACAAACCTCCTAACATCTCGAAAACAGCCAGTTTATGGGCACACTCCTCAAGGACCAAGAGAACTAGCTCGCCTGCCATGTGAAACAACATTCTTAAGACATTTTTGTGCAGGAGTGTTCTTGAGTATAAAAATTACGTGTAATGAAATGATTTCTAAAACACAATTCACAATTAAGAAATGCATATAATTCACGTTACATTTAATCACCAAACAGCAGCAGATTAGGGGCCACCTAGTAGCTCTGCAAGGCAGAGGGTGCAGTTTCTGGGGCTTCTAGATCTCCTTTTGCATTGCTATCTTCTGTGCCAGTCTTTTCTTGCTCTTCCACTTGAATATTTGGTATGCACCCCAACTCTAAACTTATCAGAATCACCAGTGAGGCTCTTGGCAGCCTGACAGAGGCTCAGAACAAAAACGGAGCAGAGTGGAGCAGCTGGTCCTTTTATTGCTGTGCTGGGTCCCTTTGTCTGCTCTGCACCCTGGAGGCCACCGGGATAAACTTGCCAGTGACTGCAGTGAATTTCACTGTGCTGTCTTTAGTACTAGAAGCTGTAAATAAGACTGAAAACTAAAAACTCTGAATTATGGCTCCATTCCCTAATAGGAACTGAGCACAGTGAATGGGGGCGGGAGTAGAGAAGGGGGAGCAGAGAGGGAAAAGAAACTCCACAGTGAAGGGAGCAAGTGAAATAACGATGAAGACAAAGCAGGTTCAACTTGGTTTAAAGCAGAAATGCAGGGGTACTCTTTTTACCTAGTGTTCCCCTGTACTGCTACCAAACAGAATTCCTAGCACTTGCTTGACTTCCAGTGTTTTTACCTTAATGGTAATTAAATCAGCCTAAACAGGTTGGGCTTGTCAAGTTTAACGTTAGAAACAGACAGGCAGGCATTTGGTCTAGGGATGGTTCCATTAAGTAGTTGGAACAACTATTAAAAAGAAATGAGCGTATGGACACAATGGACTATATAAGATCAAGCATAACAAGACAGCAAATAAACCCAAAACCCCCACAAACCAAACCCCAGTGGTTACAAACCAGAAGTTAATTTCTATTGTCAGAGCACTGCTGGCCACTTTCTAGAGGGGCCAACAAAAGAGGGTATCACAGTTCTGAGCATAAGGCAGTTCCCCAGCAAGCAGCAGTGTCCACTCTGTATACAAAGTTTTAGTAACACTACTAACACCTCCTTGTCAAGCTAAGTAGAAAACTTTTGCCTGTTATACATACACAAGTTGCAATCTAAGAAACAGAACCTGCTGCAGTAGCATGCAAAGACGCTGTTTCCAGCTGGGAAGCTTAAGCTCAATATTAAGATGATGCAAATTTTACACTCTTGGTTTTTTAAACATCTGAAACACTGAAGAGTTATATCCAGAAAGGTGTGCTTCCAGAACTGCTGCTTGACTGCTGAAGCGCCCAAGTTTGAAAGATGCCTCTCAAACACACAGGCTTCCTTGACATTTTGCAGTCACACCTTCTGGTCACATCCACAAGTTCCAAGTCAGAGCACTTTTCATATAACTAACTGCCTAGTGGTCATAAAATCAGAAGTGAATAGGTTTTTTAAGCTTTCTTTGCTACAGAGCCACGCAAAGCCGCAGCTCCTCCAAGAGCTAATGACAAAACTAAAACTTTGCCTTCAGTCAGGATCATCTCCTGCTAAAAGCAGCTCATTACGCAAGCAAAAACATGAGACACTTGGCATCAAAGGTAAAGCAAGGAAAAGGGAACATGACACCATCCCTTAATGGTTAGGACAGTAAGCCCGAAAGCCTGAGCAGAGCACACCTGGGATCCTTCCTGCTCCTTCAGCTATGCAGGTTGTTCTATATATTACTGTAAGCTTACAGCATTACTATTCTTCAGAGCAGAAGAGATGCACAGGCACAGTACAATATACAAATACACAAGATTTAAGACATGCAAATAATATAACATTACTTTCCCTATATACTTTCTTTGTCACACAGTATAAGGCATCCAAAGGAAAACAGGATTCCCAAGTTAAAAACAAGAAATCCCAGCATCATTCAAAGGGTCGGGCAAAAAGACGAACCATCATTATCAGATTATGGCAGAGTTCAGACCACTGGAAAAAAGATGCAGGAGGACTGCTAAAAAACCTCTTTATCTCCAATACTTTAGAGACATTTCTCTTTTAATCTGTTTCCTCTAACTCCGGATGTCCAGTCTATGGCTATAACCTACTAATAACCATGTCTTTCCCCTTAAGGGCACACTGTAGTAAACTTACAGCTGTCAGCAAGATCCTGTTGCCAAAATACCGTCAGAGAGAGTTTGGAAGTGCAGGCACACACTGCACAACATACTTACAACCTGCACATGCAAAGTAAATACAACAAACATTGGATGTACTCTTAATTAACTGTCTCATGCACATGTTATAAATCTAGTCATATAGCAGGAAATAAGTCCTGTTATGCCTGGCTTGGAAAAGGCAGACACACCTGAGCTGATGACTTTGCGGAGTAACACTTTCAAACAGATGCAGTTTAAACTACTCCTGTGCTCCCCCCCCTTTCATCTCAATCATTTGCCACATTTCCCTTTTCCAGAGGTCATCACAATGATAATGAGATCTTGTGGAAGGGAACCTATGCCTGTATATCAAAAGTCTCTGGCACAAATTTAGCTCAAACTCATCTTCAGTGGCAACTGATACCCAGACACTAGACTCTGTGCAGCAGCAGCAGAGGTGAAGAAACAGTTTTAGGTCAACTGTGCCATGGGGCACTAACGTCTAATGTTAATGCACCAAAACCTGCATTTTCCCCAGAAAACAAACTGACTTTATGCAATTTGACTCTCACCCCCAGAGCACATCAGAGGAGTCCAAACAATGAATGTGTGTTAAAGTCAAGCTATAATCTTTAGTTTATATTTTTCTTACAACCTGTCCCTCTAAACCATCCAGTCTTATATAAGAAGCCACGGGGCTTGGGTGGTTTTCTTTTTGGTACAAAATCTTACACAAAATTAGAGACATACAGTTTCAATTCTGAAAGCTTACCAAGAGGTGCTTTGAGGAACCTGCGCTCAATTCCTTGTTCTATCTGAAGCAGTGCAGATGCCAAGCAGTGGACTACATTATTGACTGGCTGAGGAGTACTTGTACTTGTTGATGCAGCACTTGGAGCTTCAGTTTTTAACCCAACGAGTCTAGAACAGAAATGCAGTAAATGATCATACTGGGTTTTCTCTAACATAGTTAGAATTAAACACCACAGATACTTGGTTTAAGTCTGTATCCACAGTAGATTTTTTTTTTTTGCTTACATGCATGGACTATAGACTTGAACAGATACTACACAGGTGTGATTAAGCTATCCCAGTTCTCAAGTTTGCTTAATTAGTTAATCTAGATAAATCATCTTTAGGGAACAAAGTTAATAATTGTATTGAAATATAGAGATTTCCAGAAGACTGGATGCAACATCCATTGGCTAGCTCATGAGAGATTTTGTGAAGACTATAGTCTCGATAATTCTTCAGTGAAAACACTTCCAGTGGCGAGGTGTAGCCTTTTACAATACTTCCATCTGCAGAAGTTCAGCTATATGTATCCCCACAAGTAATAAGATTATTTTAGAAATAGAATCTTATTTAGAAAAGAAACTAAGTAAAACCAAGAAGCAATTTTAGAATGTTAAATCAAGAACTGTTAACTTATACATCCTCATCCTTGGAGGATTCTTCTAAATTAACACTTTAAGTGAGGAGGAGGATGGGGGGGTAAAGTTAGGTTTCCAATAAAACAGCCTTTTTTTGACCAAAGACTAAGTAATCATTTTAAAGTGTAATTTTCCTGAACCACAAATATTAAGTATGGTGTAGGAGAGCAACTCACACGAATGAAAATAAAATTCAATTTCTACTGGGGGTTTATTAAAAAAAAAAAAAAAAAAGGCAGCTCATCAGACTGTCTGGATTCTGCTTTATTCTGGTGAATGAGCAATGCTTTTGGTTGTCCCTGTTCTTTTTTTCCCCACTTAAAAGCTGTTCATTGTATTTTGCAGTCACACACATTTTGAGAGCCTGAAAGCAAACAGGAAAAAAAGCTGCACTGTTATTTACATTTCACTAGTCAGACTCCAAGGTCTTAATGAGATGCCACTAGCTCTGAGGTGGATAAAAAGCCCAGCATCAAAAGCAATCTGTCACATGATTTCAGAATACCATAGTCTTTCTTTTAATATGCAAGACATTATTAGAGTAGACTTTATTCAGAAATTTTGACAGAGTCAGTATCAAATGGAAAAAAAATGAAGCAACAAGCTTCTGCAGCTGCATCAGGTTGGCAATGGAGCAAGTGCCCAACATAACTGAAGACAGATAAATTTTAGCTTCTTAATTAAAACAGTGGAATATTTCTATGTTGTGACTTTCATGAGGCAAACATCTGCAAATTGTGTCATTAATATAAAGCAGGTTGACCCTATCCTTTCTGCACGTAACTAGAGATCTCAGATCCAAAAGGCAGTGTTGTACGAAAATACTAATTCATCAAACTGAAATAAAAAGGGGAAAACCTTAAAGAAATTTCAATTCCTGTAATAAACAGAGCATTCAACAGCTCGTCCAAAAGTACAGCCTTCATAAAATAAAAGTCTAATTCCTGTCTCAAAGAAAAACTTCACAGAATACACAAGCAAGTAGTATGTTAGGACAATGACAGCCTTCAGTGAACCTTTTTCCTGCAATATTTCAACATTCACACCCTATCAAAGTATACAATTAAATGCATTAAGTAAATTAAGGTAGAACTTCTGAAAACTAGGTAACTTCTAAGAATTAAGTATTTTGAAATCTTCACAGTTTCTATAGTTTGACTTACAACACACACTGATACGGAGACTCGCACATCTGTCTCAAAGAAACACCAAAACAAAGCCAACAAAACACTTCTATTATAGCAACACTATATGATTTGAGGTTTCCTCTCTTTTACTATGTTGCAGCTCACTCTTCAGAAGGACAGTTATTCATGAAGTTGTAAGATATCTCTGTTTTGCTGCAGTGCTAAAAGTTAATGCAGACCATGGCCTGTTGTACTGATGGTTCTTACTGTGACACATGAAAAAGTGCACTGGACGGTTCAACCAATGATTTGTTACTATTCCCATTTTCCCTTTTAAGCACTCCCACTTCTTCCAAAAAGTGATTGTTACTTCCCCCCCAGTAAGCAAAACAGAATTTGCTACATTAAAATTTTCTTTGCATTTTAAACATTTTCATAATGAATTCATATATCTCGGCTGGCAATTAACATCCACTTTGAGCAGTGTAATATCTGAATAGAAGTAAAAATTGGTGCCTTAGTTTTACAGGGTAATAGAACAGTGTCATGTGAAAATATATGAAGTTATTTTCATATAAAAGTATAAATAATGTAATTTAAATATAAACTAATGCAAAAATCTCATGTTACAACTCAAATCTTAAAAAAATACCATTCCAAAGAATTTGAGGGTAAAAACAATTTGAAAGTTCAAAAAACAGAGCACTCCTACATAGGGAAGAGACATTATTTAAATCACAGCTCTTACCTGTCTTTCACAATAAATTTATCTTGATCATCAGTTTCCATTTCTTCAGATTCTTCATTCACAGTTTTAATTATACCATTTTCTTTGTTTTCATCATTCAGAAACTCATACCGCCCATGTTCTAAGGCTGCTCTCCAAGCCTGTCTGTCTGTAACCTGAAGCAAACATACAAATTTGAAGTTTCTGAAGAATCAAAGGGTACAAAACTTTTAGTGCCAATTACTGTCTACACAATTTAATTATGCTTTCAGTAAAACCTGTAATATGCAAGAGCTCTCATGTAAGTTACAGACTCACTGGCACCACTGTGCTTCTAGGTATTCTACAATTCACAAATACCTTAATAGCCCCCAGCGTTCCTTGGTAGATCCTGTCTTCAATGTCCAAAAGAAAGTCTCTAAGTCTCAGTTCAAGCTGCTTCTCTGCAGATACATGAGATCCATCATGGGCATACTGCATCCTTCCCCGTCCTGAAGGAGGTCTGACGTCACTTTGAGGTTTGTCTGTAAGAATACCAAGCAACTTCATGTTAGTGGACTTTGTTCCTTAAAGTAGCCACTGGTGAAGAGAACAATAGTAGTACAGGGCAGAACAAGCTAAACATACAGGTTAAAACCTCCCTTCTTATATGTAGTGACAGTTGCCAGCACCAACATCTCCACACCAACTAAGGATTCAGGTCCAAGCAAGCAGAGTACAATTTTAAGGGAAGACCTACAGATTAGCATCTACTCATCCCAATACACAAGATGAGAAATCTTTGTCAATTTAAAAGTCACTACTTTGTCTTAAAATACTTTCTAAACAAGTAGATAATCAACAATAACTCTGTTGTAAGTGAAAGGAATAAAGTCCATTTCACTTGACAACTCTTACTTTAGAGGAGAGCTCCTCAGTTTTCTTTCCTGCACAAATCTTTATCATGGCAATATTTAAAACAAGCTTATGCAACTGACAGCTACAAAAACTAACAGAACAATATGTAATCCCTTTTAAAAACCTAACTTTAAAACAAAACAGAAAGGAAACATGACACAGGCACAGACTAGACTGACTGTCCCCTCTAATTAAAGGTTTTGGGATAAAAAAGGAAGAAGACAGCAAGATAATTTATTAAAAAGAGCTGATGATGGGCTATCAAGCAAAAACCCCTTTATAAAATAACCCAAAATTAATGCAAAACCTCAAAAGCCAAAAAGAGCTAAAAGGATGCCCAGATACTAAATTAGTAGTTGCAAATCTGCATAGGTGGCAAACATTCCTGTTCACAGGACCTACCTTAAATCCTAGGAATGCAGTAATGAGGAGGTATGTGCAAGAACTTGGAGGTATTTAATAAAAAGTTACCATAACACTGTTGTTAAAGAAGTACAGGATAAATTTCTAAGATGCTCTCAATTGCAGAAACAATTCCCTGTAAGTGAAAGTAACTATGCAAACATTCTCAAAATGCATACTAGCATATTCTGATGTCTGGACGTGGGAAATATCCTTTCTGGATTAAAAATCTTGTTTTTTCTTGAGCAGAACTGAAACAGCAGCAATAAGCTATCAAATGACAGCAACTTTATTTCCATTCTCTCCTGAATGAGAACTTAAAAAGGGAGAAGGGCAGCCTACAGCCTAAGAGCGATTCTCACTTGTCCTGCAAGTTATTTGAGTGAACAGGGTATCAGTTGGAGTCCACAGCAGTAAAGCTCCCTCCAAAGTACAGTTAACACACTGCCACTTATCACTGCTTGTCACACAGAGGAAGCGACGCTGGTATTGAACCACTGAATTTTTTTTTTGTTTCTGTTTAAGTTGAAAGCTACTTAAAAAAAAAATTAAAAAAAAAAAAAAAAATCAGTGTTATTCTACAATTAGCAACAGATGAAACATCTATGGCTGTGAAAATCAAGTTGCTTCAGGGCAGGAGGCAACATGAAATGGAACACACAAAATACAGATAAAGGTGCAGCAACTAGGAACAGAAGGAACCACACACATACATAAATTTACGAGAAAATTACAAAGATTTTCTCACCAAACCCCACAAACACAGCCATAAATCTCCAAATAAAGCTTAATTACTATGCAGAAACTCTGTCCCATACTAGTTTCCACTGAGAGAAATGGTAGATCAGGTATGAATTTACATACATGATGTGTTCATGGCATGCCCTGGCATATACATACTCCAGTAAAACAGAACTCAGTTCTGATACAAGTAATACTCCCTTGCCCCAATACAGCTAACATGAAGTCTTCACTGTAATTTTGCATAATTCAAAACAAAATGCGATTTCTTAAACATTCCTCCCAAAGGAATTAGTATGACCCTGCAGTATGCATTCCCTTGTTCACAATAGGCCAATAAAGGCTTTAGAAAGATTTTCATGCATTATGATGTTATGAAAGAGCATGTCCTACTCAGAAATCAAGATAATAGTAATTGCCTCCCTTTGCCGTGTTTCTGTCTCCAGTGTCGTATTTTGTGTCTGCTTTCAGACTGGAAATGAGGACATCAGATGATCAATACTATGATTTACCTTTAGCAGATAGTAATCTTTATTCCCCAGTTAATCTTTTCCCAAAGCTCAAATTACTTCTAGAGATGTTTGTTTAAAAGCCAATCCCATTTTACTAAGCAGTGGGATAAATGAAAAAATACTGCTTTTTTTTAGCATAAGCCACCAGAAAAATACCAAAGATCCATCAGAGAAAAACCAACAAAACCCCAAAATAAACCCAAATCCATTTTTCAGAGTGAAATAATTCTTAATTCTTATATCTTAGCAATTGCAAGTAAATGAGAATTAGGGGTTTCTAAAAATATTATATAGAAGTTAGAGCTGCATAAGCAAGACCAAGAATTTTTCATTTCATTTACCTGGAATATGGAATTTTTCCACAGGAAAACTGCCTAGTTGTTCATATATTCTACTTTTCTCTTGTAAAAGAGTTTCTTTTAAGGCACTCTCCCTATGTCCTCGGGAATTGAGAGCCTCTAGGAGTTGGTCCAGTTGCTCCCGAGAATTGTAAAAGCACCAACGGTTTGGTTTATATACTGGCCTTGGCACCTCTACGACAACACTGGTGGGTGAATCTTGGTCAATATTGGAGGTAGATTCAGAAGATTTCAAAGACTCTCCAGTTTTACTGAATACCTGAGGTTCATTTGTGCAAGACTGTACACTATTCTGAAAGGAAGAGGTTCGAGGCAACAACATGTCTTCTGTCAGACCAGAATAGTCCTCTTCTATAAACAATCCAGGAACAGAGGGGAAAATCCAGTAGCGTCGGTACAGACGATCACGACCCAATGGGGTGATATTTGTGCAGGCAGTTGCATTCTGAATCTTTTCTAACAGTTCCTTCTCTTTCTTTTGTTGCTCCTGCTTTAAAACTTCTTCATCTTCAGCAGTAAGAGGTTCACTCTTTTCACAAGCAGTCTCTTCTTGTCTTGTAAATTCTTTATATCCATTTTGCCCCCTCCTCCCTAAAAGTTAAGGGAAGAAGTATGACAGCAATGCACTTATAAATACTTTCCTTAACCAAAAACTCAAGGAAAGGGTGGGGTTTTGAGCTGTCCCTTTGTGATTATCAAAACTCACAGTCTAAGACCACCAGATTAGTCAAGAAGCAATACTAGTTTTGTTTAAGAAAAATTCAAGTGATTATTCCCCTTCCCTTGATAAAGGGGTAGCCATCTTTAGCATACTTTCAATTTGCAGAACCTAGGCCAAGTCTCGTTTACTGACACTGTCATTTTTAGCACTATAAAAAAAGCCTAGAATTTTAAGAAAAGTATGTTATAGAAGTACTCTATTATGATAAAGTAAAATTCTAGCAATTTAATTTTTGAGTGCAAACTGGTCTGGATTTAATTTATCATACTCAAAATTACAAACTTAAGCCTCACAAAGGCCTCAAGCAATATTAGAATCCCTAGATAAGAAGTTTTATCACGAACTCAGTTACATTACCGCTTTTTTTTCTCCAATATATATATACTACTATTATGTCCCCTAAACTGACACCAGCTGAATATACTCCAGTTTACATTTTAGTTTACCAAAGAATAAGGTCCTGACAGTCATCTAGAAAAGTACATCTTATAACTGACACATGCAACAGTGAGCAATGCTGTTGGTGCTCCATTTGTACCAATTTCCAGTGTGACCTTCAGCTTCCCCAACTGCAGGAATGAAACAACAGTTATCTGCCATCCCATCACAATGCCTCAAACATGGGCATTCAAGAATCTTGAAATTCTATTTAAGATGAGAGCACTACTCATAACTTTGTCAGGCAACAGCCTGGGTTTTAGACAATGAGGAGTCCAGAGATCAAGTAACGGAAGAAATTGGAGCATGAAAGGACATACAACCCAATGCTGTAACAACATCAGGACAGCTCGATGCACTTAAGAGCCCATTATGATCTTGTTTGGGTGGGATTTTTTTGGTTTTGCTTGTGGGTTTGAGGTTTTTTTCTCCTCTTTTTCTTTAAAAAGTTTACAAGAAAGATTGATACTTTATAAAAATTTACTATAAACCCCAAGAACTTCCCAGGTGCATGCATGTGTGTGTGCATACATGTACACAAATGAACAAATCCATTATAGTATTACCCCTTCTTCGTTTTTTGTTTGGTCCCAACTCTTCTTCATCCTCTGTCACTGTGTCCGCATCTTGCTCTTTACGTTCAACTTCTTTGCTCTCTGTACTAGTATCAAGGTCTTCCCGTTCCTCCTCTCTGACACATAAAAAAATAACCAAAAGATGACTAAGTGACCAGCCATTAAAAGCTGAATAGAATGAAAAGAAAAAAAATACACAATATGGCACTTTCAACACAAACTGCATTTTCCTCTCAGAAGTACTTAAGCTAGTAGAACACCTATAATGCTTTAAAAAAAAATATTTTAAGTCATATTATATTAAAACCCAAAAGAAACCCACTGAACTGTAAATGGAAAGTTCCATATTAAAGACAAGAACCTGCCCTTTGGTATTCACTCTTTCATTTGAAGAGCATTATTAAAATCAGACCCTTTGTCAAGATATTTTACAGTATAGTTCTACTGAGCTCAATTTTTTTCATGACTAAAAAAATGCTTCCTCAGTAAAATGTACACTGTTCTATAAAATGCTTATTACATATTTTTCCCCTCATGTAGCAAATATAATGAAAAACCTAAAGAACTACATGAAATCATTACAGGATAATATTCCTCCCCCTCCCCCAAGTGGAGCTGCAAAAACATAGCAAAAATCTGCCTTTGGCCCATAAGTATATTTGCTTGCAAAAAGTAAGCCACTAACACCCTTCCTCAAACAGGTAAAGATACGCTGTTGTATTTACACTTTGCTTTTTTTTTCTGTAATCAGATACAGCTGCACCTGCACAAATGTTACCACCTGAAGCCATATAGCTTTACTAACAGAATGAAAAAATCTTAGTTTTATGGAAATCACCTGGGATAGCATGGCATTTTTTTAAAAAACAAACAAAAACCACTATTTAATTTGATTTATAAATTGTCACGTGAGATCAGTATTATGTAGCTCAGATCAGACCAGTTCCACATACTAGAATGGTCTATTGTAATGATATTCATAAGTCTGAAATCAATGCAAGACAAAGTAATACAAAAAACCACCCCAACATTTTGTATGTTTCTCATGTCAGTAGCTTTTTATAGACTTATGAGTATAATAATAATGAGTTGATTTTAAAAATAAAAGTCTCTTTCACAAAGCAATTCTAGAACACTAGGAAGAAAAATGAAATCAACATTGATGACTACAGACTTAAAATATACCTTTGTATATGACTGAGAAAATTAAAACTAAGTAAGGAAGGTCTGGCCACATCACTAAGTGCTCTATCATATGTATCGCAGTAATAGCATGTATCATACCCAACAGATACTTCTACCACAGCATTTCTTTGCTCCTCTTCCTTCAGCTTTTCTTGTTTCTCTTTCATTTTTAACTCTTGTTCTTTTAACCTTTCTTCTTTCCTCTTACGTATCCTAATAGTAAGAAGGATATAGAAAACCAATTACAATTAATCTAGTCCCTGATCTGTCTGCATCTATTTTCTTTTATACTACAGCATCATCTGAAAAAACAACAGTAATGTGGGACAGCACAATGCAAGGTTTCACTCCTCATTGTGAAAATCTAGGGGTCTCAGGAAATCACCACAGAACACAAACACTACTACTGGCTGTCACATGCCTTTTGTAGCTGAGGAATTAATCTAATTTGTTGCAATAAAATTTAGCTTTCCATATCCTAGTTTTACCTTGCTGCTGCTGCCTCGCGCTCTTTGCGATGCTGTTCTGCTTTTAATTCTCTGAACTCTTGTTTTGCCTGTCGTAACACATCAACAGAGTCCTCAATGAAATCTCGAGTGGAGACAAGAGTCAGAAGTTTCCCACAGAGGGCATGAAGGATCTTCATCTTCTCTCCTAATAAAATTTAGACCACTTCATTATAAAACTGATAACTAAGCCTTACGCTTACACACTCTAGACTGGTGATTGGCTCTCAGTTGAGAAAAAATGAACAGTCAAACATTTGTACTATAAGTGTACCAGATGAACTTGCTAAGCAGCATTTCCTGAAAAAGATGTGCTTTGCTCAGAGATGTAAGCCTTTATTTTTAATTTATTAACTTTAGGCACTGTAAGAACCAAAATGCAATATTATCTTCAAAATGGAGATAAGTAACAGTAGGTAGTATTTCTTTTCTCCATTTCCAAATAACAAAACAGACCTAAACCAGAACAGCAATAAAAAGCAGGGGTGGAATGAAACACTCAGATGCTTCTCCCAGAGAGATCCCCTTCTGCAAGTAAAACTAACATTTTTCCAAGTGGGATTTTAAAAAGCTACTCAGAAGTAATGAGACTGCCTAGCTCTGCAATCTCTGATCTGCTTGTAGGGGCCAGAGCATAGGGGGGTGGCTGTTGGTCTAGGTGACCTCCAGAGGTCCTTTCCAATCTGGATTATTCTACGATACAGTAAATTTCAACCATTATTGATCTGAAGCAGTTACAAAACCAATCACCCTAATAATCTCTAACATTTATTGTCTTGTATTACCTGGCAACAAATCATACACTGAGGTACTTGAAAGTTTCTTCAAGAGACCAGGATTACTTAGTCTCAGCTCCATGCAAGCATCATCAGTAGCATCAAACCCTCCTCGTTTCTGGTAACGGTATTTTGCATTGGCTGATGTTACATCAGCGCCTGACGCTAGAATGTGAAGTCTGAGAATCTCAGAAAGAGTGCAGCTATCAAGATCCAAGTTTTTCAGATTGCAGCCTACAGTTGAGAAGAATGAACAGTTATTTTATATAGGCATTTAAATGTACATGTGTATTTAAAAATGTGCTTTAAACAGAGCAAATTAATAACAGCAACAAAATAAGAAGTGAAACCCACACATACCCTGATGTAACTGGGGCCATGCAGCTGCCAAAGTTGCAACTGCAGACAGTGCAGATTTTGTGGGGTCTGTATCTTCATCCAAAGCCTCTGTTAAATCTTTAAGGAAATAAACACTTTATTCTAGTGCAAATTAAGACTTGTACTGTGGAGGGGAGGAAAGCAAGCTTGTTTTTTGTAAATTGCAGACAAAGCAGGAAGAGGGCCAAATATTTACAAAAGCATCAATCTATTCAAAACTCAATTCAACATCCAAATTAAGACTTACACGTCTTTAAACGCAACTAAAAATCCAACTACAAGCTAAGGACATGCACCACATGCTATACACTGTTTTTGCTATGAGCTGTTAAAGCAACCACAATGCACAAAACATGCAAAATGGCAACATAAAAGGCAGCAAAAACAAATCCGTAAACACGCTTGAAAGCAAAACCAATCAACAATGCAAGAAAACCTGTATTTCATTTTCTCAAATTAACTGTTATTTCCTATCATCATTCTGCTTTTTTGGGAAAGGCCATCCAAACCAATCACACATTTTGATACTGGTTATCACTATTCACTGTATACTTTTAATCTATAACTCAGACATAGCCTTACTGTCTTGCACAAATACAATTAATAAGGCATAACAAAGAAACCATATTTCACCAAAACAAGCATCTGCACTTCATAAGGAGCATCACACATTAGCAAACTGACCAGGAAAGCAGGGCAGTGAAAGGGAGAAACAGCAAAATTCCTGTTTCTTAGACAAAAGTTTCCTTAGCACTTACAGGTATTTCTCCAGAGGGCTGGCAGATTTTTTTACAGTGTTGTATGCGGTTTCATCAATTTCACTTTATTCAAATCCAAATCATTAAGCAGTTACATAGCCACCAAGTCAGTAAAGAGCCACAAAACCAGACTTACATAAAAAGCAAATCCACAAGTCTCATATGATGATTGATGTTTGACAACTGTCACCCAGACACTGCAAAAGTAACCTGTGCACCTCGCCTCCCACTGTATCTGTATAACACAGTTCGAGACAGTACTGCACACACCAAAACCTGAACACCCATGGTGTTTGCTGTTGCAGACTACTACTAGTTTGGTTATCCAGAATTATAAAGCCAAGAACATGTAATTCTTTTACAGGAAAGAAGATGTCTAAAGGTGACGAGACATGAAAGTTCCAAGGCAAGTCCCAGATAAAGTGCCCTTCCCACAGCTCAGCTAAATTAGAACTGGCAGATTTTTTGCAATTGCCTACCCCGTATCATCAAATTAAAACATGAAAGTTACAATTTTTCTGATCAGTCCTATGAGTAGTAAAGAATCTAATCAACTATTCTATGATTACCTGATAATGGGATCCTTGCTTATATTGCCCAAGCAATACTCTGAGTAGTTAAAAGATACCATTTAATTGCTAAATGCAACAATAATTAACATTCAGTTTAAATTTCTTAACACCATATCAAATCTGTAACTTTATTCAGTTAAAAAGAGCCGACTCCACTGCTGAAGATACTGCCCATATTTTATACAAAGGCATTTTATAGACAAGACATAAAACTTAAGAATGAGAATATTCCTAGTTTTCAAGGAAGGAATTAAAAGAACTCCCTGTACCTCACGTATCTGTCTTACGGGGGCACCACAGGATTCAACTGACCTCAAATGGGGAGTACTCTGACGTTCCTATCTACTGCTAATGAGATACAGATTAGCAAAAGGGTCAAAACTTCTCCTTTAATTAGTCAGCAAATCTGGCAGTGCATAAACACAGGACCACATAAATTTGGAACAAAGCCTATACTTTCTTCTCATCAGTGGTTAGCATACAGTAGAAACCTCTGAAAAAGTGGGCAACTTCAGCCTTAGAGTCCAAAGGCAGAGGGACTTCAAGATCCTTTACTGGAAAAACACAGAGACAAGGTAGCATCTGGGAGTTACGGATGCATACTTTGAGTCTTGAAGGGCAATGAATATTGAATTCTTGATTACAGTCATGCTGGGGGGTTTTAAGTTTTAATCCAGCTAGGTCCAGAATAATTTATTTTTTTTTTTTTTTTAGCTAGGGACCTTTGAGAAGATTTAGGGAAATGCCTTGGTTTCCTAACCCTCAGGAGAAACATCTCACAGTGCTGAAGGAAGAGCAGGAAGGTGAAGACAAGTTTTCCTCACCTCCAAAACATAAGCAGTGCTGTTAAAAGCTTATTATGCTTTGCTGGATATAATCGTAGCAACAATAAGCTTGTTTTTTCTCTATTCCCCCAAGAACCCACCCTCCATGCCCAGTTTAAAGCTTTAATTTCAGACAACAGAGAAAAAACAAGTCCATTTACATAGAATAACCATGCATAGTAAGACAAGGTTAAACAAAGGAATGCCAAAAATCATGCAGTTTAAAAGTTAATTCCAGTGGAATTTCAGTTTTTCAACAGTAAAATTAAGGATCTGACCTTTGGTCTCAGCATCAGCTATTTGATCTTTGGCCACTTCCTCTTCCTCTTCGGCCATTGCCTGAAAGATGGCAGTCAGGAAGAAAAACAGCAATTCACATAGTGGGCCTTCAGTGTCATTTCCTACAAGAGCTTCCTCTAAAACTTCTGTGAATAAAGTTTAAGAAGCGTCACTTTTGCCGCAAAGTTGGAAAACGATTATGTACTGAAGAACGAAAACATTTTTTTTCCTTCAGGTATAAGTTACTTTTCCATCATTTACTGCAAATATTCCTAAGGTGATGGGTGTCAGAAACACGGTGTCCCACAAAACATTATTTTCTTAATATATAACTGCAAGGGTAAAGTACAAGTAGCCATTTTAATAAGTAGATTAACAACTTCTATATTGAAATTTTGATTTTTATAAACATCGCAGAAGTTGACCATGAAGAGCAAACTACATTGATATGCACATGAAAGCACTGACATATTAAAGCTGCAGAGAAGATTTTGTAGCACAGGTACTTTGGTGCACCTAAGATGTTTGGCTGTTTGGTAGGAGAAGCAACACCAAAAAAATCAGGGCACCTTTCCACATAAATGACAACTTGCCTAAAGTCACTCCTTCAGGAAATTCATCTTGAAGATCAAAAAGTTCCCCAAAAGCGTACAGAAACTCCAAAACCATCAGAGCATCACCAAAGATCTCAGGAGGAAGCCTTGTCTTCACTGGCACTGGAACAGGAAGTTCCTGCAATCCAAATGGGACAACTTAATATTGTCTTTGGTTTCTGCAGAGTACACAACTGATTAAAACGACAATCTACGATTCTGTCAGGTTTCTTTACATTTTACTGAAAGTAGTTCTGCAAGACATAAACAGTTATTACAGTAACATCTGTGGCAGTACTAACTTTAAAAACTGGCATGCATGCAACCTGGATAATATCTCAACCTTTTGGGATAAAAATTTATTCATGTTCATGCAGATGAATGATTTTGTATATTTGTTTAAAGGAGCTCAAACCCACTACAAGTTGTTGAGCACCAGCTGCCAACATTTTTCCTTTAAACCTGTATTATTTCACAAGAGCTTTGTATTTAAGTTTGCTGGAACTGCACAGACAAGCAAAAATAAACATATTCTTAAAAAGTTGCTCACTACTGCTTGCGAAGACAAGCCAACAAAACCCCAACGTGTTCACATAAAACCACACCCATCTAGTAGTAGGATATGCAAGATCACGTCTAATGATTGTTTTGGTATTTGTTTTTTTGCATTGGTAAGGCAGTTATGATAGCTACAGACACTTTAAAGGGAGCTGATGTAACCACATATCAAGACCACTTAACAGAGACACCACTTCCAAATCGGAGACAGGAGTTCACAATACCAATTCTAATTTTTCAATTTAACATCCTGATGTAAGTCTAGGGGACAGAGTCAAAAAATTTCAATGAAGATGGCTCCTTGCCACAAAAGTGGTAGTTCACAAACATCAATGAGAAGAATGCCACAAACTCTGTGCTTTCAGAAGAACACAGTAAGGCATTTCACATATTTCTGAAGAAGGGAATTTTTTGAAAAGCAGTTCTTACCTAAACTCATCTTTATTTATAGTCTTGCCAATTTTCACTACAGTGGTATTACTTTCCCACCCCTCCCTTTTTCTTATCCAACTGAAACATAGCAGCACTGTTTTACTCAGCTTTGTCTTGTTTTGGCAATGCTCTTCCCTTTCTTGTTTCTTCTCCCATTCTAAACACAGCCAAGAGTCTCATCTTCAAGGGACTACACAGCTCTCCTTGAAAACACATTCAATTCTCATACTGCTCTCAACCAGTGCTACCCCTTCAATTCATTTAACACTCGTCCCACTTGTCCTCCTTGTACTTATGTTTCCATGTGTATTCCAAATAAACCCCATCCTTGTGTTTCTGACAATTTTTCCTACCTTTTCTATCCCCTGCCAAAATTAATCATAATAAAGTGTAAATAAATACATATCACTACACAATCTTCTATTATGTACAACCGCACAAGAATATTCTTGTTTAAAACATTATGCTCTTTGGGAAGTAAATTCTTGTTACTTTCTACATGTTTCCAGGATCATCCAGAAAGATGCTCATTAAGCAAGGATACTGCTAGAGTATAAATCACAAGAATGCCACAGTCTACCTTTTGCAGCCAAAAAACTTCATTTCACTACTCCAGTCTTTTAAGTAACACAGGTCTATTTGAGGTGACCACATCGTGTATATTTAACAGAAAAGTCAGGCATGCTCAAAACCCTCCACGCTAAGGTCAGCGCTTTAAGAATGCATCTGTTCCACGTTAAGAATGGGAACAGCCTGTCAAGTTTTTCTGGAGGGTGAAAACGCTGATGATTCTATTAGCATCACCACTGGGAAATACTATATGACTGCAGCTGATGCACAACCTCCTGCATTTGGATCAGATCTAGATCCACCTCTGCATTTGGGAATCTACCTTGGGACTTCAGTCATACCTTAAGATCATCACACTCCATATCCTCCCGGGGCTTACTCCATTGTTTCAGATATTCCACATATTTTCTTTTTTCTTCACGCAGCTTCTCTCTTTCCTGAAATGGTGTCACAATTGTATATAAAATATGGTCAGAATGCCCTATTACAGTTTCTAGAATTGCATCACTTACTATCTCAATCAAAAAATAGTATCAAATTTAAATTAAATTAATGTTGGCGGGTTTTTGTTGTTTGTTTAGTTTTGGGGTTTGTTGGTGGGGTTTTCTTTTTTGTTTTGATTTTTATTAATGGAAGCAGATGAGGGAAAAAAAAAAAATCTAATAAAAGTATTTATGCAAGCTGCCACAAAAAAGATCACCAAAATAGGTAGTGGATGTGGCAAAGTACAGTGGAATAAATAATTTCTTTGTATTCAAGGAGACAAAAAGTTATTTAGCAGTTTCCATCCAAAGAGAAAACACAACGAAACCCACAACTTTTTAACATACTGTGAATCTGATCCAGTACAGTCTTTAACATTTAAATAGAAGACAACCATCAAACCAAATACTATCATGCATTACTGACAAAAAAACCCCACCACATTACTTCAGAAGTTCAAAGAGAACTTTTTGCGAACTAAAAGTTTAAAATAGAGAATTTTATCCACATAAATCCATGTGATCTTATAACTGCCTATTCCTCTAAAGTGCATTTCTCTGACTGAAAACAGTTAAAGGAAAATAACTTGAAGCAGATAGCGCCTAAGAAACAAGTAAACTAAAAAACCATTGTACTGTTTCTTATGAAATATATAGACTGCAAATGCATTACTTTTTCCTTTTCTATTTTGAGTCTCTCTTTTTCTTCTTTCTTCTTCATCCTTTCTTCTTCCACAATCTTCTTTAATTCTTCTCTCTTTTTTTCCTTATCTTCTTTCTCCTTTTTCTTGGCTTCTATAGCACTTGCCTTCTCTTGTTTTAATTTAGCTTTTTCAAAAGCTATAAAAGAGAGAAAAAAAAAAAACAGAATAAACCACAGTTATTTTTTCTTCTACAAAATGTTAATTTTATTTATGTGTGCTAAATAATCTGATGTTTTTATAATTACCGTATGAAGAAGATAGTTATGAAGACTGAATTGTTTCTATACCAACCAGAAATTCAATCACTTGAAAGTTCTTTACAGAATCAGAATTTTGAGCCTGTTACACGTTTTACAAGGTTGTCAACACTGTAACAAAGTCAAATTTCTGTTTTACGAGTATACAGAAGTTTACTACTTGTTTATCTACTACACTTGGTTTCTATCAAGTGACATATAAAGATAAGAACTGATTCCAACCACATATAATTACAGCAACATATTTCGTATTTAGTATGACTACTTAATAAAAGCATGTCAAAACTAGGTACCACATAAACCCATGAAATATCTGCGACAGTAAAAACCTTTAAATAAGTGATCTTTAGATATTTAATTATTGCTGAATTGCTGAAAAATCGGTATGTTTGAACCTACTTAGCATTACAGTGGGATTTGTGTAAGTTCCACTTTTTACAGTTTAACTGGAACTCTAATTGGTAATAAATGTTAGTGCCTGAGGAAACCCCGATTTCTTTGTAGATGTCTGCAGAAGAACAGCAGGATACAAATTTCCACTTTCTGTGGACAATATCAACCCACTGACAGGCTAACAAATAGAAGGGGATCAGGGAGCTTAACATTTTAAATGAATAAACAAGAAAGCTAGAATCAGAAGCAAAGAAAATTAAAAAAGAACCTTACTTCCTATTACCAAGTGGATAGCACTCTGAAAGGATTTTGATTACATTTTCCTGTAAAATTCTGAAAATGGGCTAGATTGATTTTACAGATAGCTACTATACACGCCAGCAATGTCTTTCGCTCAGCAAACTGGGTTTTCAGGTACAACAGGACAACACAAAGATAAAATTAAGCCAGAACATCTTAACCTGTTTTCTAGAAGCTGTAATTAACACCACACAAGAAAAGAAGCACCTCTGATGTTGATCAGCTATTACCTTGTTCTGTGTTCTTTCCAGCACATAAACAAATAGATGCTAGTTGTACAAAACAGTGGACACACAAGTTTAGCGGAGCCCGTTAAGCCTCGTGTCCCAGTCTCCGATGAGGAAAACAGCCCTGAGAAGCCCCAAACAACTTTGCATTTATTTAAGCAGAGCTGGACCAGATTATTTCCAGGTGTCCCTGCCATCCTAAAGCATTCTACGATAATGAAAATGAGAGTTAAAAACCAGAAGTTCACTGAAGTATTTCCACAGATGAAAGCCTTTCCTTAGGAAGGACATCAGTGCTTAAAATCCAGAAGAATATTTCCTTGTCTGAGCTTTATCTCCTCAAGATGCACCACTTTACCTACTTAAACCCATACAAAAGACATGTGGGTCACCTTCCTTCATCTGAAATCAAGTTTAAATAGATCTGAAACAGGTCAAAACCAGGCTAAAATAATTCAGTCCATCCAAAATAAGAGCATCTTAAGTGATCTGTGCTCTTTTAATTGGAAAAAAAAAAAGAAAACACATTCTAAGTAATTTTGGAGAACATTTAGACATACCTTAAATATCTATAACAGAGACATCTTCAGAAAGACTCAATGATTCCCTTAAGGATTATTACAGGTTTAGGAAGAACTGCAGGTTTTTTAAATTCTGAGGCAGCTTTTCCATGTACGTATTTTCCTCACACAACAGATTGTGTTAAATGTTCATGTTTTGATATAAATGATTTCACAATCCAAACTCATGCAAAAAATTTATTTTGCTCTTTATCTGAGACAGAAAGCAACACAGCTGCACCACAAGCTTCCTACATTTCGGCAGTTAAGTAAATACAACAACCAAACAACACACACTAATTCAGGAAATAACCATTCTAAACACCAAAAGGAGCACTTTGCAATAGTGCTGTGGCAGTGCACTCTTATTATATTTTCCCTTTGAAAAGTACAACCTCAAAAATATTCTAATTATGGCCTCCTTGCAGACCTGTAAAAACTGGTTCTCCTAGTCAGAAGACTAAACCTCAACTTACCCATGGCCTGCGTATCTTCTTTTTGCTTCTGGAACCTTGTCTTTTCCCTTGCTATTTTAGTTTTGCTTCCTTGGCGATTTCGTTTAGCCACAATCTTGTCCTCCTAACACAGAATTCAGAGGGGGAGTGGAAAAAAACAAAAAAGATCATAATATCTACAGTGAAAGGACCAACAACAGATATTCCAATTTTTTTCTAACAGTTCTCTAAAGAATAAAAGCAGGTTCTAAGAGTTTCCCACAAAGTCCTCAGAGATTTTGATTAATAGTTCAGGGGAGCAGTGACACACAACCTTATTCTTCCAGCTTTCTGTTCAAATAGCTTAGCGCACTAAGCTTTGCTGTGTTTAAAGACAGGCAAGTCACATAACTGCAGCTGAGGGCAAGTGACACAGCTGTATCTAAGAGTATAAATTAAAGGTTTTTAGCAAATTCCAGAAGGGACAAGTACTCTATACATCTTCACAACACACTGAAAAACTAGTTTCTTGGTGGGATCACAGAAATAAAATAGATAAAATTAAGAAGATAACATACCAATTATGGTCCCTTCTACCAGCTTAACTATAAAGCAATCTACTTTAATAGCAATTATGTAATATATCCCAATTCATCTTGAAAAAAAAAAAGCTTGACAACCTTATATTCTGTTATGAAAGTTCAGAAAAAGCAGAGGAACTTACAGACTATGCTGATATGTCTTCAAATAGAATTAAAAGTGTTATTACTTACAAGACTACTGGCTGCCCTCTTTGGAGGTCTCCCTCGCCGTTTGCTTGCAGGACTGAAGATAAATGTGGGTGGGTCATCAGGAAATAAGCAGGAGAAATTTTGTTCTGCTAGATTATATTTTGCAATTGATGTTGCCTTAATAAGAAAGATGAAAACAGATATTCATTGCAAAATTCTTACCTGTTCATAGACTTTAGCTAATTAATGATTCATTAATTTGCAAAAGATGACTGCAAAAGCCCATTCCAGCCACCAGAACTCTTCAGTACTTTTGTCTCACTGAAGAACTGGAGACTGAATTCTACCTACGGTAAAATACTTTCCAGCTAAAAGCATTACAACAGGATAGTATCAGCTTACTGTACCAAAACAGAAATAGTTAATTTTTATTTGAATTAGAAATACCAGCTGCATACCTTGAAGAATGAAAACAACTCATGTGCTAGACTAAGCAAAAATATATTATATTTTAATAAGCAACATTTTTCTAGATAAAAGCTTCCATTTTTATTTGGGGGACTTTTCTAAACTGGTAACTAAAGAATAAATTAGAGGATAGAGAACTCTGCTTCATGTACAGAAAAACTACCATCCTGTTTACAAGCAAAAGTTAACAAAACCCTGGTTTTACAGGTTTACAGAGTTCAGTATTCATCCTTTTATTCTGGAGAAGTAAAATATTAACTCATTATATTATACTTACAAAAAGCTCTATCCCACAAATTATTCCTTCTTACTTACCTTAGTTTTAATGACTCCATCATGTGGTTCACAGTGTTGTTTCAGAAAAAGTTTAAGTCTATCACGAGAAAAGAGATGTTTCCTCCGACTATATTAGGAAAGAAATGTAGCATTATCAACTACATCTTTAATTATTGTTTAAGTACAGCTGACAATATGTGCAAGACCACTTGTAACATCAGGATTGACCTTTTTTTTCTCATTTTCCTATTTATAAATTACACTCTTACCATTGTAACAAATAGCCATTCTTTGCAACCCCAATTCAATTAAAAACTTCCTTATGAATAAAACAAAACCCAAGTAATACTTAAACAATTGGCTTACGCATCTGTAATTTTTGGTTGGAAGATCTGGTATATCCTCTTTTATACAAAGATACAGACCAACTCCACAGTCCATTCATCTCTGCTAGATTTTCCAAACATTCTTTTGTATTGCAATAAGTTTTATTTAGAGATTTTAAAAGCTAAGTCCAACTGCTTCAGAAGACAAGGAAAGCAAACAAGCAAACAAGAACAGCAGGAAAGAAGCATTCACATCTCTCAAAGGGAGAAGTAAGGCATGGATATTTCAAGCCACCAAGTGAGAGGGGTGAATTCACACACTACTTTATCAGGCTGTGGCACTCCTCACTCCAGGACAGTATGTGCTCTAAATGCTTCCTGGCATCCCAGGGAACCTGCACTACTTCATGAGCAGGAGAAAATTAACTACACAGGAGTAGTTAATGAAAAAAATTAATCTCTATTCATGCTGGAACTAAAAGACATGAAATCACTTAAAGGGTTTGTTTTTTTTCAAAGTATCCTGTTTATAAAGTTTCGATACACAAGCTACTCTTAAAACAAAACCAGTTTTAACTAAGTTCAAGACACAACTGTTACTTAAGCAGCAAAACTTCTTTGCAGCTTCTACTTTAAAGCAGCAAAGCAGTCTGATTGTCAGTGTCTGCTTTAACATTTCTAAACCAGTAATGCTACCAGACAGAGCAAGCTCCCAATGCCATTAGTTCATCAATATTAGAGAAAAGGGTTCTCAAACTTTTTTCCATCTATTCCCATCAGACACAGCAGTAGGTACAGGTATCAGCAGCAACACCAGCTCTCTTCCATTTGCCAACAAAAGCAGAGAGTTGTGAAGAATGGGTATCTGTTAATACTAGTAAAGCTTAGAACCCTTGCTACAGAAAGCCTGTGAAACACAGTATTTTGTTGCAGTGCCTCTAATTAATAGTTCTAACATACTATTTTAAAATACCATTTCATATCAAAACCAACTTACAGTGACTTAAGCAACTCACAGTTATAAAGTACAGTTTTAACTTTCATATAGTAATTTTTTACCTTAGTTGAGATGCTTTAACGATAACAGTTTCGTATAAATCTTTTTTAATAGGCTGGACTTTGTATTTAAACAAAGAAGGATCAGTTATGGCTTTCTTCTCCCTAAATAAATAAATAAATAAATAAGTTAACTACATTGACAAAACACCAGTCTTACATTGTACACATTTAATATTTTTATTTGCAGACACAACGGAACTCTTCAAAATACCCAGCCATATTTAATACAGGCTTTAACTTCCATTGGTACCAAGGAAGACCTATTCACTTCTGCCAACTTTCCTGCCACTACATTTAGATCTGCAAAACCAGTTCCTGCAAGGAACAGCAAAAGGGATAGGGGATGTTGTTTTTCTTAGCTGGAAGATGGAGGATAAGAAGGGAGGGGAGAACAAAGAGAGAGATGAACAATGAATATGCCTCTATCTGTTAGAAAATAGTCTTCTTAATACTCTCAGTACTCATGATGGCAACAGAAAGGCAGGAAAGTGGAGAAAGAGATGAGAGACAGAGTTAAATACAGTGAGTAAGAATAGCAGCCACAGACCTACAGATCACATATCAAAATGAATGAAAACCAGACAGCACGTTTTTTCTGAAATACTGATTTAGGAAAGACACCCTCACCAGCAACATTCTGAAAATCACAGGAATCACAAAGCAATAAATCTATCCTTTAAAATAAATGCTTATCAAGTTAAATATTTTTTTCCCCAAAGCATACTTTCCTTTTACAGCTATCAGCCACAGAGAACTAGATTTTTTCTCCCCCATGGAAAATATTTCTTCACTTTTAACATAAAAGTAACCGTTTTGCTTTGCACAATGCTATCCAAGTTAAAGTCTCAGGCTGAGTCGCTCTGACCAACTCCAATTTAAGAAAAATAATAAAAAACCCCAAACCAGTTAGTCATATTAGCAAGAGAGATAAGCGGTATGAACAAAGTAAGTATAGCTATCAGTAAGGTTTTAACACCTCCGCCTATAATTTTACATTTGTCAAAAGAGGCTTCATATTTTGCTCATACTGTGACTTGGTCTTCCATGATCACCTTCACTTTCAAGACAGGAAAGCTAAGGTAACGAAGGTTGATTCTTCAGGAACTTGTGTATAGTATCAAATACTAACTTGTTCCCTCAGCATTCACACCTGCATCTCCAAGCCCTTTGGTCTAATAAGTTAAAGAAAGGCCTAAATAGATAATGTTCAGGTACAAAATAAAAAGCAATTATAGCAAATATATTATAGCAAATATAGCAATTATAGCACCAATGCTATATCAAAAGTGTATCAGTTGATGTATACATTTTTAATAGATTTTAAGCTCCAATACTCTTTGTAGTCAAAAGCAGGGCCCAAAGAATAATCAAATGGTTAACTCTTATATCATTAACCTTTATTTTCCAGTTTATCTTTCTCTCACCTTTAGTGGATCACATATAATAGCCCCAACCTAATTTCCAAACACACTTAGTTTTTTCTGCTTAGTTTCTGAGTTTCCAATGATTATCCTAAGAAATTAACATATTCCCAAATCCTTCTCTATAAATCCAAATTTAAAGTCAAAATTTTGCTTAGTGCAGAGAGAAAGAAAAAAGGTCATTCAGTACCTGTAGAAAGCTTTAAAAATTATATATCTAGTCACTTCAGCATATAAGTCATAACATTCTATTTTGCTATATTTTACTTTATAAAGCATTACATAAGCCATTTAAGATTGTTGTGGTTTAAGTCCAGCCGGTAACTCAGAACCACACAGCCGCTAGCTCACTCCTCCCCTTTCTCTCCCTCCCCCCCCCAGCTCCCAGCAGCACAGGGAGGAGGAACTGAAAGAATGTAAATCTCACAGGTTGAGATAAGAACAGTCCAGTAAGGTGCAATACAAAACTACTACTACCACCACTAATAATAATAACAATAAGGGAAATAATAACAGAAGAGAATATAAAACTAAAAAGAAAATAAAAACAATAAACACAAGTGATGCACAATTCAATTGCTCACCACCAAGCCTGACCCTGAACAGTGATCTGGGCCTTCCGGGTTAACTCCCCCCAGTTTATATACTGGGCATGAAGTGCTGTGGTATGGAATATCCCTTTGGTTAGTTTGGGTCAGGTGTCCTCTCTCTGCTCCCCCCTAGCTTCTTGTGCCCCTCATCACTGGTAGAGCACGAGACTGAAAAGTCCTTGATCAGGGTAAGCATTGCTTAGCAACAACTAAAAACAGTGTTATCAGTGTTGTTTTCAGACTAAAGTCGAAAACACAGCACTGCACTAAGAAGGAAAAAAAATGACTGTTACAGCTGAACCCAGGACAGTATCCACCCCTTATTTCATACCATTCACGTCATGCTCACATCCCACATATTTCAATATACCATCGCTTTTTGTCTCTTGATATATACATAGATACACACACACAAAGAGACAGATGCCATTCTATGATTCATTAGTCCGTGGACCATCCCTATAAAGCACACAGAGTTCATTCAGTTCATGTCAGGCTCCACGTGTTGTAACAGCCTTTCAGGGCAGGAGACATGGTGTGTAGTGTTAGACTGTTGCCTGCTGATGACACTGCTGAACTCGCCTGGTTTCAAAGTTTATTCTTTGTTGGGGTTATGATCGAAGGGAAGTCAGGGTCAGTCAGTGGTGACCTGAAGACAGTTCTGCTGCTGATGATGGCTTTTCCAATGATTTTATTCTCTGCTGATAATCATGACAGCACATATTTTCCTTTCAAAGCCCAGAGCAACAGAGATGGGCATCAAGTTGATGGGCTAAGTGTGTTACATAGCAGGCAACAGCATATAATTGAGTTCACTGGCTGTTTTCCCTCAAAATTAAATCCCCTTGAGGTACACATCAGACTTCCCCATCTTCCTGCATTACCCACCAAGTATATCTGGGTCCCTCAGCAAAGCAATCCCATGAGTGGGTTTGCCTTTACCTGAAGCAGGAATAACCCAGACTCTTTTCCCCAGCAAACTCTTCATGTGCACCACAGGAACTTTGTCCCCTTCTACAGCATGAAAAAGTTCTGACCAGGCTGGGCCAGCCCTGTTGGTGGATCCCCTCCTGTTGACCAACCAGGTGGCCTTTGGTAAGTGTGTATCCCAATGTTTGAAAGTTCCCCCACCCATTGCTCTCAGTGTAGTTTTTAACAGCCCATTGTACCATCCAATTTTCCCAGAGGCTGGTGCGTGGTGGGGGATGTGATATACCCACTCAATGCCATGCTCTTTGGCCCAAATATCTATAACGTTATTCCAGAAATGAGTCCCATTGTCTGACTCATTTCTCTCTGGGGTGCCGTGTCGCCACAAAATCTGTTTCTCAAGGCCCAGGATGGTGTTCCGGGCAGTGGCATGGGGCACAACGTATGTTTCCAGCCACCTGGTGGTTGCTTCCACCATGGTAAGCACATGGCGCTTGCCTCGGTGGGTTGGTGGGAGTGTGATATAGTCAATCTGCCAGGCCTCCCTATATTTATACTTCAACCATCGTCCTCCATACCAGAGAGTCTTTAACCATCTGGCTTACTTAACTGCAGCACCTTTCACACTCATGAATAACCTGGGCAATAGTGTCCATTGTTAAGTTCACCCCTAGATCACAAGCCCATCTATATGTTGCATCTCTGCCCTGATGGCCTGAAGTGTCATGGACCCACTGGGCCAAAAATAATACACCTTTATGTTGCCAATTGCTCCGCTTCCATTGCTGCAACCACCACTCCAGGGCATTTGCCACGATCCATGAGTCAGTATGAATTACTGGCCACTTTTCTCATTCAGCAGCGTCCAGGGCCAGCTGGATGGCTTTCACCTCAGCAAATCGACTCAATTCACCTTCTCCTTCAGCAGTTTCTGCAGCTTGTCACTGGGGACTCCATACAGCTGCCTTCCATATCTGATGCTTTCCCACGATACGCCAGTAGCCATCAGTAAACAAGGCATACTATTTTTCACTTTCTGACAGTCTATTATATGGTGGGGCCTCTTCAGCACGTATCACCTCCTCCTCTGGTAACGTTCCAAAATCTCTGCCTTCTGACCAGTCCATGATGACTTCCAGAATTCCTGGATGACTGGGATTTCCTATTCCAACTTGCTGTGTAATTAGTGCAGCCCACTTACTCCACGCAGCATTAGCTGCACGATGTGTAGAGGAGACCCTGCCTTTGAACATCCAGCCCAGCACAGACAACCGGGGTGCCAGGAGGAGCTGTGCTTCAGTGCCAATCACTTCCAAAGCAGCTCAAACCCCTTCATCGGCTGCCAGTATCTCTTTCTCAGTTGGGGTACAGCTGGCCTCGGATCCTCTGTATCTCCGACTCCAAAAGCCAAGGGATCAACCTCAAGTCTCCCCTGGAGCTTTCTTACAGAGGCTCCAGGTAGGACCATTCTCCCCAGCTGCGGCGTAGAGTACATTTTTCACATCTGGCCAGGTCTGGACTGGTCCAAGGGCTACTGCATGAACTCTCTCCCATTTAATTTGCTCAAAGGTTTGTTGCTCAGGGCCCCATCTGAAATCATTCCTCTTCTGGGTCATGTGATAGAGGGGTCTTACAATCAGATTGTAATTTGGGATGTGTTGGGACGTGGAATTCTCCAGAACTCCACAACACTTAAGAAACCTTGTGTTTATTATTAGTTGGTGGAGACACTGCTTTTATCTCAACCATTCATGCTTCACATTGGGTGCCACAAAGGACTGTTGTGGTTTAAGTCCAGCCGGTAACTCAGAACCACGCAGCCACTCGCTCGCTCCCTCCCTTCCTCCCTGAACCCAGGACAGTGTGGTCTTAAGATAGCTTTGCCAAGAAATATCTGAGTCCTTGTTCTTCTGAGTTACTCATGTCCAGGCCATGACTATCTGGCTTGAGTCCTGCTGGAACTATAATACGTACATATCTGAGTCCTGCTGGAATATAATACCTATATATCTTGCTTTTACTGCAGAACACAATAAAAACAGGTCAGCAGGAACACTAGTACTGAACACATGGCTATTTCTGCCCCACACAGACAGGAGTAGGGTCAGAGAAAGGTTGGGATCTCGAATAACATCTATTTTCGGTTAAGATTCTCAAGCTTTACAGACTCTTTAGGAAAAAATATTTGCAGATGGCCCATCAATCTGTGCAGTGCTCCCCTCCCCCCCTCTCACAAACACACTGAGAGCATCTGCTGTACCATTGTTTAACAGCACTGCAGCTTTGCACGAAGGCTGGGTCTCAAAACCTGGAGATCTGTGTGCAGATGGAGGCAAAACTGTGGTTCTGCACTTATCAACTTAATATTGGTCACAAGGCAAATAACATCCATACTCTCCACAGTTTCTCCATAAGCAGTAAAATACAGACCCTGAAGAATTAGGGCTGCAAAACCATGTAATTGAATTCAGTGGGATTTCTTATTGTTACAAATAAGTGTATAAAGAACCATAAATGCCAATATACAAAACCTGACAACAATGCTCTACCTTTAGATAGGTTTTACAGGTACAACGAACACTTCCAAAGTTTGCATATACCCAGAATATATCCAGAAACTAATTTAACTGTTATCACACTCTTGATTTGTTAAAGACTCACTTAAGCGAGAGGTTTGTAAGAGGACTGCAATTTAAGTTTGTAGCATAAATGTCAGTTATGTATGCCATAAAACACTGCTTCAGAATTTTGTCTATTCTCACCAGATTTCCCTAAGAAATGATCTTCCCTCCCATCTCTGCATTGTCAAAACAAGTAATCAGCTGGGGAGAACCACAGACAGAGTGCAAGACTCAGTCTTACTACCAGCTCTGTACGCATGGAACTAACAGCAACATAAAGGGATCAATCCCAGTCAGCTCTGTGCACGCTTGCGTAATTCCAAGAATAACCTCCTTTCAAACGCCACATACCTTGTGGAACACAGAAAATGCATTTATTTTCTCGAAGACGTAGGACGTCTTCATAAAGAAGCTGGACACTGCCTTCGAGAGACAGTAGAGGATTTTTCAGGTTATTTATCCCATGTTACTTTCTTAGCCAAGCCAGAAGCTCCACCCTGCTTATTCAAGGCATGTCAGGACATGGAAGTCCTCTTGCAGCCAACAACAAAAGTAACTTCTGCATCCACATGACATTGCAAAGTCAGTAACAGTTCATGTAAAGCCTGTATGTTTCTTGATACAAAATTGGGGCCCACTTAAAAACCTCCTCTTTCATCAACGTTGTGCTTGTGAAGCACAGAAACCTTTCCTCTTGTTATACTGCTAGGATAAGCTGCATGTATAAACTCAATTATTGGTCGGTAAAGGGATACTCCAAATTAAACATCACAATTAAAGCCAAAAAGCTTATTAAATGTTATTAAGCTACTCCAGCCTACAGGCAATTCCTTAAGATAAAACATACATTGCTGCTTCGTTGCACCTAAAATCATAATCAATTCATTAAACACAATGGCATATGTTTATATGGACACATGCACATTGAAGAAAGCTTTGTACATTTTGATGTTTTGTACACAAACACATTAAGTCTCTGGAAAGACTTTGCAGAGAGTTCCAGTAAGAGCACATCCTCTTACTGTAAGGCAATCTCAACTCAGTCCTACAACGGAAGTCAAGTAATACATCATGCTAAGTCATACCAGACTGTAGAAACGCAGAACACGACTGCATTTTCCAGGCTACAACAGGACAGGTTCTGCAGCACAGAGAAGACCAGGCATACATGGCCCTTCCACCATCTCTCAACAGAAACACTGTCATTGTCATTCCAAATAAATTAAACAATGATTATTGCATAGGTACTCCATCTCTCATAACACACGGTTCTCTGGTGGATTACGCACAGCACAACTGGCACCTGTAAATGTTCAGCTTGTCACCTTCAGCTGAACACTCGGGATCCATACAGATCAAGTAACCTGTTTCAGTCAGACCCTGCCACATCTGCTTTAGTCTCATTTCCACCCAGCCCACATGCTTTGCACTGTCAAAGTATCATTTACCCATTTTGTGCAGAGCTATTGTGCGTTTCTGAGTCGTCACTGTCAGTGATGACAATTGTGTCTCCGTCAGTGCTGCTGGCGTGGCCATTTGCCATGCCGTTGTGATGGGCTGGAGCTATGACTTCCAAAATCTTACACTGCAACCTGAAATAAAACACAAACATTTATTACTATCAAAGTCTTTCACTAGTGAAAGGAGTCTAAAGTTATAAATATACTCTTAAAATTACACCTACAACTGAACATTGTATTGCCTACTAATCCTTAAGAGCCTTGCACCGAAATATCAGGTAAAATATTAATTTGATGAGTTCCCTCTAATAAATGAACAATTTAATCTGCTTTCACAGCTATCAGCTTAACTAGCCAAGACAAGAAATCAAGTCACTGGTAGACTAATTTATGGTTGTATTTTTTTTCCAGTTTTCACTTAAGCAAACTAAAAAGTTAACTTTATGTGTTTCTTTAAAACTAGATACCAAATCTTTAAATTTATTTTGATAGCAGTCTAAGAAAGCAAAAGATTTTCAGATCCCAAAGTATTTTTACTTATAAGAGATCATCTTCTACTGCTGTTGATGACCTAAATAAACAAGGCTGAAATGATCATTATGCATCTAATCTTAATAATGGCCCATTTATCTGCTGACACATATTAAGGCTCCATCTGGCATGCACACAATTGACAAAACAAGTCTATCCCTTCGCCATCCTGAATGCTAGTTAGAAAAGGCAGAATTAACTACATATTAAAAAGTATAATTAATCGACATTTCATGATGGATAACTGTATTATAGCTGGTTCCTGAACACTTGCACCCCATTCTGGAATTCCAGGGTACATATTTTCTAGTTTAATCTCCTAAAGCCTTGTCTGCTTCATGAAAACTAACTATTACAGTCAATGGATGCTGTCACACACAAAGAACGGGGGGAGAAAAAAAACACAGCGATTCTCTTCTCTGAGCACCAAACACTGCCAATAGAAATGAAGAAAATGGAGAATACATGAAGCACAGGGCTTTGAATTAGTGTGGCATCATGCCCAAATCAGAAACAAACAGAAAAAAATACCAACAAATCTATGGCAGGCAAACTCTAAGTGCTCTTCTATCCAAACACTGGCAAAAAGGAAACAAGGTCAAAATATTTCTTAGACACCTCTTTCTGTAAGCAGACAGTACCATCCAAAACCTGCAGATATTGAAGGGGTGAGAGAGGGGGGAAGGAGGAAATGAAGGGAAACATAGGGAGAAAAGGTGAAAACATTAAAATATCCTGTGTCATATTCAGTTGTGAACTTAGCTAGGACCAGTAACACAGTTAAGTGTATACAGCTGTCCTCCCCAAGCCTCTCTCCAACAGGAACAGAGCTCCAGAATGTTTCAATGGGGTATGCTATTTAAAAAAAAAAAAAAATTAAAAATCCCAAAACAACTATTAATATCCTTATATATTCCTAAAGACAACAATACCATGGGGACACCAGAGCTGCCTGCACACAGAGGCAGCCCAAACCCACTGGACTCAATGACCGCAGGCACACTGCCAGTCCAATGCAGCCAGTTTCCAAAGCTGGTCTGGAAGACACATTTTCGTGGTGAATGGAGCCCAAACTAATTAACTGTGCAAAAATAAATAGGCTTCATGAACAGAACCAAGAGCACCCAAGTATGTAATGGAGACAGAGCCTCATGGATGTTCACAAAATCAGTCCAAGTCCAACAGGGCTTATTAAGGTCTGGCCCAGCACCAGACTTTGCCTGAGTCCTAAGAGAAAAGTCTATCATTAAAGTATCTTGGTTTTCAATATTCAGAACATCACAGCTTCCCTTTCATATTAAATAATATGGAGCTGACTGCATGGCAGAATGTGCATCATTAGGTTGGCTTTTTTAAATCCAACGAAGATCACCTGCTAAAAAAAACACTTCTTAGTAGAATTGGTTTTGTTTCATATTATAAGGTACGTTTCCTAGAAAATTCAATTCAACTGCAAAAACACTTTAAAATTAATTTCTAATGGAAAGTAATCAAAAGCACCAGTGCTTAAAGCTACTGACACTTCTTCAATTTCATTCACTACTAGAAGACCACTAGAGGGAGCGCATACACGCTCAATTCGCAATCCCAGTAAAACGGCCACATAAAGGGCTAAATCGGAACCTATGCTTACCCAATGCCATGAAAGGACAAAGAGGCTGAAACACACACGCGAATCAACCCTCCGGGACAAAAATATTTGAATATTTAGCCACCAAGTGTTTTTCCAACGCTCAATTTCTCTGCTTATCCATTGGACAGCCCTGTAATTTACAGGGTATCCCATCTCCTTCTGTGAGAACCGAAGTTAAATATTTTATACACTTGATTCCGTAAGTAGCAAAATCACCAATAGAGCTACTTCCCCTCATCTTCCCCCGCCTTTTTATTACTAAACAGAAAGAATGACTAATGGAACCAGCTATCACAGAAAGCAAGTGATTCTCCATCAGCTATGCCTTCATTCAAATCATTACCATGAATCTTTGGGGAAGGAATCAAGTGAAACACACATTACCTGTCTCAATAAAAACATAATTCAATGAATTTTAACAGTTACTAATAGGAGATTGAATAAAGTGATTCAACACTTCCTTCTGGCATTAAAGAAATAATCTACAAATGAAGACTCTTTTTAGCCTTGCTACAGTCAAACCATGGGTAGTAGCAGCCAATTCCCTGGGCTAAAAGAGACAGACACTCTGCCTCTAGTGCGAATAAAAGTCTGCTTTTCCTAATAACCTAATCATTCCCCAAAATCACTTATTACAACTCTTCTTCTATTGGGCACGAAAACAGTAGAGATGAATGCTGAAGCAAGACACTCAAATGAAGCATGCTATTTAAAATACTTTCTAGAAAGGATGCCTTAAGATCTCTACAGAACTCATGTCAAAGTCAAACCATGCTCACTCACCATCTCCCACAAAAAAAGAAGTGGGGGCACCTGAATTTAAAAAGCAGCATTAAAGGAAATACATACTCTAATATCCCCCTTAGTCAAGAAGCACTTTCTTCAATAATAAAATCATGGAGAAACTTAAGAGCCACATTACGTGAATGCCACAGGTATTCAGAAAATGATCAGGTAGATTAAAAATACAGTTATCATTCACTTTTACACAATAGTCCCAGCAACTAGCTCACACTGACAGCCAAAAGCTAGAGCAGTAAGCCTGCAATAGAATTACTCTAAACTCATGCAGTTTTGCATGCCCTTTCTGCACTACAATCCTGCTAGCAACAACAGGGTACCTGTCCTCTGACCTGTCCCAAGAACGGCCTTTATGCTTACAGCTTTATTTCTTGCTATGCTCAGAAACCAAGCTCTTTGAGGTCTTTTCATGGAAAGGTCCCAAGAAGGGCTTGCCCTATATTAAGGGGAGAGGGGAAATATGTGGAAGAACAACAATACAGGATCCCCAAAAAGTTTTAAACACAAAGCCAGAGGAGGTACCACCAACATGAATGTAACCTTTTTTTAAAATACCCAGGCACATCATTCTCAAATGAAAAAAAAAAACAAACCCACCAAAAACCACCAACAAAAAAACACAGCCACACAACAACAACAAAAACCTACGAGATTTTCCACTGACTTCCATGAATTTTGGGTATGGCTGGTCAACTGCACAAGTGAAAAGAATGTAACTGATTCCAGCCATCTAAGGGCAAGAAACGCTGACTGAAAACTGTGGCATAGGACATAGTTTCTCTTGAAACCTAACTCCATCAGTATCTCTCTAGAAAAACAATTCTAGGCTCTGCTTTGAAAAGCATCTTGACACAACTAGCTGAAAACTTTTAAGTCTGACTGAACATTGTCACTGCCAGAAGAATGGTAAGGAAGCAGCAGGGTGAAGGTGTATAAAATCTGCTCCTGCAGCCTCTGGCTGCTGCTTCACAAGATGCAGAGGTGACTTAATGGTTCAACACCACCAAAATCTTCCCTTGCCATTCCTCCTTCCAGCCACATACTTGGTGCAGTGCTTGCTTTTTGTAGCTCAGGCACTCTATCATTTTTTGATTGCCATTAAACTGAATTCAACCACCTGACAAAAAACCCCAAACAAAAAAAAACCAACACACCACCCCCAAAAAAAAAAATTCAAAGCCCCAAGCCGTATCAGCTGTTGTATCAGCTACATCAAGCGGCTCACTGAATGATCTGATGACAACTAAGAGGCAAATACTGGCCACAGACAAAAGCAGAGAAGGAAGAAAGAAGCAGCAAGACCTCATTCATTTAGAAACCCCAATACTTCCAAACTTCTTGAGTAGCTCAGTGATTTCAGCAGTTTATCCTTACTAACTGAAAGTGACATCTAGGCAAGTGAACACTAGAATACCAGGAAAGCCTGTTCCAGGGAGATCACACACCTAACAAGGTAGTTGGGCAAGACATGGTACATGCTTCAAACTCACCAGCAGCCCAAGATGAGAGTGATTCGGGAAAACCCAGAACAAAGGGTAATTGTAACTTTTTTTCTTTCATTCAGCTCAGCAACTCAAAAGCATGTACACAAGCCATTACAAGTTACAGGACAAGCAGATATCTCCATCTACCTCTGCTGAAGCAGCAGAACACCACAATCCGAAGAGAAAGAAAAGATACACTCCATTCTAACGGTCCAAAACCAGCCATCACAGGATGTCGAGTGAAAACCTTGACCCTGATATTATACGCACTTGTACTTCCTCAGAAGTTCTTCCCAAATGCTGAGTAGGCCCCTTTACATCCAACCAAGGCTGAAGTTACAAGTTGTGAGAAGGAAGACCACTGCCCATCAATTGAGAGTTCTGCACAACAGCTTTTGATCTGGCTCATGCTAACTACTGTGATACAACAGTCTGGCACTCTGCTATGTCCTCATTTCAAGTCAAAGAACAAGATCCCTTGAAGGCTCAGATGAGTTACAAACATGCCTCTATGCTTTGTATTAAGCAGACAAAAAACCATCCCTTGGATGCAGAAGGCTGTTTCTTGTGCAGAAGGTGGGGGAATACTGGAACTCACTGGGGCCAACTTTTAACATAAAAACCAAGATCAGCAGGTCAGGTGAAAAAGAAAAATAATTTTTAAAAAGACACCCAAATAAAAATAGTTTTTCAAATACCAAAATTTTAAAAGCACACCTTTGCTAACAGTATGTAAAGTTAGTTGAATACAGAAAACCCCAAGAGTAATACAAGAAGCTATAGCAGCTAGTACCAAGAAGAACCAAAAAAAGCTACAGCCTCATTATGTTTTGTCAACTTTTAGTAAGTTTTTAAGAAGTAAATGTCAGATAAGTGCAGCAGTTCATATCTTTGTCCTAACAGTTCTCATACACTTGAAAGTAATTAGAAATAAAAGCGAGACAAGATCTGAAGAAGTGACATCTTTTACGAAGCTAACTGGCACAGTTTAATGCACACACATAACAAAAGCACACAAGGAGACAAGTCTTATGCACATAGTGGTTCCCTGAAGTACAGCAAGAGCTGCTATTTTCGAGTTCTAGCATCTTCATTTGTCTGGCTGTCATATGTTTCAAAGAAACTAGTAAGAAGCATGATTTAAAAACCACAAAACAAAAATCATAACACAAACCAAAACCTGTACCTTTAAATTTATAGTTAAAAAAGCAGAGTGTGTGCACAGAAATGAAAGCTAAAAGAGTGACAGTGCCCCAGAATAGTTGTATAGCTGTTCAACAATCTATAAGAAAGGAGTTGCAGGTTCCTTCCCAGATACCACCATCTCATAGCTTCCATTAGTCAAACACAAATGTAATTATTAGTCAACAAATACAAATATATCCCTATCTCAAAGGACTGAAGGGCAATGGAAAGCAAAATCTTTAAGCATGATTTTTCCAAGCCAGGAGTTTACTGATCCATAAACAGCAATGCTGGAAGAGTGCAAACTGTCCTTGCTCTATGAATGCGTAAGCTGCTCTCCCATAATGTCAGCTATGCCGTTTCATGAGCACCACACTAACTTTACTACTTGAATTCAAACTCACCTTTTGAAATAAAGTAGGAAACTTTCTTAGTATGCACTTATGCTTAAGCCTTATCACTACAAGAAACACTCTATAACAACTTTCTGATTCTCTAGACATTAGCCCCAGTGCGTCTACATCCAGTCAGCTTTGCAGCCTGCGTGTCGCAGGGGAAAATGTAAATTATTTTGTGGTCCACCAACACATTCACTGTATCTCATCAGAGTGGAAGACACTGCCTTCTACTACCTAGTAGTCTCATATTAACTTATCTGAGTGCTCAGAAAACAACTATATATAAAAGCCAGTAATACCTTGTTGCCAGTTTGAATGAAAAAGTTGGAAAATCAGCGGTAGCCTTATCTCTCACACGGTTTATCTTCTACCATCCTAACTCCTTATCAGCTAGGCAGAGTCATGACTAGCAACACACTTCCTGTGCCCCAGTTAAGGCTTACAGACATGAAATCAGTATGCAAATCTTTTAATTAGCCTAATGCAGTGGTTAATCCACTATGAACACCTAAAGCACTGGAACACCAGCCAAACAATTGATGAGTTAAAAAAAGAAGTTTCACTTACAGAGAAGGCTTCTCTATCAAGTTTCCTACAGGTTGACAGTGGTCGACATCAGATCATTCAGAGCAGAGAAAGGATGTCAACCTATACCCAATGTGTGATCAGATGCAGCAATCTTCTCAACAGAGAACTTTGTCTCCTAGTTCTGCTAGTAGGCTCATTTTAAAAACACTGTATTATCTTAAAGCATTCTGGTGTTGCTTGCTCACAAGTATTAGACAAACACCCTTTTGCAGTGGTGTCATCTAGTGGTCAAATCCAAAGAAAAAAGATATTCCTTTTTAGTATCTGCCATGTTCTGTATGATTTTTTCTTTCTTATACACTACCTTTAAGCAACCTTTAAGACTTCTAATTAAGTTGCACATTAACTGATGGACAACTGGTTGTCCCCCAACCTCCGTGGGGAAGGGCAGACATTGTCATATAAGTTATTTTTAAGGGCAGGTAGAGGGGGAGCTGAAGAGCTAGTAGAGTTGCCCAACCTAAAACCTCAGATCTCTTCATTGCTCAAGTCAGACTGCAAGCTTATAGATTAATTAGCTAATTATCACATTGCTCACTTGTATACCCTAATAAAGACAGACATTATTTATTGTGATAGCACCAGACTCAGAATACTGATGAGAAATCAGAGTTGGCTGTTTATACATGCTTTAAATCTAGCTTTTGCTCCAACAAATTACAATCATTAAAAAAAAACAAAAAACACACTGCTGACCTCAAACAGAAAAGAACAGGTCCTATAGCTGACTGAGTTAGGCTGTTGAAGGTTTTATTTGGTGTGCCTGAGGCATTCACTGAGGTTATTTCAGGTAGGCCTTCCACACCCCAGCTTTCAGGTAACTGACTTCAGATGCCCAGATGTTGAAAATCAATTTCACAAATTTTAAGTACCAACAATACAACGCAGTTCTGAGACAGCAACAGATAGACAGGTTACTGCAAGAGATGCCATTCCTTGCGGAGAAAAAAAGACAACTAGTATGTTACGGGTCTTCAACTAAATTCTGATGCACAAATACAGGAAGCAATTCCAGCAATGTGGTCCACTTTTTTCCTCTGTTTCAATAAAGTGTAAGCTAAAACACTGGCTACTTATTTTACATCTTAAGTGATCGTGGTTAACATGAAATATTGCTATATTTTTTCCCCCAACAATTTGAGATTTATATATTAGATAATAATGATTTCCATGCCTTTTTCAATAAATTACTTTCCATAAGCAGCAAATTGACATTCTGAATAACAGTACTTACAGTGTCAGCTGTTTTCAGTTCCTTGGCAACCCAGACAAACTTAAAACCTAATCTCAAATTAAGTTTATATTATGTTTCAGACCAATATTTCAAATAATTTTGTCTTGTACACAGACACTACTAGAAAAATGTTGTTACACAACTCCTACAGTTCTTTAAATGGAAATTCAAGTGCCTACTGTTTTAAAGCATAGCACAGCTGCCACTTTGGAGAAAAGTCACACCCAGTTTGGCCAGAAAAGCTGGACATGTACAAACAAACAAAACCTGGTCATTTTTAATCAATACATCATCAGAAAGGGTTAAAAAGAAGCAGAATTCTCTCTTTGTTGTTTCTGATTACCAAATTGCACATCATTTTCAGAGACAACCTGAACAAGACACATCAGAGGACTGGGGGAGATTTCTCTACAATTTATTTCTGTTTGCTAAGGTCTCTTAAGACACCAGACATACCAAAACAAAAGGAAGACAGAAGAACATCTCCCAGAATGAATTCCTCCCACCAGACTTCAGCAACAAGGCAGAAGCAGCCAAATTCAAAACTGAGCAGCACAACAAAAGGCTAGAAACTCAATGAGCCTGATAGAGATATAAGGCCAGAAAAAGCAATGGGATATCAGATTCTGTAACCAGAACTCACAGGTTGGACACAAGAACAAGTCTCAACCAAAACCATCTTCTAACTAGCCTCTGCACAAAGCACTTGTCCTCTTACTACTTATAGATGACCTGTCTACTGCTTACAGTACTACAGACCACTTCATAAGCTCAAGACAAAACCATCTGCTTTAAGCCAAAATACTAACCCTGCTAGTGTTTGGGTCCCTCCAATTTACTTGGTTCAAAATCTAGAAAGCTGCATCAAAGCAATCTATCCTTCAAGAATATAACATGTGCAAAGTTAGGGGTTATAAAATGTCAATACTTAACTTGCTTGAGCCACCACTGGTTACATATACATTATGTTGTAGCCTTTGCATTAAGCTATGCAAATAAATGATCCTACTGACATGTGCAAAAAACTTCATACATAAATTCAGTGGAAGCATTCACAACACCATGACACAACTGGGTTTTCATGATCTGCCAAATTCTGTTGATTTTATAGGATGCTACTACACTGTAGATGGACTGTGATCATTTTTCCTAGAAAAGATCACAAAAAAGTAGCTGCACGACAGACATGCAAATTGCTCTGTTCAACAGCCATGTTATTTACAAGTAACATGAGTCAGTATACTTAATCCCCAATGTAGTACTTCAAAATACAGGTCAAAGTCAACTGTTAATTGAGCAGAATAACAATGCTTCACCTCCTCCCACTTCATATTCTTTAATTATGTATCTGGAAGCATACAAATCCCTCTGCATTAGTGTTATTTGCTCGGTTTCCTGGATTTGGTATTAAAAGCCTGAACTAACTCTCCACTGTCATCTGGCTAAAGTATCAGTGGCATACAATCAGCTTCAGCAAATTTTTCATGCTTCATTTCACTAGACAGAATTTTATACTTATGTAGTTTAAAACATATAACCTCTAGCAGGGATATTTTTGATAAAAATAGATTCTATCTGCATCTTCAGTATTTTGAATGGTACCTAGCCTACCCCAAAGGCTTAAGAAATCTAGCCTGTATCCTACGAATACATTGATCTGTGAAAGTGGAACATAAACACAAAATTTTTAGATACATACTTCAACACAACTTTGAATAACCAAGAAGACGGAATTAAAGTCTGGTGAAAAAAAATAAATTATAGTGATTCTCGTGAGAGATAATCATGTCACAACTTTATCTGAACAGAATTTAGCTTACATGGTAAGTAAAAACCATTTTGTTAATCAAATTTAAGAACTGATTAATGGCAGTCTAAAAAGAAGAGCAAAATAATTATGAATTTCAAAAGATGAAAAAACAAGACAGACTTATTTATCACATAAGCCTACTTTTACTTTAAAAAAAGCTAAGATGCATATGCATAAATATTTTAGCAAAAAAGATTAGAAAACTAGTAGATTGATCTCTTGTGGGGGAGGAGGAGTTTGTTCTTCTAAAGCATTCTTTTTGCCATTAGCTTGGAAACTGACAGTATCTTCAAGGACTGAAAACAAAGGCATTTCATTGAGCAAACAAAAACCAGCACCTGAATTACACTGACAGTTCACAATATTCAGGTTTCTAGTTAAAAAGAAAGAACACCACCACCAAAACAAAACACACAACTTCAAGCAAAATGACTGTAATACTAATGGTAACCTGAGTCTAGCCATTAGACATATATAAAGATGAAAAAGACAGAAACAAATATTCAGATACATTCAGAAAGAAATTCAGAAAACAACTTAAGCACCCTACTCAATTTATTCTTGTCCTGGCTCTGCAGACTGTGACTTCACTGGTTGAAAGGAATAGAGCAGGGAAGAGACAGAAAGCTTTTCTATTAAGCACTGACCTTATGTACATGCTCATACAAATTTCCATACAACTTACACCCTGCAGCTCACCACAAATTTTAATTCCCGGAGTAGTACAAAATTTGCCTTAAATAAAATCTGTATTAGCCACTAGAAAGTCTCATACAAAATAACTGTTCTCCAATGACCATTTTGAACTAGCCCATTCTTATCACCAGATTATGTGCTGAGACCACAGGCTACCCACACAAACCCCACTGACTCTGTAGTATAAGCTGGTACCTTCCTCCTGAATAAAGCAAAACAAAACAACCCCACAAACAACAAAACAGCATAAGCTGAACCCACAAAGGCTTTAGCACGTGCTCTGCAGGCACTTCCAAGTTGAGCATGTTGAGCCTTTCCCATTTTAAATGTGTTAGGTGAAACTACAAACTCATTTAGACAAAACATTGACCTTCTCTACCCCCTCTCCCAGAAGCTGCTTTAAAAAAAAAAAAAAAAAAAAATCAGGCTATTTACATGCTGTAAAACAACTTCTTCATACTACAAACCACATGTACCAGTGACATGAGAAAGCAACCACCTGAAGCTCAAAATTCTTCCATGTTTTTAATCAAACTGGGATAACAATAAAAACATTTGCTATATAAACATCAGTGTAACAGTAAGCACAACACTAACCCCAAGTGTGGAAAAAAAAACCATCACACTAAATCCCAGATAATCGCCTACTACAAACATTTTACAATTAATTCCCAACTTCTGAGAATGCAGTCACAATTTTCGCTACTACCTAAAAAGAAAAATTCCAACTTCTACTGATACTTCAAAGCTTTTAGTAGTTAGGCCATTCTGAGGACACAAAACATCATGTGATGAATTACATTCTGGAAGATTCATCAAAACTTTCATACGATTCTTAATTCATAGCTTCCCCTAGTTTCTCATTAAATGCCATTCTACAAACAATCCACCTTTCTCACATCTGGGAGCTGACATTCCTTAGCAAATCCACTACACAGACCAAAAAACTGCAGTGCCCAGACCCAAGAGAGCTATCCTGCTTCCACAGCTGCTTCTAAGCTAAGGAAAGAGATACAAAGCCCAGCAATTCAATCCTACTTTTAATTAAGAGTAGGGAGGAACAGTAACAGTACCACTAGCTTAAGCATCACACCTCACTTTGCATTTGATGGAGTTTTTATCCTGATTTTGGTTTAAAAGCAGCATACACAAAAATTACCTTCACCAAAACAAAGTATGTATTTATTTTTAAATATACTTACCTTGCACCATTATTTCTAACTACTTCCACTGTTTCACCAACAAAATAACGATCCTTGACATAAGCAAAGATTTCATCACAGATCTCATGCAGCCGGGAGCAATGCGTAAGGGTGGCCAAGTAGAGAATTGGAATGATGAGTGCTTCTGGAAAACTCTGAAGATTCTGTCTGGCTTTCTTCTCCGATTCCAGTGCTTCCTGATATGTGAGTCCTGGTTTACCTGTGACAGCACAGCTCCACACAAGGCTGTTGCACAGAATAATGCGTTCAAAAAAATCACTGAAAAGGCAAGGAAGAAAGAAAACAGTTCAGTTCTGAGAAACATTTTCAATTTGCTCACAATTACTACAAAAGCAAATTTCCTTTACAAGGCTGAAATGAAAAAGCAGCTTTACTCCTGCACAGGCTTTTGGATAATCAAGAGTTATTTACCACTTTTTAGCCACAGCATGTTAAATTGCTATTGTAAAACCAAAGTCTCCTCTCACTACAGGCTACACTAATATCAAGACCTGGAAGTGCTGCAAACAAATGTTCATATAGAAGAAGCCTGACACATGAGAATAATCACACTGTGTTTAATAGGTGTCACATCCTCCTCACATTCCCCACATTTCCACAAATATTTTCAAGAGGAGGGTCTAAAAGTGCACAAACATAAAATAACCTTAAGATCACAGAAACATGTTGAAACTTGAATAACTTTCAGATTTTGAGTGCCCTAGCTCACAAATGAGAAGATGGGAGAGGTAAAATATTAATGTCAAGTAGTTCTCTAAATAGTTTTTATTCCTTCACTGTTTGCATTTCTCTCAGAAGAAGCATTAAAGTATTTTTTAACTAGATTCTTCTCCTCCCTTGTTCCATTAGCACATATTGATTCTCTTCCTTACCTGTATTTCTAATTAATGCTAAAATTACACTGCCGTTGCTTGCTTACTAGTTATTATATAGGAATCAAGAAAGAGCCGCTTTTGTTAGTCAGTATCTATCAATTTTTGACAAGTATCAGACAAAGAGCAGTTAAAACACTGTAGATGAAGTAGATGATATACCTATTCATAAAACCATGTTAAAAACATATCATACACTATCGATCAGTGATCGGACTGCAGAGCAATATTTCAGTATGCTCCAATTCAGGCAATGATTTTTATCTGCCCTCCTTTAAAAATCTTAATGGACTAGTATGAATAAGTAGGCAACACACAACATGATAAATGGAGGTTTGCTCTGCCTTGTATCAGTCCAACATAGCTATTTCATAGAAGACACTCAGTACTTTCAGAACACTGAATGCTACACAAGATACCTACACTGAAAATTCATTTACAAAAAATAAATAAATAAAAAAAATACACTGTGCAGGGTTCCCATTTTTAAGAGGGTAGAGCAGCATAAATCATTCCCAGCAGTGGAGCTGGAGAACTGGGCAGTTAATACTGAAGTTTTTTCTTGCAGGCTGCCTTGCAAACTCAAGCTGGCAAATGTGCATCAGTTTGTAGATAACAATGTTCACTGCAGACAGATAGATGAACCATAACATTTTGTAAATGAAAATGGAAATTCCAGATTGAGGACAATGGAGGGTCCTGGCTCAGATAATCCTTTCTGTATGAGCACAGGATTCCTCTGAATGAGAGATGCTTTAGGAAGAACATCAGCTGCAAGAAGGGGAAAAGTACAGAAGAGATATATTATCTGAATAATTTTTAATAGCTACCAAATTTCAGATTTTTATACTACCTGCATCTAAAATATTTTACAGTACTTGGGTCCAACACTCACAAGTAACACAGAATAGTTTGGGTTTGCTTATTCTAAACAAGAAAAGAACAACAAAGGAGAGAGAACAAGAGACATTATTCTTTCATATATAATGAATGGATGTCCGACACTCATTCTTTGTGTATCTTTATTGCATTTTATTGTGTGTTACCTTTAAGGTATAGTTACTTTAATATTTTGAAGAACAGGTTAGACAAAAACCTATCTTTCTTTTGGGTTCTTTTTTAGATGATGGAATACATAAAACATGATCTCTTCAGGTCTCTCCCTGCCCAACATTGCTATACTTCTGTATTCGACTGACAATTTTAGTAGTCTTAGACTTCAATGGATGAAGTAACATTTATTCAATCTTCATGCAGGTGTGTGTCTCTACATATATTTTTGTGTCTCGCCAAAGAGGTTCCTGACCATTATCTTTAGCCAGAAAAGTGAAAAACACCCCGAGAGTTATTTAAAAAAGCATTGGAACACAATTTTCAAAAAAATATGACATTAAAAAGAAATAAAAAAAAAGAGAGAGAGAAAAGAGGAAGGGAGCTCAGAGAATGAGCAGAGCCTGTCTCAGAGAGGCTGAGGCTGACGCTGGCAGTGTCCCTTTAAGAGCTGCTGTTATTCTTTGTGAAGGGACACCGGACAGTCATACTATTTAAAGCAACAGCATTGAACTTACAGGAAGAAAAAAAAAGGGGGGGGGGGGGGGCAGGAAAAAAAAAAAACCACACTTAAAAAAAAAACCACACCACGCAACAAACCCCTTCTCGAAAATTTTTTGACCATTATTATCACAAGTGCAAAATTCTAAAATTACTTTAACTGAAACATATTTGAGGAAAACCTGTTCCATTTGCATACAAGAATAGTTTGTGCCTCTAGTTTCATTCTCCCTCATTTCCTCTTTTGTGTGGATTTTTCCCCTGTCAACTTACAGGGGAAAAAAAAAAAATACATTCTATTTTGAAAGCACTGTCTTTAGCTAGTCATTACCTATAGCACATCAAAACCATCTGTGGCTTAGTCTGTTAACACAGTTTTTATTCCAGTGTTTTAAGGATCTCACTTTAACTTGGTTTAAGAGAGAGAAGAAAACAAAAAACCAGTAGCAGAGCACTAGATGTTGCAGTACTCTTTCTGTCCCTCAGTGTCCATTATCACAAAACTATTTATGAAGAGCAGACACAACAGCTAGCAAACCAAGTGAATGGTAGCAACAGCCATGATACCCTTTTCCCTTTACTTAGTAAAGAGTAATAATGCGCTTGATCATATTCTACATTCAACTTAAATTCACAACAGCAAATGCATCTGCTGCTACATCACATCTGAAGCCTTACATACATCTTCAACCAAAGTATTACCATCTTTGGGGCTTCCTCACTGGTTCAAGATCTAACACTTGACAACATGGAGAAGGAAGTTTATACAAAACATGTCCACAAAGCTCACTTGCATGGTCCCACCTGCCTGCAAGTAGTCAAATGGGACTGCAGTGCCCTGGTGAAGATGGCGGTTATCAGCTCAACTACTGGAGGAGCAGGGACTAAAGGCAACAGAGTTGCCTTTGTAGTAGTAATTAATGCTGACTTCTCAGCTGAATGTCTTTTTTCGTTTATATTACAGGTTTCCATACAAGGTAGTGTAAACGGAAAAACTGTCAGCAAATCATTGAGAAGTAGTTTAATACTGCTACTTGGTAGGTATTTGATAGGAGGCAGTTTTTTAACAGAAATAAATTACTTGCAATCTCCGTGCTTACTTGCAGTGGATGTAAAAATTCAGCCTAGAAATAACTTGAACTAACCAAGTATTTCCATTGAGTCCAAGATCTACTTTACTTTTAGTGTGCTGCTAAGAACACATTTCTTTCAAACCATTTACTTTTATTCATTTTCTTAGCATATATTTAAAACAAACTGGGAGGTTATTTTTTTAAACAGAAGAATTATATAGTGGAGAATGTAAAATATGAGGAAGTCACATTAAGTGAAATTAGAAGAAAAAGCAGGGAGAAAAAAAAATGGAATGGCTAATTTATAATAATTGTTAATTTTAATCCTGAAGCCCCTATGAGCCCCTAACATATACAGTCTATTTAGTCTATAGTAGGAGGGTCATCACAGAACACCAACCCTGTCATTCTGTATCACAAAAGTACTCTTGTACTCCGGCTTGTCTCGCCAAGTGATCAATAACACATCACAAAATAATGCCCAAAAGAAACAAAAAAAAAAAAAGGGAGGGAGGAAAGAGAGGGAGAGGGAGAGGATTTATTCCTTAATATTTACATGTTAATCATGCATTCAGGAGTATATTTCAAGTTATAAGTTTCTCTTCAACAACAGAAAAAAATACCTAATTTAACTATAGGGCACCTTAAAATGTCTTTTGAACAGATCTAGTTTTTACCGTAACCAAGAATTCCACAGGCCAATCTATAATGAAGTTTCAATAAGTTTTGAAGATGCAAAGCAGCTCTTTGCCCCCTGCATTTTAGAATGAGGAATGTTCCTACCATGTATCTTTACTACTCATCATTTCCTTTTTCAGGCTGTCTTCACAAGCAAAACTTCCCATACTCTAACAGTTGCTTTCACAACACATCTCCATCAGCTATTAACTTTCACAGAGAAGGTGTCAAAGACTGGTGGTAACATCCCACTGCTTTAACGTGTTTTTCATACATCCCCCGTAATTGCATTTCCAGCTACTACTGTGGCTGCAGAGACTCTTACTGTGTCTGTCCTCAGGTCTGTCCCTCTAACCAGGAGTACAACCAACCACAAAGAACATCAGTTCCCCTAGTTCCTGTTAGTCCTGATAAATGTAATCAAACACTGCCACCTCACTGCACCCCCTTTTGAAGGGTTACAAAATTATGTGATGACATTTCATATTATAAAGGAAATGGGGCTGTTCAGCCTGGAGAAGAGAAGGCTGCTTGGAGACCTCATAGCAGTCTTCCAATATCTGAAGGGGGCCTACAAGGATGCCTAAGAGGATGATGAAGAAAGACTGTTCATCAGGGACTGCGGCAGTAGGACAAGGGGCAATGAGTTTAAACTTAAACAGGGGAAGTTCAGGTTAGATCTAACAAAGAATTTCTTTACTGTGAGGGTGGTGAGGCACTGGAATGGGTTGCCCAAAATGGTAAATATTCCATTCCTGGCAGTGTTCAAGGCCAGGTTGGACTGATCCTTTGGCGACATGGTATAGTATGCAGTGTCTATGGCAGGGGGGTTGGAACTAGATGATCTTAAGGTCCTTTCCAACCCTAACTATTCTGTGATTCTAAATACATGATTAACAGGAAAGTCACTTTACAAAATATTCATCTTACCAAATTCTCCTCACATTAACATAATGATTTTTTTATACAGAGAAGAGTAATACTGATGTTAAGATTTGTATTCATCTCTACTAAAGCTGTCATGGGCATGAACAGATCTTTTCAATACTAAGTTTGTGCTCTACAAGAGAAAAAGAAAGCTAATCAAAAAACCCAACAAAAAACAGAATAACTTAAGTCTTAACCTTTGTCACAATTAAATGTGTTCATACAGTTGAGGAAGGGGATAAATCCAGGTTACCACATGTATTCTTCACAGCCCACTTAGATCTAGTCACTGTAATTTTTAAATCCTCCCCTCAAAAAAAAAAAAAAAAAAAAATCAAGTTTCTATTGCAAAAGTAGATTTGCAATAGAATTTGCAGAATTTTGTCTAAATTGCAGCCCAATTTAGACAATGGTCTTCCTTCATGAAACAGCCAATACAATTTTTAAAAGTGGGCCTTCCCTACGCCTATTAATCTAATTGCCCTTGCTTAGACAAAGAAATGGGAAATGCTGTTTCCAGAAGACATTAGCTATCTGAAGTATCGCTTTGCAAGCAGCAGAGAAAAACTTGCTGACAGGTGACCCTATTTTTTCCAGTAGATTATGCCACGAGCAACTAACATCAATCTAAACTTACTCATCTGTTCCAGGACACCTTGCTAAATAAAAGATGCTAAACTTCTCAATCCAAAGCACCAATTTTACCTAATCTAAAAAAAAAAAAAAAAAAAAAAAGCCAGAAATTAAATAAGGGGAAAAAAAACAAACAAAAAATACCATACCACAACCCAACAAACCAACCAACTCTGCCCCACATGTCCAAAAAAACGAGGCATAGCAGAATTTTCTGCAGAGTTTTACCAAATACCATATTCTAAGCTCTGACCCCTGAGGTAACCACCCGCTGACATTTCTAGGTATTGCCTGTGTGAACACAAATCTAAATTTATCCCTTAATTTGTGAACTTTGGTTAACTATGGAATTCGGTCTTTCATACTACTTCTTAGTGACAGCATCTCTGCAGTATAAATAAGGCTGTCAGAGGACTTAAAATATTCACCAAACCCTCTGAGAGCAGAAAGGTATTTTAAAAGGATACTTTTCATGCTGAAATTTTAACAAAGCTACACATACCTGAAGCATATTTCAGCACAGTGTCGACAAATACGTGAAACTCATCTAACTATGTGATAATAATAACTGCAACCAGAAAAGCAGCTTTCCGAATATTGGAAGTTGGGGGAGGGGGAGTTAATTCCCTCAAGGACAGGAGGCTGTCAGCTCTTGCTCCTTAGGTTCTTACACACCCTATAATGAAAACACTCCTTACGAAACTTCCAACATCACATTCTACACCCCTTTGCCCCCCACAGTATATTGTCCAGGAAACAGTAAAGCATTACTCTTCAAAGCTACCTAATCCAGCTTCTTTAAAAATTTTATTAGGTTAAGTGTACTTGAGTAAGAAAAACAAGCCTAAACACGAAAAAGATTTAGGTGTGCTCTAATTTCATGTGCTGCAAATGAAAAGTATTTCAGATTTAATCTCATTAGCCTGCACGTCTTTTAAAAAAAAAGGAGAGTTTGGATGTTGGGGCCTTTCTGAGGGCGGGGATGCGGATGGATCACACTGGGAGGGGGTGTGTGAAAACACTTTTACCACCGTCTGAAAAAACGTCTTGCTAAATACTTTCTGTTCGCTGTTCTTACAAGCGATAAAGTCAGCGCAGTAAGTTCGGGACTCCACGTGCAATACGCTCGGATGTCGTTAACGCCGTTAACAACAATTGCGTAATTCCTACTAGTCTCTTTAGACACAGAGAAAGGGGAAAAAGGTAAAAAGGGACGGAATGAGGGAGACAAACCTCTCTAAGAGGAGAGGTCCTGAGGGCAGAGGTGTTCCCGCTCGGTTTCAGGCCGTGTTTAAGCCCTGGCGGTGGTAAGGGAAGGCTAGCGCTGCGGGACCCGCACCCGCCGGACAGGTGCACTGACCCCTCGCTCCCCTACCTGACCGGGCCTTGGGGCCCGCCAGCCATTTCCAACCGGGTGAGCCGGCGGCTCCCCGTGAAGGCGGAGCGAGCGCGGCCCTGGGCTCTGCGGCGGCTTCGGCTCCCCGACCCGGCCCACTGCCGGTAACAAGAGGCTAACCGCAGCGGGAGCTGGCCGGGAAGCCGAGCCCGGCGGGATCCGCAGGCGGCGGCGGCGCCCCCCGCCCGGCCGCCACCACCACAACAGTGCGGTCGGCACATGCCGGCGGGGCTGCCCTGATGCCCCGGCGCGGCCGCTTCCGCGGGGCGGCCTAGCGCCGTCCGCCGCCGACACGCGGCTGCCGTTGGAGAGGCGGGGAGGGTGAGAGCCCGGGCCCCGCAGACTCTCGTTACCGCCCGCCGCCTCCCACAAGCGCAACTTTCACTTCCCCGAAGGGGGCAGGGGCAACACCGCGGAAGGAGCGGGGTTTAGGGGAGGGGAGGGGGCCGTGGGATACCCCGCCGAGGAGGGGCAGGGATTCCCCCTGCCCCGGGCGAGAGATCCGCCCCTCTCCCCCGCTCCTCGGGAAGCAGCGGGCTCGCCGTCAGCCGCGTCCCCCCCTCACGCTCCGCGCTTCCCCCCAGCCGGGCTCTCCGCGGCGCTGCCGGGGAATCCCCTCCCTGCCCGCCCAGGTGTCAGCCGTTGGGCGTTCAACCGCTCCCGTCGGGGGGGTGAGGGGGGTGGGGGGGCAGGACGGACACAGACAGAGGGGTTGTCTCTTACTCGTAGTCCCTGAAGATCTCATTAGTGACCCTGCAGTAGAAAACGCGCTCGTCCGGGCGAAGGTCGGCGGGGGGCTTCTGCCTCACGAAGGGCTTTCGGTGCAGCAGCGGCATCGCCCCACTCCGAGCTCTCTTCCTGCCCCAGGACCCGCTTCGAGGGGGAAGGAAAAAAATATACAATGCGGAGAGAGTGAGCGAGTGCGGGCAGCGGCGGCCCCCGGCCCGGGGAGGAGGGAGCGGGCTCGGCGTGTCCCTCCCCCCGGGGGGGCCGAAGAAGAAGCGGGAGAAAGCGGCGGCGGCACGGCGGTCTTTTGTGTGCCTGACGCGCCGCTGCCTGCCTGGGACTGAGCGCGGAGCGAACGGCGAATCCTTCCTCCCGCCTCCGCCTCCCTCTGCCTCACAATGGGGCCATGACGCTGAGCAGCGGGCGGAGGCAGCGCCCCCGCCCCAGCCGCGCAATGTGCTCGGCTCGGGGATACCCCGACCGCCGCCGGGCTTTGTCTCCTCTGGCTCCCCTGCCCCCGGGCTGCCCCCTTCCCCCCGCCTCTGACCCACACACGCCGGGCCGGACACCAACTTCCACTCCCCCACCGCCTCCGCCTCCTCCCAGCAAAGCAAACACTCTGGAGGGGCAGCGTCGACCACTTATCGCCCTCCGTCCGCCCTCCCTTTCCTGCCGGGCGGCTGCCAAATGGGGGTCCTCGCCCTTCCCGCCCCAAGCCGCGCCCTGGCCCGGCGGCCGCCGAGCTCTGTCGCCCGCAAGACAGCGCGGCCGCGGCACGGGGGACTGCTGCAGCCCGGCCCGCCGCAGAGCCATTTCCCCCCCCACTGCCCGGCTCCGGGGCCCACCTGGCGCTGCCGCAGGCTGCCCTCGCTGCTCGGCCGGTGTGGAGCGCCGTGCCCTCGCCGCCTTTCTGCCCTTTCGTCTGCCCCCCCCCGGCTCCTGGGAAGTTTTTGATCTACTTCTTCAAGCCCTCAATCAGGAAGAGCTGCGGGGAGGAGCCTTCCCCTGCTCTCCCCTACATCTTTATTGGCCGCTCGGTGCCTTCCAGCGTGTGTCACACAGGAAGACAGCGAACTACATTATTAATTAATGGCTGAGAGGGCGCATCCTCCATTTTTGAATTATCAGCCTGAGACCTCCGGTGCGTGGGGTGGGCCTGAGTCGGCTGACCGGGCTGGGGAAGGCGGCTCTTCCCGCACGGCGCTGCCGGCCGGGCTGCGGGCGGCACGGCACGGCACGGTATGGCGCGGAAAGGCAATGCGGGGCGGCCCAGCCTGCGGCGCTGCTCGCCCGACCGTGGCTCCTGCCACCGGCATGATCAGCGCTTCCCAACTGGGCGCCGAGGAGCAGCTGGGGACCACCAGCCCCGGGCGACCGACTCGTTGTCCCCAGTAGCTGCCCTGCCCAGCAGGACCAGGCGCGTCCCCGATCGGGCTGGCTGGCTGTCCGCTCGGGCTCGTCCGTAGTGGTTTCGGCGTTTGACAGTACAATTCCGGAGACATTTCTCGGAGCCCAAAAGCCAGGAGCGTAGTCCTGTCAGAGCGCACAGGGGCACACGGATAGATTTCGCTGAAAGTTAAGTTATATACAATTAAGATGAGCGTACACGTTGTACGTGGGCCCTTTAACATTTTTTTCCTGTTCACCAAAAATATCACTACATGGTTTTCATTTTTCACCCCTCTTTTTTCTTTTTTCCTTTTTTTTTTTTTTTTGTGTGTGTTTTTTACACTAGTGCATTTACAGTGCCATTGGTAATTAAAAAATAAAACTTGTATTCTCAAAAATCAAATTTGTGTTCTCAAAAGTGCTAGTCAGCTCGAACACACAAAAACACAGTTCACATCCATTATAGTTCACTATTGCAGGGTCCAGAGCTTACATGAAAAAAAAATCTAAAATAATTGTAGAAACTCCACAGAACTCTTATGGGAATAATATCTGAAAGCTGAGCTCTAAATAATTTAAGCTTACAACTTCAAGTGCTGCTCTTGCAAATAAAGGTGTGTTGTTTCCTGCACCCATACATAGGTTGTTTTCTTTACCTCTGCAAGTAAAGGCAACGATCGGTGCTGCTGCAGCATGCGTGACTAAAACCTGAGAGAATGCTTACATCCAATTCGTGAATTACTTGGTTTAAAAAGTGCTCAGGTCTAATCAAAAGCACTGAGAAATGTTAATTCTGGCTCTTTCTAGTTCACAAAATACAAAGCTTGAGCTACCAAACAGGTTAACTCCTGAGTCCCACCGGTTTATTTACATTTGCCAGCTGGCTTCACTTTCAGTTTTTAATGACTCTCTAGCAAAGGGCACAAACGCAACTTAATGCACTTCTACCTAACATCTGGTAATTTTTAGTTAGTTTTGCGTCAAAACTGTACAGCACACCGTGGTTATGACATTGAGTGTTGCTAGCTCTTATGATTACAGTAAGATTTCACAACACTGAGCTTTGTTTCAAGCTGTAGCTCTTCAGCAGATGTGAATAAATTGGAACCTCAGGTCTCCTTAAAAATCATTGTATTTCTAAATACCAAATTTAAGAGAAAAGCTTGAATATCTGAACCCGAAAGACTCACAAATTAGAAGGGAAATAAAAGCTTTGAGCTTTGAATTTCTCATTATTTAAAATCTTATTATTTTTAAGCCAGTATTGTGGTGTTTGGGAACTTAGCTGATTGTTTCTGTGCTTACATTGTCAGCACAGCCTTATTTTAGCACTAGTTGGTACACATGAAAAATGCATGAGTTGATAGAACTGTGACATCAAAAGCAAATTCCCCCTTCCTTCTTGCTCTCTCTTGCCCTCTTCCTCTTTTCTTCTCACCTTTTCCTCCTCCTCTTGTTCTTCCTCCCTCATTATTCCCTCGGCAATTTTCCAGAGAACAGATCCTCACTGAGTAATAAGGTTGCACTCTGTTTTCATGTTCATAGGATACACAGGAGCAGTTCATTCAGTTTTCACCTCCAAATCCAGCTCTGTTCTTTGAAAATCATAAATCCAAACTCTGATTCTGCTCCTACTAAGGTCAGCAGGAGCTAGAACGATGTTTATGACAGCAGCTAATGTCTATTAAGTCTATTGAGGATTCACTGGGTTTTAATTCTGAGAATTCAGAAAAAAAGTTGCTTTCCTTCCATGGAAATATTTGTTGTGTTTTTACACTGTGTTTAATTTTTGCAGTAATTTGTGTGGATTTTTTTTTAACACATCACTGAAAGTATAGCTTTGATTCAAGGTACAAGAATAGGATTGATGACAATAACTGGGGTTGTTAATGTGTATTTTGCCACAAAGCAGCAAAAAAGAAGCTGTTTTCTTTTTAAAAGATGACTTACACCCAACAGCCATACTAACAGAGTTCCCTAGCCAGGGAGACTGGCTCTCGTTCGTGGCAGTTCATGGAACTCTAAAAGTAGTTATATTGGGAACATAAAACCTTATAAAACACTTGGTCTCTTTGCTTTACAAGGGTAGAATGATTTCCCCAGGACAGAGTCACCCCTCCAGCTGCTCCTTCAGCTCTCCCCACACTTTACAAATTCTTTATTTCTTTTCACTTGCTCCTTGCTTTATCACAGATATCATTCCTTGCCCTATCCTGTTTCGTCCTGTCTTGAAATCACCACCAACTGCTTTACGCAAATATAATCTGAATATCTATTCAGATATTCCCAAATATCTATTCAGCTATATCCATTCCCAAATGTATCTATACCACATGTATACCATTGTTATTCTGGAACAACTAGAGTACATGGAATCATTTTACTAGATCATTGCCACTTTAAATTCACACCTAAGTTTACATTGAAATAACTAATGTTAAGCCAAATCACATGGAACCATGCAAAAGCAAAATTTTAATCAGTTTTACCTGTATTATCATACAATTGGGAGAGTTTTTTTTCTGTACAGTATGTTTAGCTGCTTGCTCATTTTTTTGTTCTTTTTATTTTACTCACAAAGTTGCCACTATGTTCTCTCAGGATTTGGTTGAAGTCAGAGAAAACTTCACTGGATTTCTTCATAAAGAACTTATTTGGACTTTGAACAGCATGTTAGCTTCTCAACTCTAATTATTATCAAGAACATGGTTGAAAAGATAAATGTGAAAAAATGCAACTCTGTGTAAATGAAAGATTGCTATTTGTTCAGTCAAGTTACATCAGTAATTACCTTTTTCTCAGTTGACTGGAGCATGTAAAAAAGGGAAAATTGTAACATATATGTGAGCGTTGACTCATTTTAATGCACAGAGTAGATTTTTGAGAAGTAGTATCATTCCTTTTCTTTCCAAATGCTGTTTTGAAAGTCCTTCATTTCCATAATGAAAACAAGCTACAGATCTTGCGGCACCCAGCAAAAACATACTATTCATCTGATTATGCATTTTATAATTTACTAATACAGCTTTTCTTTCAACGTTTGCCCTTTCTTTGCCACTTTTCTGAGCCAATATACATTTTTGATCATATATCTTTATTTAGACTTAAAATTACGTGAGCAAAGACAATGTGCTGGTTTTATCAATCCACCCCAGCTGTGGGTAGCAGTAACATTTGGTCTGTTGTCTTTCACTGGCTGTAAAGCACTATGCTTGATTTTTACTAACACTCTCACTTATAAATAACATATTTCAGTCAGAAAAAAAACGAAGAGATACACAGATGATTTTTCACAAATATTTTCATCTTTCATTCTAGCTCAGTTGTGTTTCAATATGCTTTGAAAGCAGTTCTGGAGCAGAAGGTTAGGATGTTGTTTTCTGCAGTTGCTAGACACATTCAATGCTTGTTGCTTTCACAGGACTCACAAATAAAGGTGAAGAATCAATCCCTGTTTTTAGTAAATTTTTGGTACAGTCACATTTTTTTGGTAATTCCTTAATAGTCTTAACCTGAGCATTCCGCAGTTCCAAATGCGTGGATAACCTTGGGGTCTGTTGCTGTCCTAGAGGGCAGTAAGTCATGGCCAGAGTCTGCCTCCCCTATTGCTAAAGTTAAACAACAGCCGATACAGCAGGGCCTATCTCTCAACAAAGCCACTGGGGAGGGAGGACTGAGATGTTTCTTATATCATCAGAGTTATTCTACCTAAAGGCATTCCATCGTCATCAATTTTTTCACAGTTTAAAAGGATTTAGACATACACTTCTCATTGCTTTTGTTGGATATTGCATGTTTAATTTCTGTGGAACACCAGAAACAGAGATGTTCTTCTGAAGTTTACTTTAATTGTACCCTACTTTTTCCCGCTCTGAAAAGGCTATTAAAGGTATTTAGGCTGATAACCTTATACTAGTGGGGAGGAACTCTGACCTCATCTACTTTGCAGCGATGATCATGTATGATTGGCCTGTAGCCTGATTACAAAATGATAAAATGATGTTGTGAAACCACTATTCATTTCTTAATAGTGTCTCTGAAACCAGCTTACATTCTGAGAGGATTGGTACCGTGTTTTCTTTCTTACAGTTGTAGTGCACAGAATACAGAATATTGACACTACTGTAATTTTCTGACACTAAAATATACTGAATTTCTCATTTCTAACCAATATTTAGAATAGATGATGACTGATGAATGATTGTCAAAGAATGATGGGTGAATCAGCTACCTTTTGCTACATATGCACATTGTCACTACTGAAGCATGTATGGCTTTTAGAATAGATTTAAATATCCTGCTTGAAACCTGGATCTGAATCAATAACAGTCAAATCCATGCAGTCTTTATGCAGTCAAATTTAAGACTGAGGATTCTCAAACTGCATAATACTAACCTCCTACCATTTAGCAAGTTTGCATTCATCTCATTTGAAATACTTATATTGACCACCTCTCTGTCCAGTTGATGAGTAGAACCAATAATTTCAAGGATGTTACTTTATGAATTTGTTCTATGACTATATAGTCCCAACTTTTATTTTTTTCAGTAATACTGAGATTAGACAAACCTGCTTGCATATTGAAAGAGATCCCATGAAATGCAAGTTCTGTTGAGGAGCACATAACAGAAGTTGGCACAGTAGCTGATCACAGGGTTATTTAGTCAAAGATCACAGCTATGAGCCAATCTGAAACATAATTCTACTCACAGACAGACCACACTGGATTTTCATAGAGTCATTCACTGGACAAATGTGATGACTCACGACTGACTAGTATTCTGACTTATCCATTTAATATGAGACTCCTTTGGCCCCCACCTTATTTTCTTCTTGCCACTTACCTTTCATAGAGGGCTTTAGGAAGAATGAGGCAAGGAGATTAACCATTTAGGCACTATTCCGATGGCAGATCTCAAATAGGAGGAGAGTTGAAGAAGCCAGTAGCTGGCTTGGCAAAGACTCTGGATGCCTCCCCACTTAATGACACATGGGTGAGTTGTGGCGTGTGCAGGTGGAACAGCCTCGCTATGATGCTCCTGCATGTGCCTAGACCCTGGCCACCACTTCAGCCCACGTAGACGAGGGCTGGAGTGAAGCAGTAGCTTGTCCTGGGTACAAAATAAGCTGCAGTTTCATGCCTCTGTAGGACACTGCTTTTCCATAACAGTATTAGCAAGGTGCTGGCAGAGTGATCAAAGCCTGGTGTGCTGAGCCCTAAAGCTAGAGGGAAGCCCACCATACTACATCACAGCCACAGAACATATTCCACAGGGGAATGCTATACACAAAGGAGATACTCCAAAAGGAGAACTCCTGAGGCACAGCCTACATAATCATTCTCCCTCTTCCCAAGGTCCAGGGACAGGCATGCATTAGGTAGACACCTGTGTCCCATGATGCCTGTGTTGGGTCCTCACACCGAAGAGATATTGAGGGAATTTCTACAGTTCTTAAAAGTCAGGGACTCGTAAGTGTGTTTGGTTTATATAAAGCATTTATGTAGAGCAAAACTAAAGGAAAAATGACGTAAAAGGTGGTAAATCCAGTGTGTGCTTTGGTCTCTTGCTGGCTTTAGAAGATTTAGGACAGCCAGTAACAGGATTGTTACCATTAAGTTGCTAAGCATTCATAGCAAGGAACAAAATGTTTTTATTACTGGTACCAATTTACTGCAACAATTTACAGAATTAAATTGTTAAAGATTCAGTAAGTTGTGAATTAAGAACTGAAAATTATTTCAGTTGCATATTCCAGTCATCCAAGAAGTTTCTAAACAAAAAGCAAGAGCAAGACTTTACAATCCTAAAACCACCTTCAAACATGGAAGTTATAGTACCCGAGACCTTATTCAGTACAACCCCACAGCATGGACACAATGTTGTAAAAATGTTTAATATCCACATAGTTTATTGTTCTATAGGAACACTTTGAAGTGATGCAGTTTACCATTATGCATCTCTCAATGTACCTGTCCTGGGTTCAGTAGTAGCAGTCATTTTTCTCCTTTGTGGTAGCTGGTGCAATGCTGCGTTTTGACTTCCAGCCTGGGAACAGTGCTGGTGATACCGATGTTTTTGGTTGTTGCTAAGTGATGTTTACCCTGACCAAGGACTTTGTGAGGCTCATGCTCTGCCAGGGAGGAGGGGAAGCCAGGAGGAAGCAGAGATGGGACGCCTGACTCAGGCTAGCCAAGGAGGTATTCCATACCACAGCACGTCATGCCTGGGGTGGGGGGTAACTGGGAATTACCGGGAAGGACATGGGCTTCCGGGTGGGACTCGTTTCTTGGCGGGTGGTATTGTATTCTCTTCCCTTGTTATTTTCCCTTATCATTGTTGTCGTTGGTGGTAGCAGTGGTGATTTGTGTTGTACATTGGTTGCTGGACTGTTCTTGTCTCAACCCATAGGAGTTGCACTCTTTTGATCCTCCTTCCCGTTCCTCCGGGAGCAGGGAAGGGGAGAGCCCCAGGGGGAGGGGGCGGGCCTCAATTGCTCTCAGCCTGGCACCACTCACTGGGAGTGAGTGAACAAGCTGTCTGGCTAGGGTTTAAACCACGACAGTTCTTTTTAAGCGGCTGACATTGCTCACAGGGTCCCCTATTGGCTGGCAAACGCCTACAGCACCTGGGATTCCCAGGCGGTCTCCCATTCAAGTACTAACCGAGCCCGACCCTCCTTAGCTTCCGAGATCAGCCAATTAAATTCACTGGCTGTTTTCCCCTAAAATCAAATCCCCTTGAGGTATACATCGGACTTCCCCATCTTCCCGCATTACCCACCAAGTATATCCAGGTCCCTGAGCAAAAGCAATCCCATGAGTGGGTTTGCCTTTACCTGAAGCAGGAATAACCCCAGCAAACTCTTCATGTGCACCACAGGAACTTTGTCCCCTTCTACAGCATGAAAAAGTTCTGACCAGGCTGGGCCAGCCCTGTTGGCGGATCCCCTCCTGTTGACCAACCAGGTGGCCTTTGGTAAGTGTGTATCCCAATGTTTGAAAGTTCCCCCACCCATTGCTCTCAGTGTAGTTTTTAACAGCCCATTGTACCATCCAATTTTCCCAGAGGCTGGTGCGTGGTGGGGGATGTGATATACCCACTCAATGCCATGCTCTTTGGCCCAAATTTCTATAAGGTTATTCCAGAAATGAGTCCCATTGTCTGACTCATTTCTCTCTAGGGTGCCGTGTCGCCACAAAATCTGTTTCTCAAGGCCCAGGATAGTGTTCCAGGCAGTGGCGTGGGGCACAGTGTATGTTTCCAGCCACCCGGTGGTTGCTTCCACCATGGTAAGCACATGGCGCTTGCCTCGGTGGGTTGGTGGGAGTGTGATATAGTCAATCTGCCAGGCCTCCCCATATTTATACATCAACCATCGTCCTCCATACCAAAGAGGCTTTAACCGCTTGGCTTGTTTAATTGCAACACGTTTCACACTCATGAATAACCTGGGCAATAGTGTCCATTGTTAAGTCCACCCCTCGATCACGAGCCCATCTGTATGTTGCATTTCTGCCCTGATGGCCTGAAGTGTCATGGGCCCACCGAGCCAAAAATAATTCACCTTTATGTTCCCAGTGTGGTCACCACCTTTATACTTTGGGAGGTATATAATAGAAGTGCTTAGCAATTACACATCTTTTTTCTCCTTCTCAGGTGCTCAACCTGTGAAGGAGACATTCTTTTACCCTTCCAGTCCTCCCCCCAGACCATTTACATTTGAGAGTTTTGAAGGTTTTGAATGGCCTTTTAATGCTGTTGAGACTTGTTTGCTGATCGTGATGGGGATCATCATGCTGGCACGCATACAGAGTGTGTTTTGCCCACGACTGATTTCAAGAGTTAAGCAGAGTCAGGTTTGGGTCTTGTCTGGGGTCAAACGACGATGTAGGAGGACCAAGAGATTTTCCCTGAGGCTGGACAGTCATGAGTGGCAGTGTGTGTGGGATAGTATGGGCAAGTATCTAGGTCAGTGGGCCCCTCCAGTACTTTGGAATTTCACCACCGAACAACTGCAAAATCCAGAAGAATTATTAAAACACTTAAATGAGGTGTGTGGTCATTTTGGCCATACCAGAGGTGGACAAATCATGGCAACATGCTGGGGCTTGGCCTATGCTTACAGGGCCTTGTTCAACACTATCCAGCACCTTCAAAAGGAAAGGAATGTCGGCGGATCTGAGGGCAAAGCAACAGTCAGCGCAGCTACTCCAGCTCCAAGCACAGCAGCCTCACCACCCCCAGCGACAAGTACAGTCGCTACTCAAACTTTGGCTGCAACGAACAGCGCAGCTACCCCAGTGGCAAGTACAGCAGCTGCTCAAACTTCGACTGCAACAGACAGCGCAGTTACCCCAGCTCCAAGCACAGCAGCTGCACCACCCCCAGCAACAAGTACAGTCGCTACTCAAACCACAGTGATAATCACTGCAGCCAAACCAGAGGACCAATTCGTACCAATATCGGTTGCCCCTGTACGCAAGAGAAAAAGCAAAAAAGAGGCAAGAAGGGTGAAGCAAGATGAAGAAACAATGAATTCACCACCCGGTCCAGCATCTGATCAGGAGTCATCATCACATGACGAAGAAGAAGAAGAAGAGGTAACTTCTTGACCTCGGACCTCAACCGAGCCGCGGAATGTGCGAAAAGATTTTACCCATCAACCAGGGCAGCACATCATCACCTGGTTACTCTGATGCTGGAACAATGGGGCCAATGGTTATGAACTAGAAGGTACAGAAGCCAAGCAGCTGGGATCACTTGCTAGAGAAGGGGGAATTGACAAAGCAATTGCAAGAGAGAAGAAGTCCCTCAGCCTTTGGAGGTGGCTCTTGGCAGCTGTGAAAGAAAGGTTTCCATACCAGGACAATGTTATGAGTCGTTCGGCCAAGTGGACTACTACAGACAAAGGCATCCAGTCTCTGAGGGAATCAGCCATCGTAGAGATGATCTATCACATCAAGCCGAATAACGGGGATATACCCATAGATGAAGTTGAATGTACACGGCCCATGTGGCGAAAACTTACACGGAATGCACCATCATCATATGCCCGTTCATTGGCAACAGTAACCTGGAATGACATAGTACCACTAACAGTGGATGAAATGGTTCATAAACTCCGAGAGTTCGAAGACAATCTCACCCCTTCCATCATCTCAGCTGTGGAAAAACTGTCCCAGGACCTCAAACAATTGAGGGACGATCTGTCTGATTTATCCAGCTCCTCACGTGTGCCAACACACATCTCAGCTATTAACAAAAGGCGTCCTATTGTTCGAGAGAGGAGATACAGGAGGTATATGCCACTGGCTACCCTATGGTTTTACCTGTGGGATCATGGAGAAGACATGACAAAGTGGGATGGAAAACCTACTTCAGCTTTGGAGGAACGGGTGAGTGAATTGAAGAGGGGAGCAAGGGCCAAGACTGATCATCCCATGAGAGCTGCAGCTTCAGTCTCTGGTGAGCAGTTTCCCAGATGGAGTGGAAGAGCTGATTTTATTCCAGCTCCTGTGATAACGAAGAATAATCCCTTTTACCACTTAAGTGTCCAACGCTGTGATGACCATTAGAGGAGCCCTGCCTCCAGCCAGGTGGAGGTAGGGGACAATCGGATTTACTGGACTGCGTGGATCAGATGGCCTGGCACATCAGTCCCACAGAAGTATAAGGCTCTAGTAGGTACCGGTGCACAGTGTACCCTGATGCCATCAAGCTGTCAAGATGGAACCCATCTATATTTCTGGAGTGACAGGAGGATCCCAAGAGTTGACTGTGCTGGAGGTTAAAATCAGCCTGACTGGGAGGGAATGGCAAAAGTACCCTATTGTGACTGGTCCAGAGGCTCCATGCATCCTCGGCATAGACTACCTCAAGAGAGGGTACTTCAAAGACCCAAAAGGGTACCAGTGGGCTTTTGGTATTGCTGCTTTGGAGACTGAGGAAATTGAGCAGCTGTCCACCTTGCCTGGTCTCTCAGAGGATCCTTCTGCTGTGGGGTTGCTGAAAGTCAAAGAACAACAAGGGCCATTTGCAACCACAACAGTGCACCGGCGGCAATATCGCACCAACCGAGACTCCCTGATTCCCATCCATCAGCTGATCCGTAGACTGGAGAGTCAGGGGGTGATCAGCAGGACCCGCTCACCCTTTAATAGCCCCATATGGCCAGTGCGAAAGTCTAATGGAGAATGGAGACTAACAGTAGACTATCGTGGCCTGAATGAAGTCACACCACCATTGAGTGCTGCCATACCGGACATGCTAGAACTTCAGTATGAACTAGAGCCAAAGGCAGCCAAGTGGTATGCCACGACTGATATTGCCAATGCATTTTTCTCCATTCCTTTGGCAGCAGAGTGCAGGCCACAGTTTGCTTTTACTTGGAGGGGTGTCCAGTTCACTTGGAACCGACTGCCCCAGGGGTGGAAACGCAGCCCTACCATTTGCCATGGACTGATCCAGACTGCACTGGAACAGGGGCAAGCTCCAGGACACCTGCAATACATTGATGACATTATTGTGTGGGGCGATACAGCGGAAGAAGTCTTTGAGAAAGGGAGGAAAATAATCCAAATCCTGCTGAAAGCCGGTTTTGCCATAAAACGGAGGGACCTGCACAGGAGATTCAATTTTTGGGAATAAAATGGCAAGATGGACATAGACAGATCCCCACAGATGTGATCAACAAGATAACAGCAATGCCTGCACCAACTAATAAGAAAGAAACGCAAGCTTTCTTGAGTGCTGTGGGGTTCTGGAGAATGCACATCCCAAATTACAGTTCGATTGTAAGCCCTCTCTATCATGTGACCCAGAAGAAGAATGATTTTAAATGGGGCCCTGAGCAACAACAAGCCTTTGAGCAAATTAAACGTGAGATAGTTCATGCAGTAGCCCTTGGACCAGTCTGGACCGGGCCAGATGTAAAAAATGTACTGTACACTGCAGCTGGGGAGAACGGTCCTACCTGGAGCCTCTGGCAGAAAGTTCCAGGGGAGACTCGAGGTCGACCCCTCAGCTGGGTCGATCCCCTCCTCCCTGGCAGAGCATGAGCCTCACAAAGTCCTTGGTCAGGGTAAACATCACTTAGCAACAACCAAAAACATCAGTATCACCAGCACTGTTCCCAGGCTGGAAGTCAAAACACAGCACTGCACCAGCTACCACAAAGGAGAAACATGACTGCTACTGCTGAACCCAGGACAGTACCCATGTTTAAGGTTTAATTGGTATAAATATCTGAGGCTAAAATAGATTTTGTATTTGTTTGTACCCTATTATCATAATTACAGAATGTCATTAAAAAAGTATGTAAATCCAAGTTTACAGATACAGTAACACTTAAAACAGCATACCAACCATCCCGTTGTCCCAGAAATCGGGAAGTTACTCTTAATTGCAGGACTCCTTTAAGGCAAAACAAAAGGTCACCTACAGCTCTACAAAGTCCCTAAAGGAAGCAACAGGTCAGACCCCTCCTTTAAAGAAAACTTTCAGTTACACTCAGTACCACTGACTCATATGAGGTCCAGTGACAGAAATGCAGCTAATAATGAGAAAAAGGAGAAAGTGTGCAAGTATAAAAGTGTTCTTTTATACCTTATCTCGATAAGTACCCCCACTAAAGTCAGTACCACGGGGAAAGGTTTAAAAGGTCAAATCGTGGCCTTCCCGTCATTGCCCTGAACTACCTTGATTTTTGCTTTCTTATGTCTGTGAGTGGGTGCGTTGTGCCTCTGTGGCAAAACTAAAGGTCAGTGAGAGAATTTCCTTCTTCGTAGATAGGGTTTTTAGCCATGCAAGGCATACGCGTGACCTCGATTCTCCATTTCTTGCATGTTGTGCAACTGAAAGTTTAGCAGCGAAAGGAGTTACAACCTCAGCATTATCTAATTCTTGTGCATATTGCATGCACACATGCTTGGATAAAAATGTTTAACAGCTGACATAAGTTGAAATAAAACACTTCTAATCTTCCCCCCTTCCCCCCAAGTCATACTTCATAATACTTCATTCACCCAGTCTGAACGAATCTCCTGGCAGGAGGACAATTTGTGTTAAAAATCAGGAGGAGGAAAGGGAAAGGTATGCCAGGAAACACTTCTCGGGTCTGTGCCGGTGGTTGGATTCTTGATGAGTTCCAGAATAGCCTGTGACTACAGCCCATGTCTGATACATACCAACACATACAAATTCTTAACATTCACACAGAACCTGGTAACAAAAAGTTGTGACTTTCCAAATGAGTTTGCAGAAGCAAACAGAAGCTGTGCTCTTCCTGCTGTCAAAGCTCAGTCCGAATGCATGAATGAGTAAACGCTGCCAGAGAGGTTTTATTTGCTGCTGTCAATTTGGTTCTTAGTGTTAGGCCAACACTGCCACCCCAGTGTGCACCAGCTCCACTGGCTGGCCTGTCAGTGGGATTTAGAGTCTGGCACTAACTGTGGGATCTGGGAGAAAAACACTTCTGGAAATTCTGCATTTTGTGGAGGAGGCTGGAGCCACTCCTACACCAGCCACGTTTTAACAGCCAGGCACCACTGCAGTGCCTGCATGATGGTGGGAGCTTCCACGCTCAGCTCATGGCTTCCCTAAGGAAGAGACAGCTGTCTGTTTTCATGTTCTTCCTCACCACTTCACGCCTGCCTAAACCATGAGCTGTTTGGCGGGACAGGGACATCCATCCACCAAGTGGCCTGAAGTCCCTCAAACACGCTCACAGTGAGGAAGCCAGAATGGCGGGTGGGCCACCGCCTGAGGCTTTTTGCACCCTGGGCACCAGCCTTGCCAGCAAGCCAGCCATGGGCACTGCAGTCCGGGGCTGGGGCCGGTCCTGGGCTTGGGGCCAGGGCCAGGGTGCACAGCAGAGGCAGGTGGCCCGGCCGGCATGGCCCCTGGCAGTGACAGGAGCAGGTGGGGTCCTGCGCGGTGGGCACCTGTGCTGTGGGGCCTCTGCACGGGCAGTGGCACCCTGACAACAAAGCCCCACACAAGCTGCTCATCAGGGGCAGCCTCATGGCGGGCGGAGTGTCTGTGCTCTCGCCTGTAGATAAGGAGGCTGGTTAAAGCTTAACCCGAGGTGAGCATTGGTGGAAGGATGTGTTTTCAGGAAAGCCCTCAGCATTTGTTTGACCCGTCTTCCCACAGGTGTGCGGGAGGCTGAAAGTTGCTGCCCAAGGATGGAGGCTGGGGTTTGTGGCTGCTGTAGAAAGGCTGTGCAGTCCATCACCTCAACCTCCTCTGCACGTCTAGCATGTGCCTCCAAATGGCAGGCTGGCAGCCTGGGCAACCTCCAGGGCTGGCACCAGCCCCAGTACAATAGTGGTGCACCAGCAGCCTGCCATGACGCAGGTCACCATGGAGGCTCATTGTCCTCCCCACTTTTTAGGCCTTTGCCAAAATTCAGTAGGAAGCACCTTTTGGCTCCAAGCCACAGGAAAGCTTTGAAGTATGTGGGTTGTGAGCACAGGGTTTGGCCACCCCTTGGGTCCGTAGTGAAGAAGCAGCGCTCGGTTTGGTGCCATAAGCTGCACTGCTTCTTGTACACCATATCGTGCCCCGTGGTGGTGGTACAGGTATAAAACCTCTCAGAAATTAAGAGGTCCTTCTGCTGAGGGTCATAAAATGTAATCAGTTCCAGTGAGAGTTGAACAGTAAAGTGCTGCTGGGAATAATTTGGACTTTGTTTCTTCAGTTAAACTAGAATTAATCTATGTAACTAGTCTTTCATATTCCCATGGTGTATAGACTTTGCGCATATGACCATTCTTTTTTGTAAAATTAGGTCTGTTGCTTCTGCCCCTTCATTCTGTAAACTGTCAATTCACAAGGATTTAGGGAAGGATAAAAGCTCCTGTAAATTGTTAACAGATTCACAGTGTGAGGAAAAGCAGGAGGGAACTTTCCTGACTCCTCTTTTTTTTTAACGCAGTGTACTCTTAAATCCTACTCTTAGATGTATCATGAGCTTTGCATATAGTCCAGACCAAGGACTAGTTTAACTAGAGTTATTTTGGAATTGGTTTAGCTGCTGTGCTCTGAACTGTCAGGTGGACACACTGAGAAACAATGTGTGAACATTATTTTAGCACATTAACACAGGGGTTTAAAGGTATGTAGTCAAGTGGGCGTAAAAAGTCATCAAAATTGAGCCAGTGCAAGCTTTGTGCATAGACTAGCTTTATTTGGAATTAAGTTCCTTTTGTCTAGAGTTTGCCTGTGTAGGAACTCTGCTTAATTCCGTATCAGATGACTGGTGTAAGTATATACTTGTCCCACCAAAGGGAGATTTGCGTTGAGGTATTTGAAACATGTGACATGGTATGCTTTCCTCCTATATTAATAGTAAAGATAAAAATCCATCCCTATCAGTTGACTTACATGCTCTTTTCTTTACACTTAAATGTAATTTATTAACCCCTTTGACAGTCAATAGCTATGTATTTCAAGACGTAAGTATATTCTCCCATGTGAGTATGTTCTGTAGCCTTTGCAAAATGTCTGTGAGAGGAAAAGCTCATTAATGTGCTTGAACTTCTAAAGGAATTAAAGGTAGCTGAAAGTAAGGTGAAAAAGTATCTGTAAGGAGAGGATGTTACCCCCGTTAAGTTCAATCATACTAAAATTGCTTTTTAGTTCATTATGAAACCTGATTATTTTTTTCATAATAAAATTAATATGGATTAATATGATCTGAAATCTTTCTAAAGGAGTAAGTGAATACACACACATACAAACCCCTTGTGAGGTGAATCCTTAAAGATTCAGTGGTGTTTAGTATGTCAAAACACTTGAGCAGCTGTAAGATCTGAACCCAAGGGCCTACAAGCAAGGATGAGCACCTGGGAGGGCAATTAAGGCAAAGTGAAAAATGCTTACATGGGTCCCATTCTAGCTGCTGTTTCAATAATCCTATCTGAACTTAAGCATTATACTAAAAAAAAGTAATCAAGTCTTGTAGGTTACGTGTGCTTAGGCAACTTGAAAACAGAAACTATCAGTTGAGCCAGGTCCTTGGCTCTACTCCAATAGGTCTGGAGCCAGCTTAACTGCCCCGGACATGAGTATTTTCACTTCTCCAGGAACAGCTCTGCAGGGCATAGACCCACTGAGACAGCTTGTACTTGCCTGCTTCTGAACTCTGACTCCCAGGACACAGGCAAGGAAACAAATGGCTTTGGCAGCATGTACCTGCTGTGCAGTGCCTCTCTGCCCCAGAAACGCTTAACAAAATATTCACTGCACCTTCCTTTTTCCTTTTTTTTTTCCCTTTTTTTTTTTTCTTCTTTTTTCTTTTTTTCTTTAATTCTTCATCTTTGGAGATAGGATAGAATCAGCACTGTGAAACTATCATTTTTTTAATGTCAACTGATAGGGTTCAGGCATGTTTGCTTTTCTTTGGACTCTAGTGAAGCATCCAAGGTATCATTTTTGAGTTCCTTTAGCTTATTTTGTACAGACACCCTCTCAAGCTTCTGTCTGGTGAGGAAGTAATGAGAATTTGTGCAGTAATAAAAAAGAGTCAACATTTTACAATGTTGGAAACTGTTAATAGTCAACACCAAAAGGCTTTAATCTGTTGACAGTCATATATTTGATTTATATAGCTGCCTGCCATACTGACTTTTCTTTCAGGCTAAACAGAGGGTGCTCCGAGACATGTGTCTTTGTACAGTGATAACTCTGGAAACACTGAGGTAGCAACTATCCAAAGCAATAGGTTGAATCTTAAGGCCTGAGCAAGAAGTAGTCCAGGCAGGACATGTGATTTTCCCAGGTCGATGTGAGTGAAGTAAGAGCAAAGGCACTGCCCCCAGGAGCAACTAAAAAAACCAACCCCAAAACAAAGCAGAACAAAAAACCCAACACTAGTAGTTGCCTAGAGCAAGGGGACAGAAATTTTGGTTTTGTTTTCCTGTTGCCTAAGGTCATCTAAAACCTTTGCCCTTTTACAACTACCTACAAATCCTGGGGCTGAGTATTACACTGTGTGAGAAGGAAGAAGAAAGAGAAGAAAGAGAAGAAAGAACCCTTTGGGGCACTGAATGGGCCTGAGGGCCTAGCACAGGGCTTGGAAACAAGAAATTGCATACTATTTATTTACAAAAACTATAGAGGAAGGGCTAGAGCTGGTACTACTCCTTTGTCCTCCTGATAGACACACTAATTCAAACATACCAATAATAACTTCTAAAGCCAGGAAGAAAATGTTATTTTCCCCTTTTATGACAATCAGATGTTTAGTGGGAGGAACACTCAGTGTGCACCTAACAGATAGGTGATGCCAGCTATGAGGAAAAGAGAACTTCACACCCTCAAACTAAACTAGTTTGGTTGCCAGTATTGCAAGCAGCCTGAACAGTGCAGAGATAGGTTCATAGTAGTTTAAAGTGTAGTAGGTAACACATAAAAAACCTTATCTAGAGACACCATAAACTTGCAGGGCTTGCTTAGCAAAATAAAATGACAGCTAAGGTTCTCCAAATGTCAGCTAGTCTCTTACCAGGTTTGAGAACAAAACAAGGACACCTGAGAAAGATGCTGATTTCAGCCTATTTAAAGCTGCTTCACTGGCACAAGTGATTATCGTGTCCTGTCCTCTGTTTTTTGCAGGTGCATGAAACCCTATTTCAAAGAAGGATTTTCACCAGTACCATATTTTGGAAGGTCAGGCAGCTACAGCAATGAACACATGACAGCCAAAAAATTAAAAAGGAGGACATGTACCTGTTTGAAAGTACTCTTTTCATCATTTCAGCACTCACCTTCTCCTAATTTGCTCCATCTGCTTATTGCTTCATGTGAACTTTGTCTCATGAAAAGATAAGAAAAAATTATTCACCAAAGGATTCAGCTGACTCCTGACATCCTGCAGTGAAAATGGTATATAAATGTCATCTGTACAAGGTGAATTTCACCCTGCTTTTCACTGCCCAGTAAAAAAAAATACTAGATTTATAACATTTCTGTTAATATTGCACTTTTCAGCTGTTTCCTAGAATTTCTAGATCTGGGATAATTTAGATAATTAGGAAAAATAAATTGCTAGTGTTACTTTAAGTGCATCCTTATCAATCCGAAACACAGCTCAGCACTGGACAATCATATCCAGTTTTACAGCAATACTGTACATCAAAAGTTAGCTTGCTCTGATGTTATAAAAAGTTGTCAGTGGAGAAAGAAGTCACAGTTCCTTGGGATATTTATGGTATTTAAGAATGCTTTTAAGTAACTTGTAGTAGCAGATGCCATTGGGTATTCTGTCATAAGTGGTTTTCTTATTCATAACAACTAACGCATATTATGGTACATTTCAAGCTAGGCCCACATTAAGCTTTGTAGAAAAAAAAATAAAGACCATGGCTGTATTACTATATGAATTTCATTTGGATTTTGTTATTGCCACATTGCGTTGAGCTTTTTGTTTTGAATACAGCCCTTAAGTGGGGTTTTAGCCAACAATTGGTAATATAACAACACATGACAGACTTCAGTGGATTATGTTTAAAACTCCAACAAAGGTATGGATGGAACACACTGAATAGTGTTACCATTTTCACTGCCCAATTTAAAAAAAACACACCAGATTCATAACATTTCTGTTAATATTACCCTTTTCAGCTGTTTCCTAGAATTTTTACCCCATGTTACCATGGGGTAGAAAATGGACTTATTAAACAGGACTAACCTTTGAATGGCCTGAGCAAGAGGCCCATGGAGTGAGATTCCTGCTCTTCCAAATGCTGGCCCCTTCTTCCCTTTCACAGGAGTCTACCTCCTCCCACCACTGCTAGCAAGCATTTTCCCAGGAGCAAATTCTCTTCCGCCAGGGTATGAGGCTGTGGACTGCTGCCCTGGAAAACAGGGACATGGCTACAGCACATCCTGGATGGGTGACAGGAGCAAGAAGGGCATAATGGACCACTGGGAACTCAGAAAGGCTGGAATACCAGTTCTGGGATCTAAACAAGGTCCCACTGCTCCAGAAGGATCCCAGATGTGGAGCTAAAGTTGGCAATGCATTAGAAAGACAGAGTTAGGAATTACTGACTTGTAAGTGATGGTATCAATTCACAACACATTTCTGTTCTCTATGCCCCAGTCCTACTTACTGTCTCTGGCCTCACCTTTGCTTACAGCCCTGATCCCTTCCAAGTGCTGCTCTTAATCATCCAGTTATAAACATCCCCTTTAATATGTGCTCATCTGCCAGCTTACTTGTCTTCTAGAATGGCTGTGGCTATTGAGATTACTCAAAGTTACACTGTAATTGAAAGTAACAAGTGATTTCACAGTTTTTTAAAACTGCCAGGAAAATACAGTTGGAACTTCAGGGGCATGTATACAAAAAATATTTACAATTGTTAAATAGCTTAGAAAGTACGTAATTCTTCTTTTATTTCTCCTCTTTCCTCTGCCATTTAGCATTGTATGTGAGGAAATGTCTTTGGTAAGTTACACAGCTGCCTTAATCACCACTTCTTCATCACATAAAAACCAAAGAAACTGAACTGGGAGCTTCTCATGTGTTCTTGGTTAAGGCATTTAGCCCAAACTCCATCTTAAGCACTGTTAGTATGATCCTCACTGGGAAGATGTAGTTCTGCTGATTTTTGAGTGAGGTGTTTCTTTACTATTTTGTTTTAATACATTAATGTAAAACTAAGAAGATAAGTCTCTGTGTGGTGTGCCTTGACATGCTCCTTGAGTCACTCGGGCTTTGTTGAAGGACTGAATTGACACCTGTATGGTTTACAGCTCTATTCGTAGCCGCTGAGTCCTGCCTACCACCAACATCCCACAGCCACATAACTCAGCAACCTGTCCCTTCTCCTGTAAACGCAGCATTTCTCTAAAGAATGCTGTTTACCAAACAAATACCTGCAGAGAGGACGAGACTGCCATTGCATGTGTAGCTTTTAAAAAAAAAGTTAATAATCTGCTGAGGTGGTGGGGATTTGGGGGATTCTGTGATATAAATACACAGATGTTTATAGTACATATATGGCCTGCTTGTAGACAGCGCCAGCACTCAGGAGACTTCAGCATATAGAGAGAAACATAAAGAGGAGATCTTTGGTTCTGTCCTAGTGAATGTATGTACCAGGCACAGAGACTGGGGATTCTGAGGATTATTTTTGACAGTCAAGTGTATGAGTCCTACACCATTCCTAAATGCAGTGAGTGAAGCAGGGCTGAAAGAAGAAGAGTCAGATTCTGGTGGCAGAGGAAGTCTTTATATTGCTGCTAGCCTAAAGTTTTCAGTTATTGCCTTTAATTATTCTTGAATTGTATCATATTAGGCATGGCTTATTCAGGTGTTTCTCAAGGGCAATGAATGTTTTGCTTCAGCACAGCGTAAGGGTTACCAAAAGAGTGACTCCCAGCAAGTAATAATTCAGTACAGAAATGTAGATTTCATTCAGAGGAAACTATTTTTAAGATGTGTCATCACTGACAGAACAGACTTTGGTTGGTATAAGCTAGTTATTAATGGCTTTCTCATGTTAGGCACAGTATATAGGTCTGAATGTGATTAAGTTTGCAGGAATCCTGCCACTCTTCGGTGACAATGACGTTGAGTCCTGAACTGAAAAACAGGAATATCTTAGCAAGAGTGTAGCTCTTCTGAATAGTTCAACTAAAACATTAGAAAATTTCAGTAAATGGAAAGAACAGACCTCAGCATGAGTGATTAAAAAGAACTGCAATTGTTAAGATCTAATTATTATACAAAGACTGAGAAGCTTAAAAAATCCCTCATGTTGCAATTTACCATTATCAGCCTTTTGAGTACCTTATTTCTAGGTGACAGCATGATTAGCATCTATGAAGGCTGCTCAAATTCCTTGTAATACTGCGTTAGTTGTTAGTAATGCTACCAGCCCTCGCAGAATCCCTAAACCTTCTCAGCATATTAGCACAGGAATAATTTGTTTCTCAACTATTACTTTGAAACATATTGATTTTTCACCCTACACGTGTTTTCACTTGTTTGTGATCTTATCTTAGTCAAATTTCAGAACCACACAATTCACCACTGAGATAAAGAATGCAAAATTATCCGCCCAGTTTGTCTTCAGACAAACGAATTCAACTCAACAACGAATTCAACGCAAACAAAGGGAGCTGTATCCAAGCATTATTTGCCTGTGTTCTTAATATTTCAATACTTTGTGGAAGAAAGCAAGTTGGGTAACAAGCTGTTTTGACTTCATATCCAGTACATTTTCAGGTTTCTCTAGTCTTTAAAGCCAAGAATCCAGTGTAAAGATGCTACAAAGTTTCAGTGTGCTTAAGGCAAAGCAGGTTTTTTTAAATCTTTCTTGCCATACTTTGGAATAAAATAAAAGTTTTGCTGTAGATAAAAAGAAAAGCATATCTGAGACATGACCTAAATCTTCTACACCTATTGCATATGATTTATGCTTGGAGGAAGAATCCTTGGATTCAAACTGGTTAGATGTGCTTTTTCTAAAAAAAAGCTCTGAGCTTGAAGTGTTTAATTAGAAGCCCTCTGCTTTGATGAACCTTCAACAATCAGAGCTGAAGCCAAGCTCCCCAAAAATGGAGCACCACAGAGACCAGGTCTCTAGTCTCTGACCCACTGGCAAATGGTGAGCGGATAGAGCATCCAAATCATCCATCTCGATACTGGCTGACACAACTTCCTCAAACAGCAATTTGTAACTTTGGCAGGAAAAGCTCGAGCCTCGCAAGTGTAGATGTTGGCATGTAACTGTTACTCTTGCTGTTGGGTAGGAAATGGAGTCAACTTTGTAAAGAGCAGCCTTTTGACTGCTCTGGGTTATTAAACTGGCAGCTTGAAAGCCAACCTCCCACAGCCCCAGAAACCTCCTCCTGAGGGTCAGAGAGCCTGAACTGCAGTCCTATGGAGGATTGCCCTTTCTAGCTAGGTGAACCCTTTTTGATTCCTTGTCTTTTAGTGTGGTTTCATTTTGGAGTGACTTGTTGCCACCATCAGTACCAGGGAGGACAGGAACTGACTTTTTGAATAACTTTTGTTTGTCCCCAGCAGAACTTGACACTTCTTGCCCATGTTATGCAAGGCTGTCCTACCTACATGTGACAGAACTCTTTGGCAAGATCTACCACCAGTTTCTTTACGGACAGGGCTGCTTTTTCAATCCTGATTGAATGGAATGTGTTTGCCAATTTGTGTTTTATTTTAATTTCCTCTGCACAGATCTAGAGAGTGTCTGCCTGTAAGTACTTATTTAAAGGGTGCTTGGGGAAATGCTGTTTTCTCCAGAGATTAGATTGTGTTTTCTAGTCATATTTTGCCATGGAAACAGACAGGTAAGGAAGAATCTGAACTGAATTTCTCTGCACCAACATCTCAGTCATTCATTCAACCAGGTGACAAAAACCCATTACAAAATAAAGGCTGCGCTGCAAAATGATGGTTACAGTAAAAGCAGGGTTCCAAAACCAAAGGGTTCACAGCTTAATAGAGGTAGATAAGCAATCTTTTCCAAATCAAAATAAGTAGTGCAATGGTACCTACCAAATATGACAAGGAAATTTTCAGGTCTGACTATAGAAAGTTTTCCAGTCAATTCTGAATGCATTTCAGACTGGCCTTTGAATTAAAATATGTATATTAAACCAGAGACCAGAATGTGTGACTGAATTCCGATTCAGTCTTTGCAACTGAATTCCAGACAGCATAGAATGATTTTCAAGATGTTATTCAAAGCAATGGTAAATGTATTTTAAAGTAAGCTTAATCTTGCCCAGATTTTGCACAAAATCGTTTGGAAATGCATGCTATTGCAGCTTTTTATTGCACCTTAATCTGTTACAGTATTCAAAAAGCTATTGGAAATTAAAGTCTGTGACTCTGCAAAGATCACCATTAACTTCCATAAAATTACCAGCATGTTCTTAGGGGCTATTAAATACCAAGAATTAATAAACCAAAGTTTTCTTAAGTCTTTGCTGAACAAGTACAAAACTTTGTCAACATTTAAAGTAAAATTGTTCAGATTTTTCAGGATGCTATTGAAATTATCACAGATTTCTGAATATACAATCAAAAAAAAAAACCAAACAGTCAACAATTTGAGGGTTTGGGGAAAGACCAGACCATTATTTGATGAAATATCATACTGAAATGCCTAGAACCCCCACAATGGATGTAAAAGATTTCCTGAGATCTGTCTGTGCTGTTGATCAGAACAAGAGACAAAGAATATTCCCAAAAAATTTACCATCTGTTTGGCAGCCCTTAGTGAAGACTGAAGAAAGACCTTAGAAATCTGAGTTTTCTACGCAGAGCACATAGTTTCTATTGTTTTTAGGAAACCTTGTAATAACTCTCATCATATTATTTTAAATATTATTTAAGAATCTTAATCTATAATAGCAGTTTACAGTACTGTCATTCCTCGGTAGGAATTACTACTTGCTTAGTATTGTTAATATGTGTTAGCTAACTGCAAAGTGTGGTGGAGATCAGAGAGAATGTCAGTAGAGAAGCAATTTTCTTGTCTTGTGCTTTGCTTAGCCCTTTTTCCTCTCTTGTGTGAAAGAGTGGTGGTAGCACTTTGTTCTGTAGCCTCATTACCCTATGGAATTGTCATTTTGTGGCTGATCATCATTCAGCCCAGTCTGTACCTCTATCGTGACGCCAGCCTAGCAAAAAGGGTTGTAGGAGCACTCTGCCAGAAAGGTGAGGGAAAAAAAGCTATAGAAGGGCTATTTAAGTGAAAATGTCAAAGGGAGGGCACATGTTTGACTTCACAAAAAAAATGCTGGTTTCTGTTGCAATGTTGGTTACACAATCACATAAGGTTTTATTTTTAAAAGCAAGTAAAAAAATTACAGTGCATCAGCTCCTCGACTGGTGTAAATCAGCATAGTTTTATTGACTTTGATGGAGCTATGTTGATTTATACCAGATGAGGATTTGGCCCACTGTATGGAGATATTTTTATTTCTCTTCTCACTCTATCAGTTAAGGAAAGGGTAATAATCAGTAAGCTGGAAGCAATTATGTGTGTGTGAGGAGGGGGTAGTTTCATAATAGCTAACTTGATATTATTTCCTGTAAAATGCATCAAAATAGAGCCTGGAGCCTGCTGACCAGTTTGTTTTGTAAAGAAACATTTGTTCAAATCTGTTTAGAATAATTTGTCAAATGATGGGCAGACTCAGCTCAAGCACTTGCCTTCCCCTGACACCAGAGGTGGCAGTTCTGGTGCTGACCAGGGCACAAAGTGGCAGGTGATGGGGAAAGACCCAGGCAAAATTTGGCTTTTGCTTGCATCCACATAAATCTGGAGAAATTCTACCAAAATCAGTAGAAATATTCTCTGTTTACAACAGTGTGCCTAAAAGCAAAATTTGGCAGCATTTTGAACTAAGCATTTATAAGCTGTTTCTGGCAGCAAATACGGATGGAGGAGGGGAAGATTATTCATTGCAGATGCTTTGTAAGATTAACAGAGGCTTTCTGGTGACAATAAAGTCTACTAACATAGTCTTTTTTGGAAAATGCTTTTTGAAATGTGATTTGAAGAAGTTTTCTGTCATCCTTTAATTCTTAGAGCATTTCGTAGTGGTAAAAAGTGCTAACTGAGTCCTCAAGTAAAATGATCTAAATTGTTCTCTTTACCCTGCTGAGGCGGATGAGTCCTGACCTGCGCTACTAAGCGGGCTAAAGCAACTGATGGGAAGATAAGATTTCTAAGAAATCATTTTGAATAAATGTATTTCATTAGGTTCAGCTTTAACTGACAGACATTGACAAGGGAATCAAAGACTGACTGGTCACAACTAAAAGAAATTGATACATCAAATTATTTTTAAGTTACAATGCAGATTATTCTCAAGTACCTAAAGACACTGAAGTATTCAAACGAAGTCTTGCAATATAGCTCACTGTTATCTTTGCTCTCAGAGATGATTTAAACATATTTTTGCAATGTTTTTAACTTACAAATATCATTACAATTACTTCACATTCTGTTAGAGTGGATGTAGTTATTCTAGACTAACGGTGCTTCTACCACTGTAGCTTGTACCCATACAGCCACATCTTTCTGAACTGATGATCTACAGTTAAACTAATCCCAAAACTGGCATGTAGGTGAACTTTCAGCATTAGCAGACAACTCATAGAAGACTGGCGAATACATGGTTCAGAACTTATTCTGGAAAGATACATAAATGCAGTTCTTGCCTTGACTAAGGAGAGCCCCATGAAGCTGCACAGCCCTCCTTCCCTGCACCAGCCCTCTCCAGCCCTCCTAGCTGTTTTTCCCTGGGAAAGGTCAGATAGACAATTAATCACACTCTTGTCTTTGATTTGCAGTATAGATATGTTCACTGCTTCCTTTTGAGGCAAGAAACAATGAGAAATTTTCCAAGGAAGGAGTGGATTTGCTTATTTTGAGATTCTTTTTTCACTAGTTCAAATACAACCTCTGTAAAACCAACATAAGGCACTGAGGGCAGGTGACAGCAGTATGACATTGAATTGAAATCCACTTTCCTGTGCTGAATATGTAACTTTAGTATAAACCACTAGTTTTATTATTCTGTATGTTGTTACAATGCATCTTTCACCAGTCTTGTTATTCAGGTTTTCAGCTACTTATGGAAATTCACGTGGTGTTTTTTCCTGGTAAGTTTTCAATGTATATGCTGTTCTGCACTGGAGAAGACAACTGCAGGGTCGTTTTAATCTTTTCTAGTAAGAACACAGAATTGAAAAAAAGTGTGTTATTGTAACCAGTACTGCATCTTGTTTGATTGATTTTCCGTGGTTATGTGTGTGTATATGTGTTGTATGTATAAAAAAAAAAAATTCTATTCTTTATAAACACATGCACCCAAATCCTTTTTACTGTTTAATATATTGCACAAAACATAACTGCTTACAGACAGTATTCCTAGAATCAATACCGCAAAATCAATTCACACTAAGAATAATTTAAAAAGGATGAGAAAACTTTGAGCGTAATACATCAGTGAAATGAAGGTAGGCTCTTTTCATTATTTTTCTGCTTAGGTTTTAGATCTTCACAGAAGAAAAAAAAGTGAAGAAGAAGAAAAGATGAAAAGATCATTTTTAAATCTGGTATGTGCTGTGAAAACGATATCCCAGCTGATTTTGATGTGGACAGAGGTTATGAGTGAAGTCAGGAATACACAGAAGATTAAATCCTAAACCATAACCCTGTTTTCATAGAAAGATATTGAGGAAACAAAATAGAATGACATACCTAAACCAAATCATTTCTAAGTAAGGCATCTGTCAGATTTTTCCATGAGGTATAGGCAGTTTAAGATGTGCTGTGATGGTATTTGAGATTGTTGTGGCTTAGTATTGCTCAGCTTTCAGGGTAAGGGTGGCCCAAAGCCTGAAGATTAATTTCCAGGACAAGCTGAGAAGTAGTCAGGAAAAAGGTTAATATTACAGTAACTACCAGTTCATATGTGTCAGTTAATCTTTAACTTGAAAAAACACTGGATGAGGTCATCATTAAACAAAGTGAAGTTTGAATGTATGAATGAATTTGAGTTTTGTGTCAAACTGTATAAAGGATCAGGTATTACTCCAGTATCTGATCCTGTACATACTACTGGAGTTGGTGCTTAGCACAACAGAACTTCAGGCTGTAAGAACAAGATCTCATGGGCAAAATCTGTGGGATGTGGTGCCTCCATGTTTGGTCTTGATCAGGGACTAAAATAATCCTGTCACCAGAGAGAACCGAAGTCTGCCGAGACATCCTGAAAGGCACTTCCTAGGGGTCCTGCAGGAACCAGCACTAATCACTTGCTGCTTTATTCACTCACCGTTACCCAGGCACAGGAGGGAAAGGACCCAAGTACCAGCTGAAACCCTCAGCCAGGCTGGATTAGGATAAAAACTGACAAACCACCACAAGTTCCCTTCCAGGTGCTTTAGCCTGATCTGAGAAGAAATACTAATCACATCTCTACTGTCTAAAGCAGAGCTCATGAGTTATATATTTGAGGTTCTGGAAGCCTACTAAGGTTTCCTGTGGGTTGTTTTGGTGTTTGGTTTTGGTGTTTGGCTTCAATTGTTTTTTTTTGTTGCTGTTTTCTTTTGTTGTTTTGGTTTTTGGGTTGTTCTTGCTTTTGTTTTACTATATATGTAGTTAATATTTTTACCAGTTGGAAAAAAATCTTTGGAAACAAGAGGTACCCACCTCTTTTTGATCATGTTCCATAGATATTATGAAGACTGGAAGAAATAAGGCTGGGAGGGATCTCTGAATCTATTTCCATGCTAAGGCAGGTTGAAACAGCAGAGATCAAATTGCTGGAATATCTTCACACACATTATCTGCGTCTAGTATGCAGCCTGTGCCTGACTCTGTTACAAGGTTCTACAAAAAGTGTGAGAATTATAGCTCCCCAGGGAAGGACTGAAAACAGGAGTGGAAATAACAGAATGACTCCTAAAATGCTGTTGCTCAGCTTGGCCTCCAATTGAGTATCAGTGTAGTAGAACTGTTAATTAAAATAAAAAAAAAAAATTAATTTGATTATTCTGGTTAATCCTGAAATTTAAGAAGCCCACAGAGCCTGAGACCAGCTACAGTATAATTACTAGGCTGGGATATTTTAATTACCACAGATAAGACTATTGGGGGAAAACTGTCATGGTTCAGAATTCGGAAACCCCATCCTCCCTATTTTCTAGCCATCCCACTCAGCCTCTGAGAGGGTGTTGAGAGTGTAGTAAGTGGAGGCCGATAACCACATCCCCAGTCTGCTGTCCTCCTCAGACAGCAGAATTTCCAGTGTGCTTTCTGTTTATCAAAGAGAAATGATGAAAACAAAAGGGATGTAACTCTTTAGCAGGTGACTTCACAGTAATTACTTGTAGTTGGCCTTTTGCCTACAGGCAAAATTTCCATTGGCTTTTTAGTGAATTTCTGCCATGCTTCCACTTAGAAAACTCAAGAGGAAGATAAAGACACAAAGACAGTGCAAACGATTTAAGACATTTTAAACCCTAGTAGATCCTCCTGCTCAGGAGTAAAGGGGCTGCAGAGCTCTGATGGATCTCCCCCTCTGAATGTCGCCTTTGTCAAAAAAGGTTTAAGAAAGTCATAGGCATGAAAAGTTACTGTCTCTTTGCCAGCTAGTAGAGCAGGATTCAAGCATTTCTGAAGGACATCCTCACTTACAGCTTGGTCTCTTAGCACCAGGCCACCTTTATCACTGTATTAAGGCTGCGAAAGGGGTGAGGTGTGGTATCCAACCTGTTCTGCTCTGGTGGGAAGAGTAGCAAGTTGGTAGTGTTAATGCATTAAACTGCATAGCTATTTGGCTGAGGGTTCCTGTCCAAGCTTTCGGTTCCCTATAAGCAGTCTCTACTGAATAGCATAGAACTAAAGCTACTTAGTTTGTAACAGAAACTTGCATCTTGGGTGTGAACCCGTGTTAAGGGCTCTGATAGATGGGCTCCGTTGGACTGAACAGCAGCAGTCTTTAACGCTTTACCTCCCCCGTGTCTGCTGTAACCCTCTCCCAGTGTTGTCTGCCCCAGCAGCTTGGAAACAAGAGTAGATGCTGGTGAGAGTTGTTTTGCCACTGAGCCTAGCCCAGGGCCTGTGCAGATTGAAGCAGCAAGGCCCTGCTTTGGCCACCACTGGTGCAGAGGCTACGGCAGGGAGGTGGAGATGGGACACGAGCCATGTGTAGCCATCACTGCTAAACCTGACAGTGTCCAACCACAGGGTCTCAAACTCAGCTGATTTGCCAAAACCTCCTGTAGCTGCCTTATGCTGGCAGCTCCTCCATATGCATAATGATTTGACCACAGTGGAAGTTTTTGCTTAAAGGAAAGCATAACAGAGTGCTAGTGCAGCACAGGCAGAGAGCAGAATGGAATTAAACGCCCTTTCATAGCTTTGATCTGAAGCTTTCGGGTTCCAGTAAACCCCTTTTGCCCTGTCAGCAGCAGTCCCCACAGCAACACAAACATGGGCCCTGCCTCTTCCTTCTTGCAACATGCACCCGCCTTGTGTCTAGGCATACCTGCCAAGTTTTGTGCATCTCTGTGTCTGGCACCTATGCAAATTAAGCAATCTGTATCTAATTCATCTGCGGTCATAAATATGGCTTCTGAAAAAATACTGGCTTTAGGGTTGGATAAAAGTGTTAGGCTGAGCCTAGGCTTTGCAGGGAGAGCTCCTTCAGGTACCAGGGTCTGAGCACAGGGGAGATGGGAAAGAGCCTTCTTGTTAGCCAGCCTGGAAAGATCAAGGTTTAATGGAAAACACAGGTAACAGGTAAAGACCAGTGAACACAGCAGTGAAAGAACAGAACTTGAAAAGAGGCTGTTTCCCACAAAAGGGTGAGTGCTGGCTGCTGTCCTATGTTGTGTCCACATTCAGTGCTGCCAGACCTCCAACGGCAGAGCCCTCCTCCTGCCAATCAGGTCCTTACCCCCTCTTCACCCTAATCCACTTCTGTGTTGGATGTTTAGTGCCTTAAAACTGGCCTGGGAACGGGAAACACCCAGAGGAGGAAGGGAAGGCTGTCCCACGAGCCGTGTATCACCCAGCTCCTGGGGACAGACACAAAAACAACAGCCCACACCAGCCTCCTTGCCTCGAGCAGTTTTATCTAATTCTTTCAGAACAAGCCTTGCTGCTCCTGATTTCTCCTGCTTTTCCTTCTCACCTTTCCCTTCTCCCACCTCACAGGCATGCTGGCTGGGAAACAGCATCCAGGTGAACCCGTTTGGGCAGAAACAGATCTAAGGCTGCTGACCTCCGTACTCCATCTTCCCTTACTGAGGGGTAGGGTAATGGGACAGCCCTTGTGCATTTCTGAAAACACTGTAGGAAGAGTAAAAGGGGGAACATGACTGGGAGAGGTGGAACAGTTCTGCGAGGCAGGGGAGAGAAAACTGGCTGGGTCGTACGAGAAGGCAAGTGGGAAGCTATGGGAAGTTGTTCCGACTTAGCAAACCCAATGTCTGAAGCAGCAGAGGGTTAGGCTCCTCAGGGCTGTGAGCAATGGAAGGGGCTCAGCTAGGCTGCAGAGCTAATGAGGGCTCATCCCTAGGCTCAGGTCACCATTGGGGTTTGTAGGCTTTACCTCCTCTCTCTGGGGCACTGAACAGTATATTGCTATTTTCCCTACCATACGACCACCAGGCTGCTCTGGAGATGCTAAGAAGTTTGTGTCCTGTTTCTCTTGTGCTGTGACCACAACAGTGAGGTGAGCCCATTTCCATGGGCTGGAAGTACTTGCTTGGAAGCTAAAATAGCTCTGCCAGTTAATCTAGGCTGTGTGCATGGGCATCACCTACCTACACATACAGGATGCTTGTCCACTCTCCTCTCTGCCAGGGTCCTTCACCACCATTAAGGCCTGCATGAGGACCAGGGGAAGTTGTTTCTGACCAGGGGTGTGTCTTCTCCACTACCTCCATGCCCCTGCAGCCACTTGCAGGAAGGACAAGGGAATAATCCCAAGTCTGGATACTGTAACACTGTAGTTACAAGACAATAAAGAAACCATAAATCCACAATACTGAAAGGCCAGTAACTCTGGGCTGAATGGTCTGCTTCTAAGTCTCAGTAAAATAACCGCTTTCTAGCTACTAAATAAAAACTAATTTGTTATTTGTAAGAGCTAAACCGTATGTACAGTTACAATGAAATGTGGGCGCTGCCACTAACTTCTGTTAATTTAGAGCATGAATATCAACTCCAACCAATGAGTAGTAAGAACATCCTTCTGTTACCAGAATCTTTCAGGTGGATATGAACTGTCCTGAATAGAAAGTCTGGGCAAAAGAGTTGACCAGAAAAAAACACCAAACAAAACCAAAGGCAAAACCAAGAAGGGCAGACCACAGCAGCTCAGAGGAAAAGGAACGTTGGATTGTATGTACTGCCATCCCGGTTTCAGCTGGGACAGAGCTAATTTTCTCCCCAGTAGCTGGTGCAATGCTGTGCTTTGGCTTCAATCTGAGAACAATGCTGACAACACATCAATGTTTTAGCTGTTGCTCAGCAGCATTTACCCTGATCAAGGACTTTTCAGTCTCATGCTCTGCCAGTGTGGAGGGGTACAAGAAGCCAGGAGGAAGCAGAGACAGGACACCTGACCCAAACTAGCTAAAGGAGTATTCCATACCACAGTACGTCATGCCCGGCATATTAACTAGGGAGAGCTGGATGGGAGGGACCAGTTGCTGCTTGGGTTGCACTGGGTATCGGTTGGTGGTGAGCAAGTGTATTGTGCATCACTGCTGCTTGTTGTTGGGGTTTTTTTGTTGTTTGGTTGGGTTTTTTCTCCTTTTAGTTTTATCTCATTTCCCTTTTCATTATTATTACTACTAGTAGTATTATATTGTGCTTTATTTTTGACAATTAGACTTTCTTATCTCAACCAATGGGATTTAGTTTTTCCCAGTTCTCCCCATCCCACAGGGGGACAAGTGAGAGAGTGGCTGCATGGTACTTAGTTGCCAGTTGGGGTTAAACCATGTTGACTGCAAAAACAGGATCAGTTTGAAAGGGACCGGAAAATTTCACAGAAGCCACCTTGTTATCTATGTAAGTAAAATCAATCATCCTGTGCTCAGTTGTCCTGTTCTCGTGAGCAAAGCCCCCTCAGAACTAAATAACAGAACAAGCCATTTTAAGGTTCCTCTTACCTGCAGGAAAGCCTTATGAAGTTGGGAAGGAAGAAAACAGTAGCCTTAAGAGGTGCTTTCAGCCTTCTAGACATTAGCTGGTAGTAGAGACCCTGGGATAACTGATAGCCAACTCACATTTGGCTATTCTGCAAGTTAAAATCTTATTTATTTAATCAGAGAAAGCAAAATAATACAGATGTGGAAGAATTCAAAGGTAGCCTAAAGCTGGTTTTGTACTTTCTCCCTCAACCCACACCTTTGGCTGTAGCTCAGGATCTGAGTGTCTGTGCACAAATCAGTTTAAAGATCCATCTTCTGAACTCCTGCTGCTTCGAGTTGAAGGTGGAGAGCCACATACTCCGATAAGAACTGAAGGAAATTCACTGAAGTCTTACACACATGGAGTTAAACCAGCAGGCACCCAAACCAGAACACTCCCCTTTACTTTAACAATTTCTGTTCTCAGCACCATCTGATAGGTCACCACGGCTCTTGTTAAGGGAAGATGCTTAAATTATGCAGACTTCGTGCTGTACAGAAATGCTTCAGCTCACTCAGTTACCTGACGGAAAGGGATTATGGCCTGTAGCAACCTCATTTGGTGGTGCCAGACTTCTGGCACCTGAGCTAACAGGTCTCTCATTCCCATGTGTGCCTCTGAGGCACTGGTTCCAGGGCAGCAGCACAGTGTACTTCACAACAGACACACACCAGCATCCGAGATGAGGCACAGAGCAGAATACAGGCTAAACCCCTCTGTGAGGCATGAGCTGAGGTTCCCCCTCAAAGCCGGCACTCACCAGGAAGCAGTAAGCAAGAGTCTGGGGAGCTGGGGTCAGGGAACAGCCCAGCAAAGAGGTGGGACACAGCAGAGCTTGTAGCAGCCAGGGATGGGCCAGGATGCAGGATCACACCAGAGGGAAGGAAAAGCTGAAAAGATAAGCACCAGGACAGTGTGGTGGCAGGAGGAGGTGGTCTGAAAGCAGGAGCTTTTTCCTCTCAGGGAGGAGAAGGTGCTGCATTTGCAGCCTGCATGAACAAAAAAAAGTAGCTATATCTGATACAGGACACCAGCTATATCCCACAACTGTGAATGCACAAGTAATGTGGCAGAGGTAGCACTAAAAGCTGGTATAACACTGCCACAGCTAAATGTCAGCAGTAGCCTAAACAGGGAACTTCACTCTGAAATATGTATAGCTGTAAAATCCATAGATAAAACTGATGTCTACTTCTATTACCAAAACAGCAGTTTGAGCTAAACAGCAATTTGTGTTTGGTGTTGAAAGACAAACAGGAATAAGGTCCAGAATATGAGTCATTAAAACATAAAAAAGCCTGACATGTACTGTATTCCACAATCAGCCCCTTCCTGAAAGGGGGCCAAAAGCTGTACATATTTTGGAGTCTTCTCTTCCACAGCAAATCTTAGTGCAGCTTCAGAATTTTTGGCTGACACCTTGATGACACTGAAATAGTCAGCCTCTGAAGCATAGATGTTAACCATGCAGTGGAGATCCTTGCTAATTCCAGTAAGTGCATTAGAATTACAGACTCATAGTATTGCAACACCACATGTTGTACTTACATGTGTGGTAGTTTTGACTATAAAATCCTTGAATGCTCGCTGTGACCCACTCATTGCCTGGCTCTGTTTTGGACTTTTTTGCTATGAACTTCTGGGTTATATTGCCAGCAGGAATGGAGCTCTGAAAGTGACTAGTCATTGGTCCAGTCTTTCTAACACGCCCAAGTGAGAAAGAACCAGTGAGAATGCCCGAGATGCTCCTGTGCAGACTTCAGAGGGATGGCCCTAGGACACATACATAGTAGTAAAAGATCTCTTGAACCTACTAGTTCAGGTTATCATTTTCTCTAATTGTCACATTTCCTAACTGAAATGTACTTACTATTCAAAATGCTTTCAAAATTACCATGAAAATGTACCAGTTTGTGCACATTCTAAGCTTGCAGATCTTATACAGGACTGAAGCAAAACATGCAGGCATCTATTATCTCTAGCACAGAATACTGCTCCTCAGCATCCAGCCCTAGTTAGTTGGCAAGTGCCTTTGTAACATCATGCTTAGTTTCATTTTAGGACACAAAGCCTTGTGTTTTGTTAGCTTTCCATGTAACTTACTACTAAAATTGTTAATTTCTCCCTTGTTTCGTTGTTCAAGCAGTTGGAAGCAGGCAGCTCCACCCAAATTTTTTTTGCATTACACCAGTGCCCTTGCAGCATTTATCTGTGTGGCAGCTTGGTGCCTGTATTCTAGTATCTTAAATGTTTTGCCAGGAAGCCAGCAGTGATGTTCCCCGCCCCCCTCTCCAGTAAACTGTGTACTATTTATCTTCTTAATGTCATTTTTCAAATAGAGGCTATTTAACAGCTATATGTGTATTTTCATGCTCACAACTGTAAGTTCCTGAATATACTGACTATGAAAAGTGCACCCACCAACCCTATAGCAGACCATGTGTGTGCAGTTACCTCATTTACACAATCACAATAACAACACAAAATTCAATGCCCCATCAGGAAGATAGGAAATAGTATTTCCTTTCTTCTGCCTTTGTCCATGTACACACCAGACTCTTAAGCAGAGTCTCATTTCGTGGGTGGCTATTTACACAATACCCACGCTCACACAATGCTGCAGACAATTGGGGCCTGATCTCTGTTGCAGCTGCTGGCACCTCTGGTGAAATATTCTGCTTCAGATTTTGGTGTGAAATCTCCTGCCGACTTTCCCCATCCTTGCTATTTCCAGCCCAGGGTGACAGTTTCGGCTGGCTGCCTTCCATGCTCCGGCAAACCTGGCGAAGCACAGCTGAGCAGAGGCAGAGCCTCACCTCTCCTGCATTTGCCCTGGGGGCTTTTGGTGGGGCTTGGGGCTGGAGATGGAAAAGTGAGCCCTCACAGCCATTTTCACACAGAAAGGGACTGATCATGAAGAACCCAGGAGGACTTTCATGTACCCTGTGATGAAGAATGAAAACTGCTTTCCTCTTCTTTCTGTCCTATTAAGAGGAAGGAAAGGAGCTTCCCAAGAGGCATGAATCCAAAAACCCCTGAGATAGGGTCTACAGCTAAAGAAGTACCACAGCTGCAGGAAGAGCTGGGATGTCATGCAGGTCATGCAGCTGAGAAAACGGGAGCAATGCAAAATGCTTAGCAGAAAAGACTTGCAACTAATAGGGAACTCTGTTGGTATTCCTGAAAGAGACAAGTGGGGAGTGACTGCAGCATGTGTTCAAATACGGGGCTCCTACAAGGTACAAGGAACTCTGTAAGTGATCAGCTCCAAGCCTTCAAGCATAAAGCTACCTTGTTCCCATTGGAAAAGACTCACCCCTAGGGCCACACAAACATGTCATCTTTTCAAATGATGTAAGCTGCACTGAGTTGCAGGAATTAAAAAAATAAAAATAAATAAATATACATATTTAAGCATGATGTTCCATCTCCCCAAAACACTGTGCCACATTAACCTCCTCTCAAATAATGAATGAGTGGAGGTACAGAAAGAACATTAAACGTGCATTTGTTGGCCAAACAGCACTGCCTCCTTTTGCACTTGTATTTCTATGGGTGCAAGGCCCTCTACTGCAAGACGGTTTGTAACAGCCCAAGGGCGGCTTTTCAGAGGCCACGTGTTAAAAGCCTAGCAAGAAACGGTGGCATTGTGCATGCCAAGCTCCTGCTTTACTGACGGCAGGGGGAAGCCACAGTCCGGGTCTGTTGTGAGAGCCCAGAGAGGAGATGGAGCTGGTTCTGCTCATTTCTCTGGAGTCCAGAATTCCTAAGACTGCAAAACAGCCCTTTAAAATGTTTCCATCATTATCCCACTTAGCATTGACCCCCAGAAGTCATTCAGCTGAAGTTACCAGCTACATTCACTATAATTGTCTTCAAGTACCAGAAAAAACATTCAGGCTGCAGCCATGCTCAGGCAGGGCTTCTCTGAGTGCCTCCTGCTGCACCACAGGCTGGTCCTGGTACTAGCAGCAGGGAGAAGAAAGATGGCTGAAAAGAGAGAAGAGAAACCCAGGAAAGAGAGATTTGGATTTTTAAGGCTTGCTTCACTGTCAGGTTTCCCCAAGCATGGGACATTAGCCCCTTCCAGTACTGCTTACTGGGATAAAGGACACATGGAAAACTAATCACTTTTGACAGCCAGGCTGCCCACATGAGGCATTTGATGATTTTTTGAAAACAAAATCTCAAGCAAAAATATTTGCAATGTTTCCTGTTTGCAAAGTTAATCCATCATTCTTACAGCTTGACATTGACAGGTTTTGTGCTGTTACAGTGGATCCAAAAAGTCTTCTTTAATTTACAGAAGTAGTTCTTGATGGATTCATATTTCAGATAGCTTGTTCTGCAGAAGGCACAATACTACATGGAAACTTACACTGCTTTGGAAGAGCAGAGCCACTTTCCGTGTGTGCCAGAAACTCCTGGTGATTACAACAAACACTGCAAATGCACATCTCCCTCAGCTTAATTTGTGTTAATTTAGGCCTACAAACGTGAAATTTTCTGATTTACGAGCTGTTCATGACCACAGGGTTTCGGTGTTGTAGCTGGGGTTAGGTCATATATGGTGCTACCCTTTCATGGGAAGACGTAGCACACAGGCCATGGAGCCCAGGAGCTGGTGAGGGCAGCTTCCAACAGCCATTGTGCCACCTGAGGTAGCTGTCACAGAGCTGCCCTGCACTCAAAACCCCAAACCTGGGTACCTGTGGGTTTGTTTCTCCTCCTTCCCCTTCTCCCAACACCAGTGGACTTCTAACAGCAAGGACACTGTAAAAACTGAGGAACTAGGAAATAATCATTCATGCATTTTCAACACCAGTGTGGTTAATCCAGGCTTTTCAAAGCTGCCTTGTGAAGGGCCAGAAAATTTATCTCAGAGAGGTACTGGTATTTTCTTTGCCTTTCAGGTTTTTTTTAAATCAGGTCAGTATACAAAGAACGGCACGGCTGTTCAGCACTTATATGACGATCTCAAAGCAATTGATACTCACTGAATTCACAACCTTACTCTGATTTTGGATTTGTTACTCCCATTTTCACTGTAGAACTGAGGCAAAGTTCAATCATGTGCCAAATACTGCGCAATATAACAGAGCTGAGAACAAGGCCTTGGCATGCTGGACGTAACAGTGGAAGTTTCCTTGAGCCAACAAAGCAAAACCTGAGTTGAGGCAATATTCACACTCTTGGGAGGATTTCAGCTGACAACCAAGGCCACCTGAGTGTACACAGGGAAAAGCAATTTGTCCACTTTCACACAGAGCTTTTCAAACCTTCTCACACCTTCCTTTTGCTACCCTTATGTGTGGGCATCTATAACAGGGCTAAAATGAGTGAGATGACAAAGGTTAAAGCTGGGAAAGAGACATACAATTAATATCTTCTTTCACACACTAGTTGCTTTTAGCTCTTCGGTAGCTGAGTTAAGCAGCTCATAAATGGCCCTATGAGTTTTTATGAAGTCAAATTAGGAAGTAATGTCTAAAGGGAGGACAGAGGAGTTGTACTTCTGGGTACCAGTTTGACAAAAGCAAACTGAATTATCACCACCTCTCCTCTGTGAACATGCTGGGGTGAGGGTTTAAATCAAGGGCCTATTAAAAGCAGGAGAGGAAGACAGAAGTTTCAGCAGCTGGAACTCACCTCTTTAAGTTTCTCCTGATGTCTAAAAAAAGATGGGGAGCTTCCATGTTGCACCCTCTGTTGCATATGAGCTCCAGACGTGTGCATGCTATTTCCAGAGTCAGAGGATACAGATGTCATTAAATATGCGGGTGATCTGCTCCAGTCTATTGAATTTTTTTTTATCCGAGATCAACACCCAGAAAAAGTATTTGAAGACTCAGCATGAAGAGGGGAAACAACTGCAATGAACTGCAAACAACTGCTATAGTTCCCATATTACCAAAACAAGGTGCAGGGCACAGTATACCCATGAGCCAAAAGTCATGACAATTGATTCAGGAGATCCTGCAGGACCTCTGGAAGAAGTAAGCAACATTCTGACACAGTGCTTTCTTTCACATGATAGTAGGGTTATGAAGTAGCTTTTTAAGACCCAGTCAGTTTTCCTTTTATAGCAGCCTATTTATACACCCCAAATTCAGTCACAGCTTCCACTGTACTGATTACTATAGTGCTCATTTCCTCATTCTGAATTGCACATGTATTTATTTTCTCATTTTTTATTCTCTCCTTGTTAGATCTATTAGCCTTGCGTTACCTCCACACCACGCCTAGCCTCTCCTAGGTTCCTTTTCTAGGGCATTTGTCTCATGGACAGTGAAGCAATCAACAGTTCAGTTACTGTTCTTTAAGAAAATAAACATTTTTAAGAAAAAGCTTTCCATCTTTGTTAATTTTTAAATGCAAGGTTCAACATAGTGGTTCAGTATCACTCAAGGTAAAAACATCTTCCACTTCAAACAGAACATGAAAATAAGACTTGTTAAAATTCACTATCCCTTCTACAGTACCATTTACTTACTATGTTTGTGAGTGCCTAATGGCCACTGTTCCTTTTTGCTTACAGTGTATATTAAGTTCACTGACCTGTAAATCATTTGAAGACTTGAAACCCATTTAAAGTTTTCCTGTTTGCACTAGACCTAAGTTGTGTAGCAAACTTTTAACAGTGCTTCCAAATTCCCAGCACACTTTGTCCAAACTCCTGAAGTTCATATTTTTGCACTCAGACTGTTAATGTTTGCTAAAAACTGAAACATTCTTCAGCTGACTAAAAGCTTCACATCCTTAGAACGTACAATCTAAATGTAAATGTGGTGGGCGTATGTGGATCTTTCCTCTCCGAGGAGGCTCTGTTACGAATTTCCAACGTTTTACGCCACCACCAAGCCTCCGCTAAGCTGTGACACCTGTTCAGAATTTTCAGCTTCTTAACCCCTTATTACACTTCCTACCATCCCCAGCAGAAGTGCAGGAAGTGGAACAGAGTTCTGTTGTCCCAGACTCACTGTATTAATTCTCAATGGCTCCTCAATGTCTTTTGCTTTTTTATGTTAATACCCACCTTAAGGATAACTAACTAAATGGAAGGACTTGCTTCTCATAACTGATGCCAGTGGATGCTCTGATTATCAAACAGACCCTGGAAAGAAATCCACAAATTCTACAGAAGGAACATTAAAGATAATACAGTTAATAATAAATATTATTACTGATAATAAATGGTCTGTATCAAAACAAAACAGCAAACTCTAACATACTGCAGCTTTCGAGTAACATGCTAAATGCATTCTTAACATTCATATTATTATTTGCTATTCTTGTTTGACACATTTAGCAAACATTAGCAGTGAATAAAACTTCTTTTAGCATCCGTACGTACCCACTCTCTCCAAAATTTCTGCAAAAATTAAACCATAAAGATATCTCCTAGTTAAAAATTAATATACACCATTGATACAGAATGCCTCCATAAAAAAAAACCTGTTTCAAAAGACTCTTTCATTACAAACCACAGATATGACCCAAATTTATCACAATAAGAATTCTGACCTGATCTATTCACACAAGACAATCCAAATTCATTTTAGACCCAAAATATATGATATTACAAGGATACTAGTAAATTCTTCCAGCTACTAGAGAATCTTGTATAAATGTATTTGTTCAAGTGCTTCTCTGTCAACATCTTTTTCCACATACACATCATAGTTCAGCTGCATCTCTTCGACCCATTGGCCAAGCTGTATATCTGTCTGAAACAATGAAAACAGATTCTTAACACAATGTTGAGAAACATAGCAGGAGTTTAAAGGTCAGCACAGCTTTAAAAATGCAAGACATAATAAGAAAGATTAGTCATTCCAAGTTATGCAGCAATGATAAATTAATTTCTGGAAATGTCATTTAACCTAAATGGGAGAGAATAAAGAAAGATCCAAAGATAATAAAGAGAATAAAGATTAGATGTAAAGAGATGTGGTGAATGGCTCAGTGCCCAAGTGGAAACCAGTAACAAGTGCTGTCCCTCAAGGGCCTGTACACGGACCAATACTATTTAATATTTTCATGAATGACATGGGAATAAATACACCCTCAGCAAGTTTGTATATGACACCAAGCCAAGCGATTAAGTGGATTTGCTGGAGGGAATCCATCCAGAGAGACCTTGAGAAACTTGAGGAGTGAGCCCATGCAAACATCATGAAGTTGAAGGCCAAGTGCAAGGTCCTGCAGCTGGGTCCTGCAGCTGGGACCTGATGGTCAATACAGACTGGAGGATAAATGTATCGAGAACAGCATTGCAGAGAAAGACTTGAGGATCCTGGTCAATGAAAAATTGGATATAAGCCCACAATGTATGCAGCCCAGAAAGCCAACTGCATCATAGGCTGCATAAGAAGTGTGGCCAGCATGCCAAGTGAGGTGATTTTACCCCTCTACTCTGGTCTCATGAGACCCCACCCGGAGTACTGCGTCCAGCTCCAGGGAGCCCAGAACAAGAAAGACATGGACACGTACAGCGGGTCCAGAGAAGGGCCACAAAAATGGTCAGAGGGCTGGAGCACCTCTCCTGTGAGGACAGGCTGAGAGAGCTGGGCTCATTCAGCCATGAGAAAAGGCGGCTCCAGGGGACCTTACTGCAGCCTTTCAAGGAAGATTGAGGGACTTTTTACCAGGGCCTGTAGTGACAGGACAAAAGGCAGTGATTATAAACTGAAAGAGGGTAGATTTAGACTGGACACAAGCAAGGGTGATGAGACACTGGGACAGGTTGCTCAGAAAAGTTGTGGCTGCCCCATCCCTGGAAATGTTCAAGGACAGGTTGAATGGGGCTTGAAGCAACTTGATCTAGTGGAAGGTGTCCTTGCCCATGACCGGGGGTTGGAACAAGATGATCTTTAAGGTCCCTTCCAATCCAAACCATTTTATAATTTTATGATTCTATGAAGGATACCTTTTAAAAATTATTTCAGTGAATAACCTAGGTATTTTACTAGCATGCTTCTCTATTTGCATTCTGAAAGAAGTATTGAGGGAGCCACTAACTGTACCATAGAAGAATTACAGGTATTTCTTGGTTTACACACAGGAAGTATTGTATTAAGGCTACAAAGGGCTTCTCAGCTGCTGTGTTTCTACTGCTTGCTCCAAGGAAAGGTCAAGTGACACCATTGCTGCTTCTGGGCCTCAGGATCTATTTCACCCATCAACATACAGGCAACAAGTGATTTGATTTCTCTAAAGCAGACTACTGTGGTGAGCAAGCTACTTCATAAATAACCTTGTCATGTATGATCACTGTTTTGTTTCTGAGCTAAAGCCAGCCCACACAATTGGCTAGGCATCATACACGTAACAACTGTAATCTAGCAGTGACCTATGGCATAAGTAGCAGAGGTAACAGAGCAGAGGTTGGTCCCTCAAAAGTGGTTAGTGCTCGGGGAACAGCAATAGTAGCATAGGGTGTTCAACATCTTTGGAAGTTGCACCGTCATCATGTTTGTTTCCAACAGGCAATTTAAAGCTAAGTCACTGGTCCAAGATGCCTGACGGTAACCACTTGACTACTTGGGAGACCACATCTCTCCCTGATCTGTACTTCTAACAGCTCACACTATGAGTCATTTTCTATGCTCCAGAAGACACAGTATCCTCAGGCATGGTCCCTCTTTAATACGTCCCTTTCTTCCACTGGCTTAACTAAATAGTTTGTCATGTTTCAAGGCAATGTGCAAACATAGAGCTAAATTGAGAAAACATTTCAAGGCTTTGCCTCCAGAAGTCTATAAATACATATGTACTTCTGAAGTTCTACCCCTATAGCTGGAAGGAGTCTGATGTAAGTGGATATGATTATCACAAAAATTACACCCTAATCTGGCGTTATTAATGGTTTGTGTTGGTTTTTGTTTTGTTGTTTGTTTTTTGTTTAACTTCACAGCTAAGGTATTGTTAATAATACATGTAATACTATAATGGTTCACACAGCCTGCTGATACAGGCTGGGATTTCTATTTTACAGGTGGGTAAAATCAAAGTACAGGCAGATGCGTTCACGGTCAACCCAGAATTAAAATTCAGAGTCCTACATCTTTTAATCTACACACAAAATTACATATCCTTCCCTCACATCAATACTGGCAAGCAGCTGACCTCAACTACCAGACTGCCACTTTCATCGAAAGTGCCAAAATGTCTTGGCTAAAAGCAGCTGAGGGAACTTACCTGGACCTTTGAAAGTGATTCTGTAAGGCTTGGAACTGTCACTAATAAGGACCCTCTTTTCCTTATATTACAAGCAACAAATTCCCAAGCTCTGAAACAAAAAAGCAGGTCACTAATTTTTAGGGAACAAACCACATTTGATCATAAACCAAATCTAAGACTTCTACAGTTTACTGGGCAGAGATAAGGCTAAACTTAAAGACTTGCTATACATGCTTATAAGTTACTATTAACATTAAGCAAATATCTTGTATGAACAAAATCAAGCTTCTTATTTAAAACAGAGGGAATAAATGGTCTTACAGTGTTAAGATTTTTAACTTTTTAACTTTTTTTAACATACATGCATGTCATTTTGTACTGTCAACACCTTCACTTTGGACTAGGATTAAACATTGACATTTCGTCCCTTTAAACTTTTGAAGAAAATCCAGTCTTTGAGCACACTGTTTTATTAAACACATAGCAGCCTTCCAATATCTGAAGAGGGCCTACGCACATGCTGGAGAGGGACTCTTCATCAGGGACTGTAGTGATGGGACAAGCAGTAATGGGTTCAAACTAAAACAAAGGAAGTTCGGGTTAGATGTAAGGAAGAAGTTCTTAGGCACTGGAATGGGTTGCCCAGAGAAGGGGTAAATGCTCCATCTCTGGTCAGTGTTCAAGGCCAGGTTGGAATGAGCCTTCAGCTACATGGTCTAGTGTGCGGCGTCTGTTGGAACCAGATGATCTTAAGTTCCTTTCCAACCCAAATCATTCTGTGATTCTATGATTAAGCTTAATAACAACCTGCTCTTTACATACACACTTTGTAGTCGTGACAAAATGCTTCTCTTGAGACATTAGCAATCAAAGTATTTAAATATTGCCTCCAGCATTCCTTTTCTCCTGATTTTGCAAGTCAGGTAATTTTTCACAGCATGGCAACTCAGACTAAAAAGAATTATATTTCCAGTATTCTTCAAATGTCATTTTTCTTCATGGTATTAATGCAACATTAAACCACTGTCCCTGAGTTCTTGAAGAATGAAATGAATTCTCAGACATGTGCTCAGTAACAAATCTCCTGGCAATTTGAAACACCCACTACTCTTCACCCATCCACTCTGTACCTCACTAGCTGACATTACTGCCTGGTATCATGGGCAATAGTAAGACCAGTCTTAGCTGAAACTGTTAGCAAATGTCAGACTGTTGGCTGGGATGGTGAAGACACACTTTCATTTTGACTGTCCATTATAAAGGCAAAGCAACTTTGGATGATAAAGTTATTTATGGCATAAACGGATATGTTGGATTAGCAAAAGCTCATCTGTATCTTGTATCTGAAAGAGAAGAATCTTAGCCATACGTTTGTTTGCTACTGCATCCTTATGAATATATATTAGAAAATAGGATTAATAGCCATGTTTTGCAGTGCATCTATATTAAAGCTGTGACATTCACAAGTCAGTGGCCTGTATTCTTTCTGAAGATTAAGCTTATGCCAATATAGTAATTTCAGGTCCTTTAACAGCAGATACTATTTAAACAGATGAGTGCAAGGATTCAGGGCAAGGTTTGGGTAAACAAAGCAGCAGTGTTTAGTGGGTTTAACAACAAATAACTGCCATAACACTTTAGCAGTTAAGTGTAACAAGTGTAGGCAGTTTAATTTATGTAATTTATATGACTTCAAAAAGCACAACCTTAAGGTTTTCCATAGCTCACAAGGTTACAGAGACAATGCCAAACAAATAGATAACTTGTTCAGACACATAGCTTACCTAGCCTGTTCCTCTCTGTCAAGAAAATATTCAAAGACATTATTCATTACAACAACATCAGCCTTCTGAAGAAGCGAAGCCTGAGTACAGATGTCTGCGTGAACCACCTGAAGGAAAAAAATTTCACAAGGCATAAATTAAGAGACAAATACTGCCTTCAAGTAGCCATGAAGCCTGTCAACCTGATACAGCACCTGCTACCACCATTTTGAACCAGCCACAAAACAGGTATTTCACTGGCTTCACAGTAGATCAAAAGAAGAAGCTTTAAGAAATTAAAAAAAAAGAACAAAAATCAGTTTTATCTCCTCTAATTAAAATAAGGGATTTATTACATTAAGTGAAATAAACATCTGACTTTTGGTCTAGAACACTGTGTGCGATAAAGGAGGAGATTGTGTATGTGATGGCTGTTACATTTCACTTATCTGTATTTTATCACAAATGCTCATTAATTTCAGGAAAGAAGCTAAACCAGATAAAGCTTTTTTGAGGATAATAAAAGATGTCTCACAGGCTCAGTGGGTTACTAAAGGATTACAGCTAGAAAAGACACTAGGTTTGACAGCTGAATTTTCACAACATGTATTGGGACTGGGAATGCTGGAAAGGCAGGATGCTTGGTGGAACTGGAGGACAGCAAGTGCTTTACTTTACTAAACAACTGTCCCTCCAGTCAGCATAGCAGCTGGTTTGATTTCATCTACCTTCACCTACCAAAAAGGATATTAGCACATCATGTCATTTTCAAACAGGTGAGATTACAGTCACAGGAGAATATGGATGCTCATTAGCACTCTGACAAGATGTGTTTGATTTCCTCTTAAACGTGAAGAAATATATCACATCCCAAATCTGAGAAGAAACATCAACTGGAACATCTTTTGAAGGGATAACAGAGAGAAAGCCTATCTGAACATTACTTGCTTTCCACAGGTTTTTTTTTTTTCATCCCTGTATGTTGAAAAAACCCAGAAAATCTGAACAACTTTTTTTCTTTCCTGTGTGACCTACTACTAGGTTGGGCTGGGAACATACTAACCCGATGTATTCAACATTTCACATTTTGTCAAATCCTTCCAATATTGGACAGATGTAAAAAGGAATTCTTAATTTTGACAGAAAAGGTGAATGTTAGTACAAAACGTTAAAAACAATTATCTGTTGAAAACAATACATCAGTACTTGTTGGGAGGGTAAATTATGTATTCCTCCTCTTAATAAACATGCAAAAGCATGCTGTTCTGATTGACCCCTGCAACTTGTAAGGGTCCAAATGCAGAAAAGATAATGAGTTGTCACAGTTTATGACTCTAGTCTATGCTACCAGAATGCATTATAGCAATTGCAATTACAGCCAAATATTTCAATGTCAGTAATAACAGAAACCAAACTCTTATCATTCATAAAATATTGGACATTGCAGCATTTCATCTTTGAGAGATGTATTCCATGGGTTCTCTGCAAGTACTCCAAATCAGTAAAACAAACACCTTTACCTCCTTAAACACATTACCATGCCAAGTTGTTCACCACTGCCTGTAGTAAGTGGAAAGGAAGCAACTGTGGTCTCATACCTTACCCAGAACTGGCAGGTTCTGGCTCACTGAGAAATAGGGACAGTTTAGTTGTCTGAATGACTGGTCAAATTTCTTTCACCTCTAGTGTGTGGACACCTAAACTATTAAGCCACTAGTTCATGAAGTTAGAGTTTTCTAGGACAATTAAGATTGGCAACAATTTATCTTCAAACAGTGCACTGTAAAATGTAGCAGTACAGAAGCTGATTAAAAAGTTTAAGCATTCAGGCCTTTCAGAGAAAGAAGACACACCACTTAGGCCACTACCAAATACAGCAGGTCCTGGGTGTAAACTCAAGACCTCTGCATAAAGCCCCTGCTAACTGTTGATTAAAATGAAAGACCATAAACTGGGGTGATAAAGATCTGGATACAGGCTTGACTGCTGCTCTATTATATAGGCAACAGCCTCCTGCAGTGGGGCAGGACAGACAGCTAGAGGCAAAAAATGCCTCTGCTACATCTGCTAGAACTCACGTACCAGAACCTAGATTTTACCTTGACTGTAAGTGGGATGTGGATCACTATTCTGAGGCTAAGGAGACATTTCATTTCACTCTCTTATTTTCAAGGGGCAAAAATAACAAAATCACATAATTTCTGTACAAAAATCCCACAAAACAGCAGTCCTTTAATCCAAACACAAGTGACTGGTGGACTGTTCAGTCAGTGGACTTCTTGCAGTACAAGAAATCACAATTAGCACTAAATTTTCTCAATGCCCTACTAATGGCACACTTGGTATTTTAAGCCTCAATTCAGAAAGATGCTTAAACTACTGGGAAAGTCTGGACTTGTGCTGATGTCTCCTTGACTTGAATAAACCTTGAACCTTAAAATTAGTCCATATGTACACAGTAAGTGGCCATGCTGACTGTAGTGACCTAAGTACCCCATTCTCCCAAAACACATCCTCATCCCTGTTAGGGAATGTGAAACCACATAAGCATGTGTGGCTGCACCACAAGCTTGACCCAGGTATTGCTCCAACCAGAACAGCACTTTTTTGCTGGGTTCTTTTTCAGTTGGACCAGTTCCCTGACCTGCTTGGCTGTGTGCTGGCCCAACAGAGGAGGCAGCAACTGATTTTAAAACTGCTCTGTTGCACCAAGCCTTTAATGATTACAGGCAATTTCTGAATTGAAGTCTCAAGTTTCCTAAGATCTGCTGAACTGTTTACTTTCCTCCCAGCATCTGTTTGTTCAAATGGCAAAAGATGCTGAGCAACTTTCTATGTACTTTAACAAACCAAATGTTGACCAAAGGAACATAGGGTTAAATCGGAGATTTAGCCAGTAAAGATATCAATCCACCCTGCTGTCCTTTGGGAACATACTAAAAAAATTCAGAATATCTTGAAAAAACGATTGTTATTTAAGAAGGGTCTCTTAAAAGTTTTTTCAAATTTGTGTCATAAGTTATTATCAGCAACTACTGGATTCTGACCATGGGACTCTTCATTAGAGACTGTAGTGATAGGACAAAGGGTAACGGGTTAAAACATAAACAGGGGAAGTTTAGATTGGATATAAGAAGGGAATTCTTTCCTGTTAGGGTGGTGAGGCACTGGAACGGGTTGCCCAGGGAGGTCGTGAATGCTCCATCCCTGGCAGTGTCCAAGACCAGGTTGGACGAGGCCTTGGGTGATATGATTTAGCGTAAGGTGTCCCTGCCCACGGCAGGGGCGGTGGAACTAGATGATCTTAAGGTCCTTTCCAACCCTAACTATTCTATGATTCTATGATTCTATGATTCTATGTTTCAATAATAGCAATTACTGGATTCTGACTGTTTCAAGTCCAGAATCCTGGAGAGGATTATTTGGAGTGAAATAAAACCTAAGACTGAAATGTTCAAAGCAGTGTGATAACAGGAGTCACATGACTAAATTAGCATCTAATGAGACTCAAATAGCTAAGTCCTCAGGCACTGCTTTGAAAACTTATTATCTTCTAATCTTTATGCTCTGAAGTGAATACTTCAGCAGAATTACAAGGTGTGAAGGAAAAACAAAAAGGCTCATAATAAAGAATATACAAGGCTGAAAAGCATACATACAGATCTCCAGCTCCACTGAATTAATTTCACAGAGTTCCAAACTGCACTTTCAGTCCTGTCACAATAAGTTGTTACGAACACAAAACATGTAAGACCCAAAGATTATGGATAAACTGACAGCAACAGGGATTGAATCAGGCAACCCAATGATATTGCTTACACTGTGTCAAATATGTCATGTTTCTTATTTCTATCCAGTTTAAAATGGGTTACTTTAGTTCCCAAGAAATTACTACAGCCAGCAGTTTGTGACTCCATTCAAGAACACATGCACATAACACAGGATTAAAGCCAGTACTCTACCCAGTACATTCAACTTTCCAACTTTTACTGGCAACAAAATAACTGGTTATTCCCAAGAAAGGAAAAAAAAAATTCTTATTAAAATAGTAGTAATTCCATAAGGGGACTAGGGAAACGGTTCCCATAATGACAACACATTGTTTGAAATCCATTTTGTTTGTGAAAGGTACATACGCACTGACATGACAACACAGGAAATGCCAATAGCTGTAAAGTCCTTTAGGTGTCCTTAGACACAAATTTGCAAATTCTACAAATATCTTTCTGCTAATGTTAATGGAACACAGACATTTAGTTTTGTTATTCATGACAAACTTTTTATACACTCAGTTTCACAGAAGTTAGTGGCAATGTGACTGATTTCACTGGGAGAAACAGCTGAGATGTGTCTGGTTTGTGTAAGCCAGTAGGTAAATCCATTCAGTGACAAGGCTAAGCAATTCAACACACATTATCTTATTTTGATAATCTCCTCCTTCCTCTCTGCTATGAGATTTTGGTTTTTTCCCCCTAATACAAAGCTTTTATTTAGGACCAAAACAAGCAAAAGCAGAAACTTTTTCTCAGCAGGCTGATTTACCAGCCACTCACATAAACAGGATACCTAGTACACAGTGGTTAAAAAAACATACACTAAACCATGTATTGAGTTACCTTAATTCTGTCAATGAACTGGTATTTTGTAATCATCATTTCTTGCAACTGACAAAAGTCTGCATTCATTTCTACTCCATAGAGTTGGGATGCTGAGCTATAAAGATAACCCTACATTAGGAAAAGGAAATTTAGTAACTGTGATGCCTTTAAAACAAGTTTTAAAAAAATCAATTAAAGTGGAAAAAATAGAACAGAGGTTAAGATTAAGAAAGCATTTTAAAACAGTAAGTTGAGAAATGTCATTCAGTGGATGTGACATGTTTTTTAGAGCTAAGCCCCTGATGTGGCAATTCCCACTTACGTCTCACGAATTTTAATAGGAAATCCAAAATGACATGTCAAAATAATAAAAAGGAAAGCTTGAGCTTCACTTCAATTGCAAAACAGATGGAAAATGGTCTAAGAAGGAAAAAAGCAGTAAAAAACAAGTTACAAAAATAGTGTAAAGCAAAAAGACTGCACAGTTTTATTTCTTGGGAGAATGGAAGAAGAAAACAACAAGAGGAAAAGGAAAAAAAATAAGAGAAGACTTATAAAGTCAAAGTGAGTGAAAATGGAGGAGGAAAAGGTACCAGTAATATAAGGGGGTATTTTGGTACAAAGTCTTTGTCAGCACCTATAATATAGTATTATGGCCATTTCCAGGTGCTTACATATGAAAAAAGGTAAATGATCCTTTAATTCCTTTAATAATAAGACCAAAATAATGGTTCAGTTTCAGACTGAGATTTTCAGAAAGTTATTGGAGATGTCAGGAAAAAGTACAAATACTTGAGCCTACAGGGCCCTAATGAAGACACTGCTCTAAGTGCCATTGTCTCCACTGAACACCACAATTACATGTTGCCAACAATGGTAAAGGCAAATAAATTATTCTAAAGACACAGAATACCTGAGCTATCTATGTACTACAAACTAATTGTTTTCTGAAACGATTCAACTCAGAGAGCAGAAAATCAACCTGTGAAGGTGAAGTCAGGCCTCCTCCAATGCAAGGCAAAACCAAGATTAAACAGGAGAACTCTTCTTTTTAAAAACATTTCCCCTGTTTTAGTTAAGACTATCTTCTGCTATAACCATGCAAGTGTTTAAGTACTCAAAACAAATTCAGGCTAGCAAAAGTGTTACCATTTAAGGATCCAATGCTGCAAATACTTACAAATGGGAGTAACTTTCCTCATCTGAGTAGTCCGAAATGACATTATTCAGACGAGTAAAATTACATGCTCGAGTGTTTCCAAGATTGGGCCCTAAACAGCCATTGGCTTTTGTAAGAAGGTTGTAATGTGTGTTTTGCATCGCTTTTGGCCATATGTTGCACCAGCCATGCCAAAAGCAATCAAAATTGTACTCAAGTTTCTCGATGAAGTATTTTATGTGCATTTTAAAATGCAGAGCAGGACAATATGTTTTCAGAGACAAATTCATATCAAAGTCTTCCTTTGTATAATTTAACAGTTTGTCAGCTTCATAAAAGAATTTAACATAACTAATCTATATATAGACATGGTCAAGACATAGAGGACAAACTTACTTATGAAGAAGAGAGAGAGCAGGAACTAGCAAATGAGCAGCATGTGTGACAGCAATATGCTACTCTGTTGGACAACAGATTTTTTCTCTCAATAAGCAAGATCATTTATATTCCCTCTTGTGAGGAACAGAACTGAAATCACTAGTAAACAGCACCTTATACTGTTCAGAGAGTCAAATCAGAGGTGCCTCTCAGAATGACCCATCCAAGATGGAGAAAGAAGAGCAGGCAGTCAGAGAAGAGGGAAAATTTTTGTCACAGTAGTAAAATATGAATTCCTGTGCTGGAAGTTACCGCAAATAGCACTGCACCAAGTCTGGAGCCAACGTCAACCACTACCTTTCCTGTCAGGTCAGGCAGTACATGTTGATAAAGAAACTTCAGTTCCATGAGGGAAAAGGAATGCGAAATAAACTCTGGGAAATAAGAACAGAACAAAGGTGTTGGGTGGGCAGTACTAACTACTGTGTTATTAACCAATGAAATACTAATCTGAGGAGTTATCATCACTGAAAACCTGTATGGTTTCCTGTCTGAACTAGTGCTGGCTACCCCAGATATCTAGAGATTGCAGATCAGAGGCAGCCTGCCACATAGTCTGTCCTGAGTCTAGGGATTCCTTCCCTTACACAGAGAATTCTGAAATCCTTCATGAAACTGAATTACCTTTTTCTGCACAGTGACATATATTAAAGAATAAGAAAACAACTTGGGGTTGTTTAAATGAAAAAGGAAACATGGTACCTAAAGCTCAACACAATTCACACAAACCTTTTTATGGGCAGACAATACATTGAATTCCAACTCCAAGATTTTAAGGAATGGAATGTTTTCCATATCAACCATGCCTCCAGTGCTGTGCTATACTAGCAACAGCACACACAAGCTTTAAGACAGATGGTGATTTATACTGCTTTTCAGGGTGCAAGAGAAGTCTGAGGCTACTGCATGGACTCCTACAGTATTGTCTTCCTCTTGCGTCTTCCTTTTCAGTGGTACATAGCTCTGTCTCTTACCTGCCCAGTTTTTGTGGGCAACTAGTGTCACTCATACACTGCAAATTAATTCCACTTACGTTTATAGGAGTCTCTTTCCATTGGTTATGGGAAGTAATTCTGGCCTGTGTACTGCACCAGTCTGGACAAAGTACTCCATCAGCTGGACACTGTGTTGTCTAGTTGAGTCACTGCACAAACCAGTTTAGTCAAACTGAATTTGTTTCTCATGTTCCCAAAAGAGCACTTACCCAAAGATGCAGTCTTGTATGAGCCACACTCTGTGCAGTAGCTCCTACTCATTTTCCCCTCCTCACACAATGAATCAACAAAATCATCATCATAAAGGAATGCATCAACATGAATCATGGGCAGTGGATGCTGGTGTATCTGAGAAGAGGAACAAAACCTAAGAAAGGCATAACCAAGTATCTCAATTTCATTTACACTGTTACACAATTAATTGTCCCACCACCCTATCTTTCCCCAAAATCCATGATATACAAGCTTTTCCCTACTCAAAAGTTACATATCAAAATAAAAATCCTGCATGTAAACTGGATCATCAAATTCCACTGAAATAACCATTAAGTGGAATTTGATAAAAGAAAGCAAGCTTACTTCGACAACCAAGTAGGAGACCCGTTGTGAATTTGGTCTCCTTACTGCTTGCTTGGCTATAGAGGTGGTACAGCTTAAAGGAAGCTTTTTCCCTTCCACTTTGATGAGGAGAATGTAACTTAAATTTAGGAGAAAGGGCATTATTACTTCTCAACTTCAACTGTCTGAATATTTTCATCTTCATGCTTTATGCCCCAAACTAGAAACACTCCTGATTAAAATGGGTGTCATTTTCAATTAAAAGCAGACCAGTTGGGATGCTTGCTTCTCATCATTTCAAGGGGTATAATCTTCATCCTCCTACTCCTCTTTCCTCTCTCTCCCAGGCTTGCTGCATGTGGCCAATTCACTTTTCCCATTTAAGAGCCACACGTCACTTTTCTGCAAAATGAGTTAATTTTCCACATCTATTGACAGCTCAAGTAGAAAAGGTGCTCTCCCCTCCCACAGGACTCACAGCCTACCTCTTTCTGAGCCATCAGAATCTGAAAAGAGCTGGAAATCATTTCTGCACTGCCCACATTATGGCAACAGTGAAACACTGGCCCTGTATTTCTGTTTTCTTTAAGGGGGCTGTTAAGAGTCTCTTATGGAGTTAACATTAAAGAATCACTGTGACAGGTGCCATACCACATAGAATGAAAGCTATGGCAAATAACTTACAAACAAAGTATTATGAACTATGAAGCACATTTCTTGGTGTCACACACATCATGCAGCAACAGACCTGAGAATCAAACCGAGATTTCCTATACCTCAATCCAGTGCTTATTCTCTATTATGAACTACTACAAAAACTGAAATCAGCATCAGTCCCCAAATAAATGATGCGGTTCAGCGAAAACAGACTGTAACAATTAGCTTACTTTCTGTACAGCTTGATGTTCCGAATTAAACATTGCCTCCATGGGTAAACAATTCCGCAAATCTTCAGCGATATTTTTAAGCACAACATCATTGTTAGTCACCACAAGCTCATCAAAGTCATCTATAAATCAAGACAAACAAAACCCCATGAATAATCATATGTAGATCATGTGGACTAAGTGATGACCAGTACAATACAGTTGAAAGACATAAACAATACCAGATGGATAAGGTTTTGATTAGAAATGCGTTTTTCAGCCTTTGTTAGCTTTTCCAGCCAATGATAGATTTGGAGTGTAATAACTTTGCCACTTAAAATAAACGTAGCGCTTTTTTGAAATCTCAAATTATTTTCATATTTATAAACTTACAACTCACATATGATGGTCTGGGCTGCCACCAAAGCGATACTGTTTCAGCTTAAGATATAAAAACATCAAAGATGCTTTTGAACTATTGAAGAAATTACAAAACTCATAGTTGCCTGAACGCAGGTTTTATATATATATATATATATATATATATACAAGTTTCTTTTTATACATACCATCTTTCTAATAAAGTGGTTAGAAAAAAAATCAGGGATATTGCACAGTTCAACAGTTCAACTTAGAATACATTTTACATGACTTAAACTATCAAACTATTTCAAACGTGAAAGAAAAGGCCAGGTTGGACAGAGCCTTGGGTGACATAGCTTAGTGGGTGTCCCTGCAAATGGCAGGGGAGCTGGAACTAGATGATCTTAAGACCCTTTCCAACCCTAACTATTCTATGATTCTATAAATGGATGTAAAATAGTACATTTTTGCAGAGGCATACTGTAAAATCTTGCTATTTTTCCAGCATATCTCTGCATTACTTTAACTAGAAAAAAAGATCAAGAGAGACCCTTGAGAAGTCACCAATCCTTTCTTCTTCCAAGGCTGAATCAATGTGTCACTACTTCTACAAACTATTCTTTTTCAATTGATTGTTAATGCTGGAGACTCCACAACCACCCTTAGCAATCTATTCCACTGCTTGACTACAGTTACTTAACTTACACTTATTAAGGAATACTCTTCTTAATAACTGATCTAGATATACTCTGTCACAATTTCAACTCAGTACTCTCTGTCCCACTCACAATGGAAATATAAGTTTCTTGCTCTCCTCTATGTAGCAACTTCTAACTTCTTTGAAAACTTACCATGTGTCCCATCAGTCATCTCTTCTAGAAGAAACAAGATCCACTTACCCAGCCCTTTCCTGCATGTTTTCTAGGAGTCTGATCATTCTTATCACTCCCTGTTGGAATTCCTGGACCCTCTCAGCCTTTTTGCCCTGCAGTACCAAGAACTAGACCCATTACTCCAGCTAAAGGCTGATTTGCACTAACCAGACTTTTCACATATTGCAGCCAACATCCTGCTTACACATGCCAGTTTTGTGCGAAGGGCCTGATGTTCCTAGCTGACATTCAGCATAAGATCTGCTGTACACCTGTACTCTGTTCCTTTTCTGTTACATTTTCCTCAAATGAAGGACTAGATGAAACTTCTTTTTGTCTGGACATCTCACGGCTCTGAGCACACTGAACTGATTCTAAACGAAGTCACATCTCAGGTCAAAACTACATACCTGTAAAAGAAACAAAACCTGCACAACAAAAAGCAGCCACAAACTTAATCCTAAAAAATATACCAAACCCACCTCTTGATTCTTGTCTAAAAATAGCCATGTTTGTTCTCTCTTTCCTGTAGCTTCTGGTTTGTTTCTTGTTCTATTCAGACTGCTAGCATGCTGGGCAGGGAGTGTGGTGCTTACATATATCAGTCACCAAAAAGAGATCTGATACATTTCAGAGGTGTTTTAAAAAAGTTAAATATTTGTTAGCATTGCTTTCCCAGGTGGGAACATTAGCATAGACAAGTTTGACGCAAGCAGGTTCAAAATAAATCTGTAAAACATGCTACAAGCTTCTCTATGCTCATATACTTAATCTTGCCTGTGGAACATAGGCAATGCTAAAAACAGTGAAAAATATTATGGCTAGTATAAGAAACAAAGACCAGCTAACTTTTAACTATGAAAAGCTTCTGAAATGCTTTTTGTTTTAAGCAATGTAGTGAGAACAACATCATTAAAGAAACCCTCACTCATTAGCATAAGACACCCTCTTCTTAAGAGTGTAAATGTAAAGGTTTGTTCAACACATTACAGGTGATTCCAACAGATAATCCTGAATCCGCCACTGGAAGCAGCAGAAACTTTAAATCATCTGGATTAACAGACGATTTAACATATATCTGGTTTATCATTTATTAATATATATTTGGTTTATCATTTATTAAATGTATAGCAGTAACACTCCAAGGCCCTGATGGGTACAACAACATTGATAGCTGTTACACAACAGGAAGACAATTTGCTGTTCCGAAGAGCCCACAGTTAAATTCTCCAGAACCTCAGCTCCTAAAGAGATGCAGACTTTGCATTGAGGGATAGAGGTGGCAGCTGCAACAGCAGCAGCACCAACAACACAACAGGTGCAATGCAGCAGCTCCAGCTTGCCAGCATTTTAATGTGAAACCTCTAATAAGCACCCATCTCCTGTTAAGTTCACGGTCCACCCAACAACTTGCAGATTTGTTATGAACACCTCAGCAGCAGTGAGTGATTTTTTCTGATCAGCTCAAAGATTTCTGTGGATGTGACACAGCACAGGAGTAAACCCAGAGAGTATGGGAAGAGAGGATGGACAGATTTAACCTTTGCTTAACCAGGACCATCAGTACCACAATAGGCCCTCAGAGTGCAAAGGAGCCAGAGTTTGCTGAGGTGGATAACATGCGAGGAAGCAAGGAGAAAAATCGCACTACAAACTGAATGAGTAGAAAACTGATATTAGCAGCTGTACAGACCAGTGCCTGTGGGTAATAAGCCCTCACATCTGCACATGCTTTAAAACAATACTATTACTATGCAAGAGAGCTCATCCAGCTGTTATACTGCCTGTTAAGAGTATCAAATTCATATATAGCATTTAATGAAATACAGGAAGTGCTCATAGACCACCAGGCCAGACACATCACACTGTAAATGCAGATCTTCAGCTCCCTTTCTCTCAGGGGCTGGTGCATCAATAGGATCTTCTCCCTCATGGTCTGGGTGACCTTTTCTGGCCAACATCAGCAGTGGACAGCTCTCAAGGCTACTCGGTGTCACAGCTCTACAGTAGAGAAAATAAGCACTTCCAGTGGGAGACAGGTAACAAACCCATCTTCCTCAAATCCAGAATACTCCTTCTCTGCCCCAACTCCCATTTGTACAATACTTGTCACAACACTGACCATCTTACACGGGGTCCTCTGAGATCTTACAAAACCAAGTATGACACACAAGAGTTCCTGTAGATGCTCTGTATGAAACAGGTCCTAAGGAAAATCTTACTACCCATATGAATCTTCAATGAAAAAATGTTGGAACACTGATACTGAAAATCAAATGACAAATGGAAGTGTTATTTCCCAACTACTAGTTAGTACTGTAAAGTGCAAACATGCAGAAACACAAAAAGAGAAGTTCTGAACACACTCCTCCTCAGATGACAAAATGGCAGCTTCAGCAGAAGCAGCACATGCAATGCTCTGTGCTTGCACATACAGTTTGTGACCCAACTTAAGATGTGGAGAGTCACCTCATTCCTGTCAAAGCAAGAAACAGCAACAGCTACCACAATATCTCATTTACTTTTGCAGTATGCAAATATTTATAGATTGCCATCAAGTACAGAACACAGGTGCCAAATATGAAAATATGCATTTCTGCCTCCTCTGGTATGGTTTTATCAACTCCACCCCTGTGTTTAACAAACTGTTCCCACTTGAGAATCTCAGTATCACCTTAAAAGGGATCCTCAGATAAGAAACAAAAATAGAAAACTATTTTTGATAGTACTTTAGCGCCTGTTATATGTATTAAATGGAGAGTATGTAAGCCAACCCCTGTGTTCATTGAACAGACAACTAACCAGGAAAGAAACATACAGTTCATGAAATACTGCAAGATGAATCACAATCATTGTTTATGGAGGAAGTCTGAGTGCATAGTGTTTGTGTTTTACTTCAAAAACCGGTTCCACTGGATCTACTCAACACGCATTTATAAAATTTAATTAACACATTGCAAAAAGCCTAATTAACACCCTGGTGCTGCTCAGCCTTTCTACAGCAAATGTAACACAAGCTAAGAAAACATTCACAAAGCCTTGCAAGGGATAGAGAACACCGCTATAACAACATCTAAACATCCTGGCACTGTGAAATACATGACTGAAGATAAGCAATGCCTGATTTCCAAATAACAACAGAAGATTACATGTCACATGGAAAGAAGAAGATTTAGTAAAGGCAACCATAACAGAAAGCACTTTACGGTCTTCTAGATATATATTTGGACTAGATTCAGACTCACAGAACTAAAAAGCAAATATTAACATCCATGTTACTTAATATGAGGTTAATTTAATCATTCAGTGTGTTTTAATGATATTGAACAAACAGATCAAGGAGGAAGTCTCACATCTCTAAAACTTTACTATCTCCTTTTTTGGCTAAACAGTTTAAGAAGCAAACTGTGACCTCAGTGTAACAACTTCTTCAGGAACTCTAAGTACTATTTCTAACCCAAGCATACTTAACTATTGGTAGAAAGTAATCAGCTTTTTCCAACAGGAATATAACCAGAGCTTATTTTATTAGTTCCTTCAGCCTTTTACATTCATTTGAAAGAAGCTTCAAAGTTCAATTTTAAACAAGGTAAGTCACATACCTATTTTGCAATCACTAGTTTTCCCCATCATTATTAAGTTTCAGTGACTAACAACTTAGAAGTACTTGGTATTCTTGAGACCCCTCTCCAGCAGTATCATTGTCACAACAAAAGTAATTAATGCAAATTCCCAAAGTTGGTGATTCATCAAATTACAGGTATCATCCCATTTTAGTTTACCAAACAACAGAGTAGTGGAAAAGGTTTTCAGTACAGCATAATTTTAACAAGAAATAGATTCCAGTTAATGTGGCTCTGCAATACTATTTTGATCTCTTTTGAAAGGCTTTCTTACTTGGATAAATCACTTCTACCAATTTGGGTATGAAGCTTTGTACTAAATTGCTTTCTCACACACACAGAATTTACATACTATATTTGCCACACTGCAGAAACCCATGCTTTCATTCTTTGAAGAGGCTCATTCAACTTTAGTTCTACCTGCAGTGGCAACAGTACTAAAAGGAAACCTTAAAGACCATTTCCTGTAAAAGAGCCACAATTTTTCTTATGCTATTTTCTATCCTTGTCGTGTGAAAATCATAATCCAATAATTTTATGTAGCAGGTCTAAGAACACAATAATGACTACATCTTTAAGTACATAACAGAAAAAGCTGGACAAACTTGGTCTGTTCCTAATAGTATGTTGAGAAGTTTCCTGGAGCAATTCAAGGCCAGGCTGGGAGTGGTTCTGGGAAACCTGATCTAGATGAAGACGTCCCTGCTCATTGCTGGGGGACCCCCTCTGAGGGTCCCTTCCAATCCAAACTATTTTATGAATCTATATGCAGAACACTGTAGTAAAGCAGCACATCTGCCATTTTCTGGTCAAGTTAATTCTGTCAGATACCCCTCCCTCACACTGTCTGTTAAAAGCCTGAACTTACAGCACTGACTGCCCCCAACTTTGAGTCACAAGACTAAATCCTATGCCAATCTCTTAAAAAACTGGTTTGCTCCCAGTATGAGTCAATCCACAAGAAAAAAAAAAAAAGATTGTACTTAAGTATATGTTGTTTATTCCTTAGAGAATTTACAAAGGTTTATTATTCAATAATTATTTTGAGTAATACATTACTATATAAACAATCAGCCATTCAGACCAGTACATCACTTTGAAATCTTAGCTTTGTATTTAAATGTTTCTAATGAAGTGTAGAGAATGGGAAATGTTTCTAAGATTGTTTCATTTTACTGTTACATGACTAAAAAAAAAAAAAAAGCACCAGTATTAGCCCTGCTGAAAAAATATTTTTTAATTTCTATCTTAAACTCCATGACAGTACATGAAAAACTATGGTCTTTTTACCACCTTATCTGTGCTTCACTGACATAAATTGAATGAGAGGCTTTTTATCTGCATTAAAGCAAAAGTGTTCAGTAGTTGCCAGTAAGTAGAATGGTTTAGTGACTTCAATCTCAAACTTGAAATTAGATTCATGTATTTACTTCCTCTGGTTCCTGTATCTCTGTTCATGCACACATATAGCTTGATCAATTCTACTTTCACTGTTTATCTCCTTCAGCACCCACTCGTAACAAATGCAACCTCTGCTGCTATTTGAAATTCTTAAAGAGTATGGGCAGAGCTAGAGGGAATATGACCATACACACATTTATACAAAAGCTATACATCAAATGCTGGGACCCAATTGAGGGGGATCTTCAGGAGGGAGAGGGGGTCCCCAAGTGGTTTGAATTAGCTCTTGGGCTTCACCCAAGTTTTGTTAGCCAGAACTTCTGCGATGTCGTTATTGCAGAAAGATATTAAAGCATTAATCATTCTATTATAAAAAAGACACCAAAGGTTCCTGTTATTCTTTCCAACTCTTATTATTTCATTTTCTTTGAGATCTAAGCCTAACTCAAAAGAAAGGCTGGAATGCAAGTCACCATGAAATGACGTACATTTCACTGCAGTGTGTGGGAAGAGCCGGCTGATTGCGAAACGCCAAAGCAGTGTTGCTAAGCAGCTGCCTTAAAACAGTAATGTCTTCTTCCATCATATGTAAAGATTTCAGATTTCTAAAATCCACAATAGCACCAAGGAGGTGGACGGGAGGGGAAGGGAAGCACAACTAGTTAATTTATTCTGTATTTGTACAAAGAAGAAAATTATTAACATCTTGTTTACACTTACAATCCTATAATTACTAAGGAAGATTAGTCCAAAACCGTAAGAGTGAGAACCTGTTCAACGTTTTTCCAGTGCCACATACACAAGAGTCTTTACTATAGATAACTTGCTTTACTATAAAGTAATTTGCCTCCTCTGTGAAAAAGTTTCTCAGCAACACCAGAGAGAAATGCAGTCATTTCTGACTGCATGCAAGTCAGAAAACACAGATTAAGTTAAACTAGTAAATCAGGATATCTTTGCAACACTGGCCCTAAAGGGAAACCACTTTATGCAGGTCTTTATTCTAAGGCTGCATGTACACTTTCTGTGAGAGAGAGGAAAAAAGCCTGACTATAGCTAACACTGGAATAATGCCCAGTCCTCCTCAGCTGGAAATAAAACTACAAGCTCGACATCTTGACAGAAACAGGAGTAGGATGGCAGTAGGCAGTGGGGGGAACCCACACTCCACAGAAACCCAACTTGTCTGTGAGGATGTCATTCTATTTTTGTTTCCATTTATCCTATCCTTGTTTGTCTTTTTTTTTTTTTCTCATTCAGAATATTAAACACCCCCCCATCCCTACAGCTTTTTTTTGTTGTTGCTCCTTACAGGTTTGTTTGCTTCCTCCATCAGTATTGCCAAAGATGGGGCTTTTATTTCTGTGTGTACAGAGGTCTGATAACTTTTTTGCTTCTTCCATAAAACTGTTTCCTCTCTGCACAGAGAATCCCCAAGTTCCCTAGCTGTATTCAGGGTACAGCAGCAGCAACCTCACCAACAGCTCCTCACTACCCTCTGTTCAAACAGTGCTAATTATTACAGCACTCTCCTAGTGTTGCAATGGGCAATATAATTACTCAAACACAACAATTCTGAGGGGGGAAAACATCCCACAGTAAAAGTTACTGTCAGTATGCAACCACAGAAACAGAGAAACAATACAAAGAGAAGTAACATCTAGTGTGTTGTGTTGGGGACATCACCCCAAATACTTGCAACTCTGGGGAAACTGCAAAAAAAAAAGCAGGAATGTGTCCCTGATCACTGCACAGGATTGGACTAGATGAACTTTGAAGGTCCCTTCCAACCCAAACTATTTTATGAGTCTATGATTCTATGACAAAGATTTCTCATATATATCAAGCACAAAGTAGTTAAAAATTTGGAACCTGATCTACAGTTTAGCTTGTATCTTAAATATGAAGAGTAAATATGAAGCAAGAGTATATACTTCCTTTCACTGAAAGACCTAGGTATGGATCTAAACCACTAAAAATCAGAAAAAAATATCTGAGAGCTCATGATCTAATAAAGGCTAGGAACCACAGCATACTTGTCTTTCACAGAAACTATCTATCTGTGAGAATTTTTGGAAGTTGCAGCCTAAGTAGAAAAATTGTAGGAATTATTCATTGACAAAGGATTTGTTCAAGTCTGCATAAACTATGCCACTTGCTAAAAATTCCTATGGAAAAGATAAAGCACAATCATAGAATCAAAGTGGGGAAAATAGTAAGGATGTTTCCTAACTGAAACATTTTTAGCTTAGCATTTTCAGTTTCACAAATAAGTTCCCATGTGAGTCAGTAAGCTCAGAAAGCCATATATGCACACCACATAAACCAATACAGTGTAGAAGGAGCTGAAATGCTTTCTGTAAAATGAACAACCAGTATGAATGATTGCATATGAAACTCAATGAGATTTTTAAATTACAGCATATTGGATGTAAGAAAACCACTTCTAACAAGATTATTTACAGTAACCTAGGCACCCTTTAGCAAGCAGAGCATGTTACTGAATCCAGACAAGGACTCAAAAAGGAATGAAATATTGCTTACAGGAGATTGCTCTACCGTTATGGACATACACACATACGTGTAGACATATACCTGTGTATTTACATGCATGTGTACATAAACAGAAAGAGAAAATAAGAACGTTTAGTTACTATTAACACTAACAACACCCATCAAACTTCAGCCTTCAGCTGTTGGAGAGTCCCATCTCTGCTTTAATAGTGAAGGCAGACTCACAGATGCTCTGAAACACCCAGCAATGTCCTTCCTAGTTAAGGGTGAAGGGCTGCTGCTCATAGCAGTGGTGAACAGTGCGCTCCTTTCTGTAATGCCAGCAGAGGGCCCGTTCAGCCAGAGAAGGTTCTTTCCCGCCTCTCTGCTGAGCGGCCGGAGGAGCTGCAAACCACAGGGCAACAATGAGTCTCCAGCTCTAATTACCTGGACAACTTCTAGGTGTCACAGCCTGCCTTTCTGCAACGATCCCCGTGTGACTGTTTATGAAGATGTTTCCCTTCTACAGTGGAGGTGCTGTAACAAAAGACCTGAACAAGAATAACCCATGCCCACAACAGGGCATGACCTAGGGAAATAAGGTAGCATATGACCACTTTCTCAGACCAACACATGGTCACCAGGGAGTGGGTTTATCACCCCAGCAGGCAATGATTAATGAACAGGACGCTTATTGGCTGCTTGAGACTAGATCAAAGGAATCGGGGGGGGGCTTCCAAATTCTTATCTGCAATGACAAAATGCAAATACATCCACAGACAAAGCAGCACTTCGTTTATTTAGCATGGCACTATGTGCCTACAGCCTTAGAATCATAGAATGGTTTGGGCTTGAAAGGACCTTAAGATCATCTAGTTCTAACCCCCCTGTCATGGGGCACAGCCTATACTTGGGGTTTCCATATCATCTTTTTGTTCAGCTGCAAATGACCCACATTTCCAATCTTCATCTGCCACAAGATGCTTGACTGCAGCATGCTGATGAAATTGGACTGAGGCACTAGCAAGAGAGTAAACAAAAAGCTATGTTAAGAGGACATTAAGTGAGGAAAACAGTGTTTGGTAATAGCTCAAGGCACTGTTTTCAAGCTTCTGGGAGGTTGCTGTGAACATGTGTGAAGTGGAACAAGACAAGGCAAACCTCTAAACCCCTACAGATATGCCAGCAGCATACTACCTCTGTATGACCTCAGACGCTGGGAAGTTTAAGAGGTTACCACCCCAGCTGTCTGTCCTGCCCTTCTGCCGGGAGCACCTGCTTCTGCTGCACAGCTGGCAGAACAACCCCGAAACGCAGCTCTGCCGCCACACTGGCAACCCTGAGCACGCCATCAGCTGCGGTTTAGCCTGACGTGACAACCTGATGGCTACGACAGTTGAGAAGCGTGAGCCGGTGCAAGGGATAGCTTCAGGGCCAGGAACACCTGCTCGGAGCCAGAGAGAGCCGACGGCATCGGACAGGCCTCAGGTTAAGGCCTCCCTAGGCACTGCAACACACGCCGCCTCCCGGCAGCCTCACTCTCGGAGAGCCTCCGAGCCCCCGCCAGGCCGAGCCCGATAACAGAGCGTTATGCGCCCCGGAACCGACCGACTCGGGCTCCCGGCCAGCCTTCTGCTACCGACGGACCCTAACCCCTGCCCGGGGAGCAGAACGTCTGACCCAGAAACGGCTCCCGACAGCCCTAGGAACGCTAAGCGGGTACACGCTCAGCCACTGAGCGGCCCCGCGGGGGACAGGGGGCACGCCCCCTGCCCTGACTACCGCACCCCGCCGCTTCCCCGCCTCTCGCCTCCCCTCGGCGGCGGGACTTTCCCGCAGGCCGGTCGCTGGCCTGACGCCGGTGGGCAGGAAACACGCTCGCCCGGAGCCAGCACCATAACGGAGCGGGGCAGCCAGGCTGCAGACCCTCACCCTGGCGGGGCACGGCTCAGGCCCGCTAGGCCCACCGGGCCTTCCCCATCTACCAGACCTGCCCCCGCGGGGCAGCCGGAGCGCAGCGCCCGTGCCGGGCTGCGCTTACTGGTGTTGCGCATCCAGTGCAGCAGGCGGGGCAGGTCGGCAGCGCGCGTGCCCCGCACCGCCGCCAGCACCGCGCGCCGCGCCGCCTCCAGCTCCATCGCGCCGCCGCGGGGGGGCGCAGCCGCGTGCTCCGGGACTTGAACGATGGGGGGCTGCGGCTGCTGTTGCGTCGTGGTTGTCAGTGGCGGGCGCGGAGCGTTGGGCGGCTGTGCCGCGGCGGCTCGACTGGGCCCCGCGCCCTGCTCCCGGTCAGTGCTAGCGCGAAGCGGGCCCGCCACCCAGCCCCGGCGGCGATCCTGCGGCGGGTAGGGCGGGCATCCAAGCCCTGCTGGCCCTGGGGAGCGGACGGCGGGGCTCCCCTGCGGCCTGTTGGACAGCTGCCGGACCGCGCTGCCCTGGCTGCTGTTGGTCTACTGCACCTTCCCAGGCCGTCGCTGGACGGCCCGGTACGCCGCCGTTGGCAGCCGCTAGCTCTGGGTGCGCGGGGAAAAGGCTGGGGCCGGGCCTCTAGTAGGGCTGTCCCTTCGCCAGTTTTGGCTCTTCTATGAAAACAAGGGTGTAGGGCCAGTCCCTGCTGCGGCTTTGGGGCTACTTTCCTGCCTCTCCTCGTGTAACTTCAGAAGGTGGAAGCTAGTATGCTGGGGCTGAGTGCCGCTGCAGCAGCTCAACCTATTCCCGCCTGTGAATCAGCTTTTGTTGCTATTAGACTTACAGTGAGTCTTAACCCATGTGTGTATTTAGTATAACTTTATCATTAGACTTTAAGTATTCGTTTTGCTTGTTATCCTTAAAACAGCTGTTACCTGCTAAAGCTGTTACCTTTTAAAAATTTCATGCATTAAAGGGTCCTGCTAATTGAACTGGACTGCTTTTGGTTTGAGTTTTATACTAGATGGATAGGCAGGGGTAGGTAGTCTTTCTCTTGGGAATTTTTACTGCTGTTTTGTTATGGCTTAATAAAGCCCCCACTATTTCTGCTGCCCCTTTACTCCTCAAATGCTGCTTCTCAGAGGTGAGTGGAGAGGCCTTGAACTCTGCAGTGGAACCTGGGAGCTCAGTGCCGAGGTGCCCAGTCTCCTTCTGCTTAAGGCAGCTTAGTCTGTATAGCACTTACGGCGTTCCTCAGCACAAGGCCTGCTTGATCCAGCCTGGTTCTTTTACTGTGGGACGCTGCCAGGTTCAGACCTGTACAGTGAGTTTATGGAGTGCTGCATCAAAGCTAAAAAGCTTTTCCAGAACTGCAGATGCTCTGAATGCAGCTTATACTCATTCTGCAGTGCAGTCACTGTTAGTGCCTGTCTGGGCACCTGCCAATCCAAGTTGGCTACCTGCTAACACAGCTTATGTGTCTTTTCACCTTCTTGGATGGACTGTGTGTGAAAAGTTGTATTACTTTCTGTAGTTGGCATTCGTTAGTAATTGTGATGGCTTATAAATGTTAATGTGCTAGAGCTGATAGTAAAATGTTTAAATTCATCCTTTAGTATACTATTTGTATTATTCTTACTGTAAGGCTGTTGGAAGAAGCATTTGGAGTTAAACATTTGTTTATTAGGACATAATTAATTTTTTTTTATTTGGAAACCCATAGAGCTCTTTAAATTAATTTTAAATATTGAGTGTTCATCCGGCTGCTGTATTATGGTCATGCTATAAAATTTCTAAACTCTTCTATTCAGGTGTTCTAGTCAAGTGTTGTCCATGGCTGCAGTTTTAGCAGCTCAGATCTTTCTGAGATGGAATACTGGTTTTAAAGGTTTTCTTATTTCTTTGTTTAGAGGGGGTTTTTTACAACTACTGTGATTTTCCTGGGAAAAAAGCTTGGAAAACATTTTGAACATCTGCTTTCCTGGCACCCTTTGGTAGATCATATTGACGATAACGCTTTTTCAGAACTATTTTGCAAGAATGTGACTTATGTGTTTTCTAAGGAAAACTTTGCGTTTTCCTGCCTCAGATGTCATGTAGAAGTCCTCTTCCAGCAAAGGAAGAAGCTGGATATCCATATCTATTAGCATACTGATCTGCAAATATTTTACAGAGTTTCTTAGGAAGCATAGACAAATTTTTAAATGAAAGGTCAAGGTGGCATGGTAGTGTATGTCACTTTGGATTTGCCTGTTCATATAATGTACATTTAATCTGAAATCTGTACATATATTTATTTGCATCATTTGCTACACCTGAGGCCTGTACTTTGAATATGTTTACCTTGAAACTTCTGGGGGTTTTGTTCCGGGTTGTGTCCTCAGTATCAGAGGGGTTGGACAGGCAGTTGTGTTTCTTGGGGTTTTTTTCTTAAACTGCCAACTTCGTAACAATATTAACTCTCAATTAGGCAAAGCAGTCAGGAGGTTGGCTTATGTGTATGTTTTGTTTTATATACTTTGGAATATATCTTTATACTTATTTATAAACGTATCATAAGCTTTGCTTCTTGGGGTCTGTGCAGCTGGTAAATCTTGATGTATGTGTATAATGAGCTTCTTTTTATTTTACCTAGGTTGAAACACTCTCAAATAAAATATGTGTAGTTAAAGATGTATTCTTAATTTTACTAAATAGACCAACTTCTCTTGTCTATTTAGTCCTCTAGTCATTTGAAGAGGGAGGGAGAAAATTCACCAAAATCTGAAAAACTCTCAGCTACTTTGCTTAGAAAGGCTCTCAACATTGGCAAGTTTGCTTTCCGTTTGGGATGCAGGAATTCAAATGTGTGGTTCTGAATTCAGCTCTCGGCAAGGGAGTAGTTTGAGTTGGGTATGAGGAAAAAACCCTGTGAAATTGGAAGATAAACAAGAAGTGTCTGAAGTTCTCTATTTCAGCAGTAACAATGACGTTGCAACTTTTTTTGCAACATCAAGACAAATCCTTGTTTGCCCTTTTCAGAATTCTAGGTTGCTGTTCCTGCCATGTGTTCTGCTGAATAACTTGCCACCTTGTATAAGAAATAGAGTGGCTTAGCATGTTGACTAAGCTGTCCATACCCTTCAGAAATTAACTATGGTTTCTTAAGTACAAGTTGCGGTATGCTTTAGATTTATATGTAAATTTGTGTCTGTAGTAAGCAAAAATAGGCTTTCTTAAAAAAAACAAAACAACAACCTTCCCCCTCCCCCAAACATTAAAAAAAATACAATTGAATTTCGCTTATTAAAATTGAAGTATGTTTGAGGGGTTACTAGTATGGGAAATCCAGTTTGATTTAATGTCAGGTAGATAAAGTAGAACGAATAATTAATGTTCAATTTTGCTAGCAAAATATTTTGTAGGATGCAGAGCTTCTGAGCTTCTAGGCTATTCTGGTTGGTTTTATTCTGTCCTGTAGCATATTGGTGACAAGATAAAAAGCAGTTAGCACTCCTTCTGGAACTCTGACTGGACTGTTTTCTTCATAGTGAACTCGATGCACAAATATTCCAGACAGTGAAATCCTTCCTAATGGCAGCGTGGAGTCTCTATTTTCAAGTAGGCCATCAGGATAGCCTAAAATTAGCTTCAGGCCAGTATTTCCCAAAAATAACTTTAAAAAAGTAAAAATTGTGTGCTTTCTAGAGTGGAAAGCAGGTTTCTTAACCCAGAAGATACCGGAATAATTACTTTGTGAAGGCATAGCTTCAACTAGGTTTAAATTTAATTTTTAATTGTGTTTCAGATTCTTCTAAGTTGTACTTGAAGCTGCCAAAATGGTTCTAGCAGATCTTGGAAGAAAAATAACTTCAGCATTACGCTCACTGAGCAATGCTACGATTATCAATGAAGAGGTATGTAGTATGTATGTGTGCTGGCGCTAACATTTAGAAATAAAAGTTCTGAGAAGTTCTCAAAGGCTTATGAGAAGCTTTGAAGTAGGTTGATGTTATCTTCAGGCTCTTTTCTCTCAGGTAGAAGTTTTAGCTAGAGGTTTTAACCCCCTGATATTACTGCCAGAACTTAGAACCAGATATAGACATGTATAATCACCTCAGGCACAGTGAATCCCGTGGTCAAAAGGTCCTTGAGCATGGTGGCTGTACTAAGGGAGATTAGTGTTCTGAGGAGGTAACACTAAAGGAGGCAAAATGTGCCTAAGGTTGGGTGGAAGATAGGCTGTGAGACTATATAGAGTGCTCTTATTTATATGTGTGTGCAGCTGAACTATGGAGATGGCTGCGAGAAGCTGAAGTTTTAAAAGAACAAATAGCTTTCAATGTGAACTTTGCTGTCTTAAATGTGAGGATTATGTTTTTTTGCTGTCTTTATATTCAAGTCAATACAGTATGTGACTGAGGAGGCTGTCTTGGAATAGTCTGTTGTTTTGGTTTTTGTTTTTGTTGTGTATTTGGGTTGTTTTTTTTCTTTTAAATTTAGGGTTTAAAATTATAAATAAGTATTTTCTGTTATATGGACTGAAGAACAGGGTGGAAACTAATTGATGTGATGGTTTAGAATGGCCTCTGAGTAAATAAATTGTTAGAAACTCTTTTTGGGTAGGCAGACAAGTGGCTTAAAATAACTAAAAAGTAGGCTTACCAAGGGTTATAGGGTTGGAACTTGTGCACAGAAGAAAGATTTTTAACAAATCTCAAGCTGGGAGACAACAAATCCTTAACTGAATCTAACATAGCCCAATTTTGGTTTTTGTTTTCAGCAGTAGAAACTTTTCTCCTGCAAGAGCTCAAGCTGTGCAAATGAAACCATTTATGCAGGTGTTACTTTCGGAAAAAGTCTTTGTGTTCATGGCTTTTCACATTGAAAACCACTAAATTGGGTTCCTGACTGAGGCACTTAACTTGCCTAAAAGATACACCCCAGAGCAGCAGTCCAGTTTCTGAGAATGCAGATGACAGTATGTCCATTTTTGCTTTAAGGGACACTTTTTTTTACAGATTGTGTTAAGAGATTCTTTTTGTAGCTATTTGTTACAGTTGACTGTAAGGAGTACCTGCAGGGAAGTTTAGGAAGACTTGCTACCATGCAAGCTGCTGTTGTGCTAAATGCAATAGGAAGTGTTCTGTGTTACTTTGTTATAGTGTGCGTGTTACAAATTGAGGACCCTTCTTTTCCCATATTACCCTTTCAAGTTTAAATTAGATTTGCATAGGAACAAATGCATAGACTTTTCTTTGTGGCAGTCAGTATGATAGGACTGCATGCATTTAATTTGTAAAAGCCTTGGTTATACGGTAAATACTTTCACATCTTATTTTGGACTAATACTGTGTATTGTAAAACCATTTTTCTTTTATACTTTAAAGGTTTTAAATGCTATGTTAAAAGAAGTATGTACAGCACTACTGGAAGCTGATGTTAATATTAAACTTGTGAAGCAACTCAGAGAAAATGTCAAGTAAGTAAACTAATCAAAATGCTTAAACTTCTGATGTTTGTAAAAGTTGTAATTCAAGGTTACAGAAGAATAACTTCTAACTTGATACGGTTTTCTTAAACACACACATTTTATCTTTAACAGGAAAATACAGTTTAAATGTCTAGCCAGTTTCCTTCAAAGAATCTTCATGAAGTTTAGCCAGTTATTGTTGTCAGGCTTGTTTCAAAATAGTGTTCCTGTTATCAGTTGAATGGTATGATAAACAAGTTCTTTGTTTCTTCCTAGACACCTCGTCTTCACATGTTTTGTGCTGGATATAAGTAGATCTGTATAAGACCAGTACTGTTATTTGGCTATTATCAGACGTGTAATTCAAGTAGATGCAAGTCTGAAAGATCCAAGTATTTTAGAAACCTGTTTTTGTCCTGCGTATAAAAGTAATGTCTCAAGTGCATGTCTTCTTAAATATGTCCTGTCTGAAAACTCAAGGCAAATCAGAGTGCTGTTCCAGTTGCAAAGATTGCATTTATGCCTAGGTTAAAGTGATGCTGTAAGTTATGCTAGTGTTTCATGGTTTTCCTAAACTCAGGTCTGCAATTGATCTGGAAGAAATGGCATCTGGCCTTAACAAAAGAAAAATGATTCAGCATGCTGTCTTTAAGGAACTTGTTAAGGTAGGACTTCAAAACTCTGTATTATGTCACTTTTCTTGTACAGCCTAGGCTGTAGAATCAGTACAGTGTTAAGGTTGTTGTGTGGTACCTGCAGTTATGTTTCTTGTTGTAAGGCTTCTTACTATTGCAGACAGTAATATTCTTCTGATTGAAGCTACTTCCTGAGCATTGATCTGACTAACTTCAATTTTAGCTTCAAGTTCAGCTGTTCTTAATCTTCAATTGAAATTTAAAGACAAAATAAGGGTAACGTACTGTTAGCTTCTGGAATGTCTTTGGTTGTCCCAGAAACACACCTTTGCTACCCTAATAAAGATTTGCTCAAAGTACTTATAATCCTTTGAAAAAGTGTTAATTAACAACCTAGCAGTCATGGCAGCATTTTTCTTTAATCTGCCTGTTGGGTCAAATCAGTACCTGGGTATCAGTATTCTTTCATTTTTCCAGTTAACGGTATAGTCTTTTGTTCTGTAGTCTGTGCCCACCCATATGATAGTTCTCTGGAATGCATGTACCTTCTACTTTTTAAGAAGTGAGGCAGCAACCCTAAGAAGTCTTCTTTACTGTAGGATTTTCACCAGAAGAGGGTCATCTTGAGCAGTGATGGTGGGGTCGAGGTCATGTTTCTGTGTTGTCTGTTATACTTGTGCTATGTATACAGGCCACCCTGACTTTGGTGCTTGATATTACAAATAACACTGTTACTGTTACAGAATTATTATGCATAACACTATGTATTTTTAGATATCTTGCACAGACTGTTGCTTGTCACTGTAAATCAGCAAGCATCTAAGCCAAAATAAGACTAGACTATGCTTAAGTTGGTTTGCTTCACTGAATATAAAACCAGGCACCTAGCATGACTGTGACACTGTTCTGTGCTTCTGAAGTTCACTTCTGCAATATATGTTATTCTTTAGCTTGTAGATCCTGGAGTCAAAGCGTGGACACCTACCAAAGGAAAACAGAATATTATAATGTTTGTTGGTTTGCAAGGAAGTGGTAAAACAACAACCTGTTCAAAGGTAACTGGCACTGTGAATCTGTTTGCATGTCTTTTTTTAATGTTTTTTGTTTCTTGGTGTTGTGGGTTCAGCAGTAGCAGTCATTTTTTCCCCTTCTTGGTAGCTGGTGCAGTGCAATGTTTTGACTTTCAGCTCGGGAACAGAGCTGATAACAATGATGTTTAGGTTTGGCCAAGGACTTTGTGAGCCTCATGCTCTGCCAGGGAGGAGGGGAAGCCAGGAGGAAGTAGAGACAGGACACCTGACCCAAACTGACCAAAGAGGTATTCCATACCACAGCACGTCATGCCCAGGATGTAACTGGGGAGTTAGCCGGAAGGGCTGTGGGACTGCAGGGTTGGAGGAGGTATCGGTCGGAGCTTGGTCGGTCGGGCTGGGGGGCGCGAGTTATCGGTCAGCTGGTGCTGAGGTGTTGTATTCTCTTCCCTTGTTATTTCCTTTATCATTATTATCATTGGTGGTAGCAGTAGTGATCTGTGTTATACCTTAGTTACTAAACTGTTCTTATCTCAACCCGTTCCCTCCGAGAGCAGGGGGAGGGCAAGAAAAGGGGGGGGAAGTGAGCGAACGAATTACCTGACTGGGTTTAAACCACGACACTTGGGGAAAGTGGTGGTCATTGTACTGCTTTGGTATGATTTGCTTGTGATCAGTGCTGTTTCTGTTAGTAGGAAAGTACTGATTAAAGTGTAGAGATATATTTGCAGAGGGGCTTCTGAGATGAGAAGAATGTCCAAAGTAATATTCTTGTGGGGCAACTTATGGTTTGTAGAACTTTCTTCAAGATATTTTTTTTAAACTAAACTCTTGATGAAACAGTACTGTTTATGGACAAGAAATTCCATTCTTTCTGGGTTTCAGACTGGTATTATGAATGGAACTGATCTCATTCCATTACCTGTTTAGGGAGACCAGTGGGAGCTGGCATCTGTGTTAGATGAAGTATGAGTGGGTGATGTGAAACCTCTTCCAGCCCCAAACTCATTGAGAAGATTTGGATTTGTTTTTTTTAAGGCTAAAAAAAGAATGCTCTGATTAAGTGTTTAACTTGTTTATGATAGTTGTTGGGAGGAAAAAATACCCTGTGGAAAAAGATGTTGGTTTTTTCAGTCATCTGCTTCTGAGATTCACAGAAAGGCTATTCTAAATATACCACTATTCTGATTTTATAAGTCTCTTCTAGTGCTTCTGTAGGCAAACTGTGTTTTGGAAGTCTGTCTTTGGTCAACCAAATATTCTGTGAATGTACATTTTACCAGTGAAGCTGACTTTTACAAGAAAGTAAGGATTCCATTCAATCCTTTAAAACATGCCCCTGAAATGGAAATATCTTTGCTCCTCTGGAAATACAGAAACAAAAAGCTGTACAAGTTGTAGCCATTACAGTACTTAATATTGAAGTACTTACTGCTTTGGGTAGTGTCCTGGTTTTGACTGAGAGAGAGTTAATTTTCTTCCTAGTAGCTGGTATAGTGCTGTGTTTTAGCTTTACTACGAGAATAACTACTACAAGAGGTAGTTTCTAAAAGCTAGTTCTATCTGCACTATTAACAGTAAGCAGAATCCAGGAGTTCATAAAATGGGAACTGGAATTATTTGTAGACATTCCTAGCTCAGGAAACTGGAATCAGGAGCAGAGGGAAGCAGTTGTTTTCATCTTGCCTTTAATAATTATTTGTGTAACCTACTTTTCTAAACAACAGAGGTGCTAACATCGGGTACCTGTACAGTGTTACTAAGTAGTCTCAGTTATAGGAAAGCTGGCTTGATTTTTTTTTCTTTTTTTTTTTTCTGAGTCTGTACTTCAGTGGCGTATAAGTTGTTATACAGTGTTATGCTTTCTCATGGGATTTTAGTGTAACTACTTGTTTTGGATTTCTTTTCACAGTTGGCATACTTCTATCAGAGGAAAGGTTGGAAGACATGTTTGATATGTGCAGACACGTACAGAGCAGGTAATACAGTCTTTAATGATGTGGTTCTTTAATACTTACAGATTTATTTTTTTTTTAACAGCCCCTTGACTATATCTGTCTTACAGGTGCTTTTGACCAGTTAAAGCAGAACGCCACAAAAGCAAGAATTCCCTTTTATGGGAGGTAAGCATCTTTCATTGTTCAGAGAACAATTCAATTCCAACGATATAGTGTTCTTTACTGAAGATCTCTCACTAGGCTCCATTCAGTGTTGCGTAACTGCTTAGATTTTTATAATATTTGCTCTGATCAGGTGAAAATTCTGCTTAATCCAGTGTGCTGTCTGCCAGTAGTAGAAGGTAAGGATAGCTTAAGAGATCAGGCATCTGGGGATAATTCCGTTGAATGTTCTCTCAGTGAGTGGCAGTATATAGGTCTTTACCGGACAGATTTTCAGGAAGTACTGTTAAAGATCAAAGGGTGTGTTTTTTGGACCTTTAATTTTTATTGTCAAGTAGGGGCAGCAGTGAACCTAAAATAGCTTTTATAAAGCAAAAAGTAAGTTTTCCTTAAGCTTCATTGGAAATGTACTGTCTAGGTGCTCAGTTAAATCTTATTTCACAGAAGGGCTGTTTAGTGCGGTTTTCAGCAGGGGAGACAATCAGTCCTTTGTGCTTCACTTTACTGAATAGTAAGGGCAAACAACTTAGACATTTTAAATCAATTTTTTGCTTGACATGAGAGAAAGTCACTCTTGAAATCCAGATCGTTAACCAGTTTATAGTCAGGTGATGAAAGTTTGAATTAGTTTCTTTGGTAACTCTGCTGATTTGTTGTTTATTCTTCTTTTTGTTTTCTTTGTTTTTTTTGTGATCAGTTATACAGAAATGGATCCTGTAATTATTGCCTCAGAAGGTGTTGAGAAATTTAAAAATGAAAACTTTGAAATAATCATTGTTGATACAAGTGGACGTCACAAACAGGAAGATTCTTTGTTTGAAGAGATGTTACAAGTTGCTAATGCCATAGTGAGTAGTTTCAAGAATAACTTGTTATAGTAATTTGACTACAATTAATTTATGTTTATCTCCCAATGTTCTGTGTGGTTAAACCAGGGCTGGATGATCAGTGCTTGATAGTTTTAATTCTTCTGTCTTCAAATCAAGAGGATGCTTGCATGTAACTACACTGCCATTCCTGCTTTAACTTTTCCTTTTCAGGATCTTTTTATATTGAAAAACTAGATAAAAGAACTAGTTTGATCTGGTTTCCTGTAGCTGTATATACTGAATTTTCTGTGATTTTTCACAAATAATTGCCCCGAAACAAAGATGATGATTGGATTACTTTCAACAGCTTTGATATGTAAATGTAAATGGGTTTTCAAAGCCTGACTATTTGATTCTGTGCTCTTGCATGAGAGTATGATGGTTGCCACACAACTGTTGCTAATAGCTAACTTGTTTTCAGAGGAATGGATTTCCTAAAGCTCGTAATGTAAAAGCCAAGGGAAGACTTCGTTAGCCATTAATTGCTCATAGATCTAAATTAGCTTATTGGCTCAGATACTAGCTAAAATCACTCAAAACGTAAGTAATCACTGTAAACCTATAAAATTGTAATATTTTGTGCTGTAGATAAGTCACAGTAATACAGCATCAGTTTTCAAATGGTTGTTTGACAATACTGTTTGTAAAAGTTGTCCTTTTGTTTCAAACTGCACAGCCCCTACATGCTCTTATTGCAGTTAGTTCTGCTGTTGAACATAACACATGAACACTGTCTAAGCAATAAGGAAATGATTACTTTATGAATCTCTTATTTCTCCTAGCAACCAGATAACATTGTTTACGTGATGGATGCTTCCATTGGCCAAGCTTGTGAAGCTCAAGCTAAAGCTTTCAAAGATAAAGTAGATGTAGCTTCTGTTATTGTTACTAAGCTTGATGGACATGCAAAAGGAGGTGGAGCTCTTAGTGCGTAAGTATTGTGTTAGTTGTGTCCAGCACCTGGCCGTGCATGGACAAACATGAAATACGTTAGTGTCTCAAAAAAACTTGTCTATGAAAGTGTCACTGTCACACTGCACAGAATCTAAGATTTAAGTAAGGAGCAGTTATGTTCTTATCCTACTTCTGGTGGATAGTATCACCCATGGACTATTTAACATCCGTCAGTATCAGATCTTCTGATGTACTGCCAATACAGTAGTGTGTATTGTAACATGTCAGACTTGCGTCTTCTGAAAACAGCATCAAGCAGTTGTATTTACTGGGTCTTGCCTATTAGGATTTTTTTTTTTTACAAAAACATAAATTTGGACTTAATAGATATGACTTACTTGAAAATTTTGATTCTCATTTAATGCCCAAGATTTTTTTTCCAAAAGGGGAAAAACTCTAGCTAGTCATATCTAATGGCCTTAAAGCTGTTACGCAAATCAAACTTCTGGATTGCCAGTGTCCAGCAACTTGATAAAAAATTAGTATTCATTCATACTTTCCTGAATAACATTCTTGTTGGATTTCCCTGTGCTGTATCATGACAAACTCAATTGAGTAGAAAATGTTAACGTTTTATCTTCAGCCTTATACAATGGCGTGTCAGACTAATCTTCAGTTGTGCTTCAATGTTATAGCTTGTATGCTGCTGAGATGATTTGTCAAAACAGTCGAGTTGGTGACTTACTAAACTGCTGTCTGACTTTGATCTTAAGTATTAGAGTTCATAAACTGTCATATCTATTTTGCTGTTATTTATGGAAAAAAAAACAAAACAAGACAAAAACCAAAAGCTTGTTCCAGTTGTCATGTGCTTGTATGTGTGAAGTCTGCTGTGTTTGTTCTATACATTCTGTAGACTGGAAGCTGAATTAATGTAAAAGCTAGTGCCAGTGACTGATTGGTGAAAAATTTCTTCCTTTTCTTATGTCTAAGCTTTTTTTCCTGTGTTGGAAACAAGATTGCTGTCTGTTGCAGGAGGTACCTTGAAGAAAATGTAATCAATGTCTGTCTCATCTGTCCTTGCAATACTAGCAAGGAGAGCACTAGGATAAAATGGAGAATATATCTGTTGATATTTTTCAAAGCTGAGTTTGTACAAGCTAGATAAACATCTTGTCAGCTTCTCCCAGCTACCTATCCTAAATGCTGGATGTTTTTGTATTAATAGTTTGAGGAGTGGGATGAACAGTTGAGGAGAGAGGATGCACTGTGTTGATGCCTAGCTGATTGTGTTAATGGGTGGTACAAAAGATGGGTGGTTTTTGAGAGGCCATTTCATAAAATATATTTTACCGCAGAGTTGCTGCCACAAAGAGTCCTATTATTTTTATTGGAACTGGCGAACACATAGATGACTTTGAGCCCTTTAAAACACAGCCTTTCATCAGCAAACTTCTAGGTATGTACTATGTACAGCTGTACTTAAAAGATACTTACTTTGAATTGGATAATAGAAATTGAAGTGTCACTTTCTTTTAATGCTAAACTTCATAGATGGGTTGTTTCTTTTCCAGGTATGGGTGATATTGAAGGATTGATAGATAAAGTAAACGAGTTAAAGTTGGACGATAATGAAGCACTCATAGAAAAGCTTAAACATGGTAAGTTATTCCCAAGGACTGAATTGTGGGTTATTAGCATAACCTAATCACGGCAAGTCGTCTCAGAGATGTAGACCATTGAATTCATCTGTAGACAAGTAATTTGTTTCATGTATGTAGTTGTGTTCTTTCTTGAGTGATAAGTGTGTCAGACCGCAGAATAATTAGTTTAATTCTTAAGTGTGTGCCATCTAAAACAGTTTAGCCATGGTAATAATGAAGAGGTTGATTTATCTATGCAGTGTATAGTATTTACCTTGTGAGTATAAAGAATAACTGAGAAAAGACAGCAAGGCCAAAATGCTAGTGTGACTTCTGCTAATCCTTTTTTTTTTTTTGTTGTTGCTCTTCAGGTCAATTTACGTTAAGAGATATGTATGAACAATTCCAAAACATCATGAAAATGGGACCGTTCAGTCAGATCTTGGTTAGTTATCCCCAAAATATTTTTGTTTTATCAGATTTTCATTTCTATCTGACAAACTTTGCTGTAAACTTAAAATTCTTCATTGAAACTAATGTTAAGAGTCTGTACTTTTTCAGAAATATGAAATTACTTGCTTACTACGATACATAACTACTGAACTAAAGCTTGCTGTCCATATTTCTGGCTGCTTAATTGAAATTAGTTCTGCCTCTTCTGACACAGTGTTTGTTTTCCATTTTTAAAACAAGGGTATGATCCCTGGTTTTGGAACTGACTTTATGAGTAAAGGCAATGAACAGGAATCAATGGCAAGGCTAAAGAAACTGATGACTATAATGGACAGTATGAATGACCAAGGTAAAACAAACTTCACCCACTATTTTGTTTTTTTTTTCCTCTCCATTGTTGAACAAGCGTATTTACAGAGATCTTTTTGGAAACAAGTTGGGCATAAGGCAACATCTACAGTGACAGAAAATGACAAAGAGCATTTATCACTCTTAGAAATGGCGAAGAGTACATGTCTCAAACTTTCTGAATAAGTCTAAATATTTAGAGATACCTTGACAATTGATTATTGCTGCTTTATCTGTGTAGAATAAGTGGGATTTTGAAGCATTTGGAGATTATTGTAGGGTAGTGGAAATGAATGTACTTTTATTTTTCATCCTATAGCTGTGCTTCTTGAATTATTAATGCTATACTTGCAAATTAAAAAGCTACATTCATCTTTAATCTGTTGTTGCTGTATTTCTTCCTACGCACCCTCAAATTTACTTGGTAACATAGCCTCGTCTCTGGAATTCAAGGTGGTGTTCCTAATCCATTTATAACTCTTGCAGGAGTATGCTCTTAACTTTGTGCTAAAACCCTTAATACGTTTAAGACCAAGTATGCTGAAAGCATAATTTATTCAGGTGACTTTTGCTGCCATGGTGATTAACATACAAGCATAACAATGTCTTTATACAACTCCTTAGAATATTACATCTCAGTTATTTATGTTAAATTCTGCATTGTCATTTCGAAACCAAGGTTTTTGATCCCTGGCTCAAAACTTAAGTTCGCAACAATAATGAGAACAAGTTTGCTACCAGCTGTAATAGTTTTTAATGTCAGTAACTGAATGGATTTCTCTTTCCGACACTGTAATTGCAGAACTTGACAGTACAGATGGTGCCAAAGTTTTCAGTAAGCAGCCAGGAAGAATCCAAAGAGTAGCAAGAGGTTCAGGTGTTTCTACCAGAGATGTTCAAGAGCTGTTGACTCAATATACTAAGTTTGCACAGATGGTGAAAAAGATGGGAGGCATCAAAGGGCTTTTCAAAGGTAAAAAAAACCAACAAACCGAAAAACAACAACCTAAAGCAAACAAACAAAAACCCCAAAGAACACTTAGTAACTCAGTGGGGAGGTTATGTGATGTGTGAACACAGGTAATGTGAAAATGTCAATCAGGTGTTGAGAGAGGACAAAGTGAGCTGTAGCTTGCTTATTTTCCTGGTGTTTGAAAGTTCTTTTATGTAACTGGTGAGAGCTGCATTGTTCTTCATGACAATAATGTATAGCGGTGAAAAATTACAGTATTTTTGGCTTCATCAATGTAGACTTCATTACTGCTACACTGCTGACACTTCAGTCTGTTATGTGGGGTGCAGGGACTGTTGATTGTTAAAATATTTTTAAGTGCCTGATACAGTAACTTTTGATCATGGATTCAAATGGGTTTGCATCTAGAATTAGGAGGTAGAAGTCTGATTTATTTTTAGGCCCATATGTTGATCCACTTTCTTACAATTGCTTCTTTTGTATTTTTTTTTAGGTGGTGATATGTCGAAGAATGTAAACCCATCTCAGCTGGCCAAACTGAATCAACAGATGGCAAAGATGATGGATCCAAGAGTTCTTCATCATATGGGTACGTGTTGGCTTTTACAGCTTCAGGAGAGGACTACCAATTAGAGTGGAGCGTTTGAAATATAGAAGTGAGGAAGGTGATGTGACAAAGCATGCATTTAGTATCAGTATGAAGTATTTCTAGGTTTCCTGACAAAAATCATAAAGCTTAGTCCATATGATGAATGCTTTGCACTTACCAGTGCTTAATCTAGTCTCTTCACTGGTATTTGGCTCTCAAAATTATCAGTTGGAGGGGTGTCCGAAGTAGTAAAGTGGTGACTGTAAGCATGACTGTGCTAAAGCACATCTATTCCTAAACTTCCCTTCTTTTGTAGTCTTTGCCTCAAATGCCTGAATTTGACAGGAGTATCTTTACTTAAAGACTCCATTCTGGAACTTTACTAATTGATAATGGTCACGACTTCAAGGTTTTTTCTTTTGTCTAGATCTTAATGCACAGGTGATCTTAAAACCTGCTTCAAGCCTGGTGTTTTGTAGACCTTCCTGTGATTACTCAGTTGTCCATTTTCAATAGCCACTGAACCTTAGCTTCAGTCTTGGGCATTTGCATTTTTGTATATTATTGAAATAGTGTGTGTTCACTGTGATAAGGCCTGAAGCAAGATAGCTGTGCTTCAGAGGTAATTAACACATCCATGTTCTCATTTACCTTCTGCAGGTGGCATGGCAGGACTGCAGTCAATGATGAGACAATTCCAACAAGGTGCTGCTGGGAATATGAAAGGCATGATGGGATTCAATAATATGTAAAGAAGCCTTAATAAAAGTGGACTTTGACTCTTCATGGCAACTTCAGTGAAAGAATTTGCTTTCTTCCTTTTTACAGTGATTAGGGGAGTAGTCTTTTGAAATCTTATTCAAGCTTCTCAGTTTCTACATCTAATTTCTGAAAACTATTTTTGCTTAAATTAGTTCCTCTCCACTAATAACTGATGGCACAAAGAGTAATTAAATTTAATAGAACAAAATCATTATGTAAAAATTTAATATTTAGAGACTTTTTAATTGTTTACATCAAATGGCAGCCATTATATTTGTAAACAACCCTGATCTTTGGTTATAGTAACATAAAATGTCACAAATACACTGTAAAATAAAATTTAAGTGGTTATAAACAAGGGAATGGCCTGTTTCTTCAGTTTTCATAACTGTCCTTTATCAGTATGTAATTGCATGATTTCCTTTGTTTGAGTTGTTTCTAATGGCTGTTTTAGCTCATATTTGGCATTGATACTGTAAGAATGATCCAGTATCTGAAATGTGCTGTTGCTGCTCAGGTATTTTCTTTGAAGCATTTGTAGAAGATGGATGTGCTGTGCTCCGGTTTGTACAAACCTTTCTGCTTAAGAA